>NC_139679.1:54308627-54908627 GCF_964106915.1 Podarcis gaigeae
TTACAGTTAAGCAGTATACAATTTGTTAAATAAATGCATCTTTTACTACATTTTTTCAAAGGACTTGGCAATACTCCACAGTCATAATACAATCAGGCAACATTTGCAAAGGAGCAAGAACCACACATGCAACCATAGCTTCATTTAGGGCTTTGTTTGCAGCATCCGTAACAACTGAAGCTTCAATTGAACAATAAACAATTGAACAATGGAAGCTTCTCTGGAGGGAATGAGACGAATCTCTTGATACAATACAGAATCTTGAAATACCTGGTTCTGCAGTTTTTCAGAACAACTGGTTATGGATGGCAAAGTCTTCAGTTTACTTTATGGTCTTGCTTTTCAGCTTTTCCAAAATTGTACTCAAAGCACCAAGCACCTAAATGTGTAAAATACCTTGCCTGTGTCTGGCATCTGTTTACTAAATTTACTAAATTTCCCTAAAAAGGCAGAACTGGCTTTGAGGTCATGACAAGCCATGGCTTATCATGATGGGGGAAAGCCGTATAGTTCCAGGTTTGTTCCAGCTCCACTCTCCTCCTCCAGTTCAGCTGGATCAGCAGCTTCCGGCTCCTTTTTGATGAAGTGCAACATAGCATTTCCCTAAACTGTGGCTAGTCCTAACATAGTTTGTTGAGACAAACCAGCTTCATAAGCCATGGTTTGAAGTTGGCAGGTGTTGAACAAACATTTGTTAGAATTAGCCAAAGTTTGGTTTGGATGACATGACAAGGCTGTGTTTAATTAAAAATGGAAGTGAAAGCTCCCAATCTTCTCACAAAGAGGGGAGATACGATCCCAGGACTCATTCCCACCATGATATACAGTGGTACCTCGGGTTACATATGCTTCAGGTTACATACACTTCAGGTTACAGACTCCGCTAACCCAGAAATATTACCTCGGGTTAAGAACTTTGCTTCAGGATGAGAACAGAAATCGTGCTCCGGCAGCGCGGGGGCAGCGCGAGGCCCCATTAGCTAAAGTGGTGCTTCAGGTTAAGAACAGTTTCAGGTTAAGAACAGACCTCCGGCACGAATTGTACTTAACCCGAAGTACCACTGTACACCATTAACGATGGTTTGCTTGAAACAAGCCCATTTCACAGCCAATTGTTTTAAGCTGGTCTTAAGTTTGTTGGGTTTGGGTTGGATGATATGACTAGCTGTGATTAAACAACTGTGGTTTTGAAATCTTCCAATCCCCTCACCCTGGCTATTGTGATGTCTGAAGTGGGCCCCAGTCTTCAGATTCTATTTGGTGAGCCTTTAACTGTCAGTGTATGATATTATGCTAACAGTGTCAACTCACACAAGCCATCTTAACAGTCAGTGCCAGGTATTATACTAGTACAGTGGCACCTCGGGTTAAGAACTTAATTCGTTCTGGAGGTTCGTTCTTAACCTGACACTGTTCTTAACCTGGGGTACCACTTTAGCTAATGGGGCCTCCCACTGCCACCGTGCTGCCGCTGTGCGATTTCTGTTCTCATCCTGAAACTACAACTAATTCAGAATGCGACAGCTAGACTGGTGACTGGGAGCGGCCGCCGAGACCATATAACACCGGTGTTGAAAGACCTACATTGGCTCCCAGTATGTTTCCGAGCACAATTCAAAGTGTTGGTGCTGACCTTTAAAGCCCCAAACGACCTCGGTCCAGTATACCTGAAGGAGTGTCTCCACCCCCATCATTCTGACCGGACGCTGAGGTCCAGCGCCGAGGGCCTTCTGGCGGTTCCCTCATTGTGAGAAGCAAAGCTACAGGGAACCAGGCAGAGGGCCTTCTCGGTAGTGGCGCCCGCCCTGTGGAACGCCCTTCCAGCAGATGTCAAAGCGATAAACAACTACCTGACATTCAGAAGACATCTTAAGGCAGCCCTGTTCAGGGAAGTTTTTAACGTGTGATATTTTACTGTATTTTTGGTTTTTATGGAAGCCGCCCAGAGTGGCTGGGGAGGCCCAGCCAGATGGGCGGGGTATAAATAATAAATTATTATTATTATTATTATTATTATTATTATTATTATTATTAACCCGGGGTACTGTTTCTGGGTTAGCAGAGTCTGTAACCTGAAGCGTCTGTAACCTGAAGCATCTGTAACCCGAGGTACCGCTGTACTGCACTAGAGTGGAAGATCTGTGCAGGCTTCCAGTCGGGAGACAAAAATAATAAAACACAGGGAAGTGGCAGGTACCAAGTGCGCCATGCTGATTCCTGAGTATACACAGCTGTTTTTCATCAATCAAGGCAAACAGTATATGTCAAAGGTCCTAATTTTTCCCCATTGAGACCAGAGTCAATAACCATCTGTCATTTCTGAAACAGTAGCAATATTTCCTTTGATTACACTTGTGTAATAATAGTATCACACCTTACGCTGCTACTTTCGGCTGCTTGTATGAATTGACATCGTCACCATAAGGCAGCCCAACTCTGACTCTTTTTGTATATTCCCTGCCCCAACATCTGGACAAAAGGTCCTGAAATCATTACCATCAGCAATTACTGCCTCCCCATCACCACCAGCAATATTGTGCCTTTGTATGGAATTTAATTATATAGTTTCTATATATAATTATATAATTATATAATTATAGTTTCTTTGAGATCCAATTTTCGTTGAAAATCAAGGGAATTGGTTTTTTGTTTTTGTTTTTACTGCATTGCTTAGTCGCCCAGTAGCTAATGTTCTCTAGACAACCTACTACAATATGTATTATATAAAAGGGGTGGGGGTATCCAAGGGACTTGTTCCTCTGCCTGTTCTCTCCCAAATTTGTTCTGGGGGCACCTTCTATCCCCTGTAGCAGATACAGGGAATGTACAGATGCCACAAAAGGTTGCAGGACAACTTTGTTGGATGCAACCCAAAGACTGTCCTCTTTCTTGTAGCCTGTGTCTCCATGAGCACTGCATCCGTTCACGTTTCAGTTTAGCCATCTTTGTGTCTGCTTCACCCTCTCGGGAATGTGGGTATTGTGACAGAGGAGCATTGTTCTCCAGGCCCTCACCATTTCTCTAGGTCAGGCAATCAGCTATCTCCACCAGTTTTATTCAAATACACAAGGGTGGTTAAGACGGCTACCTGGAAAACATGAGATGGGCTCATATACCTGACAAGTGTGACTGTGGTTCTCAAGAGGCCAGTGAGAGAGGAGAGAGTCTGTCAAAGCTGGGCTGCCCTTGCTGCTTTGTCCCCTCCTTTCCATCTGACATCCATGCCAGATTTTACTATGCACTGCTCAGAGAAGCTGGTCTTCCTTAAAACTTGCTCATAAACAGGCTAGAAATATTGTGTTGTTGGGGGAATTGTTGTTCTGTTCTTGGGAAGAAACAGAGCTAGAGAGCTGGCTTTACACTCTGGATAAATTGCAAGGGATTGGCTGGAAGAGCAAGGCCCACTGGCCCACAATTTCATGGTCTAATAGTTTCTTAATTCATCCTTGTCTGGGGTGAAAGCAGCCTGCAGACTCCCACAGAGCTGGTGGTGGCAACCATTAGAGAAGCAGGCCTACTCTGCAAGGCAGGTGTGCAAGGAAGGAGCATAAGAAGTTCTCCTGGTGAGGCTTTGCTACAGGTACAAGAACACTGGTGTCCCTTTATTTCTGCACATGGAAGTGGTGCAAAATACTGTCTGGAAAAGCTTTGCCTATTTAATTTCTGCATCTCCGAGTGCTGTTTAAATTTATACATGCTTCTCTTTAAAGGAGGGTCAGAAAACAATGGCATCTTTAAGAAAAAGAGTGACACTAACTCAAAAGACCAGAAGGACATTCCGTGTGTTGAAATATACAAGAGTTAGTGAATCTGAAGGGCACCATATGTTCCTGTATTTCCCAATTGGATACAGCCTCCATAGCTTGACAGCGTTAAAGGACAGATGGAGATAGAGATCAGAGGCTGCAATCAGGGCGGAGGAAATGTTCTGGATATTTTCTCTGGCTTTCATCAGTTTTCTCCCCCGTTATTCCATTTAAGTGTGTTTCAAATTCGATAATGAAAGCCACAGTGTCAAGTGCTTTCAAAATGTATGGAACGAATCCCTGATATCATCACCTCTTGACTAGGTATCTACTCAGCTCTGTAGTGGTTACTCCCTTCTCAACAAATATTGTGCACTTGCATACTTATCCACTCCATTTATCAGCTGCCCAATAACTGGAGTTGCCTGGGTGACCTCCTGCCTTGTCAATAACTCCGATAGCACAATCTTTTATAACCATTTAGGTCAAGTATAATTGCAGAAATAAAGCATCCCTGCTTTTGAATTCAATTCACTGCACAATGCTTTTACAATTGCAGGAGGTGGGGAAGACTCTGTATGTGCCTACATTCCCCACCTCTTGTATACAAAACCGCCTTTTCTTCATTTCTTGCTGCTACAAATTAATTTATATTAATACAGTCATTCCCGTGCAGCACTAATAGATTTAGAGAGGAGAATTCATACAATTATATCCCCCCGTAACAATTATTTACCCTAATGAATGCATAGCTGTACGTTTTGTTTCTTTTTGCCACTAGAAATCATTCTGAGAATATACTCTGCCTTGCAGAGGCATCAATACAGTGGTACCTCGGGTTACAGACGCTTCAGGTTACACACTGTGCTAACCCAGAAATAGTACCTCGGGTTAAGAACTTAGCTTCAGGATGAGAACAGAAATCGTGCTCCGGCGGCACGGCGGCAGCTGGACGCCCCGTTAGCTAAAGTGGTGCTTCAGGTTAAGCACAGTTAAAGGTTAAGAACGGACCTCTGGAACGAATTAAGTACTTAACCCGAGGTACCACTGTATTCCAGTGATGCTTCTGTTGTCCTTCCATGGACTGGCCTTCATTACTGTAAAAAATCTGGGACTCCTCTGCACTACATGTAATAGGAGATTTGTCTGGAGACTTATTACCCAGGATTTTTCTTCTTTTCTGGATGGTTCACCCTCGACTAAAAATATATATAATTTGCTCATTAATACCAGCACTGGGAGGTTTCTTAGATCCTGTCAATTCAGATCATAGTGAGCACAACATCTGCCTGCACAGATTTCCATTCAGTCCCCAGCTGCATGGCTAGATGTACAATATTTACTGCCACACAAACAACAAAATGCAAAATTAATGATCAAATCTCTCATGAATTTCAGCTGATATATCTTGACAAACATCAAATGGGGGTTGTTTTGCAATATGATTCCCATTCCCCCCCCTTCTCTCACCCTCTTATCTGTAAGCCTATTGATAATTACTTGAAATATATGAATAATTGTAAATAGTTTCCACATGCAAACATACCATATTTTTTCAGTGTATGAGATGAGATTTTTTTATTTAAAAGATTATGTTAGAAATTTGGGGTTGTCTTATACATGGATAGTGCAGAGGGTGGACTGGTGATTGGTTGCTGCCGCGAGCAGGAGATTGTCAGCAGTGATAGCGCAGGTGATTGGTGGCTGCAGCAAGGGCTGCTGTTGATAGGCTGTCACCACGGCAATCGTGCACGCAACTGGTGGCTGCTGGCGGCAATCGGGCAGCTCTTGTTATTGTCAGTGGTGGTCAGCAACCCCCCCCCCAAAAAAAAAGCTCAACAACTCTGGGTAATCCCCCCCCATTTGTAGTCCCCCAAAATAGGGGGCATCTTATACACAGAAAAATACAGTACTTTCAAACTGTGCACTCCTACAGTCTTGACACTTAAAATGTTTCTATTCAACTACATCACAAAGAGTACCGAAAACTGCATAAGTAATAAATAGGTAATAAAAGAGGTCATGTTTATCCTTTCTTACAGTTAGTTATTTAAAATTAAATCTATTCCAATCTCTGCTATCCCAGTTTTTATATTATGTGCAACCAGCTTCCAACTGTCTAATCTTTCTTTATAATTCGATGTTTCTTTAATATTACTTTCAATTTAACAATTGCCATCTGTTCCCATAAGCTCCTAACTCATCCTTTCTTATTATTTGGTTAGTGGCTATCCTTCCAAGCCTATTGATATCTTTTATTGTTTTTACTGAGTGATAAGTGCAATCACAATGTGTTGCAAGGAGGCTATAGGGAAAAATAGTACTGTTAGGTTTATCAATGAAAGGGACTGATAGGTAAAATATTTGGTGCTCAGGTATTTTAAAGACTCGTGGCTGCATATGGGGCATGTGCTTGCGTGTGTGTTTGCATGAGTGCATTGTGCGTGCATACACACATGCTGAATAAATAATTTCTTTTGATTTATGTCCAGGTTTAGTGCTCTAACTGCAAGCTGTCTATTTTTAGAAATGCTTTCAAGGTTGTTCTTGGGCTTTGTGCATTGCCTTTTCTTATGCGGCTTGTCTTAAGCCAAATTATATGAAAGGCCTTAAAAACAGAGAGAAATTCCATCAATACGAGTAAACTCAAAATAGGCTTCCCTCCTGCAGCCCAACACGGTGACCTTCTCAAACATCTGAAATACAGTCCCAAGGTCACACTTGATAAATTTGCACTTGGGTGAAAATTACTTGTGTCTTTATTCTAATAATAATCTGATTTATGCAGCTTATGCATCCCTCTGATTGGCTATTAGGATGAAGCACATTTGCATAAAAACAGCATGGTTTTTAAAATCATATTAGCTCTGCAGCACCAGTCTCTGGTGAATCCTGGCAAAACAGAGATGCTCTTGGTAGGCAGTCCCTAAATTCAGGAATTGGGTGGCCGACCTGTTCTACATGGAGTCACACACACCCTGACGGTTCATGGACTGGGATAGCTCAGTTGGCAGAGCATGAAACTGTTAATCTCAAGGCAGTGGGTTCAAGCCCTATGCTGGAGAAAGGATTCCTGTATTGCAGGCGGTTAGACCCTCATGGTCCCTTCCATCTCTACAATTCTATGATTTTAATATCCTGTCACTAGAAGCCAGCGGGGCTGGAAATATGGGATGCGAGGGGCTTCAATACTGAGGGAACTGCCATCACCTGCCACCCCTGGGTGAGCACTGGCACAATCACCCAAACTCCAGGATGGGCGGGAGGCTTGGAGGGCCATCGCCAGAGCGTCCCAGCAGACATGGCCCGACAGGGGGACAGGGCACTGTGCATATGACGTCATGCACGTGTGACAGCCCCCCAATGTGGGGCCCAACTTGGTGTGCCTGGTTGAAGCCCAAGTGGCCTCTGTGGAGAGAAGTGCTTATTTCCATCTACAACTAGCTGGATCAGGGCAGCCTTGTCACCATACTACAAGCTACACTAATTTATTGATTGCAAGGCACTCTGCGTGGGGCTTCCCTTGAAGACTGACCAAAATGTCAGGATGCTGCTGCTAGAGCAGGGGTACCCAATGTGATGTGGTTGGACTCCCAACTCCTATTAAGGCCAGCCAGCATGCCTAATGGTCATTGGTGATGGGAGTTGCAGTCCATCGACATCTGGGGGAACTAGAAGTTCCTCATCTGCATTTTAGTGGACAGGGGTCTTTGTTTAGAGCCTGTCAGCTCTGGCAAAATCCCTTTAGCTGTCAGGGTGCTGTCTGCAGTTCCCTGATGGTTGCCCAAAGATAAGGAAAAGTTTCTTACAGTCCTTTTTTATTTCAAATCTCACAGAGAGAAGCTGGTGACTGGACCTAGTGACTTCCATGGCAACACTAGGGCTCTCCCAGTTTGTTTTGGGCCCCCACTCATCAAGCAGGCCACATGCTGGATCTAATTTTGGGGGCTGGCATAGATGTGATCATGTTTCCCCCTGTGGAAGTGCCATGGTCTGATCACTACGCTCTGAAAGCCAAGATTGACTTCCTGCTCCTCCCCTGCTCGGGTGGCAAACCTATTTGGGCTCGTCCGCGAAAACAGATGGATCCTGATAGATTCCGACAAGCCTTGCGGGACCCTGCTCCTCCTGTTGACTCATTAGATGACCTTGTTGAGGACTGAAATAACCGGCTCTTGGCAGCCATTGATAAGATCGCGCCTAAGCGCCCTCTGCGACCCTGTCGAAACCAGGCCCCTTGGTTTACTGAGGAGCTCCGGAAAATGAAGCGGGATCTCAGATGGCTAGAGCGAGTATGGCAACGGACTCGTGACGGAGCCTCAAGAACATCTTATAGGACGCTTATGAAAGCCTATGAGATGGCTTTGAAAGCTGCTAAGAAATCTTACTTTGCAGCTTCCATTGCATCCGCTAGCTCTCGCCCGGCACAACTTCTTAGAATAATTAGGTCAATAACGTCCTTAGGAGGACAACCAAATTTAAGCACAAATTCGACCCACAGCTGTGAGGCATTCGCGAGCTTTTTTGCGGAAAAAGTCCTGTTGCTCCGCTGTGACCTCCCTGCCAATTTAGATACAGTTACTGAACTGGAGGCCCCTTGACTGACTTCAGGTCCAGTGTTGGACCATTTTGATCGAATACTCCCTGCTGATGTGGATAGATTCCTCCAAGTTGGTAGGCCCACCACCTGCCTCCTTGATCCATGCCCATCTTGGCTGATTAGGGAGTGTCCAGATGTTGCACGGACCCCCCTGGTTGAAATTATCAATTTGTCCCTTGACACAGGGACATTCCCAGGGGAACTGAAGGAAGCAGTAGTGTGTCCACTCTTAAAGAAAACTTCATTAGATCCCATAGACCTATCCAATTACCACCCAGTCTCAAATCTTCCATATCTGGGTAAGGTAATTGAGAGAGCGGTTGCTGAACAGCTTGGTAGGTTTCTGGAGGAAACATCGGCTTTAGATTCATTTCAGTCCGGTTTCCGTCCTGGTTTTGGGACCGAGACGGCTCTGGTTGTCCTAACAGATGATCTCCGTAGACAACTGGATCAAGGCGGGTCAGGACTGCTGATCCTTTTAGATTTGTCAGCGGCCTTTGACATGGTCAATCATGATCTTCTGGACCACCGCCTCGCAGATGTGGGGATACAGGGCATAGCCCATAACTGGCTGTGCTCTTTTATCTCTGGTCGGGGACAGAGGGTGCCACTGGGGAGGGAAATGTCGTCATGCCATTCCTTGGTGTGTGGAGTGCCGCAGGGCGCAATTCTCTCCCCGCTGCTTTTTAACATCTTTATGCGCCCCCTTGCTCAGATTATCCGGAGCTTTGGGCTGGGCTGTCACCAGTATGCTGATGACACTCAGCTCTATCTACTGATGGATGGCCACACTGACTCGGCCCCAAACACACTGACCAGATGTTTGGAAGCTGTGGCTAGATGGTTTCATGGGAGCCGATTGAAACTAAATCCTTCAAAGACAGAGGTCCTATGGCTGGGTCGGGATGGCATGGGGATGAGGGACCAACTCCCTTCTCTTGCGGGGGCCCAATTAGTGCCATTGCCTTCCATTAAGAGTTTGGGTGTAATCCTTGATGCCTCCCTTTCCATGGAGGTGCAAGTTACAGCAACAACCAAGGCGACATTTTTCCACCTTCGCCGCATGAAGCAGTTGGTCCCTTACCTTTCCCGCCCCGACCTGGCCACAGTGATTCATGTGATGGTCATCTCCAGACTTGACTACTGTAATTTGCTCTATGTGGGGCTGCCCTTGAAGCTGTCCCAGAAACTCCAGCGGGTGCAGAATGCTGCAGCGAGGCTCCTCACGGGGTCTCTGCCATGGGAGCATATTCACCCAGTGCTTTTCAAACTGCACTGGCTCCCGGTAGAGTACAGGGTCAGATTTAAGGTGCTGCTTTTGACCTTTAAAGCCCTTCACGGCCTAGGACCCTCGTACCCACGAGACCGCCTCTCCCGGTATGCCCCACGGAGAGCCTCAAGGTCCATAAATAGCAACACCCTAGTGGTCCCGGGCCCTAAGGAAGTTAGATTGGCTTCGACCAGAGCCAGGGCCTTTTCAACTCTGGCTCCAGCCTGGTGGGACGCTCTGCCTCATGAGACCAGGGCCCTGCAGGATCTGATTTCTTTCCGCAGGGCCTGTAAGACAGAGTTGTTCTGCCTAGCCTTTGGCTTGGAGCCAATTTGATTCCCTCCCTCTCTTTCTTTTTTTCTTTCCTTCTCCTCCTGCGTTGAGGCTACATTTTATTTTAATGTTGTAATATTTTAATGTTGCATTTTAATTTTGTTTTTAAGTTGTAATCATTCAACTTGTTTTTATTATTGCTTGTAAGCCGCTCTGTAAGCCGTTGCTCTTGGCTGGGGAGGGCGGGGTATAAATAAATGATGATGATGATGATGATGATGATGATGATGATTATAGAACCCAGTCTCTTGGATAATGGTGTTGTCCCAAGTGAATTTCCACGCACCCCCTTCTCTCCCACTTCCTCATTCATCATCATCATCCTCTATGGGTGCCGCTAAGTGCCCTCTGTCTTTGAGCTCTTTGCTCTTCTGCTTTTAAGGCTCACTGGGTTCTGGGAGACAGTGAGTCTGCAATGCTTTCTAGTGTCAACGTGCCAGCCATTTTCTGCTCCAGCTCTGCCTGCTGCTCCTCTCCCATTATTTCCCAACTTTTCCCTTCACCTGCCTCTGAGCTGTGATGTCCCACAAACCACTGTTGTAAATCTATACTGTTTTCCTCTTCTTCCTCCCTGGAAGGGTCAGGATGGGGAGGCGGTCTCCACACTCCTCCTCCTCTGCCCAGTCCCTGACATTAGCAAACAGAATTTTTTTGTCAGCTGATGAAGTAGCAAGATGTGATTTTTTTGGTTGCTTAGCAGAACCCATTCTGGCACCTTGGTCCCTTGGAGTTATGTTTGTTTGGCCTTCCATTGCAGGCAGTTCAAGGAGAAGGGAAAGTGTGTGTTGTTTAGCAAGCTAAAAATGGCATGTTCCTTCCAGTTGCCTCCAGAGTCTTTGCCTGATCCATTCTTCAACAGCTTATGAAAAGTGACACTCACATCCATTTGTTTGTGGGCAGAAATCACAAGAATGACAGGAGAGCCAAGTGGAATATTCAGTTTTCAGATTGTTCTGAATATGTTGATATATGCAGCAAGGGCAAGACCATCCAGCTGCATGTCAAAAATTATAATAATTGCATATTAGCTTCATTTGCATTCAGGTTCCAAGCACAGAGCTATGACATAAATGTACACAAAGTAAGACACGAAAACAAACCTTTTGTTTTAACGAAACACACAAACATATATGTTTTGATAAATAAGGAGGGTTTGCATTTAACAACACCCTGCAATTGGCTTCACACAAAAAGTGGAGGCCATTCATTAGCAGCCAGGAAACAATCCACGCTGCGAGATGCTCAACTTAAACAAAAGCATTAGCATAGGGAAATTTGCATTAATTCTTCACTGTCACCGCTTGGAAAATACTGTTTATTCTGTGCATTTCAATTCCCGAACCATTTTGCAGTAAAAATGATTAAAATACCTCACTGCCATTTAAATTCGAAAGGCAGAGTGAGGAATGGAGCCCCTGTTGCATGATTATTGCACTGTGTTTTTAAATGTACATGGCTGCCCCTTCTCCCCTGCATAAAGTGCTGCAAGAAATGAGGCAAAGGCAGCTGCTACAAATGACATCCACCAAGCACTAGAAATATATCAGTTGGTCAGAGCAGTCCAGAGCCCCTAGCTTGCACTGGGGGGAGGCTAGCTTTGCCATCTAAGCCAGTCTCTTGTTGGTTGCCACCAACAGAATGGTGTGCCACTCCATCAGTGTAGCTCTTCTTCTTCTGCCTGCTGAGCATGAGTGCCATTGGCAGGATGCCCATAAGGGACAGCCAGCATAAGAGCAGACTGGGGCAATCTAGGGGCAGGGAGCAAGGAGAGCTAAGCCAGTCCAGAATCCATTAGATCCTGAGACAGTTTCACTGGTCTCATGCAATGGCATTGGGTTCATTCTAGGCCCAATTGTTATGCCAGTTTCAGGTCTTCCTGCAGTGATCTACCTGTCTACTTCCCCCCGCCAAAAAAACCACACACATTTTGCCCTAGCTGCCATGCACGGCCGGGCTGCAGATGTGATCACGCTGCCCCTCCATGCAGACTCTCCAGTTGGCTGCCAAAGTTTCGATTGAGCTCAAACTCTAGGATGGGCAACTCAGGCAAGCCTACCCTACCCAGACATGTAAAAGGTGACATGTGGTTTAATCTGTAATTTTAACCGCTGGTTTAAATTGTATTTTTAATATTTTAAAACTTGCTTTTATTGATAATTGTAATGGTTATTTTATGTTTTCAGCAAACCACTTAGAGGTTATATTTATAGTTATGTGGTGCACAGGTTTTGTTAAATAAGTAAATAAAATACATTAAAAAAAACTCTTAGTAACATGAAGCCAGTTTAAGGTTTATGAGCCAATAAAACATCCAGACTCGAATCTCCAGAGGTTTAAAAATCTAGGAATGTGTTTACACAGTTTATAGAGGTAATCCTAAGGTATTTGTTTATAGAGGTAACCTAAAAGAAAATTGAACCATGGAAGACTAATGTGTTCTACTTAACAGCTCTGCTGCCTAAGGAACTGTGATGCTGCTCTATAATTTGGAGCTTGAGACTTTTCCTCAGCCTGGCCCAATTGCACTGCCAGTAACCTGCTAGGCTGGACAGCTCCAAGTGCAACCAAGTAGTAGTAGAAGAAGAAGAGTTTGAATTTGATATCCTGCTTTATCACTACCCAAAGGAGTCTCAAAGTGGCTAACATTCTCCTTTTCCTTCCTCCCCCACAACAAACACTCTGTGAGGTGAGTGAGGCTGAGAGACTTCAGAAAAGTGTGACTAGCCCAAGGTCACCCAGCAGCTGCATGTGGAGGAGCAGAGACGCTAACCCGGTTCACCAGATTACGAGTCTACCACTCTTAACCACTACACCACACTGGCGTAGTTAGTTGCTTAGATAGATAGAACACTCAAATGACACTCCTGTGATCTGCAAGTTGGAACGTGTGCAGAGGATGGCAACCAAGATTATCAAGGGTCTGGGATGGTTAGGGGAGTTGGGTATGTTTAGCCTGGGAAAGGAGATATGAGAGCCATCTTCAAATACCTAAAGGGCTGCCACATGGAAGATGGAGCAAGCTTGTTTTCTCCTGCTCCAGAGGGTAGGACCCAAACTAATAACTTCAAGTCACATAAAGGGAGATTCTGACTAAACACCAGGAAGAACTCTGCTATTCTGTGATTCTATATCCTGTGCTTATATGTGTTGAGATCAAAGATGGGGAACCAGACAAAAAAGGCAAGCTTTAATTTTTTACTGTTTGATTTAATTATTTTAAGCTCCGACCAACAAGAACTAATATTTCCAAGTGACCCAAAGCTTAGAGGAACTAATTCTCTAGTATTTTTTGCACAATGGGGGTGCTTCCTTGATAAACCAGAAAGAAAACTGCAAGACAGTTTCAGTTTTTACTGGAACACACCCAAAGAGGTATTTGGAAGCACTCGATTGGGAGCTGCCCAGAGTGGCTGGGGAAACTCAGCCAGATGGGCAGGGTATAAATAAATTATTATTATTATTATTATTATTATTATTATTATTATTATTAGCATGTTTTTTTCCTACAGTGGAGGTAACAACAATAGCAATCAGGGGTCTTAGCCACTAGAAGCCTCATCCTCCATTTTATTCCTACAATTTAGCCATTTCCTGAGTCACAAGAGCACTTCTCCTTTTATCCCATGACTGCTGAGCTTATTTAGGAGTCTTTGGTAAGGTACCAGGTTGTTCCTACACTCCAAGAAGGTGAAGCTTGACACAAACCAATAAAAGCTAGGTAAATCCTGCCAGAGTCCTTTGTACTATCTTGTTCATTGTATTTCTGCAAAAGGGACTGGGAAAGGCTGAACTCCCATTTTTTGAGGGAGCTGAATGGGTGGGTCTTTCTGTCTCTGAGTATTAGCTTCTCTCATAGGGGACAAAGGAGGGGCAAATGGACTGAGCTCTGGTTTTGTTGGTGATCCAGGAAAAATAGGGTTTTCCTATCTTTGCTGGCCAAATCCTGTAGGCAGAGTTAGGAGGAGGAGTCAGCTTGTTTTCTAGCTTGGTTCAGGCTTTTATCCTTCTAAAACTGAACCAATTTGTCCATTGATGGAACAGCAATGAACGGACTTGGGAAAGGCAGCAAAATAACATATGAATTTCCACAGGGTGACTTGTAACAGAAGTTAATCTATGAACATATTATTGTTTTAAGTGACACAGCTGCCCTTCCTGTTGTATTGTGAGCTTGTCAAGGATCACAGAGAATTGTGTGAGGAGTTCTTCATTTGGAAGCCATTTCACAGTAAATTGCAGCTTCTGTGTTCCAAATTGTTCTCTAAAAGAGATTCATCTTTCCTTCTTATTGATAGATTACTACCTTCCCATTGATGGCAAACTGCTTATAACAATGGGTTAAATGATCACCATAGTTTGCCTGACAAGAGAAAGGGACACCACAAAAGATAGTTAGATAGGCTACTATTTCATGCTTCAAACATATTTTTGCAATCCAGCCAGGAGGCGTTTTCAGACAATTTTATGTGGAAAAGAGAAATCCTATCTATTTAGCTAATTGTTATTTGTTAGAGCAAAGTCAGATGCTTTTATATTTGTGTGCCTTCTGCAACAACGGCATGAGAAAGAAGCCAAACACTGGCTTGTCCTAACCACAGCTATTTACTTTCATATATAGGATCTCTGAAGAAATCAGGCCTTGAAATTCTTATTCTTGTTTCTATTGCCTAAGGTATATGATGGTGTGCCGCCACCTACCACTGAATGACAAAATATTTTTAAAAGAAAGTCATGATTTTCAATAAATCACTTAGCCCTGGAGTGTTGCACAAATCTGAAGCATGCCCCAGTAATCACATCTGATTGAGCATGAGCTCTACCTTTCCTCCCACCAATACATACCCAATAGTATACAAATGTTTCAAGGCAGCTGTATTATAGATGGTTATAGATGATATTTCCCATTTCCCATATACATTTAATACTTCTGCATATGAGTAGGGTGCTATAGAGCCCCTCCAGATGGCCTGCTTATTGAGCATTCATCCCAAAGCTTACATGGAGATTAGTCTATGTCGGGTCTTTACTGAGCATTTTTTCTCATTAGTTTGTGGGGACTTTATGTGACAAAAAGCATTTATCTTGCACCGATCCTGATATTCTTGTGTGGTTGTTCTGTAACATTCTGTTAATCATTTGCCCATCCCACACTTTTTCCTCATCACTTTCCTAACTGCAAAAAGCTGGGGTGTTTTCATTGGATTTGATGTGTGTGTTTTTCACTGGATTTATTGTCCCACTATGCGTTTGAATCCGCAGTCAACACCCCTACAAAATACTGACAGTCTGAAGGCGTCCATTGCTGAAATATGAAATAAAATGCAAAATGGAATCACCTAAAGGACCTCTTGTCTGTTCTGTGGTTGTGGTTCCAGGTTCAAACTGGAATGCGAGGTTTACGTGCAAGTTCAAAACACACCCAAAAGTTACCAACCATGGTCAGAGAACCTTGTCATTGTGAGGAGATGGAGAATGAGACTCTTTAATCTCAGGTTTGTGGGTTCTAGCCCAAAATTGGGTGAAAGATTCCGGCATTGCAGGAGGCTAGACTAGATGACCCTTGTACCCCCTTCCAACTCTACAATTCTATGATCCTCAACTGGCATGTCAAAAAAGGCTTGTAACCGGTTTCAGTACTTTGGACAGGGGAAGCTTATGTCACAACATCCCTAGTTATGTACATAAGATGTCAGTTTAAAAATGAATGGTGGGTCTTTCAAGTGAAAGGGGACTTGATAGAAGTGTTTCCTTTCTCTACCTTTAGCCTGCATTTTAGAAACTCTTCAGCTGGATCGGTTCATCCAGGATTTAATGGTTATCTGGGATGTAGTCAACTGACCCGAATGAAATGGTGCCATAAGTATTGTGTGTCCCCGAGAAATAGTTTTGTAATGGGAATACGTGGAGACCTTTAACGAAAGGCATTCAGGTGTGAGAGATGATAACAGTCAGTTGAGTGTCATGCTTTGTGGCTTTTCATCACAGAAGAGAAGTATTTGTAGCCGAGGCTGTAAATTGCATCCTACTGCATGGGTGGTCAGGAGAAATGGATACGTGCTGTCTGAGCTGGCTTCTATGCAAAGGTCACCACACTGAGGCTCTGATGAAGTCCTCTGAGTTCAGGAGCTGATTGAATAGTGGATATTTATCAATGGCTTGTGGAAGGGTTCTAAATATGAGCCCTCTTCTGCACTTTAACACCTGGATGAAAATCTGATTTATAAAAGATTATGATACATGGATTATGGATTTTATGACCACTGGTGATGGAGATGTTAGGGTATCAGTTATGTATGGCATTTCTTTGAAGTGGACAGCTGAGGTTGTACATGTCACCGCTTGTTTGTATAAGTTTATCAAGATTCAAATTAAAATCTTTAATACAGGAGATGTGAGAGAACAAAAAGCAGTTGAGGAAAAACTCCCACAAGCCTGCAAACTCATGAGGGTGAGATCCTGTTGATACCGTTGCCTCTTGCCTTTTCAACATTTCCTCTTAATTCTGAACAGTGTTTATAAGTAGAGCTGAAAATCAAGCACATAGACGAACAAAATATTCATGGGCCTCTCCATCTTTGTTTGCTTTTCATCCAGGCTACGGAATCTGCTCTTGACAAGAGCCTACAAAGCTTTCCTTTCATCTCTTCCCTGTCTCCTAAGGTCACAAAAATGTTGAAAAAGCATCAACTTGCTATGTCACCAGCCATAGTGACCTCAGTTCATAGTGACCTCAAATATGTATAACCTCCTTATAAACCGCTTTTAGGGTTTTTTTGATAGTCAAGCAGTGTGTAAATTTTATAAAACAAATGAATACCCTATATACTCAAATATAAGCTGACTTTTTCAGCAATTTTTTTATGCTGAAAAAGCCCCCCTCAGCTTATACTTGAGTGAGGTGGGCAGTGGCAGTGGTGGCGGAGGGACAAGCTCTCTCCAGAAAAACCAAGTAGCCCTTTCTCGCCGCTGGTCCCGCCACCACCCGCCTCTCGCAAGGACAGGCACTGTGCCTCTCCCAACCGCGGCTCCTATGCCTGCTCTTGTGAGCGGCAGAGGCGGCGGTTTTCAGACTGCTCCTTCTTCCTCCGCCTCTACCGCTTGCGGCGGCGGAGGAGGAGGAATGAGCAGCCCAAAAGCAGCCCTTTCGGGTTGCTTGTTCTTCCTCCACTGCTGCCGCTGCCGACACCACCAGGTTTGTGGTGTGGTGAACTGGCTTATACTCAAGTCAATAAGTTTCCCCAGTTTTTTGTGCTAAAATTAGGTGCCTCGGCTTATATTCGGGTTGACTTATACTCGAGTATATACAGTAACTAATATGGGAGTGCTGCCCTCCTATCCATCTTCAATACAGGCTCTGTATTTATACTCTCTGATAAACCAAAACACATTCTGTACATGCTCAGAAGAACTCTAAGCTCACAGATTTAATAAACTGCAACTTAGGGTCAAACTACAATATATACAATGCCATTCATGCAATTAGCAATTGCATAAATGGCTTTCTTTCTAAGTAAACTGTAGGCACAGGGGAACCATTCCAGATAAGAGCTGGGGGGGGGGGCTATAATTCTTTGTCCGGCTCTGTCCCCAGTCCAGAATGGCACCTACACACACACACAAACACACAAGCACACCTGCTATTTGCATTGGAAGAGAAGCTTCCCCTCCATGCAAGAGAACCAAATAGGAGCGTATAAAGAGGATAAGAAAGAATGGAGCTGGGAAGAACATTCTCCTTATTGATTCCAAATGTGATCCCTGACCTAGTCCTTAAAAGGATTCTGTCTGCCTATGTCTGCAGCAGGGAGAGTCGGGGATATTTCAAGCTAGCTGCCCCCTGTCAGTGAAGGTTGCTTACTTAATTCAGGGACATTTCCGACATGGGACTGTGCCCCTGAAACTGCAATCCTAAATGCACAGCATTCAGCACAGTGGGACTTCCTCCTGAGTAAACATGTGCAGAATTGCACTGTGTGTGTGCACCACAGCATTAACAGCCCCAAATGCCTTTACGAAGAAGGGGTTTGATGTCATTCTCGTTTCACAGAAGAGTGACAAGGCAGTGACAACAATGATCATTCAGTAAAACGCTGAACAGTAGGAGAGCACATGCCTTCTCTTAAGGGATGCCTTTGATCTGACAAGGTCAATTTTAACCAGATTCATATTTTGTGGTGTACATTTTTAAGTGCTGCTGCAGACAGGCAGTCTAGCCACAGGATCTTCGGCAATGTGTGCTCACTTCGTAGTTTTAACTGCTTTCCAAGATTGGATGGGAGCAGAATTTAATCTCCGATAAATCTTTATCTATGCCGAACTGTTGTGGCAAACATATTGCTGCTTCTGCTTCTACAAGTGTTAGAAGAGAATTGCGCTGTAACAGCATTTTTTACATGGCTCCTACCAGGGACTTAATCAAGAATTCTTAAGCAATTAGAGGCAAGGGGGGGGGGATATAAACCACCAGCAGTCTTGGTGCCTGCTGCATTGAGGCCTTAGCCGCATTTATATTTTGCTATACTCTTTCCAGGCACAGGTCCACACTTGAAAGCTCCTTGTCTGAGCACCTTTCTCCTCCCTCCTTGAGCTTTCCTCACAAAAACCTGCTCTTTAGCGATCAGTCAGAGCAAACATCAGTCCAGGTTTTCAGCGGATTGACATTTGCTCTGAGTGAGTGCTAAAGAGCAGGTTTTCACAGACAAAACAAAGAAAAAAAGCAGCGGTGGTCAGACTTGGAGCTTTAAAGCATGGACCATACCTGGAGAGAGCAGAAGAAAGGTATGTGTGGATAAGAGATGGCTAGAGGGCTGCATGGACTGCATCAGGACATCCAATTTTGGGGTGCCATGGCCCCAAAATTGTCTGAGGCGCAATCTTGCACAATTCATTTAACGTGCATGTGAGTGCATACCAGAAGATGCACATCCTAGTTTTCCACATATTGTAGGGCATGGGTTTTAGAGACTGGGACTGTATAGGGAACAAGTACTTATTTATGCAGAACATTGTTAAGCTATGGAACTTACTCCTGCTGATGACCATCCCTGTGAAATCCCCCTGAAGCCACAGAGGGGTTGCATCCTAATTATCCACTGAACATTATGGTCTTGTTACCAGTGGATTCCTGTGAACTCTTGCTTCAGAACAGTGGCTACTGTCTGTAGCAGTTATCTAGATTATTTGATATGCTTGCGTGTAACTGTTCTGAAAACAACAACAACAGGCCAACCACTCCAGCCACTTTAGTGTTTGTATAAACTGTTCAGGTTCGTTATTGTTGTGTTCCATACTGTGCAATGGAATTTTGGTGTGTGTGTCTTTGGTCCTAGGCTTGATTCTTGTATATCTAATTCATAATCTGATTAGAATGATTAATTCTAGAGCACCAAGCAGCACGTCCCAATAGCTGCTGAGAGTGCCAAGTCAGCATTCTAAGGATTGTAAGCAAATTTGCCCGCTGCATTTATGCTAAAGCTTGTTATCTCACTAGTTCAGTGTGTCACAGCTGCCTGGATACATCTGTAAGCAAATACAAATGCCAAGCGTAACATACGTCTGTCTGCAGAGGAGAGGGAAATCAGCACTTGATATCTGATAAATCAAGAGTGAATAAGCAAGCCTTTTTGAAGGCATCTCCAAAACTCATTTCCTCATTATGGATCCCTTCTCCCTCTCTTTCATATTTTCACTAAGCCTTTCTGCAGCTGCTAAACATGGTCGCATCACACCCTCCCTGCTATGTGGGTAGAATTGAGACATTCCATCTGTGTAGTAATGATATTTTTAACCGTCGTTCTTTATGCTTTTAGGCATACACAGCCAAAGATATCCTATTTCGGAAGCGAAAGCATCCATCTTTTATGGGCCAATGCTCTCTCATTGTAGATTGACCTTAAAACAGCACATCCAGCACACTGAGCAATGCTCATGCTGCAGGACTGCAGTTGGTGATGTGTGCCATCTGCAGCATTATGAGAGAGTTCAAATTGTGGGGTAACCTGCAGCCAATAAGGAAAGGCATCTCCAGTGCAGTTTCTTCCTGCTGCTATAATGGAGTTATATGCTATATATGCTATAGAATGTGCTATAGCTAAAGCTGTTAGCTATAATTCCTTACTTTAAACAAGCACACCCAGAAAGAAATTATCTCTCTCCCACCCCACCTCTTTAAGCTGGATGTACATTACACATACACTGCATATGCAGACTTACAGAAATTTCAGACTTGGCTTGTATTGCGTTTCTTTGTGATAAATTGCCACTGGTCTAATCACATAAAGCACAATGCTGGCAAATAACTGGACTGGCCAGTGTGAGACTTCTGTACAAGCAGCTGGTATTGGTATTCATGCCTCAGACGCCATGGATGTTCTAGCCGCGGAATCAACACTGGAGTTTATTCTGAACGGATGGGCCACTGCTAATTTGCACATTTAATTAACATAATTGGAAATGTTGGTGGTTGACAGTATGGGAGTTGTGACAAGTCCTATCTCTCCAGCTGAGTCTTCCAACAGTCTTTGAAACAAACAAAAAAATCTCTGATATTGCCAAGCCCAAATGTTCAAAAATAGGACTAATGTAAGGGTCCTTTGATTTGCCTTCTGGTTTCTGAGCTTTCGGGATTCATTGCCAGTATTTTTCCAGGTTTTCCCCCACTACAACTGGCAAGTGCTACAACCCATTTAATATATATACAGTATATATAATTAAGATTCCTGTTTGAACAAGAGTCCCCAGGCCAGTGGGAAATTGCTTCTTAGAGCACAGATTTCCCACCTCTCCAAACAATTTATTACAGACCTAATATTCCAACCCCCATGCTTGGTAATGTAATCTAAATCCTTCCTAGATGATTTGCAACATACGGTGTGTAACAGTGAGTGGACTGTCCCCATACACTGTGCCATTTCCAAATCAGAGCTTATTCCAGAGTAGTCTCCTTCACTACTTTGCCCTCCTCCTTCCCCTGGGGTTCTGCTTGCTGCAAGCATTAGGGTTGTGTGTGGGGTGGGGGGTAGAGAGAGAAAAATTAAGGGAGCACTGTGCAACAGAAATGGACACCCAGGATGTTAGCAGAGTCTTTGCGCTGGTTTCTACTAGAGCACCAGGTTAGTTGAATCTGACCCAGAGTACCCAAAAATACATTTGACATCTGAAATCTGTCTTATAGTTATTCCTATCAGCTTCTGAAACATGGCCACAGAAGCCCTTCTCCATGTTCTATCAATAGGAGAATAATAGTGTCCATGTACATATAACAGGGGCTTCTCTGTGATGGTGGGCTGACTTTGGAATGAGGAAGGTACGCCTTCAGCCAATTCTCTATTATTCCCTATTGAAGTTTAAAAAATTGTTATTTGCCTGGCATTTTAAATTATTTAATTTTTATCTGGTTGAATGTTTTTATTCCTCTCAGTATTGTGTTTAACTGTTCTATGCTGTTTTAATATTGCATTATGGATTTTAAATTGTCATATATACCTCCCAAGAACTCTATGGTTCATGGGTAGCATATATGACCTGGGGCAGATTTTTAAATCCTTAAAACAAAACAAAACAAAACAAAACAAAACAAAACATTGTCTTTATATTGAGTGTTGCTAAGCAGACTCCAGCTTTCACTGAACTTGCTAACTAATGCTATGTCATCTTATTTCTCCCAGGACTGCCCAAGGAGCTGATGGGGCTATCTTTACGAATGTCACACAGTAGGTTCTGAGACAAATTTAATGGAAAGAAAGAAAAAATGGCTGTTCCCATTTGAAAAAGGATTCTCACGCACAGACTCACAACAGCCAACAGCCATGTCAAAAAAAGGACGCAGCAAGGCTGAAAAGCCTGAGGCACTGATTATGTCCTTACAAGCTGCCAATGAAGATCTCAGGACCAAGCTAACAGACATTCAAATTGAGCTTCATCAGGAGAAGTCTAAGGTGAGTGAAAAAAATGGTAGTCAGAGGCAGCAGGTGATTAAAAAGAACATGACATTGCAAGGAATTAATTAAATACGCCTTCCCGCCATCCCAGAAGAGGGAATGAATCAAGCTTGCAATGCTTATTTGTGAGGTTTGCTTCTGACTTCCCTAAAGTAAAGACAAAGTAAAGACAAAACACACTTCAGTAATACATACCAGGATAGGCTTTTACTCTATAGCAACGGAACAGCAGGGTAAAAGCAGTAACTAAGGGTGGAGCTGCAGCAACCAGCCTGTGCAGTATGTTCTACAAAGCCAGCCACAGCCATCTGTGCTGCTCTTTAGCATATATTTAAGAAGCAGGCAAACTTCCCATATATACCATTTGGTGAGTTGGTTCTCTGTATTTACCCAAGTCTTAGGATACTAGACAAATAAATGGTCGGTCTGCTTTTAGTACTGACATCGTTCAAAACTGGCTTTATGGAAAAGAACCATGGCTCAGTGGTAGAAACATGCAAAAGTTCCCAGGCTCAATCGAGCTGCCTTGAAACCCTGGGGAGCTGCTGTCAGGAAGTGTTCACAGCACTGATGTAGATAGATCAGTGCTCTGACAGCTTCATGCGTTCCTGGGTTGCAGAATGAGGTGGAAAAGGGACTGTAGAATTTCAACTGTACTATTTCAGATTGCAGAGGAGAGTTACATTATGGATGCTCTTGTGTCACAATGGGAAGATGGCTGGACCTTTCTTTTCCTTTTCAGAAGCATTAAAAAAAAATGGCATTCTTCCACCTGTGCTGTGAAATGGCGTCCAGATTCTCTATGAATTTTACTTGCCTATCTGCTTCAGTTCTAACGCTGTCTTGCCACTTTGAATTCACAGTCCAGCCACAATAGCAATTTTATAAGGTTCTTGAGGAAGATTTCCTCTCCCTTTCTCTCTCTGCCCAGAGAACTGTAATCGACATCAGTGACCCAGACTCTTTGATTCTTTTGCCAATAAGCATCGCCTCAGGCAAAACAAATCTAGGCTGCCACTGGATTCCATAATTAAGCAGTACCATTTTAACTTCCATGAAGTCTTTCATCACGAAGACCTTTCTGGGCTGTCCATAGATCAAGGCTACCATTAACCTCAGAGGACAATCAACTGTGTCTGTTGAAATCCAGTTTATTTCATTGTAGAATGATTGGGATGAAAGAAAGACTCAGTGCTGCATTAATATCAGACAAGATTGTGTACTCCAGAGTATTTCTCCTTTGGCTCTCCAGTGAGAGTCAGTCATTAATTTGCAGCCCATTTTAGCAACAAAATAATTTTGAATGTGAGGAGAGCTGTAAACCTACGCCCAAAAAAATATGTGCAGAAGCTCCAGTCATGTCAGTGGGACTTACCTATGTGTAAGTGAGTGGAAATTGAGCTTTTGTTTCCAATTCATCATGTGCTGCACTCTATTTTTACAATCTTGAAAGACAGCTTGTGTTGGGTCCCCTCCCCCCTTTCCTTGGCACAGATCCTGTAGCACTCAGGAAAAAATTAGCTGCTCAGTTCACTTAAGAACCATAGGCTAGTTGCCAGAGGCCTGGAAGATGTAGCGTGAGGAGGAGGTTGTCCTGACAATTGCCACTTCATTCCAACCCTACAGTCATCTGCATCTCTTGGTTGGTTGCAGCTTTTTGGAATGTGCTGTTAACAAGAGAGAGACAAAGGGACCCATGTCATATATCGAGAATGGGTGGGGCAACCAGATTTTAAGAGCGGCGAAATGATTCATGGTGTTCATTGCAATATTTCTTGTAATTTTTCCTTCTTGTAATAATGAGAGATATTCCTGAGTAATAATCCTATGTGTTATAAAACAGAGGGTGGGTAAGAGGCCCCTTCCTTAAATGGTACTCTTGTGTTCTACAAAGGGGTCCCATAGCAAATACCTGAAGGATCAGCAAGATTGTCCCAACAGCAGAAAAGTGTCATCTACTGTACATTGCTGGTGATATCATCATCACAATTTTAGAAACACAGTTTGAACAGAGGTGAATTCCAGAAGTCCAGGTGGGACAGATGAAAAGAGGCGCATAAAAATAAATCCAATAAGTATTGGATAACTTTAAGAGAAGCAAATTAAACCATTATTTTTGGCACATTTTTATCTAACTCTCCAAGGAGTTCAAGATGGCATTCAAAGGAGTTTCTTCAGTTTATTCTAACAACTCTGTGAGGCAAGTAAGGCTGCGATGAGGTGACTATCCCAAGATGTACTGAGGCAACAAAAGCATTCCCCCCTTCTTTATTTTATTCCTTCGTCCATGGGTATGGAATATATTTTAAACCAGATAAATGCTAAGGGGAGGAAAAGTTTCCAAAGAGCAATTTGGGTTCAGCATAGGTCACCAAAGTCTTCACATCAGAACTAAAACTGATCAGTGCTTTTCCTTAGGCAAGAGCTATTTTCATATCGCTTTTGGAGACAGCTAACTAAAACATGTCCCCAGAATCACCCTACAACAATTATTCCTGTAATGGGAAAAGGGGGCTGCTTGTGCGTAAGCGTTTAAAGCCTCCAAGCTTTACCATCAGTTCCTAAACTTTCCCAGTCCGAGGAGCCATGGGTGCGTGGCTACCTCAATCGCTGGCAGAATCCATCAGTGGGCGTTTCCGGAATTTACTCCAACATAAGAGTTCCTTGACGGAGACTCTTCTTCTGGATTCTCTGCGTGACAGTTTCCTCCGCGGAGTGGGCGTCCCCAGCGGAGGTCCTGAGCCCTCCCCGCTATTCTCACTGGAAACATCTTGGAGCCCTTCCTCCGATTGAGTTTCTGCAGGAACTCTCCCTCTCCCCCTACTGGTTCCTTCCTCCCCATCCGAGGCTCTCCTAGCCTCCTTGAGCCCTTCCACCACCTGACTCTCCGATGGCAGTTCCCTGACAATTCCAAACTGAAGTCTTCTTTCAATGTCATGGGGAAAATTCACATGGTAACCTCTATGCATATGCACTCGGAATATGGAGCAGGACCCCAGTGACTTCCCCCATGTACCTACCAGCCCTGCATGGGTACAGGTGTGTGTGGAGACTTTCTAACCAATAAGGAACCCTGATCATCCTTACATGCATACGGTGAACATGAAAAGTTGTTCATCCTGGTATGTGCAAACCGGAAGCTGCATCGCCACTGGGGCTTCGGGTGGCATGTATGGTACTTTTCAATGGTCTAAGCATATGCCATGTCCATTGAGGCGATTGTGCAAACTGTCCTAAATAGAGCAAGCCCAACTGCAGTGGAGGGAGCATGTGAGTGAAAGTCTGCTTATGCATATGCAATTATTCCAAATTGTACATGTGTATGCGTGTGCATGTGTATGTGAACAGGTGTGTGCTGAATCTATGTATGGTGGGTGCTGTTTATGTGTAACTTCTGGCCTCACCTGTTCTGGCCACACCAACTTTTGTTTGTCTCTGCCCACTGCCAGTATGTGGTCCAAGGAGGTTGGGTGCAATGAGGCCCTCGGAATGAAAAAAGATTCTCCACGCCTGGTGAGGTGGGCTGAGTTTTGGACTTCACCCAAGGAGACCTGAGTTCAGTTCCCAACTGAGCCACAAAACTCACGATGTGGACTTGGGATAGTCACCTCATCTCAGCCTTACTTGCCTCACAGAGTTGTTGGCTGAGTACAGATAGTCCCTTTTTCCCCTCCACAGAAAAAGTCCACAAGTGCAGTTTCTGACAAGGCTTCATCGCTGCAAGCCTATTACAATATTATATTGATTTTGCCTTGGTGTTATCAGTGAGTGGGCCTCCCTGATGGTTTTAAATATTCCTTTGCTTTCCCTTAAATTGTATTTCACTATATTTGTTGAAAAAGAAATACTCAAAGGAAAGCCTTATTTATTGAACAAAAGCCTTTCCCCGGTCATCACTGTGCTCTGAACACCCCTCCCCCTGCAAGCTTTAGTATTGAACCAAAATTGTTTCTCTATCCAAGTCTTTTTCCCTCACTAAATTGCTTTTGTCACTATCAGGCTGCACTTGAAGTCTGCCCTCATGATTATGTTGAAAGCAGCTTACAGTGCAGAAAAGACATTATTGTTGTTGTTTTCTGTCAAGAACTGTGAAATATTTATAGGGGCGAGTGCTGAGATCCATACATGAGCCCTTCTTTAGGCAAAATTCCTATTGAATATTGTTTCTGAAGTAATAAAGATGAAGTGCGGATTTAAGCCACCCATTCAGGTTGCAATGCACAGACTTCAAAAGCTCTGTCAGCAGATTTCAGATGGGCTCAAGGAAATATTCAGTGTTACGGAAGGGCCAAGCTAGATGTGAGGCTTGTCACGTAGTTAGCCCAAGCATGCTTGCTTATTTAAAAAAATAAATAGCTGGTGCAGGACTGGATTTAGCTACTGAAGGTAATGGGGCCCTTTATATGTCCAGCTGTCCTTTGTCAACAACAAATTGTCGCTGTTTTTTGTGTTGAATATATTCTATGTGGTAATTTATAAACCTAATAGGTATCTAAAGCCATTTGCACATGCAAAATGTAAGGTAAAGGTAAAGGTACCCCTGCCCGTACGGGCCAGTCTTGACAGACTCTGGGGTTGTGTGCCCATCTCACTTAAGAGGCCAGGGGCCAGCGCTGTCCGGAGACACTTCCGGGTCACGTGGCCAGCGTGACAAAGCTGCATCTGGCGAGCCAGAGCCGCACACGGAAACGCTGTTTACCTTCCCGCTGGTAAGCGGTCCCTATTTATCTATTTGCACCCGGAGGTGCTTTCGAACTGCTAGGTTGGCAGGCGCTGGGACCGAGCAGCGGGAGCGCACCCCGCCGCAGGGATTCGAACCGCCGACCTTTTGATCGGCAAGTCCTAGGCGCTGAGGCTTTAACCCACAGCGCCACCTGCGTCCTAACATGCAAAATGTAGGCACCCTATATATAGAAATGAGCAAACCAGTGATATTTTAGGGAGCAGGCTAGCAGGCAGGGCCCGTTACTTACATCACAGGAGCCTACACAACACAAAACACTTTTGCTGTATGTAGGTTTTATTTTATTTGTTTGTTATCTTATATTTTGGAAATGTACATCCAGGTTTTTTCCCCTTTAATTTATTTTGGTGGGGGGCCCAAGAGAGGGAGGCCCTAAGCTATAGCTTGTTTAGCTTATACGTGAATCCGGCACTGAGCTGGTGCATAAGGTGAGGGTGAGCCATGTTGAGACCATGAAGGAAGGCTTAAAATCTCTCATCTTCTTGCCTTCTATTTACAATGGTAGAAAAGCTCCCTTGGAGACCAGCTGTTTGGTAGCAATGTCAAGCATGTGGAATGCCATCCCAGGTGAGAGTCACCTGGCCCTTACCTTGCTATTGTTTTAGAACCAGGCAAATCATTTTTTATATACAGTCTTTTAAAGATTGCTAACTTTTACACTATTTTCAAGAATTTGTGAGTTCTGATTTTTACCTTCTTCTGTGTTGTTGTCTTGTTGTTTGTTTCCTGCTATTTTTATTCTTTTGTAGGATTGCTGACTGGCTATATCTATATGCAGGAATGCTGACTGGCATATATATATTTACAGCAAATTTTGTAAATGATCTCTTCAGCTTGATTTATGCATCTTTTAAATTGTAGATAGAAGAAACAAAACTAGATTCTCCAGATGACAGGATAATTCAGCAACAGTAAAACAAATCACATACACACAATTAAGAGAGTTCATGTTAAAGTGTCAGAGGATAGTGCAGAGCGGGGGGGGGGGGATATTCTTCAGAAATAACCTGTATAATGTAAGCCATCTTTTGTGAAGTTACAGTCTTTAGATTTGCTTTCTGAAGTCAGGCCTGACATGAGCAGAATCTCCCCTTGCTTACCCTTAGATAGTATTTTGTGAAATTGAGACACAGAGGAGCAAAGGGTTAATCATCACCTTGGCTCAAAAGCCATACTTTCCTTTTCAGAATAAGCTGCATATTCAGAGTAAGACTGATATGCAGGGCCAGATTTAGGTTTGATGAAGCCCTAGGCTCCTGAAGGTAATGGGGCCCTTTCTATGTCCAGCTGTCTTTTGTCAACAACAAATTGTCACTGTTTTTTATGAACCTAATAGGTATCTAAAGTCATTTTCATGTAACAAAATATGTATTTTGGATGAATTACAACTCCCAGATAGCTTCACAAATTTGCTTGCAGGTAAAGCACACCATATCCTTGTTCTCTCCCTCTGTATCTTCACCCTCATGAGCTAGTTTTTTAAGCCTGAAATACGGTGTATTGGAACACATACAAAGGAAATGTGTTAGATTTCCTGAATTGCGGGGGTTTGGACTAGTTGACCCTTGGGGTCCCTTCCAACCCTAGAATTCTGATAGCAACAGCAACCATAACAAAAAGTCTTAGAAATTTATCTCTATAATTCAGAATGAATGGAAGCCGAGCATCTGAATCAGTGTGCAGTTCCCCAAAGGTGGAGATCAGATTAACTCAGGTGTGAATTGCTTGGGACTCAGGGTTCACACTTCCGTTAAGGTTTGGTTGGAAACTTGCTGCTCAGGACTTTAGCTACATTAGTAAACAAGCTTTTGGTCTCACTCTTGGAAGAAAAAGAAGCCATTTGGAATTGTGTGACAACTGCAAATTCTCTGAACATTTTAAAGACTTATATCACCATTATCAACTTTTAGCCACAAGCAAAGATAGATCTGTTTACCCTAGCATTTGATTTTTAACTACGATCATATGGTATGATCATACTTCAGCCTACTGCTGTGTTCACCCTTTTAGTAAGGAAGGCTAGGATTCAGCCTTTTTATCAAATTGCAGGAGGAGTATTTGTACTAAGGAAGGTTGTTTAATTCTTTTGCTGTTGCTTTAAACTTCTGTGTTGGTATACTTTCTTATAATTGCCATCTGCTTTGAAACATTTTATGTAGCGACAAATGTAATGGATAGTCATTGTCATCATTATTAATTGTTTCATTACATCTATTTTTCTCTCTCCCTTGCTTTATTGTCTTCCCGTAGGTAAGCAGACTCGAAAGGGAGAAAACCCAAGAAACGAAGCGGATCCGGGAGCTGGAGCAGCGCAAGCAGACAGTGCAGATCACTGAACTGAAAGCGAAGCTCCACGAGGAGAAGATGAAGGAGCTGCAGGCCGTGCGGGAGAATCTCATCAAGCAGCACGAGCAAGAAATGGCTCGGACAATGAAAATCAGAGACAGTGAAATCCAGAGGCTCAAGTCAGCCCTGTACGCGTTGCGGGAAGGGAGCAGCGACAAAGTACGGACAGCACTGACCATTGAGGCTCGCGAAGAGGCCAGGAAACAATTTGACTCTGAGCGCCTTAAGCTTTTGCAGGAAATTACCGAACTCAAGTCTGCCAAAAAGCAGGTGGACGAAGCCCTGAACAACATGATCCAGGCGGATAAGATCAAAGCGGGGGATCTTCGGAGTGAGCACCAATCCCACCAGGAAGCAATCTCGAAGATCAAATGGGAGAGCGAGAGGGATATCCGCAGACTGGTTAGTAACCTTATCTGGGTGGGAAGCCGCTAAACAGGGCTCAGAAGTACATACAGTGGTATCTTGGTTCTCAAACTTAATTCGTTCCCGATGTCTGTTCCCAAACTAATGTGTTCCAAAACCAAGGCACGCTTTCCTATAGAAAGTAATGCAAAATGGATTAATCCGTCCCAGACTTTTAAAGACAACCCCTAAAACAGCAGTTTAACATGAATTTTACTATCTAATGAGACGATTGATCCATAAAATGAAAACAATAAACAATGTAGTGCAGTCACACAATCAATCAGTCAGTAGCTGAACTGGGTTCTACACAGTCACAAAAACAAAACAAAAAGAACCGCAAAAATAAAAACGCAAAATAAATAGCAAAAACAAACAGACCTCAGCGTAACACTCAAAACAGAAGCATAACACTCAAAACGGAGCACATTCAGCTTCCCAAAACAGTTCACAAACTGGAACACTTACTTCTGGGTTTGCAGTGTTTGGGTTCCAAGTTGTTTGAGTACCAAGGCATTTGAGAACCAAAGTACCACTGTACTGGTTTTGTGCGGTTGTCACAACTCTTATGTGGCGCCTGCAATGACGAAAGAAAGGTTACAGAGGCAGGAATGAATTGGCTGCCGAAACAGGGCAGTGTAGCTCGAGATGCTCCCATCCTCTCCCCCCCCCCACACCACACAGATCAAATTCACTGTGGGAACATTGCCTCCTCCTTCTGAGTGTTATCAAGACTGACATATAAAATCAGTGAGCATAACTTACATAATAGTAGTTAGTCTCCCTCGTTGTTATTAGGGCATGTGAACAACGCATGCAAGCAGCCCTCTTTGACTCCGTGTGATTGTGTGCACGGGTACGCAGCTGCCAAGAAAAAAAATATTTCTGTGAACTTGGGGTGGAGGCCCACAGCCATTTCTTTCAGCACAGCCCCTAGGGTGGGGTGGGGTGGGGGGAATAAGCCAAAACTGTACAAATGGCATGTATTCCATGTACCCCTCCCCCTAGGCAAGCCATCTCTTCTTATAGGAAAGTCTGTATGGCTTTTTTGCTTTGAAAATCCATTTCTTGGGGGGGGGGATACATTTAAAGCAGGGGTAGGAAATATCCATCCCATGATACGAAGACTGTTCACCTCTCTAGCTAGCCCGACAGACACTCGCCCCTTCTCCCCAGGCCATAGCCCTCCTCCATGCTCTCTTTGGGTGATTTTTGCCTTGCTGGGTTGTGTCCTTGAACTGTAATAAAACCACTTACTTGCCTGTATGGAGGATGGAGTGGGCTGTGTGTACAGAAAACGCTGGCTTTTGCATGGCTGGAATGTAGACTTCCGTACAAAGTTAAAAGTGCAGTCCTTCGTCCTATCCACTTTTCCCTGTGTCCTCGTCACTTACAACTGGCATGTGGCCCCTGGAAGATTGTTCCTTACCCCTGATTTAAAAGATGTCATTAGGTGCAATCCATATAGACCTGCACATTGTTCCCTGCCAGTTTTCAGCAAACAAGCCAAATTGTGCCACTGTGCACAATCTGTCTTTCTCTTTCTCTTTCTCTTTCTCTTTCTCTTTCTCTTGATGTATCCCTCATTTTCACATTGTTCCTGTACAGTACCGTAATTGTCTTTGCCTGCTTGCAAAGGTCAGCAGACAAGCAGTGAAGTAGATTTACCCATGAAAGTAGGCACACCAGCCTGCTGTTTGAAATAGAAGCACAGGAACTCAATTTGTGATTGTATTTGTTTGCCCACAGGTAGGGGCACAGCTTGCCACTACTGCTGAGGTGAAATGGGGGTGAAGTGTTTCGTGTATATTTCCACCGTTGGTGAATGCATTATTCCTTTATATGTCATTTGCATTACTTTGTGAAAGGGTCTAACACTTTGCTCAATAGGATAGCAGGTTGTGGGTTAAAGAGGAGATGTGAATCCCAGTGAAGGTGTTTCATGGCAGGCAAATGGCACCTTCCATCGCATGTGACATTCGCACTGCATCACTTAACTGAGATGTGCATTTGAATTGATATTCTGATGCAACATGCATGCATGAAGGAGGCGTCCATGATTAGAGCTTGATTGTAGCAAAAATGCACTGCCAGTGAGCAGTGGAACTGATAGTACAGTGTGACACAACCAGGCGGACAACAGGGATGCTTTCTGTCCTCAGTGATGTCATCATATAACAAATTTGACTGGATACGTGCCGCTGTGACATCACCAAATTCAGTATGTGATCCCTGATTAGATTAATTAATCTAATAATAATAATAATAATAATAATAATAATAATAATAATAGACTCCAAAGCAGCAGCAAATGGGAAACAATGGCTACAAACAAATGTTGAAAACTGTGTTAAAGAGTGGAAGGTAAAGGATCAACTGCAGATGTGCCTTTAATTGATTGTTGCTGTTTAAGTAAGTATTTTCCTCTTCCTCTGGCCTCCAAGCTTAAAGAGGATCAACTTGCTTTTCACTGCTAGTCTTGTAAAGTGTGCACAGAACAATACATATAAAGGAACATGAGTATACCTTTCAAAATCATATATATATTCAGTAAAGCAGGAAGACATCTAGTGGCAAGCAGAAGTCTAGAGAGAAATAACAAAGCCAATCTCTCTGTGTTTGTGTGTGTGTACAAACACTGCTGAGTGTATACAGAAAGGGAGTGTTGGATTCAGTCCACAGCACTGAATTTGTCTGGATGACTAGCCCAGAATACAAACTTTTTGAGAGCCACATACAAAGCCAGACCCTTGTGTCATGCATATTGGCTTAAAAGCACATTTCACCAGACTGGCAGCTCTGTAAACAAGATCAGACCCTGCCTCACAGACTTTGCTTTGCTTTTAGGAAAGCAACTCCTGTTAAGGATTCTGCAATCACAAGATATTTCAGGCTCTGGAAGTGGCTTTGAGTTACGTGTGGAGAATTCTCCAGAGTCTATTTTGTGTGAATGCTTGCACATAGACACCCCAAATTAATCATTTTCTTCCGCTGAGCATTTATTATTCTTATTTGTATTATCTAGTTCATACCAAATCGTGACATTTTCAAGTCTCACATTGAGAGGTCTCAGTCAAAACCAGTCTTCCTCAGTGTGGTTTCTCCCTGGTATTTTGCACTACAACTTCCAACATCATGGTCTAAATTCTGGTTAACAGTTTCACTGCTAGGGAAAAGCTAATATCAAAAGTAGCCAACATGATGCCTTCCAGATGTTGCTCGATATCAACTCCCATGGCTGATGGTCAGGGAGGATGGGAATTATAGTCCAATAACTTCACATTGTAATGACCAGGCCTTCTTGGTAGTGGCACCCACCCTGTGGAACGCCCACCCACCAGATGTTAAGGAAATAAACAACTACAGTATCTGACTTTTAGAAGACATCTGAAAGCAGCCCTGTTTAGGGAAGTTTTCAATGTTTGATTTTTTTATTGTGTTTTTAGTATTCTGTTGGGAGCCGCCCAGAGTGGCTAGGGAAACCCAGCCAGATGGGTGGAGTATAAATAATAAATGATGGTGGTGGTGATGATGATGACACAGAGTAAATTGAACATGACATTGCAGAGAGGAATGGGAGATCTGAGTGTTGAGTGTCTATCATTTGTTTGTGGCTTTTTTGCTTTGTTTAAGTTTACCAGATAGCACTGTGTTGTTGTTTTGCAGTACAGTATACAGTCCCACAGGGACGCGGGTGGCGCTGTGGGTAAAAGCCTCAGTGCCTAGGGCTTGCCGATCGAAAGGTCGGCGGTTCGAATCCCCGCGGCGGGGTGCGCTCCCGTTGCTCGGTCCCAGCGCCTGCCAACCTAGCAGTTTGAAAGCACCCTCGGGTGCAAGTAGATAAATAGGGACCGCTTTCTAGCGGGAAGGTAAACGGCATTTCTGTGTGCAGCTCTGGCTCGCCAGAGCAGCGATGTCACGCTGGCCACGTGACCCGGAAGTGTTTTCGGACAGCGCTGGCTCCTGGCCTCTTGAGTGAGATGGGCGCACAACCCCAGAGTCTGGCAAGACTGGCCCGTACGGGCAGGGGTACCTTTACCTTTACCTTTTATACAGTCCCACACTTAGCTGGGGAAATTGACTTTAGTTGATAAATGCTAGCCAGACAATAATCTGAGTCACCTTCTTGTTCTAAAATTGTTCTATACTCATCTTACATAAGCAAACATTTGTATGACTTTGCAAAATGAAAATGATCTTATCGACTGCAAAAGCTAAACGTTTTACGTATAGTTCAACAACCAGTACTGCAGTTAGGACTACAGTGGTACCTCGGGTTACATACGCTTCAGGTTACATACGCTTCAGGTTACAGACTCCGCTAACCCAGAAATAGTTAAGAACTTTGCTTCAGGATGAGAACAGAAATTGTGCTCCAGCAGCGCAGCGGCAGCAGGAGGCCCCATAGGCTAAAGTGGTGCTTCAGGTTAAGAACAGTTTCAGGTTAAGAACGGACCTCCAGAACCAATTACCGGTAAGTACTTAACCCGAGGTACCACTGTACTGACATTTTTTATGGACAGCTGTTTCATTTTTATAGAGTTGCATGCAGAAAATAAGGTTTCCCTGTGACTGCATCCCCATACAGGCAAAAGAGCTGACTGACTTCTGGATATCAAGCTTATATTAAAGACACAGAGCCTTTGCCATAAAACTGTGGGCAGGTCTATGTCATGCATTTAAACCACATCCAACACACATTTAAAATACATGAATCTCCCCAAAGAATCCTAGAAGCTGCAGTCGTCGTCCCCACCCCCCACCCCCACGCAAAAACCCTACAATTCCCAGCATGATCAAACTACAGTTCCCAAGATTCTTTTGGGAAAGTCATGTACATTAAATGTGTGTTGGGTGTGCTTTAAAGGTATGATGTAGATCTGCTCTAATTAGCCGACATCCTCCAGAGTAACATATGTAGAAGTTAGCACAACGTGCTATGTCCAAGTCAAAGGTATGCCTTTAGCACACAGTCTTAAATGGATAGAGTGAATGGGGTGCACCTCACATTAAAAGATCTTACAGGTGCCCTCTAGGTGTTCTTCCCTGCCCTGTGACAGCTGCTTACTCACGAGTAGTTTGCACATGGCTGTGAGAATGCTTAAAAGAATCAATCATATGTTTATTACAGATTTGGCACAGCAAACACACCCTTTCTTGATTTTGTAGGAAATATCTACTTTATAAGGTCATTTAAGCAGTCTCCCCACCATACAAGAACTCCCTACAGAAGAATATCTAAAAGACACAACAACCTTTCCACAGAGTAGTGCCAGCCAATACAAATTGAGTGAAAACTTCTCGATCCTAACTGCAGGCCTGGTTTAGATGCTCTAAAACCCTCAGTGCAAAACCTCCCAGAAAGTAGCATAAGATCATGTGCAACAACCCTGATTGGTGTTGCTTCCTAGTAGTGATTGGTGTAGGTGCAGTAATAACCACCACCCCCTTAATGACTGGCTACTGGGAAGCACCACCTCCCAATGTGCTCAGATTGGGTCAGACACTACTTCCACAATACAGCTGCCTCCATGGACCTTTCCACTTGGAAAACTTTAGATGTAGGCTCTTTGAACCAGCCCATATTTATCACCCCATACTGACTCAGCATGTTTTTCATCTGACAATCACATGGTAAATAGGGCAGCTATGAGCTGGTTTTGGGGAACATTCTGATCTGTCCATCACACATTAAACATTGCAAGTTGTCTCATTTTGGGAAATGTGGGTTGAGCTCAGATACAGAAAGAAATAAAGAAGAAAAAATCATGAGGCCAAAATAATTCAGTTTAGGGTAGTTCCACCCAGGTCCGGATTTAGGTTTGATGAGGCCCTAAGCTACTGAAGGTAATGGGGCCCTGTATATGTCCAGCTGTCCTTTGTCAACAACAAATTGTCGCTGTTTTTTGTGTTGAATATATGCTATATGGTAATTTATGGACCTAATAGGTATCTAAAGCCATTTGCACACAACAAAATATGTATTTTATCAAAGCAATTGCTGAACTGAAATACAGTTAAGAAGAAAGATATTAATAGTGAAATAATGATTAAGCTCTAACTTAAAAAAAAAATCCTTTAAATTTTGGGGGTCCCACTCTCTTGGGCCCTAAGCTATAGCTTGTTTAGCTTATATGTAAATCCGGCACTGGTTCCACCACATAGCTGCTACATAACAAAATGTTGTGTGCCCACCAAATAAAATATTTTCTTAGCTCTGTAGAATCTATATGTCCCTTTTTAACGTCCTGTTTTCAGCCTTGGCTTGTGAAGAGTTGCAATCTATTTTTCCTTTGGCTTTTTCACATGCCAGGACATAACAGTCAAAAATCTGACAGGTGTATCTTTTCTAAACATCCAGAAACAGATATGGAGATTCTTTGCCTTTTGGATTTATGCCTGCTGTACAGCCGTATAATCATTCCTTGGCCATAAAAAGTTGCCAGCCATAATGGTTGGGGATGGAGAGAGTGAAACAATTGACTGAAAAGTTTCCGTTAATAGATTGAAAGGCCTGTTTGAATGTAAACAAGTTGAGCTTCTGTATTCTGTAAACTGCCTTCGTGAATGTGTAGAAAGTACATTGGCTCACTGCTCTGGCTTGTGGAATAACACTGTCCTCCCATGTCTTAATTCAGATGGATGAGATCAAAGCAAAAGACAGAACCATCTTCTCCTTGGAGAAAGAGCTGGAGACCCTGACTGGATATGTTCAGAAGCTTCAACTGCAGAAGGAGGCTTTGGACGAACAGCTCTTCTTAGTAAAGGAGGCCGAATGTAACATGAGCAGTCCCAAAAGAGAGATCCCAGGCAGAGCAGGAGATGGCTCTGAACACTGCAGCAGTCCTGTAAGAAAGGGGAACATTTGGGCTTTGACTGGATACACTTTGCCCACTTATTGCATCATTTCCACGAGGAAGCATCCATTTGTGGTGCATGAAACGTGCCCTCTTGTGGCTGGCGTAAGACTGCACTTCAATATGCTCAATTTAGCACAACTTGCAAAAATGGTTATGGAAGTTAAAGCTTAGCATTTTTGTAGTACATGGAAGTGTTCAAGTTTAAAATAATCTGTTCAACAGTTCTGTAAAGTTGGGGTGTCGAAGCTGAGAGATAGTGGCCTACCTATGCCCATTGCATTCATGGCCGATTCAGGAGAGACCCATGCATACTATGCAACAATTATTTCATTGTTTGAATGCTTTATTTTATGTGAAATCATAAATGAATTGAATCCCAGAGGGTGAGAGACATGGTTTCGGGGGGAGGGGGTAAACGTTTTGTCTTCCTTGGAATAAGGTTACCAGATTTTTTTCAATGAATCCAGGACACTTTTCAACTTCCTACCAAATAGATGGATTTTGTCAGGGGACTGATTTGTAAATCTGGGGACTGTCCCTGGGAAACGGGGACATCTGGTAGCCTTACCTTGGGATCCATCATGCCAAAAAACTTAAGAGCGGTAGTCTCGTAATCTGGGGAACCGGGTTCGCGTCTCCGCTTCTCCACATGCAGCTGCTGGGTGACCTTGGGCCAGTCACGCTTCTCTGAAGTCTCTCAGCCCCACTCACCTCACAGAGTGTTTGTTGTGGGGGAGGAAGCCGCTTTGGACTCCTTTGGGTAGTGATAAAGCGGGATATCAAATCCAAACTTCCCTACACAGTCCAGCTGGTAACCAAGCAGCTCTTCCAGTCCATTTATCCGGCAAATTTACAGAACCTGGCATTTTGGATCAGCTCAGTTTCTGAGCAACCATCAAAGGCAGCCCCACATAGAGCACATTACAGTTGCCCAACCAAACCACGGGTATGCAGTAGAATAGACTTACCAGGTCCAGTAGCATTAGACAGCCTAAGGTGGTCGCCTCAGGCAGCTGAACTTTGGTGTCATGAAAAGGCAGCAAGTTGTTATTTATTTCATTTGCCACGTGGGGTTCAGGGGAAAGGTGCCTGTGGGATTTTCTTCCTCAGATGCCAAAATAACTTGTCTGGCCTTGGGCACTGCACTGACAGCAGTTTGCAGCTGTTGTATTAAATGATTTAAACATTTCCTTTGCAGGACCTACGCAGAAACCAGAAGAGGATGGCAGAGCTCAATGCTACCATACGGAAACTTGAGGACAGGAATACACTGCTGGTGGATGAGCGGAATGAACTGGTGGGTGCTTTTAGCAGTTTTTTCAGCGGGGGTGCTTGAAAGCTATATCACAAAGAACAAAAGGACCTAAAAGGGGCCATGACTTATTATTTTGTTTATTAAATTTCTATACCACCCTTCATCCCAGGGTCAAGGGGCGGGTTACAGCATAAACCAGATGGATGATTTACATGGCTCCTCATCACTTTTAGATGGAAGGAATAAGCACCACTTAAGTAGGAAAGACAGAGGGCAAACACAAGCACATTCCCTAAAGAGGTGGGGAAGATCTCTCCTCCAAGATTTAGTCCAGTGGAAGCCAATGCAGTTCCCGGCAGATGTTGTTGGACTCCAACTCCCATCACCCCTGACTATTGGCCAAGCTGGCTGGGGACTGATGGGAGTTAGTGTCCAACAACATCTGGAGGACCAGAGGTTCCCCATCCTCTTTCAAAGCACCTTTAGTGCTCTAATCTCTCCCCACCCCCACCCCACAAAAAACCCTCTGCGTTCAGCTTTAATGAAAGTTAGAATTACCATGTTATCATTCATTTCCTAAATTGTACTAGAGACTCCCTTGCACAGTAGACACCAGCAATGAGAAACTAAATGAAGAAATGAAGAAAGGGGTTTCTCTTATGAGTTATTATTGTTGTTGCAGTTGAAACGTGTTCGGGAAGCTGAAAAACAATGCAAACCTCTTCTGGAAAGAAATAAGTGCCTCTCCAAGAGAAATGATGAACTCATGCAGTCGTTGCAGCGCATGGAGGAGAAGCTCAAAGCAATCGCTAAGGAGAATTTAGAAATGGTTTGTACTGAGTGTTCAGAACATTTTTTTCTACTTGTGCATAGTAATATTGGCAGGTTTTTGCCCATAAGTTTTCTTTGCAGTGAATTTCTGGGATTTAACCGCAAAAGGCAAAGCTGACACCTGATCTCATTAGTTGATAAAGGCTTTTCCTTCTTCAAAATTGAGTGTGAATATTTCAGAAACTTGAAACAGGGAGATTATCAATAGCTAAAAACCAGTCAATTTCATGCTGACCTTTGTCTGGTTGTAGCTATGATGTTGTGGCATTTGACACATCCAAATTGAACATCCTGGTGCATACAAACTGAACACAGCAACCTGCATGCCTAAACCTCTTGCATTTCACAGACTAAGAAGTTTATTCTGGCATAAGCTTTTCATGGACTACAGTCCAATTCATCAGATTACATGGTCATAAAGACCAATACAAACTTTGTGCAAGCAAATCAGGATTAATACTCATTAAGCAGGTTGCATAGAGCAGCATCTATGCATGCAAATTTACATGTGAGCCTCCCAATTCTCACTTAAACTATGCTTGCGTTTGTACACATGAACATCCAGCACGCACACACACACACACACACACACACACACACACACACACCAAGATTCCCTTTGTGAAGTGGCAGGGAACCACACCCCACCGAAGAGATGTTTGAACCATTCCCAAGTAAGCTACCTCCATTTGCTTCCCTTGAAACTTCTCCTGAAGTTTCTTTGTGTCAAGAGTAATTGACAAGCAAGAGCATTGTAAAAAGAACAAGGAATAATTTACACAGATCTGTTTCAAATCATTTCCCAACCTGCTGTCCGCTGCACTTTTCTCTTTTGAAAAAACAAAAACTTTGTAAGCCTATATCAAAAGATATGTTCAGTGATTCCTAGTCTGCAAGTAAATGGGTCTGGATTCATTTTAATGATTTTATGCAACAGAACTGGATGTCTAATTCTCCACAAAGTAAAGTTACAAACATAAGCTGGTTTTAGCATAAATTAATTTTAAGCAACAAATAAAATCCTAAGCATTTATATTCAGAAGTCCTACTGATTTTAGGGACTTACTCCCAAGTAAGTGTATTCAAGTTCTCAGCCCAAATCACAGAATTTAACATTCATACTATAGTGCAGGATTTTCAGCTCTGGCAAGGTTTTGTTCAGTTTTCTAAATAAGGGTGTATATCTGCCATACCCTCAAGACCATAGCAAGAGAACACTTCTTTTTTTAGAAACTATTTATGTCTACCTAGAAATGCACAAAGTGGAAAAACTGCAGCCTAACTCCCTGACATCCATAATGATTTCACACTTAAGGCTTGAGGCAACAAAACAAAACAAAATACTAAAAATAGCCATGCCAATTTGGATGTCAGATTGTAGACACCTGGCAGAAAATGCTGCTGAAGCAGAAAATGTTGTTTAAAAGAAATTACTTGTTTTTAATATTCAGGGGTTGCTTTTGTTTTGTTTGCTACACAGAAAGAAAAAATGACATCACATCCTCCTCTGAAGAAATTAAAATCTCTCAATGACTTGGATCAAGCTAATGAAGAGCAAGAGACTGAATTTTTGAAGCTTCAGGTTATAGAACAACAGAACATAATTGATGAATTGACACGGGTAGGTTGACACTTCTGCAAGACATTAGAAGTAGAGGAGTAGCTCCTGAAAGCTATCATTATGAAAAAGCAAGATGGCCTATAATTATGGAAGCATTTCTCATATCCTGAAGTCAGGAGCAAGGCTCCCAGACCACATAGCAATCCTTTATTATTGTTAACAACAACAACAACATTTTTATTTGCAAATTTAACAAAGAAAATGAAGAGAAAGAAAATTATAGATAACAGAAAGAAAAAGAAATAATATAATAATAATATGAATAATAGCAAAAACAACCATCAGTTCACTTTATGGATACAATGACCATCAGTCACTGCATCAAAAGTGAAACATTAACTTATAAGGGAAGCCTGCCAGATATCCAAATTGATATCAACACAACATTGGCATTTATATGGCATGAATTAGTCTCCCACTGTTGCGGGTTGTATATGGATTTCACCTTGACTTCTGTTCATGAGTGGGTGCCCTGTTGGCTGGATGGTGGTGCAGTCTGCCGAAAACTGAACCCATCATGGGCAGAATAATCATGAAGATGGGTTTTTAATTCAGGGATGCGGAAAACTTTCCAGATTTTGCTGGACTCCCAGCCTGCAAGACCAATGGTTAGGGATGACAGGGGTGGCTAACCTTTTTCAACTCGTGGCCTTCATTTCTTCAAGATCCCACCTTCCATTGGGTGAGGGCCAGAGACTTCTCAATGTGGGGAATATATTTGATGCCTGAGACTGAGCCTGTCCTACCCTGGCACTCACTGTTCCTTGCTCTTCTTCTATAGGATAGAGAGAAACTTATTCGTCGCAGGAAGCATAAAAGAAGTTCCAAGCCAATCAAGGTAAGACAAGCATAGAAATGTTTTGGACAAAGAGGCTGTGCTGCATTTCATTATTGCAGAGCCCAATGTCGTGAGTCGCAGGCATTTTGGTGAGAAAGGCACTAGGCCTCACAGACTTAGTTTTGCCAACAGAGACAATGAATTTGCACAAATAGCAGCAAATCCAGGATGCATTTGCCAGGGGTGGAGCATGTGGAGCCAAGAAGAAAAAGGAGCGAAAAAAGCAGAGATTTGTGAACCTGCATGTTGAGCTCAGTACATTCCTGGACCTCATCTCCCTAGAGAGAGAGGAACTGCAAATCTTCTGCCCGTTGACCATGCATATCCCATATGCTTTCCACCCCTGTGATGTCTTATCCTTTATGTGGGAATAAAAACATTATAATACAAGTATGCCTTAAATTCTCGTTAATCAGTCTGTCTGCAAAACAATTTCACTTCACTTGGCAAGTTTTAAGTGCTGATGCCAGTACTTTGCTATCCAAACCCACAGATTAAGCAGCTCTGTCATCTTACAGCATGACTCATCTTTCCTTTGATGTTTTCTAATTCAATTAGGAAGTCTGAAGGAACTAAGCTGGGGGGGGGGCAAACTGGATTTAACATGGCTTACTTCATAAAGTAGCAGTTACTTTAGCATTGTTCCTGTGCCTTAGCTCCAACTAAGCCTGTAACCAAGCATAAGGACATGTAACTGAAGCAACCATATATCGCTTCCCTGTTTCACCCACACGCCTTCCCTTCCTCTTCTGTTTTCCCTGTGTCAGATTTTAGAATGGAGGCTCCTCAGGGCAGGGACCCCAGTTCTTATATCTCTGTAAAGTAGTATGCACAATGATGGAACTACGGTGATACCTCGGGTTACAGACACTTCAGGTTACAAACTCCGCTAACCCAGAAATAGTACCTCGGGTTAAGAACTTTGCTTCAGGATGAGAACAGAAATCGTGTTCTGGCGGCACTGCAGCAGCAGGAGGCCCCATTAGCTAAAGTGGTGCTTCAGGTTAAGAACAGTTTCAGGTTAAGAACGGACCTCCGGAACGAATTAAGTACTTAACCCGAGGTACCACTGTATGTAAATACATTGATAACAAATCAATAGCGGGTGTAACAACAGTGGGTTGTATACAGCAGCGTCCTCCTGATCAAGGAAGGCTCTTTGATTCATCTGTGATTCCTGAATTGCGTGGGGTTAGGCGAGAAAACTCTTGGTGGTCCCTTCCAACGCTACAGTTCTCTGATTTTGTGTGAAGAAAAGCGGGAGGCAAACGATTTTCACTGATTCCCTCTGTGTTCCCCCTTTGCCTCCCCAAATCTGTAAAGATGTTGGGGGGACTCTGGAAATGCGTGGAAGGTGGTGCAACAGGGGGCTGCAAGGGAAAGGGCGGCTGTGTGTGAAAATCACATCTCTCCCATTTCCATTCATGAAAGCCTGCACTAGATCAAGCAGCCTTCCCTGCACAGGGCCCTTTGCTAGCAACTGGAATCCTGATGCCTCTGTGCACTGATTTCAGTGAGATTTCTCTCACTTGCGCAGCACACCGTGAAGCTGTGTCCACATCAATGACTGCCACTACTCTGACACTGGGGGGAGTGAGAGGAGGAATTCTGGTGTACACTGTACTTCTAAAACAGAAACGGGCCCACCAGTGACGCCATGTTGTGTGGACCACAGCGCAGCAATCGCATCAGCTTGCTGTCTAGATTTTGTGGCTCAGCAGGACATGATGAAATAGTCAGTGCAGAGCCAGCGAGGCTGCACCCATGTGCCTGAATCAAGAACGTAATGACTGGACTTGTAAGCATGACTGACTATTGCCTGTGGTGATGGAACAATACTGGCAGTATTTTTTCATGTGAGGTTTTTCCTCCCTTCAGAGGCATATATTGGACACAGTTTATGGGGGTGATGATGACTCCATGGACTCTGAAACCTCATCCATGGCTTCATTCAGGACAGACAGAACACCAGCAACTCCAGATGAAGACCTGGATGAAGTAAGATATTTTGCCTCATATTATACACCCTGAAGGGCTAGCAGTGGGGACTTCTGCAGTGGCAACAATTTTTATTTTTAAGTGACTGATAGGAATTTTAAAAACAGTCTGGGGCATGGTACCAATCACCAATCTGAGCAAAATGTAGTTGTTTGATAAGTATTTGTTGAATAAACTATGTGAAACAGAGGACTCTCTTGTGACCTATTTAAAATATGCATTTTAAATTGAATTGGAAAGGGCCAAAGCTCAGTGGTAGAGCATCTGCTTTGCAGGCGCAAGGTCCCAGATTCAATTCCCAGCATCTCCAAGTTGGGCTGGAATAGACTCCTGTCTGAAATCCAGGAAAGCTCTTGGCTGTTAGTGTCGATAATACTGAACCTGATGGTGTGAATCAGCTTAATGCAGCTTCCTGTGTTCCTAAATGAAAGGTAAACCATGGTATGGTTAGCTTCTTGTCAAAGACTACCATGTTGAGAAAAAAATGTTGTAAATTTCAGTGAATTTCTTCACATTTTTAAATGTTTTTCTTGCTAATTCTTTGCCTTGTGTGTCATTTTGTTTTCAGAAAATAAATTCCCAGCTTTTTGAAAGCGTGATAAAATACCTTCTTTCCAGCTGAATAATCCATTCAGCTGAATTGACATGGACCAAACTACATGTGATGTTTAAAACACATTGAATTCCACAATTATACTTCTGTTTTTTGTTTGTTTGTTTGTTTGTTTAATGTGTGGAGGGGATCAGGATCAGGACTGGGGGGGGGGTTAGGGTTAGGGTTACATACGCTTCAGGTTACAGACTCCGCTAACCCAGAAATAGTACCTCAGGTTAAGAACTTTGCTTCAGGATGAGAACAGAAATCGTGCTCCGGCAGTGCAGCAGCAGGAGGAGGCCCCATTAGCTAAAGTGGTGCTTCAGGTTAAGAACAGTTTCAGGTTAAGAACGGACCTCCAGAATGAATTAAGTACGTAACCAGAGGTACCACTGTAATAGCAAAACCTCATAGCAGTTGGAGGTGGGACTTTTTCTGCTAGGAAGCGGCATGGGAAAAGGGGTCGCATTTCCTGCCCCATGTTGCAGTCCTGATAGTTTTGCTCCACCTTGGAAATGCTGTGAGTTAATTAGAGAATTCCAGTCAGGGCATTCAGAAATTTGTTTAGCATCATGTGCCATTTGACCAAGTGTTCTAGTATTGCTTAACTCTCAAAATAAGCATGGTGTATAAATCGTGGGGGGAAATTATTTTGAATTCTTGTTATCTGGTGTGTTATAACCAGTGGTTTTTTTTCCTTAAAAAATTGTTTAGGGGTACTCTCATTTTCCTACTCATATTGAAATACTTCCTCTCAATGAGGCCAAACTTAGAGTCACAAGATGTTTAGAGGTATGCGTACCCTTGCGTGCCCCCAGAAAAAAAACATTGGTTATAACTGCATTTTAAGTATGTTGACATCACATTTTTTGAAAGAGAACTGAGTGTTTGGTTTTTAAAGGAAACCACATACAAGTGAGAACACAAGCTACAACAATGCTCTCTTTAGGTTACATGTAAATTGTTTTCCCTTAATTTACAAAAAAAAAAGTCCAGGAAGCAACAAACAAACCCTTTCCCTTTAAAAATATGTTATTGATGGTTGCATTTTGATATGGTGACGCTTTTTAAATTTATGTTCATTAAACTCCTAAACAAAATACCAAACAATTCTGTGGCTTTCAACATGGTAAAAACCCTATACAACCCTTCCAAGTTTTTGCAATATACATTCCTACAGTTTATAACCACCTGAGACTTCCTTTATTTATTTCTCTGGCAGAGCTTAGCAGCTGAAGAATCAGAGTTGCGATTTCGACAATTGACAAAGGAGTATCAAGCCCTGCAGAGAGCCTATGCATTACTGCAAGAGCAAACAGGAGGGATCATAGATGCAGAACGAGAAGCCAAGGTTAGTAATTGCGTGTGTAAGTCCCCAGGCCACCCCTCAAATAACTTCACACATAACACGTAATTTAGTTTTGGTTTTTGGGCACTATTTTGGCCACAACTTTATTAAAATACAAAATAAGTGAGTGGTTGTTTAGACATTGGTTATGACTATCTGTCCCCCCGCCTGGGACAGAACTGACATCCCGAGGTCCGATCGGTAGCCAGTAGAAGAGAAAGTCAAACTGGGGGTCATTTGAGCTAAGCGTCGGACCCACGCCGCTCACCCCAGCAGCTCCCCGAAAGCTTGCTGGCCCAGATCCTATGACAAGGATTCCCATGACAGGGATTGGGCGGCCCTGGTCCCATGACAGGGATTGGACGAAATCATGGCAAGCCCCAGGATTCCTTTAACGGAATTCCCTTCATCGCAATGGGAGGGGCAGGCCCAGCCTGACCCCTCCACCACCAGCATATTATAACCAATGCCTAACCGCAACCTTACAAGTTGTGACGAATTGCTGAGTAGTAGGCAAAAACCAAATGGCACAGCCAATCACCAAATGGCAAAATTCCTACTAGGCCCCTGCACCAAGGCAGACGACCCCATGACAGGCAAAGCAAGGTCAACCGGAAAAGAGGGCGGGCGGGCAGGCGGGTGATCCGATGCACTCTGCAAACAGAAAGAGAAACCAGAGTGCACCAATATTTAAAGACCATGGTCCCACCCACCTAATTTGCAACATACAATTTGCCCCAGCAACCCGGTTATCCAATCACAATGCCAGGCAACAACTATTAACCTGCCTGGCAACAAGAGGTCTGGCCCGGTGGCCCACACCGCAACACGTGCTCTCATTTATTGGAGAACACGCTTTGCCATGGGCAACATTTCTCTAAAACTCAAACATACACCCCAAACTTAAAAACAGAGGAGGAGGAGGAAGAGGAGGAGGAGGAGGAGGAGAGAGATGTTGTAAGAAACGCATGTTGTGGCTATTCTTTTTAACAGGCACAGGAGCAGCTCCAAGCTGAAGTCCAGAGGTACAGAGCTAAAATAGAGGATCTGGAAAAAACGCTGGCCCAGAGAGGACAGGTATAGCCTTTACAACTGGTGTTTTCCGCAGCTGTTTTCACCCATAGGCAATATTTATTTGCTTTCGCATAAAGAAGTTGTTAGAAGCATGGTTTGTTGTGTGGGAAATAAATGCTTTGCATACATGTCTCCACTATGTGAAAGGTGACATGTGAAGACCACAAGAGATACACAGAAAACTGTAGCAAGACGCCAAATTGGGTGGTCATACATGTCCCACCCATTAAATGTAGCTACTTTCGATGTCCCACTTCCTACAACACAACTATGGATTAATTTGATAGTAAGTGCAATATAAAGCTGAATAAGAGTTGAGTCAGAACAGTGAAAATAACATCCATTATTTTCTTAGTCATAGTGGCTTTAATTACTATCATGACTGTGGTTTCCTATCTCCCGCCAATGTCAGCCCTTTCAGGGCCAATTCACACAATACAATTTTCTTTGACATGCATTAGTTCCACTTAACAAAAAACTTGTGTCTATACACATCATAGTGTGTCTACTTCATTGCATATCACACTTCTTTTAACGTTAAAATATTTCTTCCCATCAAACAGGACTCCCACTGGGTAGAAGACAAGCAACTTTTTATTAAGAGGAATCAAGAGCTTTTGGATAAGGTATGTTCAAAACCTGAATTTCTAGATTGTACATCAGTGCATAGAATTTGGTGCTGAAAACTAGAGCCACTGTACCTTATTCTGTCCAGGATTCCAAATGCATGATAAAAAGCTTTTCATTTCTCTGAAAATTCTGAAAACAGTAGTCTATGCAACAGGTAGGCAAAATGCACAGATATCAAAACATTGCTGAAGTTTGCATAGGAAGAAAGTAAAATATATTAATTCCAAAATGCAAGAAATAAAGAACAAATGAAAGATATCAAGATGAAACTTAATTACAAAGAAAGGGCAGTAGTTGTAATCAAAAATAAAACAAGAGACTCTCCAGCAACACCAGACTGTAAAAGTATCTTTTGGCAGCAATTATTTTTCATCCTTCTTCAGAAATGGCCTTTCAGAGCAACTAAGAATTCTTCCAATTTTGCTCAAAGGCCAGTCCTTACACAATGCATTTAATAATATAAAACATGAAAACTGAAAAGTCATCCAAGAAAACTGCATGAATCATCAAAAATAATCTTCAAAAGTATCTCTTAGCCACAAGGAACAATGAATCCCTCAAAAGTCCCAAATCAGCACATGCAGATCTTGTTTTATGTGCCAGGTTGCTTTTGATATATTTCCATCGATTTTTAAAGGCAATTTTTGCTTATAGCACATGACCTGTAACCTTTATAGGCTTTGTTATGTTTTCCATTATCAGGCTGACAACAAAGTTTAAACAGTTGGATATCTTTCGTTTGGGAGGGGATGGAATATTGCAGGGGAGAGAGAGTGGTTGTTACAAACTTTTAAACAAACATGGTCTGCTCCACTAATTATATATTTACATTTGCCTTATAGATAGAAAAACTGGAAATCGAAAACCATCGATTGCAACAGGAGCTGCAGGATGCCAGAGATCAAAATGAGCTGTTGGAGTTTCGGAATCTGGAGCTTGAAGTAAGACGCCGTGGACCCTTTATTGCAGAATGGTTTTTGATTATAACTTTGTGTTTGTGGTTTGCTGTTTGGGAGCTGTTAGCTGCTTTGAATATTTTATACAGAAAAACAGAGTGCAGATACACAAAAATATATAAATGATCATTGATGAACAAAGATAACTGAACTGGGAAGAGCAGTGTGGAATAAAAGTTGCCCAGTTCCTTCCTTCCTTCCTTCCTTCCTTCCTTCCTTCCTTCCTTCCTTCCTTCCTTCCCTCTGAACAATAGTTGCTGGGAAGCACAACTAGGGAGAGTGCTGTTATGCTCATATGCTCCTTGCAGGCATCTCATAGGCATCTGGTCAGCCACTGTGAGAACAGAATGCTGAACTAGTATTGACCGGATACAAGCAGAGCTCTTTGTATGTCCTTATGTTAAAGAACAACAGAAATAATTAGATGGGCTCACCACCAAACATCTCCAGGTACAAACAGTGTGCCAGATTCAAGCTCGGTGTTGCTATTTCAGGAGTTCCCCAGTACAGTATCTCACTGAGAAATTCACCAGAGCATGCACTTTTAGTGTAGATCAGCTAATCCAGAATAATAACAAGCTCCAGATCTGTCACAATCACCCATATGAATAGTCTTCTTTGATATATGTTGACCATACCATTAATAGCAGATCGGTTCCCCCTGCTTTGTATAATATTTAATGAATAATATTTAATGAATTTAAATATTGTAAGAACAGATAAATAAAGTCAGTGCATATTTTTGAGAACATTCTTACTGGCATTTGGTAACCCAAATATTTCATTTCTGATTAACATTCTCATGATTTTTATTTTTTATTTAGTAAATATATATACCGCTTACTCAAAAAAAAAATATCTGTTATTTATTATTGAACCTACTGATCGCTTTTCTTACAAAAACTCAAAGCAGCTTACAAACATACATTAAAACAAACAAACCTACAGCATACATCAGATATAAACGCTATAGCTCAGCTGTATATTTGTCACTTCATTTTAAAGGATGAAGAACAAATTGCTTGAACAGGGTAAAAAAAGCAAAGTTTTCATCTGCTCAATGTACATAACTCTTCTAATTCTTAAATAATTATTACATTTTACTTGAAGGAAAGAGAAAGAAGGTCTCCACCGTTTAATCTACAAATCCACCCATTCTCCGATGGTGTAAGTGCTCTGCAGATCTACTGCATGAAAGAAGGTGTCAAGGTATGTTAGCATGGATTCAATAAAAAAAGGAAAGATCCTATTGTCTTTCTTTTGGAACTAATTTCAGTTGTTAAATTGTTTGTCTAGGTACAAACAAACACGTGAAGATACGAGCGGAGTTAGAATTATGGTGATCCCAATTTAAGCACATTCAAGGATCTGATTTGCATAGAGTCTGTACATTTAATCCATGACCCTCCATTATCCAGTGTATTAGTCCATGTACATGCAAAGACACGTGACTTTTGAGTTCAAGGAAGTTGGGCACAGGATCAGTGGGCCCAACCCTGATGAGCTCTTCCCAAAGTTCATTGAACACTTGAGTTTCGCTTTTATGAATGAAGTGTGTTAGACAGTAGAGCTGCATATGATTTCAAGCACTCTAGTTTTGTTGCTTATACTGTGAAAAGCCTTGATCCTTCTGTTCTTAATAAGTGTTTGTTTTTTTTAACAGGATGTTAGCATTCCAGATCTTATAAAACAGTTAGACATCTTGGGCGACAATGGGGTAAGTGATATGCATACCTGTACATAATATGCATATATACATATATGCATATATGCATATATGCATAATATATACATATATGCATAATATGCATATATACATATATGTAAATATATGCATATTATGTACAGCACCACAAGGGAAACCTGTAAGGCTGCAGAGTAATGCAGCAACCTGTTTATATCAAAGAGGAAAGCAATAGAACTGTGTTCGCAATCTCTTTTTTTCAAATTAGCTTTTATTAAGGGTTTTGTTTTGTTTTTTACAAAGAAAATAGATAAACAGGGAAGAAAACTTTGTCTGAGATGTTTGGATTTCAAGAAAGGTATCGCCCAATTGTGCATTTTGGAGATATTTCTTTCAGTTACAAAGACTGGCCTTTTGTGGATAAGAAAGATTTTGTCTCTGATACAAAGTTCTGCGCTCACTGCAGAATGTAATGTCCATGCAGGCATGTTTCCCCATTCATTTGAAGAGAGAATGTGATTTTGCACAGTGCATCGCATTGCCTGTACACAAAACTGCTTCCTCCACTTAAGTGAATGGGGAAAGTCCATTAGGGGCATGAGAATACTAAGATACTAAGATGTATTGGACTATAGGAGAAACTGAATCGGAATTCTCTCCCTCAAAGAGTACCTATTTAGCAAACAACTGTTGCTTTTCTCAAGTTTGATCTTTTGCCTTTTGAAATTTACAGAATTTAAGAAATGAAGAGCAAGTGGCCATAATTCAAGCTAGCACCGTGTTGTCCCTGGCAGAAAAGGTACTTTTGGGGTACTTGGTGTCTTTAAATGTACACGAATTTAAGCTATTAAGCGATGTAGCACAGAATGACGGGGGGAGACTGAAATATTATCTGCCTGTCAAAAAGTATGTTGTCTTCTCATATGAAAGAATGGATAAGAGTAAAATATGATTCATTTTCCACAAAAGGAAACATTAGTTTGCTCCTGCTTGTTTGTTTTTTAAATAATTTCATTCATCAATCCTGTTGTTCAGGTTGGCCTGGTTCTTGGATATAAGCCAAATCATTTTATTTTGTGACTGTTTACTACCTTTCAGTTGCCCAAGGCACTGCTCACTTTAACATTCTAGTTCCAGTAAGAGTTCATTACAGTTAAGAGTAAAAACCAGTGTTTCATTGTTCAGATAAATGACAATTTGCTTGGCCTGAAAGCTCCCACTCTGTGAATAACAACAGATTAATGAGCAATGTGCACTTTAGCTGGCAGAGTCTGTCCTTGAAATGATGAGGTTACTACCCAGAATGATGCACACACGAATGATTCACATTAACACAGACTGCCCTTTAAATGGAGACAGTTGGGTACATAGGGCATAGCCATATACTGAGACCATTGATCCATCTAGCTCAGTATTGTCTACATTTGACTGGTAGCAGCCCTCCATCATTTTTCAGACATGATTTTCTCCCAATCCTACCTGGCAGGGATTGAACCTGGGACCACCTGCACACAAAGCAGATGCTCTTCTGCTGTGCCATGGCTTCCTGGCACTGATTCTGCCGTGCTGTAAATGATAAACTGACGAGCTCTGAGCAGAAGCAGAACCACTCAGCCCTTTGAATGGGAAAAGATGAGCAACATCAGACATGGGGTACCCAGGAAAAAATATCTCAAACATAGAAGACTTAGGTTTGGGAAGATGGAAATATCCACAAGAACAGACTTGGAAGGATTTGCACAAGTGGTTAAGAAACAGAACTTGCCTGGACTTGGCTCTTTGGACAGGGTTGGGTAACTTGTAGACTTCTACATATTGCTGCGTTCCATCTCCCTTCAACCTCAGCCATCGTGGCCAATGGTCTGGGCTAATGGGAGGTGTAGTCTAGCAACTTCAGGAGGACCATAGAGGTTCCCCACTGTTACCCTAGGCCATGTTTTCAGTGCTTGAGATGTGAACAAAATGTCTGTGATTAGGGGTTTCTTTTTTTAAAACCACTGGGCAGCCACAGCCTCCTTCCACATTTGGAAGAAAGAGGTATGGATCCGAGTCCAGCAAGGTTTGAGCCTTAAGCACGCACACATACACTTTATATAAATTAATGGCAAACGACTAAAGTAAGATATTTATTTATCCACGTTATGAAAACTTATATCCTTACAGGTTACAGGTTGAGCCACAACTACAATACAAAACCACATAAACCCAACATTCTAAATGTTCTGTTTCATTCTATTATTTCATTGTGATGGTCTGCTGCTTTGTTGTTTGCTGCCCTGGGCTTCCTTGGGAGGAAGGAAATAGGATAGAAATGTTAAGATTAATAGATAACAAATGCATAGAATTACAGGTCAGTAAAATCAGTGTTGTTATCTGTTAGAATGCCATTAACTGCCTTTACAGTTGCTGAAAGAGAAAGCCATTCAGAAGGCTCCTATTTCTTTTGTTTCTTGTTTTGACAAGAGCAATGAAAAAAAGATGCAAATAACTTTTTGGCCTTGCTCCTTTTTCTAGTGGATACAGCAGATTGAAGGGGCTGAGGCAGCTCTGCACCAGAAGATGATGGAGCTGGAGAGTGACATGGTAGGGGGAAAAAACATAAACTAGACCTTGTAATTGTTGCCATCTTTGTCCCATACATACACCACACATTTTATTATTTATTTCCTGAATGATTCTGAGCATCAAATATGTCCTTTGCTACAGCTTCTTGAATAATTAACTTGTGGTTTTGTTTGTTTTTTCCCCAAAATCATCCTTCATTGTAGGAGCAGTTCTGTAAAATAAAAGGTTATCTAGAGGAAGAACTGGACTACAGGAAACAAGCTCTTGACCAGGCCTATATGGTAAGTTGAAAGCAAGAGCTGGAATGAACACCAGAACATAGATCTCAGAACACTGATTACATGCACCTCAATGTATTTGGGGGTACATTCTCATGTCAGCCATTTGAACTCGGTGTGTGTGTTTGGGTTTTTAGAAGGTAGAACATTTTCCCTGTTGTGGTGGTGGGAGGGAAAGAAATCAGCCTGAGCTATGGATATCTTGCATGTGCGAAAGCTCCATTGCCTACATGGAGCTTCCGTGGGCATAATGGCAGAAAAGGGTGCATATTGTTCTCTGTGTGCAGGGTTACATCTGCTGCTGAAGTGAATGGGAAAATCTAAATGTGACTGTAAGCATTCACTACAGTACATCTAAGTGGGTAGGCAGGTAGATGATTTTAGACCTTCATGTAGAATTGTCATCATTTACCAAATTCTAGAGATTAATTAATACACTATATATACACATATGTGTAGACACATACCCAGAGAGAGAGAGAGAGACAGACAGACAGACAGACAGACATAAAACTATCACAAACTTTCCATTTTCATTTTGAACCCCCCAGTTTAGCCACCTTGTTCTTCTACATAATAGTTTTAAAATATATGCATGAATAGAAAACTCAGGATTATACCTACCCAAGTGGTTTAGTGTGAGGTTATATATTCCCTTTTCTTCTTCCATTGCTTAGAGAATCCAGGAGCTTGAAGCCACTTTGTACAACGCTTTGCAGCAAGAAACAGTGATCAAGTTTGGAGAACTGCTCAGTGAGAAGCAGCAGGAGGAACTTAGGACTGCTGTCGAAAAATTAAGAAGGCAGATGCTGAGAAAAAGCAGAGAATATGATTGCCAGATCTTGCAGGAGAGAATGGAGTTGCTTCAGCAGGCACATCAGGTAAGATTCAGATGACAGAAGAAATACTATTAAGTTTTATCTTGCAAAAATTGGCATTGTTATCCACTGTTTCATGGTCAATGCATTTGCCCTGTAAAACACCAGCAACAAATCAGGTAGACCTGTGGATTTTGCATCACATAAGGCACCTCCAGACTGGCAGTATTTCACAGGATGGAATCATACCAGGAAATTTGGGTTCACACAATTAAAGAATAAAAGCACTCTGTCACCCTAGTGCAAGAGATCCACTTAAAAAAAGAAATGGATTTTTTTTGCAGTTAGGAAAGTAATGCATTGAAAAGTGGGAAATGAACCAATGATTTACAAAATAAACATCCCACAAGCAAATTAGGATGAAAGTTCAATAAACAGGTTGTCCGGAGGAACTCCAAGTGATAAATAAGTAAGTACATGCTTTACTCACTTGCAGAAATTAAGGAAACCCAAACTTATTTTTGACATTTTGAGTCTGTGATCGTATATTCACTTCCCTGGACTTATTTCTGAGTAGACAGGTATCAGATTGCACTGTAATTAGAGTGCACGTTAACTGCTCACCGTCAATACAAGTTCTTAATTTAGAAATCTTAAATGATATTTTCTCTCTCAAAATTAAGCAAACCTAAAGTTTCTTTCTCTTTTTATGTGTGCATTTTATTTCTAGAGGATCAGAGATTTAGAAGATAAAACTGACATCCAGAAGAGACAGATCAAGGATTTAGAAGAAAAGGTTGGTTATTTACATATTTTAAAATGTGTAGAAGCCTAGATAGTTTACTATTTTATGTGTTCCTTTCAGGTTTATTGTCTAATTGGTGTTAATTAATTGTTCTGTTGCTTTGCATTTTTCACTCTACAGATTGTACTCCATGAAACTTTGCAGAGGCTTTTCTGTAAACCTCTGCCTTTCTATTGGAAATCAGCTGTTTCTGTTAGAGCTGAGCCAAAATACTCCCTCCTTCGCTTCAGTGCCTCCATGACTCATTGTGGATATTTGAAATGGACATGTGAACAGGAGTAAAGAATTTGCCCCATTACCCAGCAAGAATGGTTCTTGCTCCCCATTGTTCCTGGATTCTATTTTGCTTCCTCCCCACCTAGAAGACATCAGAGTAAGGGCTGAAAACATTCTGTACCTGCCCTTACTTTGATTTGGCTTCAGGCTGACACCATCAGAATGAGGGCAGGAGCAAAAAACCCTGACTCTGGCATCTTCTAGGTAGGAAAGAACTTTGAAGAATAACTGTGCTTTGTAGCAACATGCACATAATCACTCCAACACTGGAGAAAAGTGATAGAGGACTATGGAAGGGGAAATTAGTTTCAGGATACCTTCCAACCCTGCAGGATGAGAGGAAAAAATGTTCTTTAAATAACTTTCAGCTCAGCTTTAGTGTCTATTTACTGCTATCCTATTTTACAATTTACAAAGGGAAAGAAACACTGGCCTGAGATATTAGTTGTGATTCAGACTTGCAGATTTGCCCATATTTGTGTAATGGCTGATCAAGAACAGTTTTTGTTTTTAAGTCAGTCTACCCTTCATCGGCTTTTTTCTCTTCCTGTTAATGAATCAGACAGCTGGTAGTGCACTTCACAGCAGCAAATGGATTTCAACTGAAGAAGCCATCCAGCCTTTAATCTCTATGTGAAAATCAAAGCAAAATATTGGCACTAATCCACCTATGCCATCATGCTGGAAATCGTTTCAGGGAAAAGAATCAACCCAAAAGATTTTCCATCTTGGTTAAGCACGAATAGTTGATGTTCATAATACAAAGGCTTTCCCTATTTACTATTTTTGCATGACCAAAATGTATCATTTTATTATTTTGCCAGTACAGATTTATACAAGCTGTCCAGTCTTCCACTCTAACCCTGTGTTGTGATCAAGACATGGGAGCTCCAGTGCACCCAAGGAAATAAAAATTGCACAGCAACACCCATTCTTTTGCCCACAAATTGGGTCCTTTCAGTGACATGAATTTTGATTCCTACATGTGCATCTGAGATCACACCTCTTTATCAGATCATAAATCCCCAACTATTCAAAATCAGCCTAACAGGCTGATTTCCATGGAAATCTGCCAAGCTACTAAGCACGAGGCCTTTAATAATGATTTGTGTCAGTTAAATGTTAACAAAATGGATGCAACCCTATAGTCTAAGTGATGTATAACTTCCAGGAGAAAAGGTTTACTGGAAGTATAATCATTGTAATCACATGTCTAATGGAGTTAGATCCTAATCACATACTTCATAGTGAAAATAAATATTATATCCCTGAAAAATAATGTGTTCTTTTCCTCTTCCTCTGCAGTTTCTTTTTCTGTTCTTGTTCTTCTCTCTTGCCTTTATTCTTTGGCCTTGATGTCAAATGTGCCTCTTGAAAGGTAAGACTGCTTTCTTTGTTTTCCTTTAAAATACTAAGCCACACACATACCTCTTTCTAGGTTCTTATCCAAAGCAACACAGCTGAATATCTAAACCAATGTTGATCCAGAAACAAGATCAATCAAGTGTGTTTCAGACCTTCTACAAAGGGCCATTTCATACATTATGCAGAGGCCAACTTGAGTTTTCCACAGGAAGTTGTAGCTAATCTGAGCTCCCTGAGTGGACCTTTCTGTTGTATGTGTTTGTAAACAAATTTATTGCACTCAGACTTTACATTAGATGGTTGCTGTAATGTGTGTTTGACCCTAAGGAAATGTGGAATGTTGCCTTTGTCCAGAATATATTATTGGTTGGTTTTAACCTTTGTCCTCTGTCCAGCAATCCTTCCCTCGTTATTTTCCATAGCACCAGCTTTTGGTAATATAGAGTCTGAACCGTAAGTCATCATTTGGAGTGACTAGCTTAAGATGCAGAACAACAATAACAACAACAACAAAAGATTTCATGGTTTGACTTCTCTTTATGTCTTTAGAGTATAATAAACTAATAGCTACTCCCGTAGACTGAACTGTCTTTGAAGAGACTATCGAAGTAGAAAAAATACTCCCAAATTCTAAATTTAAAACTGGTCGCTTCCAAATAAATATAAAGGAAGACACATATCTGGTTGCTTTTCAAGTCTGCTTATTAACAGTTGATATTTTACTTTGATTTGCATGGGTTGTAGCAAGCTGCCAGCACTCACCACTATGCCCCACTCTCTCCAAACTGGTGTGGGAGATGAGCCAGGAAGGTCACAAGTGTCATCGCCCACTGTGATGACATCACAAGTGGGTGCTATTTGCTTACCAGCCAGCACCATATTTGCTGTCAGCTGGGCAAGAGAGGGCCTAGCTGGGCATTACCTTAGAGGCATGTAAATGGTCCAGAGATGCTTAGAAGTGGGAGGAGATGGACGGAGAGGGGAGAGCAGAGAGACTGGAAGCGGGTACTACTCTTTAATTAGGGAGGTCATTTGAATGGTCCCCTTTTACCAGACATGCTTTTCTCTTGCTTTCTAGAGCGATTGAGTATACAGAAAAGTCCTCAAAGGGCAGATGCTTCCAAACACACGAAGAAGAGAACACTGTTTACAACCATTGCAAAACAAAGCGACACACTGTCACCGAGAGACCACACCCACCATGTAGTTTTAAGCCATTCTTCAAGATTTGTTACTTGACAGTTCCCTGTCTAAAGCTACAAGATATGCTGCACTTAATAACATTCTATAAGGAGGGAGACAAATATGCCATCAGCATATATCACTAGGATTTTTATTTTATTTTTTATGGTGAAGAATCAGCAAGCAAACCACATTCAGTCGATTGAGTAAAGGTATGCCAGGCAAGGAACCAAAGTTACTATGAACCATCTATCCCTGCTGTGCAGGGGGGTTATTTTAAACACGGACACCAACTTCCCATGAAAGTCATCGATAATAAAGGGGACAGAGCAGAAGAAACGTATCCAGGACTCTTAAGGGGACAGTGACAATAAAACAGTTGATGTGGAAAGTCTGGCTTTCTTAATACAGGGACGCTTTTTCTTTCTCTCTCTCTCTGATTTTAAACTCAGGAACAATGACAGCTGCAATGTGAACAAAAGGGGGGAAACATACTCTGTTTTTGTTTCATAATGGGTTGAAACTGACAATGGGATAGACGTGGTTGGAATGTTAATCTACTGCTGCCTGCAGTATAGCATGGGTGATCCATCTAGTGAGAATGTCTGACAGCGCTCTTGAGGATTCCTAACAATGCTGTAGCCTTATTTGTCGCCAGGGTCCTTCTGGAAAGGGAGGATGGCTGTTACATCAAGTGAAGAACTTGACAAGGACCCAACACTCATTTCACTAACCGTTTAATGTATCTTCGGCCACTGGAATGGGGCGGAAAGGTCCTCCGACAAAGAAATAGCTGTGTCAGAGAGGAAGCAAATGCCTGTTAATCCTCAGCTTCCGAAGAGTTTCTGCCTCCACTCACTTGTACAAGTAAAATCCTCCTCAACAATTTGTTTTCCCCTGTCATGTTGTGTTTTCCCAGTTGGCCGCATGAACCAAAACGATGAAACCTAGGATGTACCCTTTATTATCTCACCCATACATGACCAGTACATATCTTGCTGTTGAGGTTAGGCTTGCGTTCATTCATCAAGGCCTGCCTTTTAATGCAGCATTTATCTTCCAGGTGACAAATAACTCTCTCTTGATTTGGCAAGGTTTCTTGTTGGATGTAGCACCTGCTTGTGGAAATCCCTGCTTAGAATCCTTGGTTTGTGTTTGGAGAAGTTCTGATGACTGGCAACGTGCATTGAGGGCGGATGTCATCCCTGTGCTGAAGGCAGCAGTAGAGCCTGGTTTGTTCTATAGCGTGCGGAGAACCTCAGCTCTGTTCCCAGAACCCTGCACTGACCTTCTCTTCCATTTTACCACCTTATGCCTCTTCTCCCTTATAGAGATGGGAGAAAAAGCAAGGACTTATCTTCCACCTGTGCACCTGCAGAATTTAAATACATTTAGAAATATAAATACGGCAAGCATTGAATTTGCTTGTGGTTGTTTGCTCCTAATAACAGTGGCCAACGTAAGATTATGCTATGCATTGCTTAGCATTCAGAACAGGGGCTTCATACAGACATAAAGCAAAGTCTCTGGTTTTTTAAATGCTGGAATGCTGCAAGAGCACCCATTGGTTTGTTGCCATGCCATCATGTCTAACATTCATGCACATTTATCACCCCTACCTGCTCAGAACTGTCCTCCTGTTAGTGCCTTGTAAAGGCACAGTGCTTGCTATCAGACATTCATACAATCAAGAAAATCAGTAATGAAGGGATGAACAACATTCTCACCTACAGTGGATCCACACCGCAATGTTAGTCTTATATCAATTGAGTTTGCCGCAGCAACACCTTGAAAGCATGAAGCTATGTGGCTAGGGTTACCCATGCAACTTCCCCTGGTGCCCATGAAGGTTTTAAGATCCTCCTTATGAGGTGGTGACCTCCCACCTACCTGGAAAGGCACATAGAAATGAAAGAGGAAGTATTAAGAACCACAGATCTTGCACTTTCAATTACTGCCATGGTGCAAAGCATGGATGTGAGGCATGGATCCATCCAAACCACCAGTCATGTCATAGGTCACCTCTGTGACCTTAGGTGTGTTTTGTGACTTCTTGGTGGTTTTGTTATTATTACAAATAATGAGGAGTCATGCCTTGGATCCATGTTTTTTATCATACTGGCAAGCCCTGGATCTGTCTTCTTTATTGTGCAGTCTACCAAGGTAGGCTTTAACTTGATGGTTGGTGGTTTAGGGGACTGGAGGGTATAAAAACATGCAAATTCAACGGGATCCATTTTAATTCCACTGGATTCGACTTTTATTCAGACCCCATGGCAAAGCAAAGTTTTTGTGCGCATTTTCTCCCAGCCAAAGGCTCACAAGCTCTGTTTCTCAGATGTGTCCCTTGTAACAGCTTGTCAGAAAACAGATGCATTGAAGGTTACATTCTGATATGCTTTATTACTAAACTAAAACTTACATAAGAGATGCTGTACAGTTCTGGTTACAACCTAGGTTCAGAGTCACTCCTCCTCTAGATCTGCCCCCCATCCTCTCACACTACATCTTCCAGTGTGCATTGCTCCAAGCCCATGGCTGATTACTAGCAATACTTTCATACCCTCTAATATTCCTCAGAAAATAGGGATGTTCTATTCTACATCAGTAGAATTAATTTTAGATCACCACAGAGCATAGAATGAGACAAAGGTTCCATAGTTACAGTATATGGAATAGGAATTCCACAAAGGAATAGCACTCGGTACAATCAGTAGTGGTAAGAAATCAGAGAAGCTTCAGAGAAGCTTGCCTACCATAATTGATCCTGTCAGTAAGGAACAGCTTGCTGTGTTCTGTCACTTAAAGTGATATAAGCTCTATCCATTATAGTATGTCCCTTTTGCAATATGATGAGTGCAGATCGGTACTGAATGGTTGAGGTACTTTGCTGAGCAAAGTTTGTACCATCTCAGTTTGGAAACAAAACCCTGTGCTTTTCTATCTGCTTGCTATCATTACTTTTCTATGTGTCACACTCATTTGTCTCTTAGCATCTTGTAAGAAGCCAGGATAGAGTTTACTTCCCAACATTAAACCTGAATTTGGTCCCAAAATTCTTGTGCAGAGGATTGCTGCACCACAAAGAGTTATATCTCCCATACAAGATGCTGAGTAGTCAGCATTATCTTCTGCACCATTCCACATATCGTAAAAATGCCCTGACCTAAATACTGAAAAAGAGCTTGCTTTGTCTTACCACAGTGTGGATTGATTCTGTCATGTCAGGTTAAGGCTATGAAAAGGCACCTACAGTAAAGCTTCCCTGCAGAACAGGGCTGTGATTTTCTTTGAAGCCATTTCCTTTGCTGTTTGGAATACCAGAAGGCTAAATCAGCTTATTTGTGCTGCAATTTACATGAAACCTTACAAGATGCAGTATGTGTTGCAGGGCATGTCCACACTGTGTGTTTGCAGTTTTTGCCATTCCTGTTTAAATTACATAGTCCAAGTGACAAATCTCAACACTAATCTCAACGCTTTCCCCCAGAAAATTCTCAGTTTACCCAAAATGGGGATAATCCAATAAATTGTGGAAAATCAGGCTCCAAAGCATTCCACTCAGGGTGCAGACTATTTTGTTCCAGTGTCTTTGAGTGGATCATTCATCACTATCTACTACTCTCATTTCCATGCTTCTTCAAAACATTCATTTCTTTTTCTGCTGTGCTCTGCTATTTCTGGCATGCCTCTGAATGGAAGAGGAAGCCATAGCGATCAATCTATCATCTATCTATCTATCTATCTATCATCTATCTATCTTTTGATCCTTCACATTTGCACTGGGCAGAATTTCCGAAATTCGGCAAAAATGTCCAGGAAAACCTGGGCATATGGCAACCCATGTTGGAAGTGTCTTTTTTGTGTGAATTTCCTAAAAATCACAAAAACAGCTCAATAACTTTGCCCCCCCCCCCCAAAAAAAAGCTCAACAACTTTTAAAGTTAGCACTGGCTGAATGGTGCTTATGCTAAGCTGTTGAGTGAGTACAGTTCTCAGATACCACTTCCATTCTCCCAGCAAAATGAAAATCAACCTCCATTTGATGTTTCGTGTGCTCTTATTAGTTATCGTCTTCATTTTTGTGTGCATTTCATTTGACATCTCAGAATTCTAGGCATTGCAGGCTTACTACCATATCCCTGGTGAGTGGATAAATATTTACCTGAGAAATATATCCCTTTATCAGCACTCTTTAAATTAACAACAACACTGCCCAGAATAGGATCTACAATTTTCAATTTTCTGAAATCTAGCAAAAAGTATGCATATCACTGGTGGTAAGAGAACATGGCTGGTTGATGGAATTTTTGTTTTCATGAATTGGGGCCAGGAATGAAAAAGAGCCATGCAGGTAAATCTTACCTTATCCTCAAATTGTCTGCGACCCTGTAATTACTGTGGAATCCACCTTCAGTATATAAAATATTTCCCATTCTTTCAGGGAAAGAGTGTTGTTCATCCCATCAAGCCAGATTTCCTTTGCTAAAAATGCAGGTATACACACACACAGGTCCTGTGACCGTCTTATATTTTCTCTTGTTAGCACTGATGCAATATTTGCAATGTAAAACATGCATTGCCCTTTAAAACTACATCCCCGAATTCTAAAATATGCAAATAATTATGGCAGTCGTATGTAGGGGCGAATAACATTGGTACTATGCCACTCAACTTATAACATTTCCTAAACATGTGGCTTGGAATTAAGACCCTTTAGAATCCTGCAATAGCAGCCCAGAATGCTGCAACATGATTTCCATTGTACCACGGGGTCTTTGGGCCAGTGCTGCTATTTTTCCTATATCCGTTTTTGTTTTGTTTGAAATGTACATCATTATAGGACTGCTTCCTGAATACCCAGTTTTGCACATTAGAGTGCTTTTAACATGTGGAAATTTGCCTTGTGTGCCCACATGCCAGTTACCACAGGTGGTGCCAATTATTCCTCTGAATACATCAATAAAAAAACAGTCCAAATATGAACAACTTGTACCTTCATTGGATAACAACTGTCTGATGTGACCTTATGTTTTAATCTTGTATATGCCTACCATGATAACTTCTCTGTGCTGATCTACTGCAAATATCATTCATATAATGTGTAATTTACATGCCTATGTTATTCAGTTTTATGCATTTTTACCATTTGGGATCTCCAGTATTGAATAAGTCAGATTTGGTTCCTGTAAAGAACCATGGGTCTTCAGATGTAGACAAAAAGGTTGCTTTGTCAGTCTATAGCATTTTGTCTTCTGTCACACTGTTCTTACGAGACATAGTTTGATTTCCACTTAAATGAATGGCTAAATTTTCATGGATTTTCATGGTTTTTTCAGCCCTTCCATGGGAAGATGGAACTGCTTAAGGTGATGTTCCACAGCATTCTTAGCATGCTGAAGAAATTTACATGTTTTCAGTTCTGTCTTTGGTATTGCAATATGTTCCTTGTGTATGCATGCTCATCTCACTTTCTCTAATACATTCAGCCAACTTTCATTAAGGCTCTGAAGGAGGGTGGACAACCACCAGCCCCTTGGTGACAATTCTGTGACTCATATAGTACAGAGTGGTCTGTCAGATTTGCTCTGTAGACTTTGGAGGCGCTTTTCTCTCTCTTCAGTGCAACACAATCTGTGCCTAATATTCTTGACACTGACTTTGCAAACCCTCTGCTGATCAAAATGAGTTCACCTTTTGAAATATGTACGTAGAAGCAAATACATGCATATGTTACTGTACATATATCTATCTCCAGTGTATATAGTAGGATGCTCTTAGATCTTATAAAAAAAGTGTACTTCCAATTCTAAGAATGAGGATGTGGGGCCAAGGGTGGTTCAAAGGTGATGTGACTAGTGTGAATGAATGGCATGACTTTCAGCTCCTGGGGAATTTGGTGGCAAATCTGCAGTTCCACCCTTGTGAAACTGCAGCCATTGCACCACTCCCAGCTAAGCAGGCCTCCCTGTGCATGTACAGATAGACCTAGTGCATCATCAAAGCCAGAGGTGGCCTGGACTCAACAGAATCTGGTACTTCAGAAAAGTGGAATCAGGACTTCCAAATTTCAAAACAAGTTATGGAGCATTCAAAGTGGGTGGGGCGAATCTGTGTCTGCCGAGCCTTTTCCTGAAATGGAGTCCACGGCACCTCCCAGTTTGAGCAGTTCCTCTTGTTTCAGTTTGGCATCTCATTGACAATTCAAGTGTTTTCTTTTAAACGTCAGCGCGTGACTCTTTTCGGGCTCTTTTTTGCCATGTGGCCCCTCAATTTCATTGACAAGGAGCATGGAGAAAGACCCCTCAAACTGACCTTTGAAGCGCACGTAAGGGGAAAAGGCTTTGAATGGCAAACTCTGGGCAAAAGTTAGTCCCACATCACGCAATTCAGCAGTATTACTACTCACATGGATCACAGTGGCAAGCCTTCTCTTTTGACATATCAAAAGGGCACATTATATAGTTTACTTGTAACTACAGCAAACTTCCCAGTTTCTCGATTTGAGGGCAGTATGAAGACACTGTGAATCTCCAAAGTGTTTCTCTCTGCTCTATCCCGTTTGGACTAAGCTAGCCAACCCCTTTTTAATCCCACTGCATTTAGATTCAGCAGATTGCTCCTGCGTTGGACAAAAGTTCCACTTTCTCTCCACTGCATCTCCCTGTATATAAATTGATCCCATTTTTGTGTCTATAATTCCAGAAGAGAATTGTAAATTATTTGGCAGAATGACCCTTTGATAAACACTGCGGCCATGTATATGTACTGTACGTATTAACGTGTAGATGAGAATCCTTATTGTATGTAAAGTTTTATGAATGGTTATTTTTTAATTTATGTATTTAATATAGGATTCAATGACCTCTGGTGTTTTAGTTTGTATAAAAAAATAAAAATAAAACAGCAGCATTTTTTAAAACTTCACTTTACATTAATGGATGTGTTATCCACAGCCTGTTTGAAATCTATTTTGAAACAATACAGAGACAGCAATAAAGCAACACACCTGCTTCCTGCCATGTGCTATATTTTCACAGGAAAGTGAGCAGAGTGTGAGAAAAGAACAAGTTTCAGGAGTTGTGCCAGGGATCATCAGGGATCAGCCTCAGGACTTGTTTTCAATATATGCAGTGGTAATAAAGTTAATCCTGCAACGTATAAAGAACATATCAAGATGTGCATTTGAACATGGGCAGAGTGAATCTTCACCATTAAGATTTAGGTAATAGTCTCCCATGCAGTCCTGAGCCCCATTCAGCTTTATTTTCAGGAATTTAGCAGTGGAGTCAGCAGCCAGACATTCTAGTGGCAAACTTATTTAGCCTACCGCCCCCTTTTCAGAAAACAACAACTCCTCAGCGCCCCCCTGGAAATCTACCTACTTTAAGCAAAGGGGCAGGGCCAGTGCTGCAGTTCGCCTGCCATTGACCAAATAGACTGGCAAGCTGTGATCCACTTCCCAGGCCTGGGAAAACCCCTTGCTTCCAGCATTATCGCCATCCCACAACAGTGCCTGACTTGGCAGTAAGCGTCATTATACAACAGATGAAACATGTACAAACAGTTTTTCAATTTTTTCTTCTTTCTTTATGCTTCCATCACCTCCTTATTTTTATTCAATGCCCTGCAGTTGCACCTGAGGCCACTGCCACCCCCCCCCCGGATCATTCCAGAGCCCCTCAGGGGGCAACATCGCCCACTTTGGGAAACACTGGTACAGTCATACCTTGGTTTTCGAACAGCTTAGTTCTTGAATGTTAAGTTGTGGGTGAACATATCAGACGACACAGCGATTCTTCCAAAGCAGCTCTTTATTTGTAAGCTGGAACAGAACTGAACTGAAGAGCTCAGTCAGCCTGCTTATATAGAGCTCCAGAACAACGTAACTGTAGCAACTTTCTAAAACTATCCAATCACTGAACGTCACTTTCGATCCTTCATTTGCATACAAACTATCCAATCACTGAACGTCACTTTTGATCCTTCATTTGCATAACTATCTACAGTATCCCTCTGCTGGCCCAGGGTGAGAACTTCAGTACATAACATTGAACGTTTGGGCTCCCAATCGCTGCAAACCCAGAAGTGACTGTTCCGGTTTGCGAACTATTTTTGGAAGCCGAACGTCCAACAGGACTTCCAGTGGTTCTGATTGGCTGCAGGAGCTTCCTGCAGTCAACCAGAAGCCGCACTTTGGTTTCCAAATGTTCTGGAAGTCAAACAGACTTCCGGAACGGATTCCGTTCAACTTCCAAGGTACGATTGTATGTAGGAAAGTGGGGCTTCAACTGATAAGTTGGCATCTACTACCACGTCGCAGACTGATCTAAAGTGGGTCACAAAAGTAGCACCATCACCATACAAATACAGTATATTCTAAGCATTTTTTAAGGTAAAGGTAAAGCACCCCCGGACAGTTAAGTCCAGTCAAAGGCGACCATGCGGTTGCGGCGCTCATATCACTTTTCAGTCCAAGGGAGCCGGTGTTTGTCCACAGAGAACTTTCTGGGTCATGTGGCCAGCATGACTAAACCGCTTCTGGTGCAACGGGACACCGTGACAGAAGCCAGAGCACATGGAAATGCTGTTTACCTTCCCGCCACAGTGGTACCTATTTATCTACTTGCAGTGGTATGCTTTCGAACTGCTAGGTTGGCAGGAGCTGGGACAGAGTAACGGCAGGTCACCACGTTGTAGGGATTTGAACCGCCAACCTTCTGATCGGCAAGCCCAAGGGGTTCAGTGGCTTAGACCACAGTGCCACCTGCTCCCAAACCCTTTTTTTAAAATGGGATCCTCAAATGCATGTTTGGGTTAAAAGTGGGTCCCAGGTATTAAAACACTGAAGACTACTGGTGTTACATGAGATTTCACAGTACAGTGGTAACTCGGGTTACATACGCTTCAGGTCAGTGGCGTAGCGTGGGGGATGCAGGGGGGGCCGGCCGCACCGGGCGCAACATCTGGGGGTTAGGGAAATCCACGGGTTAGGGGGCGCAAATCCATGGGTTAGGGGGCGCAAATTACTTGCCTTGCCCCGGGTGCTGATAACCCACGCTACGCCACTGCTTCAGGTTACATACGCTTCAGGTTACAGACTCCGCTAAACCAGAAATATTACCTCGGGTTAAGAACTTTGCTTCAGGGTGAGAACAGAAATCATGCTCCAGTGGCGCGGCAGCAGCGGGAGGCCCCATTAGCTAAAGTGGTACCTCAGGTTAAGAACAGTTTCAGGTTAAGAACAGACCTCCAGAACAAATTAAGTTCTTAACCTGAGGTACCACTGCACAGTGGTAAAGCACACACACAGCATGTATGAAATCTATGGCACCCATAGTTAAAAGGGACTCAGATATCAGAATTCTAGAAAGAGATTCTGTTTCTTTCCACAAGATGGCAGCCGTTTACTGTCATCAACACTAAAATAGGACTGGGTGGGGTAACTGGGGATAGTTTCTTGAGTGTTCAGTATTGCCTTTCATATTTGTTTCTCTCCGTCTAAAGAGTATGTCTTTTTCTTCTACACACAGATGAGTCACAAATCCAAAATTATTTGACATTAGATACAGTGCCAGACTATGCTTCATTACAAATGAAGGAGGAGTCAAAAATATTATTCCAGAATCTGTCTTTGTGAGAATTCTCCACATTTCTGCCTAAAGACTGAGGCTGGCTGTTACTAACAGATGCAGTAAATTAACTTACGAATCCAAGAGACTCAGCAGTCACAAAGAGCCCTGCAACTAATTAATTGCACACAGAACAACTCATCCTTGCTCTTCTGCCAGACAAGAAAAGGCTAAAGGTCTGTGTGAGTCACCCTCTTAATTTTCAGCTTTCAGAGGCACAAGTCATTTGCTTCTGTTTGGAGATGAGAAAGCATTCACACACCCCAGTTTACATGTCTTCTGCCTCTAGTACTCTTTTTTTATTGTTGCTGTTCCAAGTATAACCATAATTTCTAATTTCTAATTGTTGTTCCAGCACTCTGATTTACCCGGAGACCAGAAAAACAGGGCCTGTTCCAAGTAAATAAGGCACAGGCCCTCCAAGTGTCCCTACCTTCCAGGGAAAAGCCCCAGATTTACAGAAACTGTCCTGGTTTCTGATTTCATCCCAGAAGGTCCCCCTTTTCTTTAGGGTGTCCCTGTTTTCATATTTTCAAAAGTTGGAGGGTATGATCTGTAATCCTACACACATTTTCCTGGCACAACTCTTTCTGGCAGGTGTGCATACCTAGAGTAATACAGAAGTGTTTCACATTTACAAGGAGATTAAGGCAGTGGCGTAGCGCGGGTTGTCAGCACCCGGGGCAAGGCAAGTAATTTGCGCCCCCTAACCCGTGGATTTGCGCCCCCTAACCCTAACCCCCAGATGTTGCAGCCGGTGCGGCCGGCCACCCCTGCACCCCCCATGCTACGCCACTGGATTAAGGCACACTTGAATTTCTAGCCACTTTTGGTTATGCTTTCCTTTTGCAAGTGAAATAATCTGTTTCTCTCTAATGTCCCATTTAGAACTCCTTGCAATTCAGGATTAAATAATAGCCCAGCAGCCTGTGCATATCTTTTAGCCAAGACAGTTTTAGCCCCTCAGCTGTTATTTACCTTCGCCGCCCCCCAACCAGGGGTAGCCCTCACACATTGCTGTAATCCAACCCCCAGCATGCTCCATTCCTCTGGAATGCACCGACCTCTGCTCTAAACCAGCCTTTCCCAACCTGGGGTTGTCCAGATGTTTTGGACTACAACTCCCATCACCCCAGCCAAGCTAGCAAAGGTGGGCCTAAACTACCAAACAATCGAGGGATCAGAAAGCTCAGCTCCATCTGGGTTATTCCAGTTTAGCTTTGCCAATAGCTGCTTCCCTCCTAAGGCAAGCCACAGCTTCGGGAAGTCAATTTTTGACAGGATTGGGGGGGGGGGTAGAGGTGAGAAAGAGAGAGAAAATTCCTCCTGAAACAGCAACACAGACACTTTAAATGTGATGGTGCTTTTAACACAGTATGTTTGTAGTTTGGAGCTCAGCTTCTGCTGCTGGTACAGTGGTACCTCGGGTTAAGAACTTAATTTGTTCTGGAGGTCCGTTCTTAACCTGAAACTGTTCTTAACCTGAGGTAACACTTTAGCTAATGGGGCCTCCCGCTGCCGCTGCCACCGCCGCGCAATTTCTGTTCTCATTCTGAAGCAAAGTTCTTAACCTGGGGTACTATTTGTGGGTTAGCAGAGTCTGTAACCTGAAGCGTCTGTAACCTGAGGTACCACTGTATCTTGGATCCCACTCCCCTTTTTTTTTCTTCAGTACAACCGCTGCTGTTGACCAAAGGAAGATATTTTAGAAGCCTGTTGATGTTAATCTCAGCTCACAAACTTTGGCTGCATTCTTCCTGAGGAGATTTAACTAGCTACTGCAAACTTTGTTTTCTGGGAGATATCACTGCCGGGCAGATACTTTGCTTTCTTTCCTTTAAAAAAAATATACTTATTTAAAACTTTATTTAGCACAGCAATCAATTTTAGTCCTTTTGACCCCAGGGGCTGTTTGTGTTTTAAAAGAGTGGCTTTATAAAAGAGCTAGGATCAGCACCTTAGCACATGACAACGCAACAAAGTTCAGTGAAATCCAACTCCTTCCATGTTCTCCATGAACAGCTTCCATTGTGCTAGCTTTGCACAGTCCAGAAAAGGAGGACAAGGGAGGGGGACAGAAGGACGGGCTCGCTTTTGTCTGAAACAGCGAGACATGGTGCAAAGACAAAGAGACCCCTTGGAATGGGGTCAGTGTGATAATTTAAGCAAAAGAAGAGCTCTTATTTTTAACCACTACAATGCTGGGTGCTAGTTAAATATTTGGTACACATTGAAGGGTTGCCCAATCTGCATCCAGTTTAAAGAAGAACCATAAGTACAGAAAGCTGTGAAACTGCCCATCTGAAGTTAGCACCCAGACAGAGTACCCCTAAACTTTTTAAAGAAAAAAGTACTGTGTGTGTGTGTGTGTGTGTGTGTGTGTGTTTATATATATAAATTAGCATATGGAAAGTCTTATCTTTTTTGTAATGCGTATATAGCCACAACCCTATCAGAGAAACAAGGCCATGTTGCATGTTATAGGCCCAGCCATCAAGCAAAAGCTCCTTCAAAATACTCAGCAGAGAAACTGACATTTTTGTGATAACTTATGGAATGGGTGGCTGGGGTGGTGTTCTCCATGCCAACTCAGTGCCTGGCTTGAACCTCTGGAAGGGAACAGGACTGACAACCAAGTAAGGAGCCCTCCTCTGGCAAAAGATAAAATCAGAAATAAAATGATTCAGTGACATTACACTTGTTCAAATAGCAGTGGTGTGAGATTAGATTGTGGACCTTAGCTGGAAAGCAAAGAGCTTGGTTTGCATGAAACATGCCAGCAAGTAACCCTCCAGGGATGCAGGTAGTGCTGTGGTCTAAACCAAGGAGCCTCTTGGGCTTGCCGATCAGAAGGTCAGCAGTTCGAATCACAGGGTGATTCCTGCCAACCTAACAGTTCGAAAGCACACCAGTGCAAGTAGATAAATAGGTACTACTGTGGTGGGAAGGTAAACGGCATTTCCATATGCTCTGGTTTCTGTAAAGGTGTTCCATTGCGCCAGAAGTGGTTTAGTCATGCTGGCCACATGACCCGGAAAGCTGTCTGTGGACAAACGGCGGCTCCCATGGCCTGAAAGCGGGATGAGCGCCGCACCCCATAGTCGCCTTTGACTGGACTTAACTGCCCAGGGGTCCTTTACCTTTACCTTACCAGGTAAGGAGCAGCTACACATTTATTCCGCATATTGCAGTTCTTAAAAACAAGGCAACATAAAAGGGAGAAAGCAGTGATGACCTGGAAATACATAAATCCCGTTTAAGGCTGAATTCTAGAAGTTACCAAAGAACAGAACCTTCACCCCACTCATTGCTAGCCTCCATCTTCTGGAGACTATCTTTGCTCCTATAACTAAACTTGATGCATTGTTGAAATTTTAGGAACATGGGAAGCTGCTTCATACTGAATTGGACCATTGGTCCACCTTGCCTAGTTTTGCACAGTAACTGACAGTGGCTTGCTGGGTTTTCAGGATCTCTCCCAGCGCCATCCAGAGATGCCAGGGAGTGGACCTTCTGCACAGAAAACAGATACTGTACTCTGCTGCTGAACTACAGCCTTTCCCCTTGTTCACTCTAGCTGAGAAAAACTGGTTCCTTTCTCACTTCTTGAGGCGGCAGCGGAGCTTTGCTTTCATTGCATTTGTTGTCAAGAGAGACAAAATATTATTCTGCCTTTCTGGCAAAGTGTGCAGGCCCATGGACGGAAGGGCAGCAGCTCTCAAAAGGGAAGGCAGGCTGCACCGCAATGGAGGCCTTGTGGTGGGGAGTTGCCAAGAAAAGCCTCAGAGGAGAAACAGAAAGTATATTTTTATAACTACAAAGATTTAGTTAATTGCTTTAATTTACAGTCTTCCCCCCGCCAAAGTCAGTTCAAATCCACAGCATCCTTGGAAAAGTGTGTTTTATTGCTACGGACTTGGTAAATAAAAAAGAAAGAAAGAAAATGCCATTTTGAAATGGAAAAAAGCTGTGTGTGACTTTATGCCTTTTGCATGCATGTGTAATGTTCCACCCCATGACTCACAGAAAGATGGGAAGCCATTTGTTTTAGCATAAATCAGAAGACAAAGTGAAAAAGAATTATATAAATGGGAACGAATTATTCTGGCACTATAGTTTTAGATTTATTTATTTTTTAAAAAAGGATCATTTATAACAGTGAATGTTGCTAAGGGAATAAACACATAACATGGGATCTGGACTGTATCTAAATGTCACTGAAGTTTTGTAGTGTCTGGACCATCTCTGTAAATTAAAGCATTCTGAATCTAGTGTGTAAGACTCTGTAAGACATCCTTAAAGTTTATGTTTGCTAAGGGAAATAAAGCAAATAGATCAGATTTGAAGCTTTTGAAGCACAGTCCAAACACATTTCCAAGGATATCTCAGCAGAATCATTTGTAACATTCTTAGCCAACCAAAACTGGCTGCAGAAGAAAATAAGAAATGATACTTATGCATATGGAGAACCTGCATTTTCACAGGACAAACTAATTCTGATGACAAAATTAACTCATTTTTTTTTAAGGATTGCATGCCTAGCAAATGTTATCAAGCCTTAGTCCCAGGGTCCCAAATGTGGTGCCCTTTGGTGACCTCTGACATCTCCCTTGGCACCCGTCAATACCTTCTGTCCCTCCCTTTTTAAAAAAGTTATTTTTTTGTGTTTTGTGGGGAATATTGTCTATTGTCTATTTCGGGGGGGGGGGAGATGTTTCTGAGCATTAATACCATTTTTTCTCCTATGAACGCCCTGCCAATGAAGCATGTGTTGAACTTATACCAAAAGAGGGACACAAGGCAGTGGAATAAATATAGTAACAGTTCTCAGGGTGTCATAAGAACATGAGAAGAGCCAGCTGGATCAGGCCAATAACCCACATGGTCCAGCATCTTGTTCTCACATCAGCCAACCAGATGTCTATGCGAAGCTCAAAAGCAGGACCTGACACTGGCAAATATGCTACAAAGTGTCTCGTATGCTGCAATGGATTACAATGTGAGAACAACTTAACATGCAAGGAGGAAGAACACGCAATATTGTGACAGTAAGTGCTTTAGATTTGTGAAGCGCAGAAATCCTGGTTCTCCTCAGGGAATGGCGTGGGGAGCTTCCCAAACCCCAGGAACTGCTGTATTTTCTATGACTGAAAAAGCAAGCCACATGTTTAGGAGCATAAACGCAGCTGCCTAACTTTAATAATCCTCCGTGGCCTAAATCTTTTTCCAGTGGCAGACAACAAAAGCGAACCATTTTGCACGCGGATGAAGACCTTGTGAAAGCACAACTTCTAACCAGAGCCCAGCTCACAGATGTAAAGCTTTCTTTTTCAGCTCTAGCACAACAGATGGGGTCTTCAGGGAGAAGAGTTGATAATCTGTGGATTAAAGACTCCCTAATTACACACCGATTACAGCTGTATTGTGGGGGCAGATGAAACAGGCAGACATAGCCATATCTACTCTAAACAAGTACCAGATGGCCTTTAACCTGGAGGTCCCTTTGCCCATTAGAAAGAACCTGAAATAACATGGGAGTGTTCTTTGCTAAGCTTAGGGTATAGAGAAGAGTGGCCAGAGCTCTCCCAGTGCTGGTAACATTACAGTTTACATCAGTGGGGCAGGACAGTGTTGTGGCATTGAGGTTAGGTCTGTGCCAACACCCTGATGGAGTCTGTTAGTTGCTTAATGTTTGTGCATCTGCACAGCCCCAACCCTGATGCCTTTCTGCTCCTCACCCCCAGCCCTGTCCAGGGAAGGTGTAGCAAAATTGTTGTCCAAAAGGCAACGCCATGGCTATTCCTCATTACATCACCTCTGCTGATAGCCAGGCTCTCTAAAGTTACTCTAGCTCTCCCATTATTCCAAAAGAATATAAAGATAAAACTATGATCCAATGGAAGTAATTCTTTATGAACCACCAAAGCCTCCTGATCCATAAGTGAGAAAACCATCAATATCCCATTGATCAACAAAGAACCAAGTCAACTAGCTCAGGTATGTTGATAGTTGTAATTCCAATCCAGCATTTAAATTGTCAAAACACAAAGCTATAAAGTCAGATGATGCTGTACATCATGGGTAGGCAAACTAAGGCCCGGGGGCCGGATGCGGCCCAATCGCCTTCTAAATCCAGCCCACAGGCGGTGTGGGAATCAGATTGTTTTTACATGAGTAGAATGTGTGCTTTTATTTAAAATGCATCTCTGGGTTATTTGTGGGGCATAGGAATTAATTCATTCCCCCCCCATACGGCCCCCCACCAGGTCTGAGGGACATTGGACCAGCCCCCTGCTGAAAAAGTTTGCTGACCCCTGCTGTACATTCTCACTTTAACAGGTTTACATCTGCTCACTTGAACAGTTTATCTCCATTCTGTCAAATTTATAATTGCTTCTTTGATATTAGTAGTTCTATCATTGGAGGCAGATTTTGCATAATTGCTAGGAGCATTTTTAGGTAGCCTCCCATAACAAAAATAAAATATTTCATAGTAGAAGCTGTGATCCTTAGCTATCTTCCAGTACTGGTCATTTAGGGACAGTTAGGCATAAGCACCTTCAGCAATGAAGCCCTACTTATTTCCAAGATGTTGGTTTTGATCCATAAAGATTTAAATGACTCAGGACCACAATACTGCAAGGACCACCTCGCACCATATGAACTGACCTGGACCCTGTGATCCTCATTTGAGGCCCTTCTTTGTGTGCTTTCTCTGTGCGAGATCTGGAAGGAAGCAAATAGAGAATAGGCCAGAGGGTTACGTAAACGGTGGTTCAACTGTACATGGCTTTTAGAAGACATCTGAAGGCAGCCCTGTTTAAGGAAGTTTTTAATGTTGGATGTTTTATCGTGTTTTAATATTCTGTTGGGAGCCACCCAGAGTGGCTGGGGAAACCCAGCCAGATGGGCAGGGTAATAATAATAATAATAATAATAATAATAATAATAATAATAATAATTTGCTGCTGATTCCCCAAAACTGGTATTCAGTGGCAAACTGCCTCCAATTTCAGAGGTAGTACAGAGCCAATGTGACTAGGGGCACTCAATAGCCTTATCAGTGTGTCTAATCCCCTTTTAAAGCCTGTGCCCTTGCCAACAATGGCAGTTGGCATGAATGACGCTCCCTAATCCCGGGCACGAGATTGGCCAGGAGTTTCAGGACACAAGATTACAACCCTTTAAAAATGAGCAGTCAAGAGTTGCCAGCTGGGATGTGCATTCCTGTGCCTTCAATCTCTCAGCTATATCTCTTAGGCACCAAAGTAACAGGAGGCCTCCCGGCTCACAGACTCAATGTCATTCCAAGGCCACAGCATTTTATTAGCAGGATTAAAGACTAGGAGGAAATATTTGTTGTCAGTATCCTAGCTAATCTTCAGAATACCCCAAGCTTTGGCGGTTGCAGGAGAAACTGGCTAGTCTTTATGAGGCAAACAAAGTGCCTTCCTACCTCTGGGCTGCACTGTGATGACCTAACTCTTTTACTATGTCTTTACAACTCAAATGCAGCCTGGGAGCCATTAGCAAAAAAAGAGGGGGAAAAACCAGTGCCCCAATGTGTTCTCTGTGCTTTTGTATAAGGGGCTAGTGAGTCAGCTCATACATCATTCATTCTTTGCATAAATAACAGGACTTATTCTTCTCAGTTAATTGCATGCTGGGCCTTCAAATTTTGTGAGACACAACCTGTCTCCCACCCTTGGATCCAGACATTCTTTCCAGAGGCACATTCCATCACAGGCTTTGAGTTTCTGAACACCTTCCGTTCCACATAGAATTCCTCATGTCTCCTCAATAACTGGGGAGGAAAGGCATTTTGAGATGCCCGTGGCATTTTGTGGAAAGCCATTAATCACAGATTGCAAGCCACAACAATAACCCCCACCCCTTTGAGCCAGGAGACTTTAGTATTCTTATTTGTTGAAATTGTAGTCTGCTCCACACCCCTAGTCCTTTGTCAATCTTAAAAGCTATGTGCATTATAAGCATAAGAATAACTGACCAAAAACATGGCAGGAGCTGGAACACAGCCTATTGTTTCTCATGGGATGGCTAGTGACAATGGCACTGTTTACACCCACTACAATGAGATTTGGGGATGGTCATAAAAAGTGATTGGATAAATTCATGGAGTATACTTTATTTCTGTTAGTGGCTACAGGGCCACAGCACTGACACTAACTTCTCCCTTTTCCTCTGCCCACAACGACCTTGTGCCACTATTCTCCATCCTGCCACTTGCCATCTCATTGTCTCGCTCCTTACCTGCCACTTGCTACCGCCCAGAATTTCTGGGGCCTTCCTTATGCCTCAGTGCTGGGCTCTGAGAAAGGGATCCTGTGAAAGGAAGCAAGCCATTGTGACTGAGATGCCATGACCGTGGCAAGCACTGTTAATCTGAGGCCCGTCTTCACGTGTCTCTTCCACGAGAGGTCCGGAGGGTTGTAACACACGAATGGGGCCTTTCTGCCATGGCTCCCCATTTGTGGAATTCTCTCCCCAGGAAGGCTCACCTTCATTACATCTCTTTAGATGCCAGGCAAACACATTCCTCTTCCCCAAGGCCATTGGCTGATTTTACAATCTATGGCCTCTTAAACGTGTTGGGGTGGAGTATTGTTTTTCAGTTATTTTGTTATGTATTGTGTGTTTTTAGGTTGTAACTCTCCCTGTGATCTTCAGATAAAGGGCGGTATATAAATCTAAATGATGATGATGATGTTGACAATCCCTCCTGGCCTGCTGCTTGAGCCACATGGCTATATATTATAGTGCTGGCCCTGAACGCTATCAGTCATGATGGCTAAATATGGCCTGGTCAAATGGCCTGGCAGTCCTAATAAAGTCAGTGGAATGGAAGTTCCCAACACTTGCTACAGTTATCTAGTACAGTGGTACCTCGGGTTACAGATGCTTCGGGTTACGGACGCTTCGGGTTACAAACTCCGCTAACCAGGAAGTGGTTGCTCTAGGTTAAGAACTTTGCCGCAGGATAAGAACTGAAATCATGTGCCGGTGGCGCAGCAGCAGCAGGAGACCCCATTAGCGAAAGCACGCCTCAGTTTAAGAGCCGTTTCAGGTTAAGAACGGACCTCTGGAATGAATTAAGTTTTTAACCCAAGGTACCACTGTAATCAATATACATCTGAAACTAGCATAGGTGGAAGTTCTACCCATCCTGTAGTAACTAGTTTTCTATTCAACTTGCAGAATACTAATTTAAAATAGTTTTCCCTCTCTTTAAATCCAAGTATACAATGAAGGCAATAACATAATCTTAATACTATGCATATCTATTCATATATAAGTTCCACTGATTATGTGTAGGATTTTAGTCTTTTTGTCAAATGGTATGTTCTGCCCTAGTTGCAGTAATTCTTGTTCTTGACCTAAAAATCAAGAAAATGAGTGGTTAATTTTTTAAAAAATCATACAGAAGGCATAAGGTATATGAAAGAAGGCTTTGCCTGTGGTAATGGAATAGTGTGGAAACGCTGTGTCTGCTATTTGCTCTGCAAGAGCACACTGAGATTTTTCTAGAGCAAGTTATTTGTGGCTTGTAGCCTCAATCTTGGCATAATACGGAAATGTAAAACAAAGATTGCTGTAATGGGAAATAAAGAAATTTGTACAGGATGTTATAATTTGCAGCACATTAGCAATTAGATTATTAGGTCCCTGTAAAAGAGGAGCCATCAGCATATTTGTAAAAATGCTTTATAGAAAATCTCTTTGCTTAAACAAAACTCTGTGCATAAATATAACTTATTTTGGAAAAAACAGTCTTTTGGCACTCCATTGCATGAAGTGCTGTCCTGAGTTTTAGGTATTTATATAGATGGCTGGGTGGGGGAATCGTAAACAATGAAGCTGAAATGAAATGTATCAACAAACATACTTTTTGCCTTTAATTTCCTTCTGGCTTTACTGTTTACTATTTCAACCATGCATGTATGTATAGGCTCACAGACCCTAAAGGAAGAAACCAGACCAAATAGCACTTCTAATTGTACAGCTTATTTAGGTTGCAGTTCATTATTGGGTTTCTGTAACTGTTGGGAATATGTGAGTGTGGGTGATTGTGTGCAGGTGCAGAATGGCTAAGGCATAGGCATGCTAGTAGATGTGAATACTGAGTATTAGTGTATTGAGTGGAAATCTCTGTTATGGAATATGATGTTTTACATATTGTAACCATGGATTTTGATGGTTAGCATATTGCCTTTAATTTTTTGCCTTTTCTGTAAATTGCTTTGCGATCCTTTCTGACGAAAAGTGGTATATAAATACTTAAAATAAAATAAACAAATAGTATTTATACACACACATTGTTATGCATATATGGTGTTTTTAAAATTATATCTTTATATAATTATATAAATTAAATTTTTTTGTGGGGTGTGTGTAACCCACTTAGAGGTTTCAGCCAATTAAGTAGCATACAAGTTCTATTAAATATATCACACCTACAACTCAGGATAACATTTGTGCATTTGATGAAGCAAAAGCTTTTGTCATAATTACTAAGTTAGTTCTTACAGTATCACACAACTGCAAGAGACTAATATGCTGGCCTCCTCTGGAAATGGTTGCTTTGGATAATATTGCTGGAAGAAAAGGCTAGTTGCTTACAGCCTATAATTGTGCTTCTGTAACATCTTTTAAAAAACTCTGTTTTGCTTATGCTGTAAACCAAATAGTAAATACTCTGGTTCTTGTGAGTTTCTTGATAGTTTGAAAGATTCACAGTTATTAGTTTATGTTGCTCCACAATGCAATGATGACTTTGAAATTTACTTCATTGATTTACATAGTACTCTGTTGGTCCATCTAGCTCTGAAGGAGCTATGTCTTGACAAGCAAAGATCACTCCCATCCCTTCCTCTGTAGTTTCTTTTAAGTGGAGATAGAATTTAACTTGGAAACTTATGTACGCATATTTATTATGCACAATGTAAAACTACTTTTATGTGCCCCTAAAACAAATAGACACAGTTACAATTAAAGAAAATCCTACTGTAATTACACTGACTGACTCTCCCATAAACATTCTTTGTAAGAGGTCAGCAAAGCCACTTCCACTTTGTATGTATATTTCCAAGAGAAAGTTCAAAGACCAGTGCTGTCACTCTCTTCCAAGAATTTCCAAGAGTTCTTTTAGATAAGCCTAGGCTACATGGATGTGCTGATTCATATGTCACTTTGGAGAAAGAGAGAAAATCAGTGAAGGCAATCTGCAGCTTCCAGGATACTTGATTAAAGCCCAAAGGAATGACAGTCTTTGCCAAATATTTATATTGCAAAACCCTCAGCCTGTGCTGGTTAAATAGTATGAATTCCTTTGTATATTAGAAAGGGACACTTAGAAGTAATTGAGTGTTCCATTACAGTGGTACCTCAGGTTACATACACTTCAGGTTACAGACACTGCTAACCCAGAAATAGTACCTCACGTTAAGAACTTTGCTTCAGGATGAGAACAGAAATCATGCTCCAGCGGCACAGCGGCAGCAGGAGGCCCCATTAGCTAAAGTGGTGCTTCAGGTTAAGAACAGTATCAGGTTAAGAACGGACCTCCCGAACGAATTAAATACTTACCCGAGGTTGCAGCATGCCGTGCTGTTGGTCAGGATTCAGCCACCCCATTCCAGTCCCACCATCCGTGGTTTTCTATTTCTCCTCCCCAACAGATATACCGAGTTTCATTGCCATTGAGTATGCTCAGTCTCCATTGTGTTATTCTTGGGGTTCTTCCCTTAAAGGGAGTTTCCACACACAGCATCATTTTATACTTCTGAAGACCTTGGGATTCCATATTGGCTGCATAAGCAACATCACTCATAGTTTGGACTTCAGAAATAGAGGGAACAACAGGGACATGCTTGCTTGTTATCACCCCCCTTTTTTTTATTCCTAAGATAATTTCTTAAACCTTCCTGTACCTTATTACACATGGCTGAAGGCTCTACTCCATCTGTTGTGTTGTGTTCATTTATTCCACAACAGTCAGTGAATCTACATTGTTTGAAAAACAACAACAACCAAGAACAAGTATGTGGTTTTGGTTGCAGGTACGGGTATGCTGTAGGTTAAACCACAGAGCCTAAGACTTGCTGATCAGAAGGTCGGCGGTTCGAATCCCTGTGATGGGGTGAGCCCCCATTGTTCGGTCCCTGCTCCTGCCAACCTAGCAGTTCGAAAGCACGTCAAAGTGCAAGTAGATAAATAGGTACCGCTCTGGCGGGAAGGTAAAAGGCGTTTCTGTGCGCTGCTCTGGTTCGCCAGAAGCGGCTTAGTCATGCTGGCCACATGACCCGGAAGCTGTACGCCGGCTCCCTCAGCCAAGAAAGTGAGATGAGCGCCGCAACCCCAGAGTCGGCCACGATGGGCCTAATGGTCAGGGGTCCCTTTACCTTTACCTTACAAGTATGCTAAAATGATAATAATAATGAAGCGCCCAATAATATGCTATCAACAGTTCAAAATGAGCCCCACCAGCATGTAAAATTATGGGTGTAGCTGAAACCTGAGTAAACCTAGGAGCTTGTTCAACAGGCAACAATTGAGACAAATGGGAGCAGCAATGTCTCAGGGACAAGAAAACAAGGACCATCCCTAGTAAATAGGCACCTTTGGGGCTCATAGAAAAAGGGTGTGTGTGCAACATGAGCCTCTGATATTGGTAGGCATTCTGAAGCCTCCAGATTGGCCAGGCCTGGTCTAAAGACTAGTATCTTAGGCTTCTGCCTTGTCCTGCTTAGCAGAACAGAACCTTCTTGCTGTAGCTCCAGTGCCAAGCCACTGGCAATGGGAACATAAAAATGAACAAAGCTCCCAGGCTCTGGTTATGTCTACACATAGCCCCAATCTGGCTTTGTCAAGAACAATATTCATGATTTTGGAGGGGCAAGAGAAAGAAGAAGGAGTTTGGATTTGATATCCCGCCTTTCACTCCCCACACTGGCTATCCACACTAATCCACACTAATCCTGTTGGTAATGTTCCATCCCAGTGGCTTTTCTGTTTGTGCCAATATGTTTCAAACCCAGAACAACTTCCCTGAAGAACTTTGCCTTTTGTATGCACAACCTCAAACTGGACTCGCCAAGTGGATGCTTAGAGTGACAGGCATACTCTATGGATTTTAGCAGCACAGCAACCTATTGTAGCAATCCCTAAGGAAGATATATTTGCTGTTACTAGCTAGCTTAAGGGTTGTTTTTGTCCCCAATTTGGTTATTTCTGCAGACTGGGTTTTTCTTTACAATCCCAACCCCTTAGTGCTATTTGGTGACCATTGCAAAGGAGGAGGCCAAGGGCAAATGAATGCAGGATAGACATGAATGCTAGCCTTAAATGTATTGAGTAGGAGCAATACTCTGAGTAAGTCACTACTGGCTGTGAATGTAGCATCTGTGGAGTGTTCTCATTTTTGCCACGTTGCATCTCTCACTCTGCCTGGAGCCTTTTGTGCCTTACATTGGCCTAGTTCCCGAACAGCTTCTTCAAATGCCCAAAGACTTTGAGCTCATTCATTTCATCTCCACAGCTCCTCTTGCTAAATCCCAGAGCTTCAGTGTCTTGCTTGATTGATGAAGGCAGACAGCTTTCTTTGGCTCGTATAATCAGGAGGAGCCACTGAATACTCTCCACAAATGTGCATTTCTTTTATGGATTTCTTCCTCTCCATTTTTAATTTGGGGTAAATTCATCCCAGAGGTGAGATTATAACTTTATTCCCGCCCACAAAAAATACTCCACGAGTTAATGAACTGAAACACAGTAGTAGTGTTTCCATGAAAATGATTCATTTAAATATATCTAAGACAGGCATAGGCAAAGTTCTTAACCCGAGGTACTATTTCTGGGTTAGCAGAGTCTGTAGCCTGAAGCGTTTGTAACCCGAGGTACCAGTGTACTGAGAACATATTATCTCAGAGGTGCCAGGTCCCACACTGTCCTCCAAGTCCCCATAAGTCAGGCATAGGCAAAATTGGCCCTCCAGATATTTGGGACTACAATTCCCATCATCCCTAGCTAACAGGACCAGTGGTCAGGGATGATGGGAATTGTAGTCTCAAACATCTGGAGGGCCAGAGTTTGCCTATGTCTGATCTAAGACAATAAACCCAGCAATCTTCTCTAAGGTATCCTCTTCCCTCTTTGGAACCTCTTCCCTGAAGGAGTCCATGAAGCTGCAATGATAGCCCACTACTTGATCTATCTCTGCACCAGGAATGAAGAAAACATATCAGCTTAAAGGCAGCGTTCCCTCATGGGCAAGCTTTGGAGCAGTGGGTGAGGCCAGAGGCAAAAAATGGGCAAGACAACAGATGTGGTCTCTGTGCAGTAGGTTACAATCTATACAGATGTCAGTGGTTTCTACACTCACATTTCCACCATCCATCCAGACAAGAAAGTGGCATTATTCAGGGACACATTTCATCCAGACAAAAGTACTGAGGAGTGTATTGCAGGGGCAGTAAGGAGGGCATTACAGGGTAGATGAGGTAGGAAGTCTGGTGTGGGAAGAATCCCAAAGGCTTGACAGAGAGACCTGGAGGGCCACATTTGATCTCCAGTCATGAGATTTCCCAGCCTTCCAGTACCTTCCAGGGACTGCCAATGCAGCACCCATGCACAACAGTACCTCCTATGGCACCTGCAAAAGGTCTCAGTAAATATCCACTCAAAAATCCACAATGCACAAGAAACAGATTGGTCTTCCTGTTTCCACTGTCTTGGCCTCTCCCATATTGAACACACCCCTTAACAAGACCAGGTTTCATTGGATGCCGGGCCTGGGCACCTACCCTCTTTCCATTATGAGCAGAGGAGAGGGACAAAGAGCTTCTTTAGGAGAGTGTAGTGGTAGATGATGTAGGAGACTTTTCCCATTGGTGGGGAAGGGGCTGAGGGTGGCATGCTCCCATCATTCTGTGGTACTGCCTCTTTTTCCGCTCTCTTGGATGTGGCAGCCATTGTGTGTTAATGTTACTCTCCCACAGCCATCGTTTTGTATTATGCCACACACCCCACAGCATCCATGTTATTGGTCCCCACGGCTCTTTTCCAAAATTCCAAATGTGCCAACAAAGGTTGGCAACTCCTACTAACTATACACTATATCCTAGGAGAACTTGTTAATTCATGCTAATTCTCCTGCTGCTTTATGCGGATGGCTTTAAACAATAATGATTCTACTTTTATTCACCCTCTCCTCCTCCTTAAAAAATAAATAAAGCTGTGCCTCACATTGTCAGTTCTTGGCCATGTTTTCCTGTTCCTGGTGACATGTGGCAAAGCAGATATGTGGAATAAAGAATTGTCCAAAGGTAAGTGGTGGAAATGTTGTCAATTTGGATAAGTAGCAGTTTAGGAAAAGGGGGTTGGGTGGGGCCTGTTCTTTGATGAATCTCTCCAGCACCTGAAACAAAAGCAGTAGGAAAGGTTTTGGCTTAAAATAAAAAATAAAAATCTGAGATTCAGTTCACAGCATTTAGAACATCTGTTTTTCCTGACATGCAACATGTTCTGTTTTAGAATATAAAGAACTTAAACATATTTTCATCTGTTCCTACTTTGTCCAGCAGCCGTTGTTTCTCAAAACAAACTTCTGCCAATATCTAGGTTCATTTGATGGCCAAAAGTATGTCTCTCTGTAGGCTTTCTTTTGCATGTCTCTTCTTTCAAGTGCAAAGCATTAAAAAATAAACTCCAAATGCTGAACATACGACTCTCCTCCATCCCAGAGGCTGAGATACTTAAAAATTTGCTTTTAGAAACAAACTGTCAAACAATGAAAGTGGGATCAGCTTTGTTTTTCATGCCTTCAATGGAAATAAATGGTTTGCATCCTGGTATTTAAAGCCTCATTGTTCCCTGTAAAAACCCTCCAGTTTATAATGCTAGCCTAAATAAAATATTTACTTATTTTACGCTTAATATTTTTCCTTAATGTAAGACAGAGTCACTTTCTGAGCATAACAGACAGTTTCTACTCCAGGGCTTTGCATGGGACAAGCAGATGCTAATTTGAGGAGAGAGGTGAATACAAATTTTGGGTTGGAAGGGAAGCAGATCATGAAACTTGTATTGGGGGAAAAAACCAACAACTTGGAAATTGTGTGGATAAGATCCCTTGTCTTACTGAGGTGGATTCTGCTGTTTCATACACAACGCATTTCTCCTGGTCAGGGTGGAGGTACTCTGGCCTTATAACTGATCATCAGTAGAGCACATGGTTCAGTTCCTAGCATCTCCATCTAAAAAGGATGGTGATATGATAATAAATATTTCTGACCTGGAGAGCTAAATCATAGAATTATGGAATCATGGAGTTGGAAGGGACCCTGAGAATCATCTAGTCCAAACCTCTGCAATGCAGGAATATACAGCTTTCCCTTACATGGATGGAACCTGCAGTCTTGGTGTTATCAGCACCATGCTCTAACCAACTGAGCTATCCATTTGATCAAATGGACAAATACTGAGTGAAATGGATCTGGCAGAAGGCAGATCCATATGTTCCTGACACATTACCGCAGGTGTAGCATGACCTGAAGACATATCCTGTAGCAGCCTTGCTGAAGGTCTGGGTCACTGAGTAAGGAAAATAATCTCAGGTTAAGGGCCATCCCAGAACTGGAGGAAGGAAATTTACAGGGATTTCTAACACTTTTGTTCTCCAAATTCTGGGGGATTGAGGAAGACAAGGATTTTAAAATTGTGACGGCCTTTAGACTGGGAAAATTGATAAAGAAGGATAAGTCCAGAGACTGTTTGGTTATTTTGAGATCAAGAGAGGAAAGAGACAAGATACTAGGCCTACATTTTAAAAAATCTTTGGAGATAGAAGGTAAAAAGGCTGAAATTTACAGAGATATACCCAAACACCTTTTGGATCTTAGGACCACTTATACAGATTTGACCAAATTGTTGAGATACAACACAATCCCTTATAGGTGGGAGTTTCCGCAAGGACTATCATTTACCTACAAAGGAAGGAAAGTAAGAATTAAAACACCTGAGGACCAACAGAAGTTCTTACACGACCACGAGGAGGACCTCCAGAAAGGAGCCGCAGCTTCTTGGCCACCACCACCACCGGGACCATCTCCAAAGCCTACACCGTCTGGATCTGGACCAGCATTACCACCTCCGGGATCGGAGGGAAACCTAGACACCCCATTGTAGACCCATCAATTAGATGTCGCTGCAGCTTCTTAGTTGGAATATAAATGGCGGAAACTCTCCGGAAAAAAGAAGAAAAGTATTTCATATTTTGAAAAAAGAACAATTGGACATTATTTGCCTGCAAGAAACGCATGTGACAAGGCTCCACAGAAAAGTGCTAATTAATAAAAGATTAGGCCAAGAATTTATTTCTTCGGATAAAGTCAAGAAAAGAGGAGTGGTGATATATGCAAAGGAGAGCCTGTCACCGAAATTCTTATTTAAAGATGAACACGGCAGAATTTTGGCGATTGAAATTCAGACACAAGGAGAAAATTTTTTGATATTAGGAATATATGCTCCAAATGAAGGAAAATCGGAATTTTTCAGGAAGCTGCATGAGATTATGCTGGACTACTTAGACTACAACAACATCATTATGATGGGTGATATGAATGGGGTTGTGTCTGTAAATATGGATAAGTCGCAAAGTGCTAATGTAACGAAAGATGGCAGACTACCTAAAACTTTCTTTGAAATGACTGACAATGTGGACTTAATTGACATATGGAGGGTTAAGAACCCCCTAGGAAAAGAAGGGACTTTCTTTTCTGAAGCTCATCTGACATGGACACGAATCGACCAAATATGGATAACTAGAGGACTGGCACCCAAGACTAGAAAGGTGGAAATCTGCCCAAAAACCTGCTCCGACCATAATGCTTTGAAAATGGAATTGGGACTGAATACAACCGGATCCTTCAGATGGAAAATGAATGACACCTTACTAAGGGATGAGAAGATTGTTAAGAAGGCCCAAAAAACTTTAAAGGACTATTTTGAGATAAATTTAAATACCACTGTGGAAAAAAGAACAATCTGGGACGCAAGTAAAGCAGTCATGAGAGGGTTTCTAATACAACAAAATACGATCAAGAAAAAGCTCTGGAATGAAAAGAAGGAGGAGATATTGGAAAAAATAAAAGATGGAGAGAAAAAATTAAGATCCAAGCCCAAGTCGAAGGAAGTGCTGAGAGAAGTGAAATTCTTCCAAGCACAATATTTGAAATTGATAAATCAAGAGGTGGAATGGAAAATTAAACAAATGAAACAAAGATCTTTTGAATCAGCAAATAAGTGTGGGAAACTGCTAGCATGGCAGTTGAAAAAGAGACAAAAACTTAATACAGTTACAAATCTAGAGATTGAAGGGAGAATGGTTCAGAAACCCGAGGAAAGTGCTTCCAGAGATATTTCAAAGAACTTTATTCACAAGGGCCACAGAAAGACTCGGAGGTGGACCAATTTCTCAAAACCAATGGATTACAGAAAATACCTCAGGAAATGAGAACAATCCTGAATAGTAATATCACACAGCAAGAAATTGAAAGTGCCATTCAGAACCTTCAATTAGGCAAATCTCCAGGCCCTGATGGACTTACCTCCAAATACTATAAGGTTTTGAAAGACTATTTGATACAACCTTTGTTGGAGGTCTGTAACCAGATTATGGAGGGGAGGAGGACACCGGAAACGTGGAAAGAAGCCTACATCACATTGATACCTAAACTAGAAACTGAAAAGACCCAGCTTCAGAACTACCGCCCCATCTCACTCCTAAATGTGGATTACAAAATTTTTGCAGACATTTTGGCAAGTAGGTTTAAAAAAGTGCTTAATGAAGTGATCCATAAGGACCAGGCTGGCTTTCTCCCTGGTAGGCATTTGTTTGGCAACACAAGAAACATCATCGATATTTTGGAACTTTTACAAACAAAGCTCAACACTAGAGCGGTGCTAATCTTTATTGATGCGGAGAAAGCTTTTGACAACATTTCCTGAATGTTTATGAAGAAAAATTTGGAAGGGATGGGAGTGGGGCGGGGGTTTGAAAATGGAATAGAAGCAATATATTCAGAACAAAAAGCGAAATTGATAGTAAACAATGTGGTGACAGAGGAGTTTAAAATTGAAAAAGGGACACGGCAGGAGTGCCCTCTATCCCCCCTATTGTTTATTTCAGTTCTGGAGGTGCTATTGAACATGATTAGAAAGGACCGGTTGGTACAGGGAATTGAGGTCGGAGTGAAACAATATAAATTGAAAGCATTTGCAGATGACCTGGTATTAACATTGCAGGAGCCAGTCTCTAGTACTAAAAGAGTGTTAGAATTAATTTCTGATTTTGGTCGGGTGGCGGGATTTAAGTTGAACAAGCAAAAAACTAAGGTTCTAGCAAAAAATTTGACAACTACAGAAACAGATGAGTTCGTGAAAGAAACAGAATTAAATGTGGTTAAAAAAGTAAAATACCTAGGGGTGTATCTGACCTCCAAAAATTTGAATTTGTTTAAAGACAACTACAAGAAATGTTGGTCAGAAATCAAAAGAGATTTGGAAACGTGGTCAAGATTGAAACTTTCCTTGTTGGGCCAAATAGCAGCTATAAAGATGAACGTATTGCCAAAAATGTTATTTTTGTTTCAGACCCTACAGATCGTGGACAAGGTGGAATGTTTTGGAAAGTGGCAGAAAGATATTTCTAAGTTTGTTTGGCAGGGCAAAAAGCCCCGAATAAAGTTTAAGATATTAACTGATGCGAAAGAAAGAGGGGGATTTGCCCTGCCAGACTTGAGGTTATATTATGAATCCGCAGCCTTCTGCTGGTTGAAAGATTGGATCTTACTGGAAAACACTGATGTCCTAGATCTGGAAGGGTTTGACAATGCTTTTGGGTGGCATGCATACTTGTGGTATGACAAGGTTAAAGTGCACAAACTGTTTAAAAACCACATTGTTAGGAGAGCAATTTTAATGGTCTGGACAAAATATAAAGACTTATTGGAGAGTAAGACTCCGAGGTGGCTCTCACCGGTGGAGGCCAAGGCACGTAAGAGACCTAACATGGAGGCCAATTGGCCTAAATATGGGGAAATTATTGAAAAGATTGGAGACAATTGGAGGTTGCAGAGCTTGGAAAAATTAAAAAACAAGGTGCGAGATTGGTTGCATTATGCACAAATTCAAGAGGTCTTTAAAGTAGACAAGAAGGTTGGATTCCAGGTGGAAAAATCGAAACTAGAGACAGAACTGTTAGAACCAAAAAGTAAATTACTTTCGAGAATGTATAACCTGCTGCTTAAATGGAATACTCAGGATGAGACAGTCAAATCCGCCATGATAAAGTGGGCGCAGGATTTGGGGCATAACATTATGTTTGAAGACTGGGAAAGGTTATGGAACACCGGAATGAAATTTACGGCATGTAGTGCCTTGAAGGAAAACATTATGAAAATGATATACCGGTGGTACATGACCCCAGTCAAGCTTGCTAAGATATATCACCTGTCTGATAATAAATGTTGGAAATGTAAAGAGGCGGAAGGGACATTCTTTCACCTCTGGTGGACCTGCCCAAAAGTGAAGGCCTTTTGGGAAATGATTCATAATGAACTAAAAAAGGTATTTAGATTTACCTTACCTAAGAAACCAGAGGCCTTCCTCCTGGGCATGGTGGACCAGAGAGTGCTTAAGAAGGACAGAACTTTTTTTATGTATGCTACTACAGCAGCAAGGATCTTGATTGCAAAGCATTGGAAGACACAAGATTTACCCACACTGGAGGAATGGCACACGCAGTTGATGGACTACATGGAACTGGCCGAAATGACTGGCAGAATTCGAGACCTGGGAGAAGAAACAATCGAGGAGGACTGGAAAAAATTTAAGGACTATCTGGAAAAACACTATAAGCTGTATGAATGTTAAAAAATGCACCTTTTAGGAAACTCTAGCTTCAGTAATGTTAAACTAAAGAAATGGAAATTAAGGCACAAGAAGTCTGAGATAGAATAAGGAAATAACTTTATTGTGTTTAAATGAAAATGCACATGATTCGGGTTATAACACATTTGAAATTGGGTAACATGATAAAACGAAGGATACAATAAGTAATGAAATAAGTTAACAAATTGCTGATGTTATGTTCACAGAGAATGCAGGGTTGGGAGGATGTGGGGAAGTCCAGTAGATTTGGAAAAAAGAACAAGAAAATTTGTAATCTTTTTATTTTATTCTCATAACATGCTGTTTATTCTTTTTTCTGTATTTTACAAACTTAATAAAAAATATTATATAAAAAAAAATGAAGGTCTGGGTCACTGAGCAGACAGGAGACCAGCTGGCAATCTTGTGCATGTCATCTTAAGTTCCATGGAAGAAAGGCAGGATATAAACATAATCACAAGTATTTATTATTTCAAACATTCATATCTGCCTTCCCATCTTTTAGTGCCCAAGATGGCTTATTTAAGATCAGACGATTATTTTTAGAAATCAGCTAATACATGGAAATATGGAAACAAAAACCCAACCATATGCCCGAACACATCAAAAACTAAGTCTGAGAAGCAGGGCAACTAACAGTGAGCAGCCATCAGGAAAATGCCTTGATGTGTAAAAGATGGCACTGACTCAGTTTTTCTGTGGTGGGTGTTCCAAACTCTGGGCACTGCAAATGCAAGGGTCCTTCACCACCTACTTTGCCTCTGAAATGGGAGGACATGGAGCAGAGCTTGCACTGATGACTTCAGTGGATAAACAATTTCATATAGGAGGAGGCAGGTCTTCAGAAATGCCAGTCGTAAACCTAAATCCCAGTCTGGCCACTGAAGGTCATAACCTAGCTATGTTAGAAGGTCATAGCACTAGCTATGTTAGTGGTGTTACACAATTTGTGGTGAGAACTTGTAAAGCAAACAAGGAATCTTCTAACAGACCTCTGGGAAGACATTTTAATTCTGTTTGCTGGGTTTTGTTTTTTCTTCTTGAAGTTCCTAATAGGCTTATATGCACCCTTGTGTGGTGGTAACCATTGGAGATTACACTGACAGGAGCGTCTCCTCTGCTGTACTTAAAATGGGTGCAACGGGGGCCTCCATGGTGGTGGTACAGCCCCCTAATCATTCATGCAGTCACTGCGTGGTATTGCTTTCCTCAAGCATGAAATGAATGCAAATGCAACAAGCTATTTATATAGAGTACAATAATAAAAATAACTATAATTTCTTAGGAATGTAATATTGGCTCTGAAGAAGCATATGCTAACCTAAGATTAAAGCCCATTGCTTTAACCTGGCGATCCACAACCAGCTGGGATCAAGACGCTGAAATGCCTTTGAATTCTTTGCCAAGTTAAGCCTTTAAGTGACAAAATAAATATATTTGCTTGAGTGGACCACGACAGAATTACTGCCATTGCTTGGAGAGATGAGTCATGCATCAGATTAACCGCTGGCAGACTCTTTACAAAAGGCCAAACAGATTCTGGAGACTGCCTGTGTTTGGTCGCTTCATAAAGCTATTTCTAGGGTGAATCCCATTGGTGCAGAGCATAGGATCAGGATTCAAAGCACTTTCCCAATGTACCAGTGGAGATTTCTTGCTTTGAAGATGCAACATGAAGACACAACAGTGCAGCACATCCTGTTTTGGCTATGTGGGACAACCATTGAAAGGTGGACATGAGAAGTAGTGCAGAAGACATAGCAATGTAAAGAAAAACTCTGCTCACTTTCAGCCTTAACAATTCTGAGTTATTGTTAACATTATTCCTAACTGTGCAAAATGCCGAGGGCTGCCCTTCTGCCAGGCCTACTTTCTTAGAAGAGGAAATATATAATTACAGTGTCCTTCCCATCGTAATTTCCCTTTATTGCATTTTCAACAGATGATCTATGGTGCTAGCTATATATCAGCTATGCCAATCGGGTTATTCCCTCATTACTTGTCTTCTGTGTACAATTACGAAAGGGTGCTGTCTCCAGATCCACCAGAAAACCATTTTAATATCATTTCCCACTGATGTGGTGGTAGCAGAGAAAAGAGGAATTTCCTCCTAAGGACTTGACTTTCAGATGGTTGGTTTGGGATGAATAAGGAGTATGTGTGTGCGGGCAGACAGTTGGTATTATTCCTTATTTCATTTGTGTTATCTGCCTTCCTCCAAGGAGTTCATATATTCAAGATAATTGTGAAAGGGTGAGACAAAAATCATGGTGTGGCAGTTAGAGCAGTTTTTTTTCTAACTAGTGCACTCTTGAGAGTCCCATGGACTGCAAGAAGATCAAACCTCTCCACACTGAAGGAAATCAACCCTGAGTGCTCACTGGAAGGACAGATTGTAAAGCTGAGGCTCCAGTACTTTGGCCACCTCATGAGAAAAGAAGACTCCCTGGAGAAGACCCTGATGTTGGGAAAGATGGAGGGCACAAGGAGAAGGGGACGGCAGAGGACGAGATGGTTGGATAGTGTTTTCGAGGTTACCAGCATGAGTTTGACCAAACTGCGGGAGGCAGTGGAGGACAGAAGTGCCTGGCGTTCTCTGGTCCATGGGGTCACGAAGAGTCGGACACGACTAAACGACTAAACAACAACAACAACAAAGTGCACGCCAGCTATGCTGGCTGGGATTGATAGAAGTTCTGGTCCAAAACAGCTAGAAGGCCCAGGCTGGAGAAGCCTTAGATACAGCAATGGCCTAGGGCTGTAGAGACCGAAATTCAAATCCCTGATCCAGCATGAGGCTTACTGAGTGACTCTGGGACAGTCCTGAACTCTCAGTCTAACCCACCTCTCAGGGGAGAACCACATGCACCATCCTAAACTTCTTGGTATACAAATGCACTCCATCCCTTAAAATGGTGTGGAGTGCTGAGCAAAAGTGTTTGGAAAACAAATACTGAGCAACAGTGTTTACCTGATGTTAGCTTTGTTCTTCTTCTTTGGGAACAAAGATAAAGTGCAGCTGGTATAAGACAGGATGTAACAGACTTAAAGACAAACATTAGGAGGAATGTTGTGGTCATGGCCCTGAAAGCAGCTGTTTGTGTGTAATCACCAAAATATTTTATTCTCCAAGCACCTAAATCATTTGACCCACATGAGACAATCCAGAAACATAAAGACTCAGGGATGGGGGAAATTGTCCCTCAGTGTCTATAAATAACTCTCATGCCCAATGTAAAATAGAGCAGGAATAAAAACTATATTTATTATACCACAGTGCTCCATTTGGTTTCGACTGAGGTGACCCACATCTGAGGGAGGGATGCTACTAATAATTTTTTTCAGAATCACTGCACCGTATTAGCACTTTTGAGTTGAAATATCAGCTGAGATCTACGCTACTGAGGATGGACTATAGTTCAGTGGTAGAGCAAGTGCTTTGCATGCAGAAAATCCTAAAGTCCAAACTCTGGCATCTCCCGTTAGAGGATTTTCAAAGCAGGGCTGAGAAAGGCCTTTGTGAGTCAGAGTTGACAGCACTAGGTTAAAGGTAGTAGGTAGGAGGTAGATCGTGGCACCTTCCATCTGCTGGGGTGTGCGTGCAAAAAATGCTGGCATAGTTGGAGATAAACTGATAATGCAAAACACTTTTCAAGTTCTTAAGCAAGAATGCAAAGTCAAAATCACTTAACACAACTCAGTTATGTCATATATGTTAAGACAAGCTGAATGTGCATTCTTTGTAAAGTTAAAAATGCATCAGTGGACACCAAGCAGTTATCCCTCCCCACCTTGCCTTACAATGGCCCTGGGCATTCCTACTGGGCATCAGTGGGTTGCTTATTGCTGCTGCTTGAAGAGGAATCAGTTTTTTTTGTTAAAAATTTAAAGCATCAGTGAAGAACCTTTTTCAGCATGAGGACCAGATTCCCTTCTGGGCCACCTTTTGAGAGTGATGTAAATTTTACCTTTGTGCAGGCTAGTCTGCACACACTAATATATACTGCTGTCTCCCATCTAGACAAACAAGAGTTTGCCAAAGTTCAAGGGCACATTGCAGCCAGCCAAAAACGCTTGTGGTGCAAAGGAAGGGCAGTGAGGGGTGTGGTCTGGGGAGAGTTCCATGGGCCAGAGAGAGAACCCTGGAGGGCCACATTTGGGCCTGAGGTTCCCCACCTGTCTTAAACTATGGGAGAGTACACCTTCAGGGGTGAAGTCAAACCTCTGGAGAGTTACAGCGCCTGCTGTGGCTGTAGAGACTGATAAGGGAGAGACGTGTTTTGTTGCAGCTGGGGCAGATAAAGGTGTCCAGTTGTGCTGTTGCAGATGCACCATGGCGTTTCTTCTCTCTGCGCTCTTCCCAACGGTCATTCCTCCTCTGGTCACTGCTGTGGATACACAACCTGATTGTTTCTCTGTAAGTGCTGCAGTTGACTGCAAGGGACTCCCACATGGTGGGGTTAATGTTGCCACCTTTCATATCACTCTTGCAGACATCTTTGCAATGCAGAGTTGGTCTGCCAATGGGCCTGGTGCCTGAAGCTGGCTCCCCGTAGATTACACCCTTGGGTATCCTGCCATCTTCCATTCTGTGGAGATGGAGTAGACATCACTGAGACAGGAGTGTGAACATGCTGGGAACATGTGGGCTTGGTAAAGCACATCTCTGCTTGAGACTCTGTACTGCCAACTGATGCCCAAGGCTGCCTTCTACTAATCCCTTTACAGTGGTACCTCAGGTTAAGTACTTAATTCGTTCCAGAGGTCCGTTCTTAACCTGAAACTGTTCTTAACCTGAGGTACCACTTTAGCTAATGGGGCCTCCCGCTGCCGCCACGCTGATGGAGCATGATTTCTGTTCTCATTCTGAAGCAAAGTTCTTAACCCGAGGTACTATTTCTGGGTTAGTGGAGTCTGTAACCTGAAGCGTATGTATCCTGAATTGTATGTAACCCAAGGTACCACTGTATAGAAAAGACCTTTTAAAAAATTACACACTCTGGAAAACTGGGCCCTAATTTCCTGATAACACCAAGGTTTCCAGTTGTTAGAAAAGCCACATTGCACGTAAAGAGGAAGCTGATAATTGCAGTGTTTCCACTTTCCTCCGGATCTCCATTCAGTTTTTATCACACAGTTTGGCTTACTGTAGAGAGTTTGGAAAAAGAGGTCTACTAAAAATAAAGAGGTGTTTGATAACACATGTTTTGATGAATCATCTACGAATCATTTTTGGGATACGCTGAAATTAGACAAAACACCAGAAAATATGTTGTGGCATTCCGTCTTGCCTTGGTAGGGGACATACAGACAGAGTAGTAAACCAACAGGAATTTGCTATTAGTAACTTGGTTTCTGTCATTTGCATAATAGCAAAATGTAAGAAATGTTTCCCACAATTACATATACTAAAAATTACGGTGAAAATCAAGTGTTTTTTCCCCCATGACATGTTCATAAAGACAATTTAGTTAAAAATTATTCTCAATTTTCACAAAACCTAGCTAGCAGACCCACAACAAGCAAGAAAGAAAATGCACAATGAATTCTAGGAGTCAAAAAATTATAGAACACTATACCATGTGGAGTGGTTATGTCTCATTTCATTAACTAATCCGCCAGTGAAAAGGGATTTGCTTAAAGGATATTTTGAAGAAGGCTGGACAATTCTTCATTCATAGTTGTTCGTACAAATTGCTTGGCAAAGCACTTGGGAGCTTCTTAGCATTTCCAAGTGTCTGATGCTGAAATAGTATTTCTGTCATTTCCATTAAAGTAAGTATTTTAAAAATTAGTTTACTTTTCTGTAAAGCAATCTGACATGAAAAAGAATTGGGTTGCTGAATGAAGAATGTGACATTATAGGGCAGGAGTTCAAAGTATTGTATGTTAAGTCTCAGAAACTAAACTAGAAATTTAAATGTGACTATGGCTTTCTCCTGAAGGGTTTGGAAAACCCAAACATGCTCACTTGTCATCGGTAACAGACCCTCCAAGTGTCCCTATTTTCCAGAGACAGTCCTGGATGTACTGAAGCCATCCCAGTTTCTGATTTGATCAAAGAATGTCCTGCTTTTTGTTAAGATGTCTCTATTTTCATCAGAGAAATGTTGGAGTGTATGCATTAAAGGTTGCAGCACATGACAACAAAAGTACAGAAGGCAGCTGAATTCTTCTGTTTGGCCTTCTCACTTGTGGCACCCTCCCTGTGGAACTCCCTCCCTTCAGATGTCAAGGAGATAACTACATAAAGAAGACATCTGAAGGCAGCCCTGTATCAGGAAGTTTTAATATTTGGTGTTTTACTATGCTTTCATACAGTGCTTTTTTCTGGGGGGACACAGGGGTAGGCATACCCCTAACCATTTTGTGAATCTAACAGAAGAAACAAAAAAATATATATTTTTAAGTTTCTTCTCTAGCATGGTGAATCGTCAGTTCCGTTGCTACCCCCAATGGTGGCCTCATTTCCTGTCATGGTGTTTCCTGAGTCTCAGACGGAAGCGAGCGTTTAATGTGTGAAGTAGGAGTTGGAAACTAGCACGGTGATTGGTCAGTTTCATTGTTACCACCTCCGATGGCGGCTTCATTTATTTTCCTCGTGATTTTCTTGAGTCAAAATGAGAGTACCCCTAAACATTTTTTTAGGAGGGAAAAAAAATGAAATATATATTTCATATATGCTGTAAACCGCCCAGACTGGGTGGGTATAACAACAACAACAACAACAACATATTTTATGGGGAAAGCCTTATGTGTAGTTATCCCTTTTTTTAGTGTTGACTCTGGAATAAGTGTAGTCATTTTGCATTTGGGACAATTTTACTTCTTTTCCAGGTTGTCAAGACTTTGGCTGTTCATTTTAAAATTAATCATATTTGGCTGCATCCTGCACTGATTAGTTCTCCATTTCCAGGATTCTTATTCTGAAATATATAGCACACACAGTTACATTATGCTTGATAGGCAACTGTTTTATAATTCCTCATTCCAGCCATGGTCCCCCCTGCTCCACCTCAGTACTATTAAAGTATTCCACCCTTTTCTTTCTAACACTGAACATGAGCATTTCTACTTACTGACCCATCCTTAATGGCACACCCCTCCTTTTCTTTTTTGCTCTCTCCTAATACTGAGTAGTTATGGACAATTTCTAAGCCATTTGGAAATGAGGCTAATGCTGGGAAATATTTGTATCTTCTAATTGGATTGTGCTTGGTACTGTCAAGTAGCACACACAGCTTTGACATTATTAATATTTCAGACGATAATACTGTAAAAGGAGTCACTTGGAGATTTGTCATCCATTTAAGTAATGCAACAGAATAATGAGGTTTTGAGACAGAGCCATTAGCTGCTCTTGCATGGCTGTCTGGTTAAGATGCTGCTATTTGAAAGTCTATCAGTGCCAATCCTGGATATTTTGCTGCTTAATCAACTTCCTCTCCCACCCCCCAACCTCAATATGATGCTCCTTTCTTTCCTCTTTGCAGTAGTGTGTACCTGATCTGCCATTCTCATGAGATACCACAACCAAAGTGGTGGGGTTGTGCTACAGAGGGCTCTGGAGTGGGAACTTTGTGGATAGTCAGGGGGCACAGAGTGAGAGAGTTCAGTCAGGATATATGGAGGGAGGAAGTGTTAAAGCTCTCTCCTCTGCATGCTACGGTCCTGATCCAGCTTCTCCCCACCCCAACAAACAAACAAGAAACAAGAAACCTCAACAGTGTATGAGCAAACTGTGTAACAATCATCATATCTAGTTTGGCGGCAATATCACTTTGTGCAGGAAATCCAGACAGCAGCTACTTCTAACTTCCCTGGGTGGCTTGTACAAAGGGAAAAGGGGAAATTTGCTGCTCCCCTAAACTTGCCTCCCAGTCTGTTCCTTGCACCATTCAGACCTACCTTTCTCCAGAAGATGTTCCTAAAAGTACTATTTTGCCTAAGTCCACAGAGTCTTGGTTTTTTTTACCCAACATTTGCTATTTTAAGTGTGAAATGGAAAATAGCCCTTTGTATTGTGAAATACAAAAACTGTTTAAAGAGTAAAAAAACAAACAAAAAAAAACATGCCTGAATCTCTACTATGCAGTGGGTGGTGAAAATCAGGGCTCATTTAGTGATCATTTGTTTCCATTCCATTCCATTCCATTATTTTCCTTACCCACAGACCATTGTTAGTTTTGGAGTCCGTTATACAGACAGTGGTGTGTATGAGAGGAAGAATTTATTGTTTTGAGAGTTTTCTCCTGCGAATCTTACTAATCACTGAGAGACTTTTCTTAAACAAAACTCATTGTGGCATCTGACATCAGCTTCACAGATGACATTCAGTCATGAGAATAAGTCAGAGATGGTAGTAGCAAGAGTAGGAGAGGGAACCAGACATGCTGACAATTATCTCTGAGAATGGCTGTTGTGTTATGTTGCACAGTCATTGAGTCTAGTCAATGAAAGTCTAGTCAGCAGATCTTGAGAATTTTTTTTAAAAAAAACAAAAAACTGATAGCAGTCAGAGCCCTGTGAGTGGTCTGCTGCTTTCTAGCTGAAGTTATAGATCTGGTCAGTTCTGGACGGCAGACTGTGTAAGTATGTGATATAATAAAGGGTGACCCAAAAGTAGCTATACATTCATTTAATCAATCAATGGATTATTTTTCTTTACTGATATTGCGAATGATGAGAACTTGAGTCAAGAACAAAGAAACTGGATTCTAAAGCAGTATACCTACTTTTGGGCCACCCTGTATATAATAAATAAATATTTTCGTGCAAACATTCATAAGGGACAATTCACAGAAAGAAAAACACCACAAACTGAGCTGTGCACACAGGAGACTCCCATGGTTTTTACAGTGGTGTTAAACAGGATGGTTGTGCCTGTATAAATGGATTCTACCTTTGGGCACACACAGATTCATTTACACTACCCTTTCTTCACCTACTTACATACCGAATAGAGGAATCTGTTAGTACGGGCAAGCATCTGAAGTGAGCTAGGAGCTAAGAGTTGTGGGACATGTCAGAAGCTAGGAGTAAAGAGAAATAAAGAGTTAGCAAGAACTAAAAGACCAACTACGGTGCAGAAGCAAAGGACAAACTGGGAGACAGGGCTAAGGATACAATAACATCCCGCTGAGGAAAGACTTCATTCCTCAAGCAGGAATCCAATTTTCCCTCCTGTCCAGAAGCATCCAATGGTTAGCCTGAGTGGGGAGACTCAGTACAGGACCAGAGGGTACCTCACTGAAATCTGCCATTTGGCAGGTCTCTTGGTCACCACACAGGGCAGCTCTCTGTGTGATTCTAGCAGCTTTCTCCTGATACACTGAAATCCCATTTATTTGTTTTTCCACAAGAGATCCATAATCCTTAATTCCCTATCAATAAATTGCAATCCAGGACCTTTCTGGTGTAGTCAGTGACTGCATGGTAAAGATGCTATTTTGACAGTGACTATGGTGTTCTCATGACCATTTAATAAAAATCATATGAACCCTATTCTGCTCTACCTACTAACTCTTACATAGAGTTCCATGGGGCCTGAGGGGGCCCGAGCCCCCTCAAAAATTCGTTTGGGGGGGCTCTGCCCCCCCAATAATTTAAGAAAATTATTAGTTATATTATGCTTTGTAAAATCACAAAATTATGTTGGTATTTTTTATTTTCCTTGTTTGACGATAGTTACCTTTTAAAATACATTCAGTAATGAGTTAAAACAAAGCCACTCCCGATCTAGAGAGGGGGTGGGGTTGCGGGCTCTCGACCCATCAACAATCTATCTCGCGGGCGAGAAGCGGGGGATTCCCCCTAGCTCATTAATATTCACCGCACACGGCGGCAGCCAATCGGCTGCCGCAAAGGGCGGGCCCTCACAGGTTCACTTAAGGTCGGGGCAGCCTGGGGCTCGCCCCTTTCGTCCCCCAGCAGCAGCGGTTTGGAGGTCTTGGGCCCCCCCAATATTTTTTATAAGTCGGTATGGGCCCCCGCCCCCCCCAATATTTTTTATAAGTCGGCGCCCCTGAACTCTTATGATTATGATTAAATGTATGCAACAGATTCAGAGACCACTGAAAGATGATGACTAATCTCTTGGTATACAGTTGCTTTCTGAATAACAGTAAGAGTAAATGTGACATTGAATTGTTTTAAAGAAGTCCTTAAATAGGAGCAAAAGTATATCATTAATACCATATTTACTCAAATTTAATGCTCACTTTTTTGTTACATTGCAAAAATTAAGGTGCGTATTAGATTCAATGGCGCATTTATGTTCACCAGCAAATAATTTTTTTGTTTTGTTTCAAAGTTATGAAAATTGAGGTGTGCATTAGATTTGATGGCACATTAGACTCGAGTGACTATGGTAATTGAATAAGTGTAATAATATGTACAGTATTAGGCATTATAATGTAATCACACAAACGCACATACCCTCCACAAGTAGTGGCTTTGACAGTTGTAGAAACTTATCGGTGTTGAAGACTACATTCTTTGGGTTCTTGTAACACTGATTAGAATGTGAGTTCAAGATCATTATATCTTTCACAAGGAAGAATTACAACTTAAAATGGAGTCATCATGAAAATAACAAGGGTAAGCAGTCCAGAGTTATCTTTGGTTTTAACATGCATTTGGGAACAATAAAATCTCTTTTGGTGAATACTGCATGCGAGATGTGCAGATTCATCATTTCACTCCTTTTACCTTGTCACACATTTAAGGAATGCTTTGCTGTGGAGCAGGATTTGCAGTTTCCTAGCTTGCCAACATTTTTGTACGTCTGCAACTTACTGTCTCAGATTAATCCTTATTTTTTACTTTAGAGCAGCAGCTTGTTGGGAATTCATGAAACTTGTAGCTATCACACTTTGGTTTACAGTAATCAAGCCTGCACATTTTCCAGAAGCATAGCCATGTCAGTTCGTTTTAGCAAAAACAACGAGGGGCACGGTGAAACCTTAAAGACTTGCACGATGTGGGGGGGGGGGGGAAATGACTTAGCAACACAGAGCTTTTATTGTTATGATGCACTTCAACATTTATACTAAACCATACCACAAAAAGCAAACTTGGTCATCAAGCAGTCAAAACAAATAGTCTCATAAACAAACTGTATCACACAACTCTACCTGTGCATATATATCAATATAGTGTTTGCAGGCAAAAAATAAATGGCAAGTAAATATGATTATGTGTGTTGCTATTTTCTGCTTTATGTGAAGTTGCCTTTATTCATTCTTTCTTATTTATATATTTATTTAATTTAATTTATCAGTTGCTTTATCTTGCCTAGGGCAACCCAAAACAACTTACAACCAAACAAACATACAATAAATCTCACATAGTTACATTAAAACCAAGGGAAAAGATAAAAGCATTAAACACATCCCAATCACTTTTAAAAGCCACAGATAGTTAAAAGCCAAAGGCTGGTAACTAAAGATATATAATGATGGTGCCTGGCACGCCTCCCTGGGGACAGCATTCCACAAATGGGAAGTAACCGCACAAAAGGACTGTTCTTGTGTTGCCACCCTGCACACCTCTTGTGGAGAAGGCACACAAAGAAGGGCCTCAGATAAGGAGCGCAGGATCTGGGTTTGTTCACATTGTGAGAGGTGGTCCTTGAGGCATTTAGAACTACTGTTCTTTTATGGAAAAGAGTTTCCCTTACCTTAAGTTACTATAGGCAGGCAGAAATCAATACATAAAGTCCTTCCTGGCATGGATAGATGGATGGAAAAAGATACATCTGTTGATTTCTGCCTCTCATGCAATTCTTAACAGTAGCAACTCTACAAATTATAAGTGAGCCTCTGGTAAGCTATAGTTTTCACTAAGCAAATGTGTTATTATCTATGTGCCTAATGTTGACCTCAGTGAGATTTTGAATGCATGCTGTACCATCATGTCTTTACTTCAACGTCTTTTTTTAGGAAGAGATATGATTTAATTTAGCTATAAGTCTTGTGATTATAAATGCGTGTGGAAATATAAAATCATGGCTTCTGTTAGAAAATAAACTTCAGTTTGGAAGAAAAAAGAGGCCTCAGTCCCGAGCAGTCTTACATGCCTTAAACTTTCATGGATAAAAGTGAAATTCTGCATAACATTCCTTCATTATGCTCTCTTGAGCTATATAGGGTTGCCATATTTTGAAGAGCAAAAAAGAAGACACATTTGCCAACTTATACTTTTAACTATGGATCTCATCATGAAAGAGAGAATGCGTCCTGGAAAAAGAGGACATATGGGCTGATTGTCATCCAATGCTCTTTTGAATGTGTTGTGGAAGAGGTGTTTATTGGGTTGTTTTTGTTTTTATTATGTATTTTGTGGGGGTTTTTTATATTGTAATTTTGTGTTGGGAACTGCCCAGAGATCTACAGATAAAAGATGGTATCCAAATGTAATAAATAATAATAATAATTTAGAACATGAGCATGGAACATTTTCCTTACGTTACTAAATAACTGCACTCAACTTCCATACATCTGGGATTTAGGAGGAGAGGTATCCATGTTTTATTTTAGAAATGAAATACTCCCAAACTTGCTACCTTTCAATTGCAATCTTCCTGTAACTTTAATATCTACATGGCGTACAGAAATTCATTTGGTGCAGTAGCCCCCATCCCTGCATCTCCATGCCAGGAAAAATGGCACCTGCTGAACTTATGCCCACAATGTGGTTGTTGGAAGGCATGGGGATTCCACCTGAAGTACTACCTAACTTGCCTGCACATTGTCACAATAGGGTAGGATGTCACTGGTTGTGAGCTATGGCACCATAGGGGAACCTCCGGCCCATGGGCCTAATTTGGCCCACCTGGCTGCTACAAATGCCTTGGAAGGTCGTTTTTTAGCAAGCCCCACTTGCTAAAGTCCTATTTGACACCAACTGCCATTTTTGGCAGCATTCCGCATGTTAAGACTTATATTTGTTATGTTTCTTACGTTTATGCATGTTGTGCACAATAGAAGTAACCCGGGGAAAGAGGTTTGGGCAAACATTTGATAAACCACCAAATGCCTTCTTCCGTTCTGCGAGTCCAATTCCTATTAAAAACACAGGAGGTCCAGATAAGGAACCTCTCACCAATGGCCAGAGATGATGGAAATTGTAGTTCAGCAACATCTCAAGGACCACAGATACCCCACACCTGATGTAGGGGGGCATAAGGAACCTCTTACGCTAGGAGCCAACTCCTGGGGGCAGAGTTCCCTTTTGGCACCCCCTAAAATATTTGAGAGGGCCAGCCCCCCAAGTTGATGGGCATTGCCATTCAAATAGGGTGTGTGCACCGCATCATGTGACCTATTTCTCTCCCCCCCCCCTCAAATATTTTATTCAAATTGACACTTCTCCCTCTCCCAACCCCACCCCTTAGCAGTTGCGTGACAAGCAGAAGTTCAGCCGGTGAAGTTTCTTTCCTGGCATGTTTCCCCCCTCCCCTCCCCCAACAAACTACTGCGAAGAAGAGACACAGATTTAAAAAAAAGTAGGCCGTCCTGTCAGGGACGTCGCGAGGATGGAGGCGAGCCGCTGCTGCCTGAGGGCTTCGGCGCCGGGCGCTTCAGGTGCCCGCCGTTGCCGTTACACAAACGCAGCCTAAGAAGAGCGGGCGCCGTTTCCCCCTCACGGCAGCGGCGGCCGGTGCTCGTCGTGTGAGGAAAAGTCCTCGTGGCCGGCCGGGCAGCCCTGCCGCCGCCGCCGCCTCCCTCTCTCCCTCCCTCCCATCAGGCGCTCTTTCTCCCTCTCTCCCCGTCAGCCAGTCACTCCGCGCTTGAGCTGAGGCGCGGCGGCTGCGGCAGAGGAGCCGGCTGAGGCGCTCTCTCCCCCTTTCCCGCCTCGTTCTCTTTCCTCGCAGGCAGGCGAAAGGGGCTCGACTTGCCACCCGGCGGCGGCGGCTGCTTGGGCTCCCGAGCGTTGTTTGGCGCTGCCTTGCCTGCGGCGGCCATGACCTCGAGCGGCAGGCGGAGAGGCCGGGAGCGGGGGGAGCCTCACCAGCAGGAGGAGGATGAGGAGCTGCCCGTGTACCTGGCGCGCCCGGGCACCGCCGACCAAGTGCCCCGCCAGAAGTATGGCGGGATGTTCTGCAGCGTGGAGGGCGCCTTCGAGAGCAAGACGCTGGACTTCGCGGCGCTCAGCGTTGGGCAGAGAGGGGCCCGGAGAGCCCCGTCGCGGCAGCAGGAGCCCCAGCAGCCGCCGCCGGAGCCCGACGCGCCCCCGGACGAAGCCCCGGCCCGCAGCGTCGAAATCCGGGCCCGCTCCGGCAAGGAGCGCCTGCAAAACCTCGACTACGAGGATTACAAGGTAAAGGCGGTGGGATGGGGAGTCCCTCAAGGGTCAGAGAGGAGGCAAGGGGACCGCGGAAAGGGGTGGGGGGTGTCGGTGGGTGGCATCTCTGAGATGGGAAACAAAAGATGAGGCGATGAGGGCGAGGGAGACCCGTAGCCTGATCTGGAGGGGTGTGTAATGTGTGTGTTCGTGTCGACGGCTCATCTTGGAACCTGTTTACTCGCGAGTAAAGCGCCCCCGAATCGCAGCCTTCGGCAGCTGGGCTGACACGAGGCAAAACTACTTACTTCTGGGCTTGTGCGTGATCTGCCCTCTTGAGAAACGTCCAAAGCATCTTTCGAACATCTCGCCCTCGTCAAGCTGCGAAGCGGTTAAAATTCAACAGAAGTTAAAACAAAACGGCACGAATCCTACTTGGCCGTACATTTTTACGGCCTGTTCCGAAGTTGATGATGGCTGTTAAGTCGGTTACTAAGAGAGAGAGGCCCCTAGCGCCCCCCCTTCCTCCTGAAAAATAAACTTAGCAACTAAATAATGTGTGGATGAGGCATTTTTTCAACACTTATGCCATGTGTTCCCTGACGTTCCCGATAAGCCCTTGCAGCTAGGAGTAATTCTGGTAAGATATCAGGGTTTAGGGATGTAAGAAACAACTCTACAGTGGTGCCTGGATCTTAATTGTAGAGGTCACGTGACCACATTCTAATTATTATTCACCATCCCTGTGAATGAATCAGTTGCTCATTCTGCTCTGTATATATGCTGAATCTTCTTTATTGCTCACAGAGGTTGTGGTTAACCAAGAGGAGGCTCTACAACTTTTTTCTGTTTCTTTTCAAGAGAAAAAGGGAGAGACAGCTTTTCTTTGCCATCAGCCTGTACTGCACAAGTCGAGTGTCAGCATTTTTAAAGTTATTAACTTAAAAGCTCTATGTCCTATGTTCCAAGAATGGTCAAGTAAGCCAATCAGGAGAGAATGCAGTCAACTTATGCCAGGATTGGTTACTTTAAAGTCAGTCCTCCCCATTTTCTTCATAAAAAGGATGAACTTGGAACTTAATTTAAATGGCTTGACTTTCAAAAGTTTGACCTTATAAGGAGCAGCTGAATAAAACAGGAACACCTTAAATATTGCATCATAGAAGTAAGAGCTCTTTTGTTAGAGGTTACACTTTTAGGTTTTAAAAGTGGCCTAAGCATTCTTTTTTTAGGGACGCAGGTGGTGCTGTGGTTAAACCACAGAGCCTAGGACTTGCCAATCAGAAGGTCGGCGGTTCGAATCCCCGCAACAGGGTGAGCTCCCATTGCTCAGTCCCTGCTCCTGCCAACCTAGCAGTTCGAAAGCACGTCAAAGTGCAAGTGGATAAATAGGTACCGCTCCAGCAGGAAGGTAAACGGCATTTCCGTGCGCTGCTCTGGTTCGCCAGAAGCGGCTTAGTCATGCTGGTCACATGACCCGGAAGCTGTACGCCGGCTCCCTCGGCCAATAAAGCGAGATGAGCACCGCAACCCCAGAGTTGGCCATGACTGGACCTAATGGTCAGGAGTCCCTTTACCTTTAAGCATTCTTTTGGGATCCAAGAATTTCCAAGTCATTTATAAATAGCCTTTATATTCCGTTGGTCTTACCTACTGCAAAACAGGAAAAATACCTGAAAACTACTAAAAATAAGTGTCCTGTCTTCTAACCCCATCCCAGTTATATTTCAGGAAATCTTCTCTGAGCTGACACCAACAAAAGTTGGTACCTGAAATCAGGGGTGTGTTTTTCTGATTTTGGTCAGTATGTTTCCTTGAGCTCATGTTTTGTTTGTAGCCTTGGCTAGAATACAGGTGACTGGTGAGTGATACCTACTCCTTTAAGACTATGTACACATTAGTGGCTTAAAATGCAGCAAGGTTGTAGTCCCCATCCTCCCTGCTGTGTTTTAAGTCACATTTGCCAAGTTGCTGTGCACACCAGAGAGGGGGCAAGGATGTCTTCACCCAATGCACATTACCTGTTTGTTTTCCTCAAGCCTACAACCCACTTAAGGGACATGGGTGGCGCTGTGGGTAAAACCTCAGCGCCTAGGACTTGCCGATCGCATGGTCGGCGGTTCGAATCCCCGCGGTGGGGTGCGCTCCCATCGTTCGGTCCCAGCGCCTGCCAACCTAGCAGTTCGATAGGGACCGCTTACCAGCGGGAAGGTAAACGGCGTTCCGTGTGCTGCGCTGGCTCGCCAGATCCAGCTTGTCACGCTGGCCACGTGACCCGGAAGTGTCTACGGACAGTGCTGGCTCCCGGCTTCTAGAGTGAGATGAGCGCACAACCCTAGAGTCTGTCAAGACTGGCCCATACAGGCAGGGGTACCTTTACCTTACAACCCACTCACCCTGAGCTTCTGCTCATGGAGCTGTCATCTGTGCATGTAAATGTACATACTTCACCTTAATTTTGAAATGATTGTGGATTACGTTTTCAAATCAGATGAAAGCTGATTTGAGGGAAAATGCATCAAATAGCAGTATTTCTCAAGAAACTACATATGGATTGTGGCTGATGTCATGTGGACATGGCTTCAAATGCCAGTAGTGGAAGTGCACTGGAGTCAGAGTTAAGTGTTAAGTGTACATAGCTGGTGTTACTGATAGATGCTTCATACATGATAATTTCCATACGGACCTAACAAGTGTGGCAATGAAACAGAACCACTGTTATGTATGTGGTAGAGCTTATGTTTTGCTGCAAGAACATGAATCAAGAATATAATGCCAATATTATTTACGCAATGTATATATTTGCCACAAATAAGGTTTTTCTGATAAGTCTTAAGTGATGGTTTACATTGTTAGTTACTCCATGCAGGAGAAAGGCCACCATGCATTAACTAGTTCTGAGTTCTAAAGAGGATGGAACTGTGCCAGATACGGGCATAAGTATTGGTTGGAAATTCTCCTGTCCATTTCTAGGTCAGTGTGGGCTGCTTCAGTGAAGTCAGCTGGAGCTGAAATCATCCATAGAATGAATTCCTATTTCATATGATTCAGTAAGGTTGCTGCTTTGCTAAGGGGCTGCCTTAACAGAATAAGGCTAATTTCACACTGAACTTCAGTTCATCCAGCTGTAGATGAGGGCCGGATCCTTGAGACTGGGACAACAGATCCTTTGTCACATGTAAGAGCTGGCACCCCTTTAACCGTCTAAGCCAAATAAAACTGATTTGAAGATTAAGTTCTTAATCAATGAATAGGTTATAAACGAACTGCTGATAAATGCTTATAATGGTATGATAACTTCTTTTTCTCTGATTCTGCCTAGATCTGTATTGATCTAGGGTTGTTAGTTCAGGTATTCCTGATCTGAAACTTTGGAAGAGAGCTGTGCTGGATTTTTAGCTGTGGTAGGTTTTTCTTCAAAAAGGTGCAAAGAATATTGATTTATTAGTACTGTGCTGCCTTTCAAACAGCTTTTGCTAAATATTTGCCAAAAGAGTCTGCCATGACACAGACTTTCAGCTACCAACTTTTGATCCAATTCCTATCTTACTATTTAGTCTTGTTTATTCCACCATTCTTCCAAGGAGCTCCTGGGAGAGTACATGGTATTCTCCCCCTTAGTATTTTTTCTTGCAACAACCCTGTTAGGCTGAAATATAGTGACTGTCACCCATTGGGGATTTGAACCCAGGCCTCCCAGATCCTGCACTTAAGCCACTGCAACACACTGTTTCTCTTAGGATCGAGACAGCATTATCACACAATTTTTTTTCTTTACTAAACAAATAAGATGTGTGGTGATCCTGGCTGGGGCTGGAACATGAAGGAACTTCAACCATTTGTCCCCACCACTGTTCCAATCTGGATTGAGTGGGGGAGAGTTGCAGTTGTTATTTTCTCCTAGAACATTGGCAGTCTCTGGGCTGTGTGTGTGTGCAATCCAGATCAGGACTGTGTTGAGGACAAATGGTTGGAGCCCCTCACCCACCTTTGGTCCAGAATAGGATTGGGGATTCCTGCAGCTGCTATTGAGTTAATAAAACTAGTATGCAAGGGCCAGTCATGTGTTAACATAATATCTTTGTTCCTTTGTGCATTACAATTTACATTAGTGCATAGGCTGAACCTCAGCCCTTGGAACACCCTGGAAGCTCTATTGCCCCACTAGGAAAAATGTTAGAATGTACAACACTCATTTATTTGGGAAGCCTGTATCCTGCCTTTCCTCTAAAATAATCCCCAAGGTAGTTTAGAGAAAGAAATTTCAACACCACAAGTATAGTAAACCATGTTCAAAACATTAAAAACAGCAGACAAAAACAGTTACAGGACTATAGCCAAATTTACCAATAGAAGAAATATCACTATCACCACATAAAAGACCCTTTCTCTGGTAACTACCTCCACATCTTCTAAAGGCAAGTTTGTGAACACTCACAAATATCAATGTGTTTTTTTTCCAAAACAAAGTTGATATGAGTAGTAATTTCTGATAAAAAAAAAAGACCACAGGACATGCCCACATTGTATGCCTCAAAGAGGGTTTTCAGCGTTATGTTGCCAACATCTTTCTGGACTAATCAACCCCTTCCTTATAAAGGTGCTGTGGAGTTCCATATACTCCAGACTTCCTTTTTTCATTGAATCAATCTCAATTTTAAATCCAAACAAATACCACATATTGATGCTATAGCAACTTTCTGTCGATTGGAAAACATCTAACTCTGTTCCGTTTGTCTCCAAGATCCTGAACATCAATTTTGCAACATTTCTATAAACAAGTAATATGGGTTTAATCTTCAAACATCCATTTCCTCCAGGAGATGCTGAGGCTTTCAAAGCTGATGGTCCAAAAATAGACTAAAATGTGCTGTAGTTGAAGGTATTGCCATTCAGCACTAGTGAGTCAAGTGGTATGTAACCTGCAAAACTGAAAATGGCAAAAAAATCCATCTAATCCTGTTAAGTGGTCTAGCATGTAAATAAATATCACTTCAATCCACATCTACTATTTTATTATTTATTTTCTTGTCTTTTGTTGGTATATTTTAAAATGACACTTGCCACACATGCACTTGCCATACATACAACACCCACAAATCGTAAACATACTTGCCAGGCATACATCTGTCTATTTAAGAATTCAGTACATACCATTCCCCACTATTTCCAGTTATTTCCCACTGCAGTTGCTGCTCGCCTTCTTAAAGTTCCTCTGTTTTTCTCTGCTCTCTATTGCTGGCTGGCTGCAGAAGTGCTATTAGTGTAACAACTTGTAAGGGACAAAGTTCTTAAATAAATAAGCACAAGAAATCCGCAAAACACCCAAGGAACACCTGAGCTATGGAGGGAGAAGACAGGTTGGTAAAAGGTTAAAAGGTGGGATGGAGCTGCTGTTGCCACCATTAACATAACCCTGTACTGTATATGGGGCTGCCTGTCAAGGAAACTCAGAAGCTTCAACTGAAAGTCTCATTCCCATGTTGGTGGCAAATCATCCCAGAATGTATGGCATTTGAATAGCTATGTAGATACATCAATTTATTTTTTGCTATGTTCTATGTCCACTGTTGGAAGCAAAATGCCTTTGAATACCAGTTGCTGAGTATCACAACTGGGGAGAGCACCTTTGTACTCGGGTCTTGCTTGTGGACTTCCCCTACATCTCTAACTAGCCACTGTAAGAAAGGATGCTAGACTAGATGGGCCTTTGACTTAATCCAGCAGGGGTTTTCTTACATTCTTTGAGAATTCTTATGTCCAGCACTGATATAAATTAGATCTGTTCTAGAATGTCTGAGTAGACATATATAGGATTGCACAATAAGCAGAGCTAAAATATATGGCAAAACACTGTTTTGTGAGCTTTGGGAAGCATAAGGCAGAATGATTATTCTGTTAATGACATCTACTTCATCTACCTTAATCAGAAAAAAACCCATTCTATTATGTTTTCCTTTATCCGAGAATTGGACAAGTCTTTGTCTCTTCAGCATGTGGTCAAGACATTTTCTCTTCTCCTAGGTAATTCTGTGAAGGGCTTTTCCTTGACAGCTGGTTGTAATACAGTATTGTACTACGCAACACAGGCTTTACTGCAATTGCAAATTACAACTTGGTTGCAGGATTAGGCACAGAGATGATCTGGTTTATGAGGGAAAATGCTCCTACTCTTCAGTGGAAGCCAATGGTCGCTAAGTAAATCTTCCATCAAAATAAGAGTTTATTGAATAATCATTCATTTGCTGGTATCTATTGCAGCATTGTGTCATGGTTTCCATTGTCTATATAAAAATCAGAATGTGTGAAATTAGTACATCTATTATTTATGTCTGACATAAAAGAGGCCAGTTAAATTAAAAATATAAAGTGTTCGTACCATAAGTAACTTGTAGTAGTATATAGAAAGATGAACTGAAATTGCTATAATTTGCATGAATACAGATGCAGCTACATTATCAAGCAGTTTCAAGGCCCATTTAAAATGCTTTAGGTTTCTCATTTTATGGGGTGGGGGTGGGGAGATGTGTCTGGTTAACTTTTGCTAATTAGGAACATACTACTTCAGAGAAATTGGTGCATAGCACTTGTGTGGAAGCACAAATGTGCCCTTGAAGAGAAGAAGAAAAGACTAGCTCTTAAATTGATTATTCTGAAGGGAAAGTTTCATTCCATATTCAAAACTGATTGTAAAACGATTTGATCACAGTTTACCTGTACTGAATATTTATGTGTGATATTGTGTAATGTGTACTTTGACCTACAAATGCAGAGGAGACTGATTGGTGTTTGGATGGAAATCCTCCATCCAATAAATGAAGAAACATCTCAGTAAGTGCTACATTACAGTGGTGACTACTATTAAATGCCTAGCTAAGTGGCTGTCCAGTTTGATGGGGTCGGATGAATGGAGAAACAATCAAAGTCCTTCTTGCTCCTAATTTCATTTCTTGAAGCTAGTTGTTCAGCCCCAGGCCATACCTCTGTGGCTGTCTTTAGCTGCAGCAGCATCTGTGGCTAGCAGGCAGGCCTTCCAGCCACTCCTTGTTTCTCCCAGCAGTTACTTGCTCAGAGTATTATTATTCTGGGATTAGTGCAGGTGGGAATGGAGGAAGACAAATGCTTGCAGTCTGTGGTACAGTTTGCTGTGATACTGATACCCTTGACATGCTGCAGACCAGGTATAACTGGGAGCGAAGACAAAGGCCCTGTTCTCACATCATAGTAAGCTTACTGGGATAGTATGAATGAGCTTGCTAAAAGGGGAGCAGAGCAACTGTGATCTTCCTGGCAGCCAGCATATTTGTGCATTTGCACAAAGTCATGGTTTGGCTTTCATGCAAACATGGCCAAATTGATTCTAACTTAGTTGGAATCAGCTTTCCTCTTTTCTCTCAGCTGTGTCCTGCTCAACAATAGCTGGAAGAAGTGGTAGTAGTTCTCTGTATACTCCTATGGGAGACAGTTTTCCTCTTCTCTTTCCCTTTGTCTCATAGTTTTTTGCAGGTATTGTTGTTGGCCTACCATTTTTCAGTCAAATATAAGGTATAAGAGCAGTGGTGGAGCTGATCTGCATTTTCTCTCTTTCCCTTGCATGCCCTATTTTGCTGGTGAGTGTGGCTTAGTCAAAAATATTTTGTTGGCCAAATGTGGTGGCCTGGCTGACCTAACTAATCAGTGCAGGGGAGAGATTTTGGAGGAGTTAGTATTCCATAATTAGGGACACTTGATAGGGTGTATATGCTCAGCACTTCATTGGATGCCATTTTTTCACATTTATATTCTAAAAAAATAACAGAAAACAGGCACATGCCTTTGCAAACTGGAAATGTGCCCAAATAATTTTGTGCTCAATGTATTGTTTAGAAAATACAGTTTAGAAGATTTATAATAATGGCCCCAAAGCATGAGTGCAAAACAGTAATTGTCAGTTTCAATAGCACCTAGTTTAGAAGGTTAGTGATTGATTGATTGATTGATTGATTGATTGATTGACTGATTGATTGATTGATTGATTGATTGATACACACCTGCTCACTTGTGGAAGTGCTCTGTTGTTTAGCCACTGGCAGATCTATTTTGCCTTGAAGAACAATAGACATGAGGGTGCCATTATTTTTATTTGTTTCGGATTGTTTTATTTGTAATTTCCTTTCGGACTGCCAGCTTAAGTGCACATTTGTTATGTAATTGCTTTAAGAAACTTCCTGTATTTTCATGTAGCTGTTCACATACTGATCTGTGATTCTGCTTTAGCTGTGGACTTGGGATGGAATTTAGGAAGGCAAGCCAGATTTCTCTAGTACTGCTCATTATTATCAATAGAGCTCCTGTCTTTTAGCTGATATAGCATCTCTGTTAGAAAATGATAAATTTGAGGATGAATTGGGAAGCTCATCAGATGTAATTAGAAGAATTGTTATGATTGTGTTACTTTCAGGTCATTGTCTGAATGACTTGGAAATGTGATGTAGTGGGTTTCTTTCTTTTTTTTTAGTTGGCTGTTGATGAACTGTCAACAAAAAAACTTTTCAGCCAACATGTAATGATCCAAAACTGGCACTGTTTTGGTTTTGATGGGAACAATGAAAACTTATTTTAAGAAACTTAAGAAAGAAACTAATGTCTGCAAGATTGTTAACAGTGGCAAAGGCATGGTGAATTCTTCTGTATCATTAGAGTGTTGGAAAAGTCTGGTTTGGAATTCAGCCTTGTTAGAGAAACTAACACTACAGGTACCAAAGACATACATGTAGAGCAGTTTGAAGTCAATTCGAATGACGTTGTTGCTTTTCTAAATAAAGGAAACAGTGGTTGGACACTTCCAGAAATGTATTGATTGATGTGATATTTTGAGTTCACAGGTGTGGTACCTACAAGATTCTTTCTGTAAAAGAGGAATTGAAAAGAAAACACTGTCATGTTGGTTTGTATATGTTTTTTGTTTTATTGTATAAAGAATTTAATGTTAACAGGTGATTGCCACTTCTGCTCAGGATGAATATTATTATTGGTAATTATGTATGACATACAGCTTCCAGAAATGCTGCATATGTGTTGATTATGAAGAATACTTGCATAATATCAGGATGCTTGCATATCTAAATCAGGCATGAACTCTGAACCAAATATCCCAAACCTTTGGAGAATTATTGTATCCAGTCTTTACTAAATTTGTACTTGTTTGACAAACAATTGGAACCTACTTATTTGTATCAGGTTGGAAATGATTGGCTTTATACGTCTTGTACTGTAAAGGAGTGGACTAAAATCTAGGCTTTGGGAGATTCAGAATAGCAGTGTGCTGCTCCAGCTCTGGGCCTTACATGATTTACTGATGGTGCTTTGCATTGTGCTGAGTTTATGTTCAGCAAGATAATGGGAAATTTACAAATAGTTGCAGTAATTGTGGTCACCTAGTGGAAGAACTGTATGCATTGCTATCGGAATAGTAGTAGTAGTAAAAGCGAAATAAAGTCAGTATTGCTAACCAGAAAGATCTCACTTTGCCACCAAGTGTCCTATCCCTCCTTTCTGTAGCAGTAATTCAAATGATCAGTCCTCTTTCCTCAAATCTTTCTTCCTTGGAGGAAGTAATGCCACATCTACCTCCTAAACGACATATAACTGACTCAGCCACCCAGTTCCTTAGCAGGCTATTATGCCTAGTAACGAAAAATGAGCTGTGCACATTGAAGTAAATTTGAATCTAAATCTAGGCCTAGTCTGTGTTAGATGCTTTTTATACTTGAATTAATATCCTAGTAGACTCAGAATTGACTTTTCATAAAGAACAGTCACAGCATCTGAGTTGGAAATGATTAAGAATCCATATTCTTTTAATTAAATTAATTGGAAACATGTTGGTTTAAATTAAGGAGGAGTGGAGGAAGAGTAAAATGTTATTTTGTTGAAAGGGGGAAAACCATTTAAATTAAAGCATGTTTTTTTTTAAAGTCCAGTGCTTTGGAAAACTTTCCGTTGCTGGGGTTGTTTGGCTATATAAATTAGAGGCTGAGGAGTAGGTGTAATATGTGCAGGAGATTCTAACATCTGTCTATTCCCATTGTGTGTGTTTAGTTAAAATTGTACAGGAAAATGTGCAAGGCAGAACAGAAATATATAGTACAGCTTTGAATGAAAAGCATCTGGACTGAAATCAGCAATGTGTTTTCAGGAAACCCAGTTACTGTCCATTTCAAGTTTCCCAAATTCAGGGAGAGGTGCTTATGAGATCATAATTGGAAAAACAGATGTACCTTTACTGATAGTGATTTTTTTGCAAAGTGAGCATTGATCATTTTGGCAACCATTTCTTTTTCCAATAGAGATTTTGTGAAGAATTCATTTTAAAAACAACAACAAATCCTCGTGAGGAAGTGTGCATGCACACAGCAGCTTATATCCAGAACAAACCTGGTTGGTCTCTAAGGTGCTACTGGACAATTTTTTTATTTAAATCCTCCTTAGTTACTGGATTTTAAACTCTCTTTTAAAATCACACGCTGTACCCTGATTAAAGTACAAAAGGAAAACCAAAAAAGTCAACCTAAATATAAGTCTACAGAACATTCAAAAAGCTTCAAAATCAAGACATTAAAAAATATTCAAGCAACAGTTGTCCCAAACGCCCCTTACTAACAGTCACATTTAAGTCTTGAAGGTTAAAGTGTGCATACGTGTAATGGAACTGAACAGATAGCTGGAACTTTGACAGTTGTTTGCTGTTACTCCCAGAGAGAGGCAAGTGTCATGTCACTCTGTGTTTGCTGGAGGGTTTATTGGGAAGATACAGCACAGTATCATAAGCTATAAAAAAATCAATTTTTAAGCCCAGTATCTTGTCTCCATTAACCATCAGAGTGTTCTTGTGTCCAGGAGTCTGAGCTCACCAGATAGACCTAAACACTGGACTTCTTCTCATGATGGACAATGACACTTAATTAGATGATATAAACTAAGTAATGGGGAGACCTTTTATATTCTGCCTGTTATGCTGTTAGCTGGCTGTCTACATAATGAGCTTTATTCTTGGAGAAAGGACTCTGATATTATAGCCTCGGTTGTCTCTCTTTCTTGCAAGGGTATGTTGCATTGATAATTGTGGACTAAGAGATCTGTGTGCCATAGACAAGGTATGATGGGACAGATCCCCATCTAATATATAAATTGGACCAACTGTAGTATCTGTTAGTCATAGGCTAGCCCTATATACAGTATAAAAAATTGCTTTTAACATCAGTTTCACACTGTTTTATATAAAACTATGGCTAGTGAAAACATTGATGAATACTAATATTTTAATATTTAGAGACAATATTAAATGCTTAAAAGCCTGGGTGATCAGCACCTGGGATATTTTCTCCTCTTCCATGTTTCAGAAGTAGATGCTCTTTAAGATAACTTTATATTTGGGGAAATATACAGCATTTTTCTTGGTGGTGCCCTTCAATATTCTGATTATTCAAAAACAAATAAATATATGGTTTGCTTGAAAGTATTGTCACACACATGTAAAACTGGAAAGAACAGCAACATTGAGCCTATATCATGTTGGTGTTTTAGCAAATATTCATTCACCTCATTAATTGTCTAGGTAGTAAGGTAAATGACATGTATCTTAGATGATAGGTTATACTGTCAGCATTCAGAAAAACACTGGTGAATATGATCAGTTTGGTGTATAGGATGTTCCTAATTCCCCAGTGAGATCTAGAACTTGAAAGCTTTGTGGTTCTGAACCTCTTGCAGCTTTTCCTATGTACTTCAGGTAGAGAATTTAAAATATGTTCTTCTCCATGTAGAACCTGTGCTGAAATTTTTACAGTTTCTTTATGTGTTAGGTTTTATGCATTAGTACTATCATTTAAGTTGGCAAACACACCCCTTTGTGATATTTGTCTGGCTGCTTGTTTTGTGTCAGCCAATTTCTAGTGTTCTCATAGTGTATCACAGTCTTCCCCAATCTGGTGCCCTCCAGATGATTTGGACTACAACTCCCAGCAGCCCCAGCCAACCTACTTCTTACCCCATCACTGGTATGTATTATTGTATTTTAGTGTTTTGTTGGAAGCCGCCCAGAGTGGTTGGGGAAACCCAGCCAGATGGATGGGGTATAAATAATAAATTATTATTATTATTATTATTATTATTATTAGTCCTCAAGTAAGCAGGTGGCTTTGAGGAAATCACACAGCAACCACTGTATAGAACTCACCACATACAACAGCTGCCATACTGATGAAATTTGAAGCTGCCTGTATGTGGCAGACATCTTGCATGAAATGATCCTTCAAAACTACAAATACATCAGTTCAATCAACCAAAACATCTGGGAAGTACTGCATGTTGTACAGTCTCACTGTGTGTCTCAATGCATCTCAAATTGCAGCTGTGATTGTGGGAATTCCTTGAGACTTTGACAAGCACACCATATACATGGTTACAGTGGGGAAAATAAATTGTGTGAATTTGTCTTCAGAAGTCTTTCTGTATGAATGTGAATTAAAAGAGAGAACAGTTGCTATAGATGAATGAAAAAAATAAATTGTCAGAAACAAAAACAAATGTCCGATATGCTTTCCAGAAAGCAAGTTAAGGAAGCAGGAAAATGGCATTGCTTCATACATGTCCAACTGGAGCCTGGCTAAGGCAATGTGTGGTTCCATCCGTGACTTTCCCACCTCTCATATGGGAAATTGCTATGATCCTTTTATACTGACAAGTTTGGAGGAGGAAGTTCTGAGCAGAAATCTCACCTCCCTCTTAGCATTCTTAGTATTGTGTGTAACTAGGGGGGGAGTGAAACAGGTGCTTTGGTTTTACAAACTTTCCTTTATTCTTCATTCTTGTCAGCAACTGAATTATTGCAGTGGGGAAGCTGGATACTGTTCACTGTATTGGCCAGATGATAATTGCATTGGGGGTGGGAAGAGAAATATCTTGCAATGTACTTTCTCCTCTTTTCTAGGCTCAATTTACAAAATCCTCAGATGCCCTGTCCCATTCAGGATAGCTCTCTGGCTCTAACTAGCAGATTCAGGATGTGGTGCTTTCTGTTCTTCCAGAAAGAAGAGGGTAATTTGGCAAAAGCTGTAATAAGCTATTTTCTCTTTCTGGCTTTCACAGCTTTTCCTTGTGGCACTCTGAACAGCCAGTGATGTGGGGTGTAAAATTTTCAGTGCTTTATATTTTTGTGGAAAAAATCCAGTTTCATAGCTTCATCAGCAACAATGGATGACTTCCAATAGCAAGTATTAGGGAAGCTTAGCCATTTCAAAGTTTATAGCTTGATATACTAAATACAGGTAAAATGAACATGCTAAATTAGATCACTCTCAAGGATATCAGAAAATGTTGCAGTGCAAACTGAAAATATTCCAATGCCAATTGCCTCAGTTCAGACTTTTCTGGAAATTCCACATCTCTGGCAACAGCCCACATGAAGAATTTGGCTACCTACCTACTGCTCTTAGCAACAGCAACACCTCCATACCTGCCTGAGTCTTAGAACACTGCCTACATGGTTTGTTTTATCGTTCTTTATAGCTGTTGAATTTACTTAGTTTTTGTTTATTGGAAGCTAAGGGTTCAGGCCTTCTTTTGGAGGTGTTGGTGGGAGGGAATGAACATGAGCATGAACTAGAAGTTGTTCAAAGTTCTGCCCCAAAATGAACTTAATTCTCCTTTAGATTACCTAGCAGTTATGGAAACTACTTCCAGGCAGGGCTCTTTTTTCCCCCACCGGAACTCAGTTTCACCACCTCTCAGGAGGCATTAATGGTGAGTCCCTCTTTTTCTAGAAAAATAGCACAGCTCTCAGAGATGTTTGAACTGGTTCATTGAACTTCATTGAACTGAACTAGTTCATTCCAAACCCTGCTTATCATTGCAGATGTATTGCCCCCACAAACTAGGCTTTGAACTGTGCTTCTTCAAGGCAAACAACACTGTTACAAGCAAAGTGTCACCTTTAAAAGCCTTCTTTTGTTTGAAAAGCTGCTTCAGGAAGGGACAGTTTAAGAGTTAGAAGCAAGGAGTAAAGTACTCCCTGCACCTATCTTAATGTTTCCAGAGAACAACAAAACAGTTGCCTGAGTATCATTACTGATCAAGAGCTTCATTAACTACAAAACCCAACATTTGGGATCCCCTCCAAATCTTTCATAGGATTTTGTAGTCATTTTGTAGCTCTGCCCAAGTCAGTACGGTATTAGCACCCCAGAGTCTTTGGGCTATATTAAGACAAGGTGTTTTAGATCCATTATGAAATTTGGACAACAGTGCATTGTAGGTAGATGGGGGATAACGTCAACCCTTTCCCTGCATAGATTTCCCATTGTAAGTGTTCCCTAGCTGCCCCATAATAGATGCTTGGGTGAAGGCATTTACGCCAGAAAACAGTGCAGTATGGAAGGGTTCTGCCTTCCCATCCCCACAGTACTAAGGTCTTGATTAATTCAGAGAGAGGAAGAGAGAGTTGTTGCTTAAAAAAATGAAAAGTTTGGGAGAACCAATCATGGATCTCAAACATATATAATTTGGCCCACTGCTGCAGAAATTGGGTGAGGCATATATCATATCATATCATATCATGCACATCAGGAAGTCATCAATGGTGTAAAGCTGATGCAGAGTATGCATACTGTTTCCAGTGTGATTTTTGGCAGAAGCAGCAAGACTTAAGCACTTTTCTTTAAAAAAGAAAGAAGAAAAGAAAGAGTCTTTACAAGGGTAAAAAAGAGATAGGAAACAGGCCCAGAAAGGAATGCTGGCAGCACATCCCATACAGGATGAATGTAGGGAAAACCATCAAGTGGAACAACGTCTAGCCTAGACTTGGCATGGAAGTTGATGTCTTGTGCAGTGAATCTGAGAAGTAAAAGCTTTTTCAAAAATGTCATTAAAAATGAATGTTTAAAAGAATAGAAAATGTGACTTGGCAACAAAGAAAGCAGAACCTCCCCTCACTTCCCAGAACATACATGCAGCCTGCATGGTGTAGTGTGATGTAATGGTTAGTGTAAGACTAGGACCTGGAAGACAAAGGGTTCAAATCCTCACTCAGCCATGAAACACATTGGATGACCTTGAACGAGTCTTGGCCTAATCTTCACAGGGTTGTGAAGTAGATTAAATGAAGCAGGAGAACCCTGTACACTGCCATAAGCTCATTGGAGCAATGGCAGGATATAAATATACAAAATAATAAATAAATAAATAATTTTTTTCTAAAATGCCATTAAATCACTTTCTTCAAAGAAGCTTTTAGTTGTGTTGCTACAGGGGAAAAAATGAACTTCATTGAGAATACTGGGTATTGCAATATAGTTAAATAGTGCAGAAAGTAATGGTATGAAGATATGTCAAACTTTTGTCAGCTGACAAATATTCATTATGTGGCAGCATTCATCTTGTAGTTGCAGAGGCAAATCAATAAATGTTTCAGAGGCCCAAGAGGGATGGGTGGTGTGTGGTTGGTTTTTTTTTAAGGGATCTGTATTTAAACTACACTACCCATTATCCAGGGTGCAGGTGGCGCAGAGCCTAGGACTTGCCGATCAGAAGGTCGGCAGTTCGAATCCCCGCGACGGGGTAAGCTCCTGTTGCTCGGTCCCTGCTCCTGTCAACCTAGCAGTTTGAAAGCACATCAGAGTGCAAGTAGATAAATAGGTACCTCTCTGATGGGAAGGTAAACGGCATTTCCGTGCCCTGCTCTGGTTTGCCAGAAGCGGCTTAGTCATGCTGGCCACATGATCCGGAAGCTGTACGCCAGCTCCCTCAGCCAATAAAGCAAGATGAGTGCCGCAACCCCAGAGTCAGTCATGACTGGACCTAATGGTCAGAGGTCCCCTTTACCTTTATGTGTACCTTTACCCATTATCCAGTAATACACACTGGGTAGAATTCAGTGTTCTACTATTACAAACATTTCGCTTGACAAATGGAGCAATTCTGCCCCTCCCTTTCTGGATATTCTCCCAACACCAGCAGCCCTACCAAGGGTAGGGGGCACAAGGAAGCAAGGGGAAACTCCCATTGTGTAAGTGCTTGCATGGGGCTTCTGCTGATGGGGTTTGTTAAGTGAATCCTGATCATGAAGTTTTATCTAAAAGATACACAAGTGAAAGTTGTGTCTGCTCATTCCCCCCCATCCCACTGCAGTTCCCTCTAATCTCAGGAGAGGTTTTTCAGGGAGCTGTAGTGGGCCAGAAAATCCTGTTATACAAGCAGACTTATATCTGCCTAACTTTGGATGCAACTTATGAAAAGATGTGTGTTGTAAAAAGGTAAAGTGACCCCTGACCAGGCCAGGTCCAGTTGTGGCCGACTCTGGGGTTGCGGCGCTCATCTCACTTTATTGGCCGAGGGAGCCGGCGTACAGCTTCCGGGTCATGTGGCCAGCATGACTAAGCTGCTTCAATATTTGAAGGACCATCCCTTGTTTTTATATTATGTATGTTCTTCACCACCCTGGAATCTATTGGATGAAGGGCAGTATACAAATAATTTAAACAAATAAATAAAATTTAAAAAGTGCTTGGTTCCATTTGACCAGGCTGACTGTCATCCACCTGCAGCAATGCTGATTTACTAGATCTGTGCTGCTGCTCTCCAGAGACAGTTTACCTCTTTGGTAAAGGTAAAGGACCCCTGACAGTTAAATCCAGTCACGAATGACTCTGGGGTTGCGGCGCTCATTTCATCATGTGGCCAGCATGACTAAACCGGTTCTGGCGAAACCAGAGCAGCACACGGAAATGCTGTTTACCTTCCCACTGGAGCAGTACCTATTTATCTACTTTCACTTTGACGTGCTTTCGAACTGCTAGCTAGGCAGGAGCTGGGACTGAACAATGGGAGCTCACCCCGTCGCGGGGATTCGAACCGCTGACCTTCCAATCTTTAAGCCCTAGGCTCAGTGGTTTAAACCACAGCGTCACCCACGTCCCTTTACCTCTTTGAAGAGGGTGGAAACCATACTTGCAAATGATTCGAGAAAGGCTCCAGGCCCACATGCCATTGCTGTGTTGAGAGTGCCACTGCTTTTGTAACCTAAATGGCACCATTCACAAGTAGACAGTATCAGGCTTAGGGGAACCCAGAGATCGTAGAAGCACAAGTAATTTCTATGACAAACTCTAAGGGGAACTTCAAAAACATCCCCCAAAGGATTGAGCGTGCTCAGTGGCTATGGAGTTTGGGATATGAGGAGAGGAAGGAAATGGAGTGGATACAATAGAAGAATAGAGTCTTTTGCAGCTCTTGCTATGTACTGTATATGGATTTTTCAAGAGAGTTTTTATAGCAATACATAAAATGACTTGCCAGATCTAACATCACACAAAAAGTGACAGGTGCCTTTCCCCTTTCCACCATAAGTCCTGCCCCTTTCATTGAAAGTTCCATCTTTTGCTATAAATTTTATATTGTTTAATATAGGTTTGATACAAATTATTCAAAAAAGTGATTATAAAAGTTTGTTTTAGGGTATCATGTGACCTGTATACATGGCTGTCTCAGTGCTACAAATCTGACAGCGGGTTTTGAGTCCCCGTATAGATACTAAATGTTTGGGTTGCACCTCCCCTCCCCCCCCCGTAGATGTCATCACTAGCATCCAGCCTAGTGTTTGAAATTCCAGTGTATGTATACTGTAATCTCTTCAGGGTAGCCTGCCCTTTGCCTCAGCTACAGAATAGATGTAGATGACCCAACCATCCTTACCCCAAGGCTTTATGAATGCTATGACCACTAGGAATAAGCCTTTCCATTGACCAAACCAATGAGCTTTTTGGATGACAGGGACATGCCTCTGGGATATGAGAACTAGGAATGGTATAAATGTGAAGGCTGTTTTTTCTTACTACACTTGTCTATTGATTTATAAAATCTGTTTTCTTCTCGGGACTAAGATGCAGAAAATGATTATTTGTTACAGAAGTTCCATGTCTTTCTGTGGAGATCCTGTAGACTAGGAAATCCAAATATTTTTATTAAGGGGATTTAATGGAGCCACTAGTATATGTGCATTGCAGAAATACTCAATTTTCATTAAATAATATGCTGCACAAGAGATAAAACTAACTTTGTGCTATTTCTGAAAAGAAACTCTAGCCATAGGTAGTTCTGATTACTCTCTGTCTCTTTCACTTTATATTTAACAACAATTATTTGCTGTGATCTTTCTGTGTTTGACAAACCCACCACCTGCAACAGCTCCAAGAGAGGAGGAAGGGGATTCCTTCTACTGTAATTCCCAGTCTCTAAGCATAAGCTGCTCCACTGAGCATTTTGATGGATGCCCTTGGCTCACTTTTAATCTTCAAACCAGTATTGGCTTTTCCTTGGCATGCCAGGTGAGATGCATGCAAAAGAGCAGATCTGAGAGTGGAACAAGAGTAGAAAGTGGGAAAGGTTAATGTAGCAGAAGGATGCAGGTTAATCAATATGCATAAAGACTCATACAAAAGAAAGCCCATGTTTGGGTCCACTTTATTCTCTAACTTCTCTGCATGAATTCTGAGGATGGTGTAAATTGTTGAAATGTGAAAGACCCTGGAGGTAAAAGTTCTTCATTGCATATTTATCAAAATGAAGAATCACTGAGCAACAAGAGCTGTTACGTTACACAAGTCAGAGTCATTTAGTCATTTGCTAGCTACTGTGGAATTACTGAATTTCCAGTCAACCCAACTGGCAAATGTTTTTGTCTCTACTGAAAATAAGCGTTTCTAAGGGTAAGTGTGAGCCATCTCTACTGGCATAGTCTGTCGGCTGACATGGTAGGTGGTGGACCCTAAAGTGGCTCTGTGGTCTGAGCACCCACAGTCCTGGACTCATACCAAGGGGTTTGTGGTTAAAACCCTGGGTGCTTAGTGGGAATTCTAGAATGTGCTTTAGGATAGTTTGCTTCTTCCACAAGCTCTAGTGGCTGACTATACAATATTTCCCCTGCCCTCCCTTCAGCTTACAGAGCAGATATTTTGTACATATGTTCTGCAAATGGATGAGATTATCTCACCTCAGGTATGAAGCGCGATATCCACAAACCACATCAACAATCTTAGACCCCCTAACCACACTGTAAAACTTTTTAGAACAAAGAAAGTTTATATTCCAGAGGGCTTGATGATGAGAAACTTTTTGATTTTGCTTGTTTTGTGCCCCCCCCAGCTTTATGTATGTCAATTTCTTTTCACAAGCCCTGAAAGAAATGGATTTCGAAATAAAAACCTTTGAAAAAATATTGATCATTTTGACAAAAAATAATAATATGAAAATTCTAAAAAAAAACCGGGTGGGGGGGTTGTTGTTCTAAAATAAAGTTAGGTATAGTAACCCTGTTGCACTTCTCCCTTTCCTGCACACACTATTTTCCGAACAACAGCAGGATTTTAAAAATGGATGGGTTTTGAATTCCTTAGGGAGCACTTTCCAGTGAAATAGAGTTGAAATGGGTTAGGTTTTCAAGCTTGGTCTAAAACCATGAGAACAAGAAGATTATTTTGCAGGGGATGGTGGAAGAATCACCACAATATGAAAAACGATGTGTGTCACAACACATTATTGTGTCAGCTGCATTGTGTAGGTGTGTCATGGGAATGCTCCCCATGCTCTTCCCAGGGCTGGAAGGGGGTTAGTTTATCCTCCGGTTTGCTAGTAAAACTGAATTAATGTGGCTTGAAATGATGCATTGTCTAAAATCTGTGTCACCAAATTGGAAAGTTTGGAAAGCTGTGTAGGGATTTCAAGGAGACTTACCAAAGAAACACTGTTGTAAATATAAGTACTAGCTTAACTACCTCTTCCTTCACAAAGGTTTTAGTCTACTTTGCCACATGCCAATTTAGCTGCTACTCTTCCACTTATGTACATTTTGTTAAAGCATCTGTTTTAGACAAGAAACAAACTAGAGTAAGGTTACTGGATGTCCCCGTTTCCTGGGGACAGTCCCTGGATTTACAAATCAGTCCCCATACAAAATCCATTGAAGTTAAAAAGTGTCCCCAGATTCATTGAAAAAAATCTGGTAACCTTAAACTAGAAGTCATTTGTTGTTCAAAGAGAGGAAATATCTCTGACCATTTTCCACTGGGTATCTATGGATACTAATTCCTAAAATCTTAGCTGCTTGCTAGTCTCTGGGAAGTTTTATGTGCTTTTCTGACTGCTCCCTTGAATTGTCAGTGCTGGCTTGTAGCTCCTTGCTTCTTCTGCAGTAGTTAACGTCCCTGGGAAAGAGCTTATGGGCCTTGCCCAGTCCCTTTGCAAATCTGGTAGCCAGTCTTTCCACTGCTGCCCTCTAGCGGCTGTCATGCCTTACTGCTATGACAGCAGCTCGGAGTGGGTGAGGCAAATAAGGCGAGGAGAGAAAAATCAATGCACAGAGAAAGCGAGACTGGGAAGAAGGAGAAGGGAGGAGTCGCCTCATCAGCCATTCCTGTCTTACAGGGTCCCAGCTGTCATTGGTAAAAGAGGAGGGAGGGAGAGGATTTACTATTGTGTGAAACAAGTGGGAGGGGGCAAGACAGAGAGGAAGACGAGGAAAGGAAGGAAGCACCATTTGTTTCACCTGAGCTTGAGCTGCTTTGCAAGCTGGTACTGCTCCTAGGTTGGAGGATAGGAGCTGGTTCTATCCCTGCCACAACAGCCGAACGTCATGTCTGGTTATCAGGGCAAGAAGAACATCCCCAGGATAACAGTGAGTGGCTTAACATATCTTCTTTCGTTCTCCCCACCCTCCGCTCTTCATGTTTGCTGCATTTATGCTTCTGTCTTCACATTTGTTTTGTATTAGTTTACTCATCCCCACCAGCTACTACCCATGTCAGTCTAGTTTTGTAAGAAGCTGGTGCTGATTCAATTCATATTTGCGAGGGATATTAAAAAGCCAGCCAGCTTGCAAAAATGAGGAGGTGCATGCAGGGGCAGCCCTGATTAAGTAAATCTTGGGACTTCCATAAACTGTACAATTGACACGGAGGGGGGGACCTTCATTGTCTTGTTCTGTTAAATTACTGTCTGGGAGGACTGTACTTGTGTGAAGCAGTGATATCAGACTGCAGTATCTTCAAGCCCCAAAATGTTGCTATCAAATCTCTCTTCTCTCCCCCCCCCACTCCCCCTTCATGTCTGTTGTCCATGTCTGTGGGGCATGGTGAGGATTTAGTGACATTCTGTTTTCAACCCTGCATGTTGGGAATAGATGTCCCTCCTTGTTCAGTTCAGGATGTTTGATCACTTTTTAAATGCTTTGGACAGACCCTTGTTTTTGTTTTTTGTTCTGTCACCACTCCTTTTTTTTTAAGCAGGAACACTGGTATGCCTAAGTTGCCTGCTGCATAGTTTCGTTTGCTGCATATTTGGGTGCGTCATGTGCTTTGACTGGCTCAGGAAAAAGAGGAATTGATTCATCTGTAAATGTGAAAGCTTTGTTTTACAAATGAATGTGAAATATATAATTTTCTCTTCTTCTAAATAATGGTTTGCTTGTTAACATGAAATAAAAACTGTCTGTTGGAGAGCATGGGGGGAAATACCGTGGAAAATAGCAGTGTGTTTTGCATCTTTGCATCAGTGTGTGCCCTGCAGATGCATTTCCAGTGGCTTCATACTCCACCCTGATTTATTGTTGATGCAATGAAACGGCTTGCAGAGGGGGTACCCCCTTGGTCTTTAATAGGCCTGGGGTTTATTGTCGCTGGCTTCAGATGCAAGGAGTGCAGCTGTGCTTTGTCTCCAATGCATTTTAATGAAATCTTTTGTGGGATAGGGTATGCATTGGGGGAACGGGTGGCTACTCCATCTTTGAGGCAAACAAAGGAAGCAGCACAACCAAGCATGCACACACACTCGCACACACACTGGGTTGGAGGGGGGAGAGGCTTAACAGATATTTTGTCTTCCACTGGACTTGTTTAGAGGGCAACTAATTTCACTAAAGGTTTGCCTTTTCTGATGGGATTTTATTGAGTGCTTTCTTTTGTTTGCCCATTTAATGGCTTAGAAGCATTTGAATAAAATTGATGCTCATGGATTCATTTTGTGATGTGTGGGGCATATTTTCCTACCTGTGACCTTAAATAAGGGATGAGTTTATGTTAACTATAGCTGCCAGTTTGTTTTTGTCACCAACCCACCCACCCCACCCCCACTGAAACAGCCAGTTTTCTTGAACCTTTTTTGGAACAGATATTTTTCTTTTCAGGTGAAAAACACTGAGAGTCACAGACTAGACAGTTGGGACTAATTATATAAAAGAAGTAGACATAGCCAGCATCTTATTTTACGCTCACATTTCTGGCAGTACTGAATTATTTGCCTTTAATGCCAAAGTCATTTAATATTTAAGCCGATTTTTACCTGCTTTCAGATAAAGCAGCTAGGTATGTACATGCACAGTATAATACTATAAAGCAGCCATGTAAAAGTGTTACATTTTCTTCTCTCTTAGGTCCAGAAGGTGTGACCTACATTAGCTAGCTAAATCCCATGATATTGTTTTCTTTTGTGCTGCTGCACCTGACTGCAGCAGTTTTGCCTCTTTGACGCTCTGTGCAGTGGGGCCGCACCTATCTTGGTATTCAGCATATGCTTTCTTATGCTTTCTTTGAAATAGTGGAAAGTCCAGCTGCACTAGGGTCCAGCTGCTCACTATTGTGTGTTGTTTCGTAGTTCTTCTTTGGTTATTTTATGGCTGCAATTAGCTTAAAAAATTATGGCATTTAGTGCTGTGGATCTAAAGTCAGGATAAAAGTAGTGATAATAAATAAATTTTTTGAGGGTGATATTATTCTTTTCAGGGGTTTTTAAAGCATTCTCAGCAGCACTCTCTCAAATTAATGTCATTTTTAAAAAGCAGTTCAAGGTGGTGTAGCTGGAAAATAAATGGTAAAGTTAGGTATTCACCTTTAAAGATGTACACCTAACAGTCCTCTGATAGTGTTCATAATTGTCAATTCTATACCACATGGTAACCAATAGTACAGAACTGTAAGGTGTGTACTATTGCGAGAATGTTCCTTGTTCAGTATATGAGATGTTGGTCCCCTGAAGACATGACACATTGAAGAACTGCTTTCTTAGGAGTCCTGGGGGAACCCCACCCCCACTTTCTACAGGGAGGTATGTCCCTCCATTTGAAAGGGTGTGACCACCCAGGAACCAGAAGTAATTTCCAAGAGAGAAAGGGTATATTGGTATTCAAGATTTCTTCTGCCCACAACACTGATTGCCACATGTGGCCAGCTCAGGCTGTGCACAGCCCATCGTTTTTCCCTCATTTGACAGGTTGACTAGCAGGGGATTGCAATTCTGTAGAAGAACATCTGAGATCAAGAAAATAAACTCTTGAGGTATAAGAGCACTGAATCCCTTTGTCATCATAGCTGGCAGTAAATCTCACTGCTAGTAATGAATATTGGAGTAAAAACAGTAGTACGCTTCCACAGGCAGTGATGTGTGCCTGGTTGTATGGGTGGGGCTCTGCCTAAACTCAGGCATAACAGTTTCTGCGTGATCCTTAGGGATAAGCCAAAATCTTGCAGAATAATAGTGTTGCTTGTTTGTACTTAGCTTGTACATAAACTAAGAAATCCACTACAACTTGTGCAGATATTCATCTTGCATATTGTTGAAAAGCAGTCTGATGAAATGGGAATGGCAGGATGTCTGTCTTGTCTTTCATACTGGTGCTCATGAGCAGCAGCTGTATTGTGCATATGTGGCTATTTTCACTGTGTTCTCAGGGCGTTGCCATCTTGAATATGGCTATACATGTATAGTGAGATTACCTAGACACCTGAATTAGGAAGATGGTGAGGTAGACTGAATAAAATAAGTTGTAGATAATATATTGGAACTGGCCAATATTGCAAAAGCTCAGTGGGCTTAGGTTAGGAAGTAAAGATGTGAGACAGATAAGATACAGACTATACAAATAGTATGTGTTTTGCTCAAAATAGACTCTTAGGGATCAAAATTACAATTGATGCTATGTTTATTTTTTTAAGTCTTGCCAAATAAATTGACTATACTAAAGACAATAGATGAATCTTGGATTGCATGCAAAGAGCATGCAGATTCCGATCTGGAATATTTCACTAGTTTTTTTTACTCCTCATCAATATATTAGATCTTCACTTTGGGAAGAAAAACGGAGTCCTGAAGGTAAAGTGACTTTCTCAACTACATCTGCATCAACTACATGCTTTTATTTTTAGACCAGTCTATTTACCACTGGGCATCTCCTAGTGCCACAGTATATTTTTGTTTATAAAAATATGGTATATTGGGGAATATACCATGTATCCCCAATTGGTGAACCCAGTGGAAAGTTGTTCATGAGGTTTCTAACAGTAGCCACACTACCAGGATAATGCATACCTTGTACAGTATGTAGAACACTATTCACTTGCCCCTGCAATTCCCAGAGATTGTGATTTTTTGATTGTCTTAGTAAAAAAGAGGGGACATAACAACACTCTTTAACAAGAGAGAGCTGCATTGTTGTCAGTGCATGACCTTTGTAATGTTTCTTTCAGTAACAGAAATAACATTTAAACTCTGCCCTTCTTCCAAGCCATGTGCCTTGTGGACTGTAAATATGTAAAGTGTTATCTTCCTGGCTGAAACTAACCTATTCCTTTTCTGATCTGAGTCTCAAAACATGTACCCAATTACTGTATTTCTGAACATCTTTTGGCCTGTGAAGTGTTGCAGAGGACCATGAACTGCATGCAAGTGTTAAGCAATTTGGAAGAAAAGTAACGGCAAAGTGATGGTTTTCAAGGAAGTATACCTTTATTACACACACCCTGAACAGTTTACATAGGACTCATTGATTCAGTCATTTTAACAGGCCAAATCTGCTTAGTTGCAATAGTAGAATTCCATTGTCTGCTGTGAGACCATTCTCTATATAACTCTGCATTGTATAAAGAGTCTGTGTAAAATTCCATTTTCATACTCCTGCCAAGTCAGGAAGAGGCTCTAATATATGTATGTTTTATGCTAATTTAACATACTTCATTGGCCACATACTCAATACTTTGAAATATGAGTATACATCTGAGAGTCGCACCTATGCCTATAAAAAAGATCCAGGAAAACATCATGTGGGAGACAAGATGAACAAACTATGGAGCTAATCCAGCAGTACTCTGTGCATGTGCTGCCCAAAATTGTATAAAATGGCTTTCCCCCCCTTAGACCTTTGAATATGTATGAAAGAAGTAGAGTAGAAAGAATCTACTCCAGTCTTTCAAAAGTAAAATGAGGAGGGGACTTAAGATTTAGATGAATGTTATCTTTTTTAACAGAAAAATCTGTTCTTATAACTTGGGCTCCTGTTTGTTTTCTGTTGCTCTATTGTTTTTTACAAATGTCAAATATGATGTCCCAAAAATATGAGAATCAGGTAGGGAAGGCATGATCTATCATTTTAAAGCAATCTGAAAGATGAAATAAATCACAAGTATGCAGTGCTATATTTCCAGAAAAACAGGTACCGGAACCCACCAGGAACACCTCCCCCTTTTTCTTAAAATAGCAATGGCACCCACCTGAGAGGTGTCAGAACTGAGTTCTGGTGTGTTACCCATGGAAAAAAGCCCCTTTCCCCCCGTCTGCCACTACCACTACTGAACCCTAACACCAGTGTTCAAACCTTTATCAGAAGATATGTTGCTTGGACCACACAAACACAGTAAAATTGATTTCCTGAGAAATACTGCCCATTGTGGTTTTTTAAGAAACCCAGTGAACAGAAATATTTGTGGATTGTCTGTTAAAGTTCTGGGTTCTCTTGATGCTTTGGTTCCATTTCAAAGGCAAAGGGGGTGTTGGGTTCAGAAGCTAATAAGGACAGTAAGAGTAATACTCAATGGCTTGGCTTGCGGCCAAGACACTTGAAAATACAGAAGACACAGGGTTAGCCGTAGCATATATTTTCCCCCACAAGCTGGAAATACATAGGAATTGGAAACTTGATTTACAATTGGTCCTTTGTGGTAGGGATTTAAAATCAGTTATTTATTTTAGATCAATCTGCCTTTCTACAGACCATTGTTTTTGGTAGGGAGCATGCTAGTAATTGCACATTTGTGCTGCCTACCAGGAAAATTTGATCAATATAGATTTTTAAAGTCACCAGGAAAAGGGTCAATTTTAAATCAGTGAGTTAAACCAAATTTCCAATTTTCTAATTCATCTATTAACGTGCATCCTAACTGGTTGTTGTAGCAATTAAAACATCTTCATACAACCTATGAATATAATCCAGAACCTCTGATCATGTAGCCTACATGGCCTTTGTACAAAAGGACTTTATGCAGATTTAGTTTTAAAATTAGGAGTTCCTGGTGCTCTTGCATATGCAAGGACACTTAGCAAGATCACTTACATGAAGATTAAGTAACCAGACGTTTTTTGTTGTTAGCTACATTTATATCCAACCTTTCCTATAAGTATAAGACAGCATGCATAGCTCCCACCTTCCATTCTGTACTCACAACAGTCCTACAAGGTAGAGTAGTGACTGGTCTAAAATCACTTCATGGCCAAGTGAAGATTTGAACCCAGTTATCCCCAGCCTCAGTCCAACATTCTAAACACTATATCACACTGTCCATTTCAGTGGAAAAGGGAAATGCTCTTTGGTTAACTTCTAAATATTCATGGCTTCCTCAGTGATAACTAGAATATATATTACATGTGTCATATCTGTAATATGTGATCTTGAAAGTTGCATATGTTTGCCTTTTGTTTCTATTTTTTAATACAATATACCTTCTACAGAGTCAATTGCTTTAAACATGTTTGAACTGAATTTAGATTTTGTTTTAAACCACAAAACAAACCTAACTAATCTTTGGGAGAGAGAAAAAGTTGTTTCAGAGAAAAAAATTGTTTTTACTGATCCATCCTGTGGTGCATAATCCTCTCCAGATTTTTATAGACACCAGCTATCAAGGAATCTGGCAGAGGTGCCAGAAGTTTCAGTATCAGTCTTGGGGCCATTTCACATCTACAAACGTGACTTCCATTACAAATCTATGCAGTTAGTCTACATAGAGTGAATGTTTGCCTGTGAATTACTACAAGGAGAAATAGATTGTATTCATAGTAGAGCATCAGTGCAGTTTGTCCCATTCATGATAGTGATTTATGCTTGTGAAACATGAAGGGCTGAATTGTGCTACCATTCTACCTGTGTACATTCAATCTCAACTAAAAGAAACCCGTGCATTAGTATTCCATGTGCACTCTTCTTTTCTCATAAAGTCAGTGTTGTTTTGTGCAAGGATTTTTGGATGGCAGGGGGGAAATGGGAGTTCATGGTGGCTTGCATCTTTTTAAAATCAAGCCATCTGCCTTCCTGATCTTGCTTTTGCAGTCAGACAGTACTAATGTCTCTTCCTGTGCAAACTTGCAGAAGAGTAGCCAAATGTGTCTGTGCTCTTAATAGTTCATGGCAGTGTATGCTGTAATAACTTTTTAATCTTAAAGGTGGTAGATAACTCTTTGCTGTTTATCCTTTTGGTAGAAAACATCTGGTGTGTAGGGTAACATTTATGTGAGAATGAACAAGCAATAAAGTTTCCTGTAGCAACAGAGAGGCATCTTCATTTAACAGGATGCTCAAAGGAGGTAACAGAGAAGGCCTGGGATCTGTGCCAGAATTTCCAAAGAGAATCCAAGATGCACTTAGATTCTTGGTGCTTTTGTTTTGACTCCATGAATGTGATTTCACTCATCTGTATCTTGCAGATAAAATTTCCCTCAGGCCAACAGTGGCTAATGATGCAGCCTGAAACAGGGTTGGCAGGAAGACATGGCTGGGTGTGGGGAAGCAGAAATGAGCTTTGGCAGGATGAACAGTGTGTTTATTGTAATAGCCTGGGAGATCTTGGTAAGCATGCAAAAGCCCTTGAATTAGCCAGGCCCGTTTCCTGATAAGCGCTTCAGTTTCCTCTTTAGTTCCTCTTGCATACGAACGAATCCAGAACTTTCTGTGCCAGAATAGACATGATGTCATTGAATGTGCCATCCCCCACCCTTTTCTGCCTACCAACTAATGGAGTTGGTGCTGGCCTTCCTCTTTCTTATTTTACTGCTGCTAGGGCTCGGCACAAATGATGACAAATGCAAAACTTTTAAATATCAATGAAACAACCACTAAGGCCATTACATTCCTGTATACTTTCGCTACAGTAACAGTAGACCAAAATAAACTTCTAACTGTGCTGTGCCTCCTCCTTTCTTCAGATGCATTAGCATCAGTTACTTCTGCCCTTTAAGAATTCAGAAGGGGGAAAATGTACTTCAGTCAAAAAAGTTAAGTAACTTGCATTCAGCAGTGAATTAGGACAAGGTGGCAATAAGGGAGGTGCACACAGACCTTTTGTTCCTCTTAAGGTTTTGTTGGGCTGCAAGCATGCAGACAGGGGAAGGCTGTATTCAGCCCTGTCAGAATCATCCCTCTGTGGGTGTTCACTTCTTATTTTCTCCACATCACATAATTTTTTTTATTTGGAGATCACATTTTAGAGCACGGGCCTGAATCTAGAAGATAAAGATTTTTTTTAAAAAAGCATTGCAGATCTAGTACTGTACTGTATTAAAACAAACACAGATTGTGCTACAATGTAATTTGCGCACACTTGATACATTCTGCTTATGAAATCCTGCCCTGACCTTCAACACTTTCCCACCAGCCCTTTAGTATAGGCAATGTTATTTTGCCACACCCCCTAATTATTCTGTTTGCTTCACAATTTTGGGAAACTTGGTGTCTAGAACTGAAATTGATCAGCCTAGGTGAGATTTTTGTCAAGAGCTTGCTTGTTATTTTGTGCTGAGGAAATCACCAGATATTCATTGTACAGTGGTACCTCAGGTTACATATGCATCAGGTTACATACGCTTCAGGTTACAGACTCCTCTAACCCAGAAATAGTGCTTTAGGTTAAGAACTTCGCTTCAAAATGAGAACAGAAATCGTGCTCCGGCGGCACGGCAGCAGCAGGATGCCCCATTAGCTAAAGTGGTCTTCAGGTTAAGAACAGTTTCAGGTTAAGTACGGACCTCCGGAACGAATTAAGTACTTAACCCAAGGTAACACTGTATTTGTGTTACCGGTATGTGTACTATTAGAATGCAGAAGTTTTAGGGTAATCTAAGAAACAAGCTGAAATTGTATAGTTGTTTTTATCAGTGTATTTCATATTGTATTACAACATGTGAATAAAACTTGGAGTCCTTTTATGGGAGACCATCCGGGTGATACATATTTACCCCTGTCTCTTTCAGATGTGTTGGGCATTTGAAAAATGTTTGTAGGAGGTCTTCCAAGAAACTTTTCATTTGGGAGCAAAGCATAAAAGCACACCATAAAATCAGTAAAATCACAGGTTGTGTACAAGTGAGAAAGATGATGTTTAAGAACAGAATTGTAGCTTTTGTCTCATTGCACCTCAGGAATTACGAACTGGAGTTGTTGCTTATTTGAATTTTCACCTGTCAAGGAAGGCCAACTTTATTATAGAAGTAGATGCCATGAAGACTGAAGAGGTGGAGGGGGGGCACTGTTGTTGCCATAAATTTCCTTCTAATATCTACAAGCCTTGGGTTATTTGGAAGACAAGTGATGCTGTGGTCTATACCACTAAGCCTCTTGGGCTTGCCGATCAGAAGGTTGGCGGTATGAATCCTCGCAACAGGGTGAGCTCCCGTTGCTCTGTCCTAGCTTCTGCCAACCTAGCAGCTCGAAAGCACACCACTGCAAGTAGATAAATAGGTACTGCTGTAGCGGGAAGGTAAACAGCATTTCCAAGTGCTCTGGCTTCTGTTCTGTTGCACCAGAAGCAGTTTAGCTATGCTGGCCACATTACCTGGAAAGTTGTCTGTGGACAAACGTTGGCTCCCTTGGCCTGAAGCAAGATGAGCGCCACACACCTTTGACTGGACTTAACTGTCCAGGGTCATTTATCTATTTGGAAGACTAGCAATTCTTAACTAGCAATCTGTATTGTAATGTCTATTCACTTAACTGATATGCTTGGACTATACTCCGAATAACCATGGAACCCATAACAGTAGGGATTCAAGGTTGCAGAGAGTAAAGAAACTAAGCAAATGTTTATGTGTAGGTTATTGTAACAGCTATGAAAACAAAGCCTGCCCTTTTTGTGTGAACGGAAATAACTATTCCTGGTTCACGAGTCATGTGTGTCAGCATGGCGCAGCGGCAGAAAGGACCACGGAGGAGCAAAGCATCTGCAAGCTCCCTCTGGAAGCCCACTCATTTGTGCTAAGCTAAGTGTGATGTGTGGAAGAGGTGAATGCATTTCAGAAAAGGACTCTGTGTATCCAAGGGGGTATTTCTTGCATTATTTTCCCCTGATTTTTATTACGATGTTTGCATGAGGTCTTGCTTTGGATCTCATTGGGAAGTAAGATTGGTCTATGTATGGGGTAGGTATGGAACAGGGTTTCCCCAGACTTGGATTTCCAGCAGTTTTGGACTACAACACCCATCATCCCTAGCTAGCAGGACCAGTGGTCATGGATGATAGGAACTGTAGTATAAAAACAGCTGGAGACCCAATTTTGGGTTGTTGTTGGAAACAATAGAGGAGTGCACCTTGGGGGGTCAAACTGCTGGAACGTTGCAGCGCCTGCTGTGGCTGTAGAGACTGATATGGGAGAGACAAATTTTGTTGCAGCTGGGGTTTCTTTTTAAATAGTGTTTTATACTTTTATTATTACATTGGTTTGGCACTCTTATACATTAAGATTTTTTTTAGTTTTTCGCACATATATTTAAACTTCTTTTTTCACAGCTGGTGCTTTTATTTTCCCCTCCCCCCCATTAATGTTTACTTTTCTCTAGAGCCAGTGACCATCTCACTGGGTTGTTAATGAAGGGAAAGTTTATTCACTTTGGGTTACCTCCCCCTAAATATTCATTTCCACTGCTGCAAACCTTACAGTTCCCTCAAGCTGATAGCCAAATAGCTAAAACGGAAACAATCATTCAACTTTCTTGAAGCATTTTTAGGAAGCTCATTTTTACAGTGAACTGACCTTTCTACAACATAAAAACATTGCCTTTCATCCAAAGTGTCTTAAGGCTGCAGAGCGAGCACGGAGCTTCTCCCAAGGAGGGGCTGCCCCAATTACGGTGTTGAAATGTGTGCAGTACATGCATGGCATGTAACTGAATCCTTGGCCTGTACAGAGCTGGATGGGCACATTAGTCTGGGGGTCGGGTTTATTTGATTTTGTTGTCTCCTGTGACAAAAAGAGAGAGAAAAGATAGTGAAAAGGAAGAAGAGTACTTGCCAAAGTAACAAAAATTGTGGTGTTTTTTATTTTTTGTAAATTGCCTTAGAATTTGAGGCAAGGACATTTTAGTCAAAAAATATTTTGAGTCAGGAATGCAGAAATCAAACATTGTCTGGGTTTGCAGTTGAATGCTGCTTTCAGGCTATCCATAGGCATCTTCTTGGCCATTGTGAGAACACGATGCTGGGCTAGATGGACCATTGGCCTGATCCATGAGACACAGTGATATGGTAACATCCAAAGGAATAACTTTCATAAATACATTGAAAAAAACTGGTGCAGTGAAAGAGCCCCCCCCCCCCCGACTGGTGTAAACAGTGGGGATACGAAACTGCCTTAGTTTAACCACCAGGGACCAATTAACTCTTTCTTGAGTCCTTGGGAGTAATTGGTTCTGGCATGTACCAGCTTGCTGCTTGTGACCCAGTACTGTGGATTATGTTGGTTATTCTATGATGGTCAACCTTTTCAGGCCCAGGACCCAGCTTTAGCCCATTTGTGTACCCTCTCTAATTTTTTTAACTTAAATGGTGCTGATATTTTGACTTGCCTTAGGTCTGGCTGTGACCCAGTAATAGATCCCCATCCACCAGTTGAAGATATATGGTCTATGGCAGGCATGGCCAAACCTGGCCCTCCAGATGTTTTGGGACTAAAATTCCCATCACCCCTGACCACTGGTTCTGTTAGCTAGGGATGATGGAAGTTGTAGTCCCAAAACATCTGGAGGGCCACGTTTGGCCATGCCTGGTCTATGGGAAGTTGGTAAGTCTTTCCTTTGGTCCAAGTGTTGAACTAAATCTTTTGCACCTTCCAATGCAGATTATTTTAATGTTGTGAGGCCCCCCTCCCAAATGTAATGTTGATATGATGGTGCTCAAAATTAGCTTCTACACTGAATGCTGTTAAAAAAGAGCTCTCAGAACTGTTCAGTAGTAACAATATCAATAGCATCCAGGTGTACTGCCGCTTGTTCATGGACAGCAGTGGGATTGCATCAGCTATCCAGCTCTAGGGAAATGGGCAGATAATTTGTAACTTATGCCAAACAGAGATGGAATTGATTAAAGATTGGGCCTACTTTAACTAAGCACAGTTCATTGGCTTTGTGTTACTCTTTCCTTGGACACCCTGTATTATAAAAAGGAGATGCAAACATATGCATAACATCTGTCAAATACAAATCTTTGCTTTCTCTTCACAGAGCGACCGTCTTCTCATTAAGGGAGGGAGGATAGTCAATGATGATCAGTCATTCTATGCTGACATTTACATGGAGGATGGTCTTATAAAGTAGGTATACAGTTGCCACAGCCCACTCTTTGTTTTCCTAGTGGTCAGAATATATCTATCTCTTGAAGAGAGAAACGGGATTCCAAAAATTGTTATGTGCAAGTTTATATTGCATGTATACTGTCTTGTTATTCATGTCAAATAGTCTATGATTAAGTCATTTACAGCACATGGCTTTCTATATCAGTGCATTTAAACTGTCATAGTATTTGGAGACCCTTTGCTAAAGAGAAGAGATGACAAATGTAATTTATGTTTGGTTTCTGGCTTGCCTACTGCATCATAAAAATGACTGTTACATTTATTGCAGTTAAAGATGGTAAAGATTTTCTTAAAAGAAGCTGTGTCTTTAAGATTCTGAGAGGTTTTAGGCAAAAGTTGTTATGGTTTCTGTTTTATCTGGCTTCTGGTTATGTTTATGAAGTCAAAGTAATGACTCCAGTGGTTAAAGGCTGAAATTGTTCTAGTGTGTAAATACATGCAATTAGGATTAAATCCCAGTGCAGTGAGGTTTGAGTTGTGGGATATTTTATAGCCAAGGATCTCAAATGTTCTTTGCCATTAAAGTATAAAAGCAAATATCCAGATTCTTCTGCAGGAAATATTTTTAAAAGCAGCAACAGGGGAATCAAATAATATTTAAGAGGAGGAAATTGTCCAAGTGTTCAAACCCTGAGGGAAAAAGGCAATTTATTAACTGCTGGTTTGTTTCCACAAAGACATTTGGAAAGAGTACCATCTGTAAAATATTTAAAACTCACAAATAATTTTTCAAATGTTGTGAGTTCATTGATACAGAGATGTGGGGTGTTTGTGTTTAAAGGTTTCTTTTTTTACCCCAAAAATGTATCCCCAAAAGATGTATACAGGCAATGAGCATTTTATGCTTGTGCAGTATGTGTGTAGCTGCACACACGTGCATCATTGCAACCTGGAAGTGGCCGGAAAAGGGGGGTCGGAGATGTAACAGGGCTCTGCTGATGTGCACAGGTTAGAAACATAACCCCTATGCAAAACGGCCATTGTCTGTCGTATCATAAGCTGCCAGATTTGATTTGAATAACTATTTGGTGTAATAAACATTTTGATGAATGCAAGAGTTGGAATTGCTTCAGTTAAAACTGAACCAGTGTTCTTTTTGTACGCAAGGTTGTGTGTGCTTGTAGCCACCCCCCCCCCTTTAAAAAAAGACATTCTGCAATTTGGGCACTTTGGCTTAGAGAAGTGAGTATTAGTGGTATAAAATTTACTCATATGTAAGCACAAAGAGCATGGAATTGTGCACGTATTCAGAAGGACTAATAGAAGATGTTTTGGAGCATATATTTATACTTGTATTCCACTTGTCTTTCCATCATGTATAACAGGATGCCCAAAGCAGCTTAAAATCAACATAATTTTCAAAAAATATCAAAATGGAAAACAAAAAGCAAACAGCAGTTAAGAAGAAAGGAAATTTACAAAAAGCTTCAGCTCAAAATTCAGACAAATTTTAAGCTTGAATAAAATTGTCTTTACCTGGCATCTAAATGCCACCAGAGAGGAATCAGCCAGGTTCCCTGGGGCAAGGTCCTCCAGAGTCTTGGCACCACTAGAGGAGGCAATGTTAGAGGAGAGGTAGCTCTAGGGGGGGTGGGCACGTAACCTTTGGGGCACAGGAGCAAGCTCCACCACTATTGCTCCAAGGTAGAGTGGGAGGTGGGTGGCTAGATTTTGGCATTGCACAGGGGGCCACTGAAATTTGAGAGCCAAGGTACACCAGTGGTTAGAGGGGGTTTGGATGTGGTAGAGATATCTTTGCTGGTGAGGATGAGGCCTCCACTGTGCCTGCTGAAAGCACAGTGGAGTGCATTCAACTGCCTAAGGTGTTTCTACCAGCATTTACTGTTGTAAGACCCTGAAACAGAACACTGTGCGCAAGCTGGGATAGGGTTGGTGATGGATCTGCTAGATCCAAAGCAGGCCTGTTTCCTGAAGCTAGCAAAACAAAGTGGAAAATTACAGCCCTTCGGCTTCTACCCTGGCCAGCAGGGCTGTGGATATGGCAGTGAATCCATTGGTTCACTACCACCCCAGCTGCAACGTGGATTCCTGTGTAAGTCCTTCAGGTCAGAGGAAGATGAGATTCAAGCAAGAAGATAGTATTTCTTGTACTGCTATAGCACAATGAATGTGCTGTTAAAAATTCTGCACAGAATGCACAAGGCTATGTCAGTGGATGTCCAAATACATAGCGAACTCATTGTCAACTCCCAGGGAAAGGTTTTTGTTTGTTTTATAGAACTTTTTGATGGTGGTGGAATTGCAAAACTCTGGCAAAACTTAAGAACAGTTCAGCAGCTGTGTCCATTATATTTGGGAGTTTTCATTTTTTGCAACAAGTAATTCTAACTTTTAGACCTTAAGGACTTGAAATTGTTTTTGCATATGGAGACAGGGCTTTTAAAAATATTTTTTAAAAGCTTTCTTTTTACCTCCTATTTATTTACAACAAAATACAAGTTTATTTATTTTTAACATCCGGACAAAATTCTCATGGAATTAATCGGTTGCTGCTTTAATTTTTGTAGTAAATAGAGGTGGGAGCTTGATCTTTTTTCAGTTATTTTTTATGTTTATTTTGGAGCAACCTGATCTCATTATACATTTTAATGGTGTGAATGAAGAGTGATTGCATCCAGTAAAGCTGATGTTGCAGTAAGTTCAGGACTGACAAAAGGAAATGCTTCTTCACACATTTAACTTTTGGAATTCACTGCCATAATATTTGCTCCAATGCTTCTTGCTTACAGCCACTGCAGTGCTGTAAGCTTGGACGAGGGAAGCTGAGGTTTAGATCCCTGCTCAGCTGTGAAGCTTACTGGGTGAATCTGGGCACCTTTCATTCTGTTGGATGATTGTGGGCACCCTGAGCTCCTTGAAGATACAATATATAAATGCAATGAATTATCCTAATTCATGAAGGTTGGTATGTGAACAGCTGTGAATAGCCATGCTAGCTGCCCTAAATGACACCATGTTTAGAGGCAGTATGCTTCTCAATTTTGAATCCAGGGGATAAGCAGGGGTTGGCCATCACAAAAAAGGAAATAAATCCCAACAATCTGAAGTCTTGTTAAAAAGATTGGGTTCAAAAAATAATTGCAAACTAATGTAAACACACACAGAGAGAGACAGAGAGAAAGAAGGGCAGGATTCACCTAACAAGCCCCTTCAGCAGAAGCACAAGGACTCCTGCTTGCACAATGGGACTTCCCCCCTTTCCTTGTGTACCCCTCAAAATGTGCTCAAATCAGTCAGGAGAGCCCCCAGAATAGCAGAAAGAGGAGAGGGGGATTGTTCTATCTGGCAAGCTGAAATGCTTACACAGATGGAATAGAACAGTGTTGAATTCTACCAAATGCAATTTAATGGAATCTAATGACAATTAAAAATAAACAATGCTATTTATAACCAAAGCAAAAGCATACAAATGCAAACAGTGTATATTAGGAAAATAACTGAACAGATGTAGCTCATAAGATATCACAGATCGCTGGAATGTCAAGAAAAAAAAACACAAATATAACTTACAAACTATCCCAAGACTCAAAGATATTTTGATATTGGTCTTCCTCATTTGCCTTTACTATGTGCATGAAAACTGTTTGGTGGGAAAAGTAACTGTAACTCAACAAACACGAAGCCAAATGTACAAATTAAGAAAGTAACACCACCTGCTGATACAAAATATAATAATAATAAATATTATTATTTATTCAAAACAATACATTTAAAAACTCAGAAGCTGCCTTCCCAAATGGAGCCTTAAAAGAGCAGAAAACATATCAAGTTACAATAAACTATACAGTGAAGAAAAACAACATAATATAAATTCCATCCTTCAAATGATACTTACAAATATCTATTTAAAACTAATGTTAGAACTGCTTCATAAATGTCATAACTTTCTACATGAATATAATTTCCATCTAGGAAATTGATTGCATGTACCTCACGGTATGTGATGCACTCCATGTCTGTTTCTCCATCATGAGAAGCTTTAGCTTGTTCTGTGATATATACATGTGATGAAACAGAAACATTTGCTAAGTGTGATAGGGTATATATAGGGCACATGAAATTTCCTGCACAAGTGGCAGGCACAATTTGACATTTCAGGGGTACTGCTAAACTCATTCACTTGCTGCCCTTCGTTGTGGTATGACAAATGTAGGAAGGGCTGAGCGTCCTCTTCTTGCCCACAAGTGCCAGTCACAGAGTCTTCCTACCTCTTTGCAGCTGTTAGGTAGAGTCCTGGTTTTCCATTTTTGGGTTTCCATCAATTTGTGGTTCTTCTGGCAATAGTATAATAATGTACTGAGTTCAGGTATTTGGCTTCTTAAATATGTACTCTTCTAATAGGCAGGTCAAATAAAGAAATGTTTGATGAAATTCACTCAAATCCTAACTCTTTTGCAAAAGGAGTATAAAAAACATATATTTGCTCCATTATTGTAATACTTTACTTTACAGCCTAAAGTAACTAAAATGTATAAGAGAAAGCTGTACTAAATATGCTGGTTTGCTGATCAGTTATGGTGGATGAAAGAACTGTCTTACTGTGGAATAAATTGCACTCGACATTTGTCATTGCAAACGTGTTTATCAGACTGGTTTGTTATTATTTAATCAGGCAAATTGGAGACAACTTGATAGTCCCTGGCGGAGTGAAGACCATAGAAGCCAATGGAAGGATGGTTATCCCTGGAGGGATTGATGTCAACACTCATTTGCAGATGCCATACAAGGGGATGACAGCAGTGGATGACTTTTTCCAGGGGACAAAAGCAGCCTTGGCGGGTGGGACCACCATGATCAGTAAGTACAAGGGTGGAGGGGGGCTCTCTTTGTGACTTCCTCAACAGTTTGTGGGTCTTCTAAACATTACCTTCATTTTTTATTATTAGAAAACTTGCTTCTGGTGCATAATATGGTGCTAGGTATAGATATGATGTTAGTTATAGTTAAGATAGGGTGAACGTTTTACAAATGGAAAGTACAGTTCATTGAGTGAAAGCACAAATGGAAAGTACAGTTCTACATGCTCCCATCAGTCCCAGCCAGAGTTGTGGTCCATTACCATCTACCACATCAGTCATCCTTTCTGTAGAACATATTGAGGGCTGCCTCAGAAGCTCAATAATTGCCATTACTGGTTCATAGTTGTTTATTTCTATAGTATTTAAAATGTTTAAAAATGCTCGAAAACTGCTCTACTCATTGCAGCTCCATTGGTCATCAGATGTAATGGGTGATGCATATTTATTTTTGTTTTTCCTCCATGGAAATAATTTGGAGCTAGAAAGTGTGTAGTTATGGCAAATGAACTTCAGTAGACTCCAAAGCGAGATGAAGTTTGCGTTACAGCTTCCATGGAAAAATCAGGCTTTCTGGAAAAACTTACTGAAGTGTAAGGATTTATGCAATAACCCAACTTAGCTTCATTATACTGTGAGATTTTTGTTGAAGGTCTTGTTTGCTCAAATATAAAGATTTAATCTTTTATTCAATGGCATTTCAACAGTTTAACAAAGAATAAATGTGCACAAAATTGTGATTTAAAAATAATAATAGTAGAGCATGCTGCAGAAGACAAATCAATCTCCCAGCATGCCTAGGAAGTAAACTAAAATGGGAGAGCAATTCTTGCTTCTTGTTTTTAGAATGTTCTGGTTCATAGCTTGATGGTTCTGCAGGGTTTTTTTGGCTTATTGAGTCACAGGACAAGTTGCAAGTGTGACTGCAGTTGGTTGAAAATGTTTTACTTCCTGCTCCTTCATTTTTGTGTTGAAAGAACTGCAGTATCTGCCGCAGTGTCTGTTGCACTTAATAACTGCAGTAGAAATTGAGGATTACGTCAGGGGCAATAAAAAGGTAAATTAAGCTGCATGTTAGGAAGATACTTTCTTCTTTTTTTAATGAGTCGTAGTGAGGGAAAGAGATGAGGCAACCTGCTACTACTTCCCGCTCACTTCTTAGCAAAAGCCTGCTAAAAGCACCTGGTATAATGCCAGGAACTATTAATCCAAAGCACAGTGCCTTATTTTTTCATTCTTCCTTCTGGTAAGTGCACTCTAGACATATCTGAGAAATTACAAGCAGTAAGATGAGACATGCTCTCTTGGTTCACTTGCTAGACCCAAATTGTCAAATATGGTAGAGGCTCCTGTGTTGAAAATGCCTGGACAATGACTGCTCTTTATAGTTCTAAAATATTCCTATTTCTGAAGTATCTTCTCTGTTTCTTCTTTACCCGGATTCCTTGCTATTAACTTTGTTGCCTAAGTAGTCCTCTATACCTATTTACAGTGTGCTCCATCACAAAAATAAATACTGAAATAATGCTGCATCTGTTCTTTTGGTGGTGAAAACATTGCCCCAAACAGCATAGTGACTGAGACTTTGAAAAACTGTTTAGCTGGTTTCTGTGGTACATTGTGTCTTGTAGAATGCTAGGAAACAGCATATTTTTTGAAGGATCCATGAAGTTGGCCTTTAGGAGTTCAGGAGTCTTTGGGCTACAGAAGACTTACTGTATTTACTCGAGTCTAATGCACCATCAAATCTAATGCACACCTCAGTTTTCGGAACCTTGAAACCTAAAAAAGGATTTGCTGGCGAATGTAAATGTGCCATTGAATCTAATGCCCACCTTAATTTTCGCAACGTAATTTGGCCAAAAAAGGGGGAACATTAGATTTGAGTAAATACGGTAATTGTTTAGAGGGAAATCTCCAGACAGAAGGGAAGAGCATAAGACCTTCATTCTTTACTACAGCTTGCTGCCTTTGTTCACAGTTGATCATGTTGTTCCTGAGCCCGAGTCCAGCCTCATAGAAGCATATGAGAAGTGGCGAGAGTGGGGTGATGGGAAGGCTTGCTGTGACTACTCCCTGAATGTGGACATCACCCACTGGAATGACAGTGTCAAACAAGAAGTGCAAACACTCATCAAAGAAAAAGGTTCGTCAATGCCAGAGGCCAATCCCTTGTCTTCCCACATTCTAATTGTATGTTAGAATATATAGTGCATGATTCTGTCTTAACAGACATGTGTGCTAAGATTTGTTGGGTCCAACCACAGTTTTCTTACTATCTCCTTTGGGCGATATTAATTGTTCCCCAGTTATATGATAAGTAACTCTTGATTCTACGTGATAATTATCTTAATGTAGAAAATGGCTTACAAATCATAGTGCTGATGTTATTTGGTATTGCAGTACCAATACATCAACTGGTTCAATCTCTTTTTGCATGCTTTCTTCCAGGCTACTAAATCAGTGTGATCCAGAAAGTGTCCTCTCATGTTTCTTAGATTTCTATAAGCAGCACTCCGAAAGGTGGCCACATGCCCAATAAATATTTTCCCTTTTCTTAAGCTTTTGACTACATTTAAGATTCAGCAGAGCTTTGGCTAGATAACTTCAATGTTTCAGAGAATCAACTAACAGGACAATAAACAGAAAATTTCCTTGTGCTGCTGGCTCTTGCCAAAGATTCCCATTCCATTATGTGTGAGAAATTCCTCACATGACTAGTGGAGTACCGATTTAGAATGACGTGAAGTAGAGAATAAAATCTTATTTGCCAACTTTTCTTCTTATATAATCTTTTGCTTTAGGTGTTAACTCTTTCATGGTTTACATGGCCTATAAGGATTTGTACCAGATGTCAAATACAGAGGTAAGAACTAAGCTGTTCAACTGTGCTGTATCCATTGCTTATCAGCCTTTTTAAAGGGATAATACTGTGTTTTAATTTGTGATTTTGAGCCTTCTTGGTGGCCTCATGTAGGACTAAATGCTAGGACAGAAATTATCTTACCAGTAAAAATGTCCATCATTGATTTGTGACAACTATAAAAAGGTAAAGGTACCCCTGCCCGTACGGGCCAGTCGTGTCCGACTCTAGGGTTGCGCGCTCATCTCGCTTAAGAGGCCGGGAGCCGGCGCCGTCCGAAGACACTTCCTGGTCACAGGGCCAGCGTGACAAAGCTGCAGAAACGCCGTTTACCTTCCCGCTAGAAAGTGGTACCTATTTATCTACTTGCACTTAGGGGTGCTTTCGAACTGCTAGGTGGGCAGGAGCTGGGACTGAACGGCGGGAGCGCACCCCGCCGCGGGGATTCGAACCGCCGACCTTACGATCAGCAAGTCCTAGGCACTGAGGTTTTACCCACAGCGCCACCCGCTGTATAGAACTATAATCCAATACAAATACCGCTCCTCGCCATTTTTTTAATGAGGGCTACACAGTGTCTCACAAGACATCTGATTAAGAGGCAACAACACATGTAAGTGCAGCTAGGATTTATAGACTTCAGCCAGTTGTCCTTTAGTGTGGACATCTAGTTCCTTCTCCTGAGCTCTCACTATTTTTCTTCCTTTATTCTTAAGTGGTAGTTGACTGAATTGGTAGCCCTTTCAAAGTCCAGTGCTAATAACAGTAAATAAAGAAATAAAATCTCTGCTAATCAGAAACATGAAAATGTTGAACCACATGTTTTCTAATGTTGGCTTTCTTGTTAATTTCTCTTTTTCAGTTGTATGAGATATTTAGTTTTTTGGGAGATCTTGGCGCAGTAGCTCAAGTTCATGCTGAAAATGGAGATATCGTTGCACAGGTGATGTTGTTCTACCTTCTCTTTGACCAAAGCACATATTGTAAGCAGAAATAATGTATGTATACTAGTGTAAAACATGACACATTGTACAAATGTATTCTGAAAGAGCCAGGTGGGTCCTTAGATCCCAATCAGGTAGAGATTGTAAATGCCTGAATTAAGTTTTCGTCCTTCAACTTGAAATTCTAACCAGTTAAGTAGGATTATGTTGTCTGAATACTGTATAGTTTGTCTTCTGTCTTCTGATTAATCAGCAGAACTGGTAATGTACCAAACAGTACCACAATAGTAGTTGTGGGCAAGCATATTATCCAGATGTACCTGGGTTTTGCAGATATTTATCAGTGGCTTTAAATCTTGATTTCAGCACTATAGATCTACTATAGTGTTTTGTTCCAAAAATTGTTTTGTAAATGCTAGCTTATGTAAAAGCTTAATAAGTTTTTTTAAAAAAACTATAATAAGCTGACAGCCAAGGCTATATAACATTTAACTACAGTCATTCCTGTATTAGGATAGGTTAACCACAGTAATCCAAGCTCTGGTAACCACACATTTAGTCTTTGCTCTATGCAACATATTCAGATGACTGTAATGTACTCAGATTTACTCCTTAATAACAATTCTTAAATCTGTTTCTTAACTTCATTCTGTTTATATTCTTTAGGAGCAAGCTAGGATGCTGGAGATGGGAATAACTGGCCCAGAGGGCCATGTACTTAGTAGGCCAGAAGAGGTAAGATGTCACTGATGAATCAACAAACACCCTTCAGACAGATTGTTGCTGCTGCACACTCAATTTTGCAGTAGATGGTTTAAGTTCCCAGTGCTAACATGAACCAGTGCAGTTCCAAAAGCAACCGACAAGTCCTGCCTGGGCGAACTGGGCATTCCATAGCACATTCCTGCAGCTTTGCTTTTTATAGACTTGAGAAACAAGACAGTGAAAATTAGGGTAATTAAAAGGACTCTCTAGCGGTGCATCTGCATTGTAAAATAATTGTCTAGAAATTTGCCAGTATCTCATTTCTGCTTACAGCTAATATTAGCATCCAGGTTCTTTATTATTTGGCCTGTTAATCCACATTTTAGTTTAAGGCTGAATTTTATGCTATCACTTGTGGTAATGAGGGTTGTTTTTTTGACAGAGTAAACACCCTTCATACATTCCTAGCACTATAGTCAGGGCTGGCCATGGTAGTTTTGCAGCACTAAGAGCAAAGGAAATTGCTATGTTTAAATAGGTATAACTTTATACCCATAGGGAGCAGGAATGGTAGGAGCATTACATTTGCACATAATACTTTCATTACTATAATTGTCCTAAAATAGGAAGGTCAGTGTATGTTAAATGCTAACATGCTTCTACAGCTGGCTTTGGAATAAGGTATCTTCCATTCATCTTGGTAGGGTGTAACACATTTTCTCTGCTTACTATATTTTTGTGGTTGGTTTTGAGGATTTTTGAGAAAAAGGACAGGAATTCTGAAACTTATGTAAGTTGTTTGCCCAGGCAGCTGTCCCGAGTCTCTATAGTGCTGCTGCTGTTCTAAGGTTGCTGGACTTCATGGACAGTCTCTTTACTCCTGACTCAGAACTGTCTTATGGGGAGGATGATGTGTTAACCACACATATGGTTTCCTTAGCACACATCCTGATGGCACATGTGGTATGGTTTTTGGACCGCAAGCCTCAGTCATTACCGAATAGTTGCAGCCATGTGGAAAACACACCACTTTGGTTATCTGGAATGTTGCACAAAACAGCCATTCAAGAATATATTATTTGGGATTCCTTTAAATTTCTAGGATAAAGCTACTCCATAATTCAGGGAAATCTGAACATGTCTGGGGTATAATTGAGATTCCGTGTGTTGTAGATTGGCGGGGAGCAAGTTGGCTGTCCTGGGGCTGCAATTCCCCATCACCCTGATGAAGATCTTAATTGCCTATTTCCTCTAGACTTAAAGCTGAGAAGCTACATATCTAAAGCATGCTTCCTTTAAGCATACAAGACTGCACCATACTACTGTGGAAAGTTTCACGTTGTTTTTGTATTTGGTTGTTAATTTGTTTTTCAAATTTGTAAGCAAATAATTTGTTGAGCACAACACCAGTCTCCTTCCTTGGTGTTGTGCTCTCTCTCCAGGAAAGCATCAGTGCACTTACACAGCAGCTGCAGCACTCTTCCGTCTTCCTCCAGCTGGCTGGTCAAGTGTGTAATAAAAGGCATGTCTTAAATCACTTGCTATGAAGCTTTTTTTCATTTTCAGCAGAATTAGTTCATAAAGAATCACCTGCTATATAACAAAATGCTTAAATATTCTCAGGCTGGCTCATAACAGTGAAATAATACATTCTGAACATATATTTCAACAATATTTTGCAAATAGTTCAGTTTTTATCCCTGTGGGCAGCAAGTGATTTTTGAAGGTTGCTCATAGCTGCCTTCACCTGTGGAACAGGGAATTGTGGTTTGGAAATATTTCAAACTTATCTTTGCTTGGAGGTTATTTATGTTTTGCATTTTCTGGTGCTTCACATAAACATCCTTGTGCTGAATTTCCAGCATCCCAGCCGTATAGCAGTTAGGTCTCAAATAACATTAGATATTCAGATTCTAAGGGGGGGAGGTGCACGTAAGTATGTTACTCTTGGCAAGTCCCTTTACAATGCTGACAGATGGAATTTAAATCATTTCCTCAGCAAATTGGCATTAAGTAAGACAGCCCTAAGAATTGTATTCACATAGTCTTGACACTTTGTTAGAGAAGAAATTGTTTCAGCATAGGCAGATGGTTGAGTGAAAAACTTTTCAAACTTTGATTCCTTGGTTCCTTTACAAGCTTGCCTAAAGTCGAACCTCTACTTACCACCGCCTCTTCTTACTGTATATGGTTTGTTTCAGGACACTCTCTTATTTTTTCCTTTCCTTTTTAAAATATCAGTATTTAAGCTGTTGGCAGTCAGAAGGTATTTTAGATTATGTCAGGCTGAACAATGAATGATGTAATGCTCCAAAGATATCTTACTTGCTGAAGTGTTGAAAGTTATAACAGCAAGCAAGATATGAAAATTACAGGCTTCTGATGTCATGGGAGGCAGTAGGGGCCAATAGGAAGGGAAAACAGTCATCATAATTGGGTTGGAACTGCATCCTAAACAAATAACCAGCAGAAAACCATCCTCTTTTCCAGTACAGCCATTGTTAAGTAACAAAATAGACTCAGGCTGCATGCCTTATTCAGTAAATAAGCCAAAGCTTTAGTCCAAAATCAATTTTAATCAGTGAGGGTTAAACCTGAGGACTGAGAGATAGGGAGATGAGGAGAAGAGAGAAATTGTTGTAATTGTGGATTGTACATATAATAATAATGAAATTGGCAAATTTTGGGTTTGTAGCTCACAGTTATATGGCTCAGGTGGTTTGATTGGCTCTGCAAGAGATGCATGCTGTTGCTTTAGAACAGCTGCTAATATATTCTCAATGTTAACTGTTAATAAAAATGATATACAATTAATCACCACTAACAAATTAGTGAACTCAATTTTTTCCTTTTTGCTGCTGCTTTGGGACCATTCGTAGCCTAAACCGTCTCTCTGTGAATTATTTTATTCATTTCTATCCTGCCTTTCCTCCAGACTGGTACCCAGGGTGGCTTCTGGATAAAAATATAAAAACACAAGATAAATGATTCCTCCTCCTTTCCCCCTGTTAAGTAGCTGACTGCTGTATGGAGCATGTCTCTCTATCTAGCAAACACAGGTTTCATTTACTAAATGGGTTCATTAGGGGATACAGGGTTAATGCACAAGCTGAGCTTAGACATAATAGTCTCACATAGCAGGTTGTGTTAGCTTTCATCTTTCAAGGCCAAAACTGCTACTGTGCATGATTTGCAATGTTTTCTATTGCAAAATGCATGAACTACTGCGAACAAAGGAGTCTTTGGAGAGAGAGGACAGTTGTGCAAGAAACACCCATCACACATAAAATAGAAAGTTGATACTGTGTTGGGTAGAGTTTGGAAAGGTTAGTGAGGGAAGCGTTTTAGAATTTAATGCTTCTGCTTTGTTCAGGATTTGAGGATCATTCTTTTCTTGCTGTTCCAAACTTTCTTAAGGGAATGGAAAGGTCATGCTTTGAAGTGGAATATATTGTGTCATGCAAAGTTACTGAACTCCTTTGCTGTTTTCTGAGCTCACAGTCCCTTCTCTGTTTCAGCTGGAGGCTGAAGCTGTCTTCCGTGCGATCACCATTGCCAGCCAGACCAACTGCCCCTTATATGTGACCAAAGTGATGAGCAAGAGTGCTGCTGACCTGATTTCACAGGCCAGAAAAAAGGGTGAGCAGCTGCATCTTTGTTACCTACCCATGTCACCTTACTTACAAGGTTTGCTAGAATGGCTGTAGCCTCAGAATGACTTTAAAAAAGGAAACCAGTATAAAAACACTAGAATAAGGGTAATCATCTTGTGGACTACAACTCCCAGCAGCCCCAGCCAAAACGGGAGGGCCACATATTAAGCGCTCTTGAGCCAGAAGAACAAAAACCAATAGCAAAGAAGCAGCCAATTAAAAGAATACAAAAACATAACTGAAATAGACCAAGGGCCACAAAGCTTCCCCTAAAGAAGGTTTTCATGATCCTCCTGAAAAGGAGTAAGCATGGTGGGAAGTGAATTCACTTGGAAGAGGATCCTACCATCAAGGAGGCCTGCTTATTTTAGCCTGCTTACATCAGAAGATGAGGCTCTTTATCAGCTATACCTTTAACACTGTCCTTCAAAGGGTCAGTGCTTTGTTCCGTTCTTCAGATAATTCCTTTTAAAATTTATCCAAGATTCCCTTTGCCAGCTCAATGTCTTCCGTACATAGTCTTTGTTTTTTGGCACCATCATGGGTCTGTCTTCAATGTCATCAGAACCCATCTATTGAGTCAGTTTATGATGTTAAAATGAATCTTCAGAGTCCGTTCTTTCACTCATTGTGATATATCCTTCTCAGGGTCAATGTTAAATCTAAATAGTTTTAGGATTTGGGGTACATTTAATCTGTTATTTCATCTGGCTGAGGAGGAGAGAGCTGCTCAGCCTGCCATCTTTATCAGTGATGTCACTGCTCCCCTTGGACTAGTTGACAGCATATTTGAACCTTGATTTACCAAGTCCTAGTCTGACACTCCTTTAAGGAATCCTGGGTTTAGAGCTTTAAAGGCAGTCTGATTTGTCCTTGAAAGACCGGAAGTTGATGTAGTTCTTTAAGCATAGGTGATATATGTGGTCTGCAGCAGATTCTAATTATGGCTGCCATATTCTAGAGCTAGACTAACTGAGGATGGCACTAACTTTTATAAATGTGTACTTCTGCCAACAGAATCAGCTGCAGGCCTAGCTCCCCTTCTCCCCTTCTGTAAAATGTATTGTCCTTGTCCTAAATCTTTGTTGTTATTTTCACCATCAGGTAATGTAGTGTTTGGCGAGCCAATTGCAGCCAGTCTTGGAACAGATGGAACACACTATTGGAGCAAAAACTGGGCAAAAGCTGCTGCATTTGTGACCTCCCCTCCGCTGAGTCCAGATCCAACAACTCCTGATTACATCAACTCCTTACTGGCCAGGTTGGTTATAGCGAGAAAGGGAAATACTCTCTCTTGCAACCAGTCCTATGGAAAATGAATAATAAGATGATGCTTGGAGCTAACATAAACAGGAAAGTAGTGAACTGCACCCACTCAAGTGGGGACTTTCCAGATTCTGTTTATATTGCCTTGTTCATTTGGAGGATTCTGAGGTGTTGCTATTGCAAGTGCACATTTGCATCTGGAATAGCTCATAAGACAGCTTCAAACTGAGGACAGCGGTGATGCTGAAAAAGAAGGGATACTTACTAAAGAAATTAGACGTATAGAAAAACAAAAGAAGTGGGTCATTTAGCACTGGGGGGTAGTTAGCTGAATTGCATGTTGGCACAGACCTGGATTAGTGAGCATCCAGAAACTAAAAATAAGGTTTTATATTTGGAAACAGTGAGGTATATTTCAGATTTCAAGTTTGGAAATAGTGAGGTACATCTCACATTTCAAATTGTATGCGTTGACTGGCAACTTGAAGAGAAGACTGAATAAACTAGGTGTGAGTTGTATTAAAACTGACCAACATGGAAAAAATATTTCATAACACATATGAAGTGGCCAAGTCCTGGAAAAAAGGAACCATGCCTGCTTTTCTTAAACTCCCTGCTCAGTATTCTTTTGGATATAGTCTTTAGGAGGATCGCCTGCCTGTTAGTTAGCTAGTTTTTAGCAGAACAAATCTGACTGACACAAATCTCTCTGCGTAGTAAAGCAGACATATGGCACCAAATTATTAAGAGGAGATGGAGATTATCATTGGATTAGGACTTGTGTTCTGAAGCCCAGACTGAGGCCATGAGGCTCAGAGACTCTTTGAATCAGAAAATCAGTCACAGGGTCCATCTGGAAGGCAAACAATCTCTATAGTTTCCTTTTTTAGTGTTTAGACAAGGCTTTAAGCCCCCCCCCCTTTTTTTTCTTAATTACCGTGCATCCTTTCAGCTAAGTCCCTGGCAGCTAGCAGACGCCAGGAAGCAGGAAGTTTCCATGGAACTCTTTGCATAGTCTTTGGTATGATTGTTAGGCCATGACCATTGTTTGTTGCTGCCCTCTAGAGCCACAAGCAGATAAATATAATGGACCAAAGCAAATGACTTAGTGTCTTTAGACACTACATGAACTTTGAAACAAAGTTAAGTTAATAGGTTATGCTAAAAGCTTGTTTCATACAGTGGTTGAAATACTTTGGATTATGTGGGTCAAGGTTTTGTTACATTGCAAGAAAGAGTAGAATAGAAGCAATGTAGCAATTCTGTCATAGATGAAATCTGGATGCCTTTCCAACAAAAGATTCTAGGTGTGGCTAAAGTAATAAAGTCTTTACCTTTACCAAGAAGTAGACAAACCAAGAAGCAGATGCTTTAGGCAGCCAACCAATTTTATTTCTCTCTCCTTCACATAACATTTTGACAGTATGCCGTTGAAGATTTCACTGCTAGTGGGCAATCTCTTGTGACTCCAGTATCTAATTTTCACACTGAGAGCTGGTTCTAATCATATGCTGTTCTAAAAAAAATCCTGCTCACATACATTGTACACCCCTGAGCATTATAAAGTGGAACCTGTGAACTCCTGCAAGATCATGGCTCTCCTTCCATGAAAATGAAAAACACTTTCTAGTTTCACGGGAACTGTGGATTCATCTTAACACTGTTCATGTGAATAAACTTGCATCAGCAGACTTTCTTTAAAGCATAGTGTTGGCACTGATCTGTTGTCTGACTCACTTGTCTGCAATCAAATCAATCTGGTGCTAGCTGCAATAATTTTCTTGCTTCATTTTTCAAGAGCAAATAAATCTTCAGCTGAAAAAGGTTCTTGAATAGGTTTAGATTTACAATGATCAATAAACAGTACTGTCTCCGTCCTAGGCTTACAATCTAAAAGGCATGACACAAAAGGAAAAAAGATGTGGGAGGAGGAGGGGGAAAAGCAATATTGGGCATTGCTACTTAGTCACAAGGTTCTTTTATACATTACTTTTCTAGTTCACATTTATGCTAATTACAGCCTTTCAGTAAACTACTTGGAGATAAAAGCATTCTTGTACGACTGGACTAAGGGCATGGCTAACCAATACATTTTGTTCCTTGTCTCTGAGCTAGTGGTGACCTCCAAGTCTCAGGAAGTGCACACTGTACATTCAGTACAGCGCAGAAAGCAATTGGAAAAGACAACTTCACAGCAATCCCAGAGGGGACCAATGGGATTGAGGAACGGATGTCTGTTATTTGGGACAAAGCAGTGGTAAGAGAAGAGGATGGGGATTGATATTACTTGTATTATTTATTCAATGTATTAGTTGCTTGCCTCACAGAAGTCTTGAAGTGACATAAAAATTTAGGAGCATAAAGCATAATGTAAAATCATAATAAAGAACTATACATTACCATCAGAGCCGTACAGTAACTTATAAAACAGAACCAATAAAACAGCAGCAGAAAAATACCATAGACAGCTATGTCATAATCCATCAAATATATTGGCACCATGTGGACCTTAGTGTGAACGCATTCCAAAGCAGGTAGCCACAAATGAAAAGGCCCTGTCCCTCATCACCACCCTTCAAATCTCCTTCAGAGGGGGGACCTGGAGGAAGGCCTCAGATGACAGATCAAAGGGTCTGTGTAGGTTCTTATTGGGAGAAACGCTCCAAAATATATTAGTTGTGCATTTAAGGTGAATCTGCTTAATGACCTGCTCTTTTAATACTAGTTTTATCCAGAATAAAGGAAACTGAATTATTCAGCTATTGGAAATGAAAACTTCCCTTTGTAACTCGTATAGCCTCTGTTTATATCAGCTGCATGGTTGTCAGCTTGTTTCTGAGCCCAATTCAGGCTGCTCACATTAATGTTTAAAGCCTTATATGACATATGCCCCAATTATCTGAGATCGCCTCCTTCCTTACAGACCCTCTGGGTATTAAGATTGGCAGAAAGGACCATCTTGGTAGTTCCACTGCCTAGTGCTGGCCCAGGAGAGGGCATTCTCTGTGACAGCTCCTAGGCTGTGGAATTCCTTCCCCACAAAGGTGCATCTGACACCTTCATTATATGGTTTCCAATGTACTCTGAAGATGCAGCTCTTTATTCTGGCATTTGATATCTGAGATTTGTATTTTTGGGACCTGCTTTACTCCTATGACTGTAACTTGTTTTACTTGCCTTATCTTTCTTTTATGATTAATACCCAACAGGCTACGGGTAAAATGGATGAAAACCAGTTTGTGGCTGTGACAAGCACCAATGCTGCCAAGATCTTCAACATGTACCCAAGAAAGGGCAGAATTGCTGTTGGATCAGACAGTGACCTTGTCATATGGGATCCCGATGCAGTGAAAATTGTATCTGCTAAAAGCCACCAATCAGTAAGTCTTTTGCTGGTCAGTAAGTCTTTTAACTTCACAAACTGACATGGTCAGTTTGTGAAGTTAAGCACAGGAATATAGGAACCTGAGCCCTGGACAGCTTTGTCTTCTCTTCATTCTGGGTTGCTCGTTTCTGCTTCAGTCTGCCTTAGCCCATCCACATCCTCACAGAAACGAAGTAGCAAACAAAAATGAAATGTATTTCTTTATTTTTAAAAAAGGTGTTTAGGCTATAGGGTCAAAGCATTCATCTCTTGAGGGCAAAAAGTTTTGGGCCGGAATACTTGTGTGTTTTCAGATCTTAGGAGGAATTCAATGCAGTGCTAATATTATTTAGTTAGCACAAGCATTTCAGCTTGCCAGACAGAATGATCCCCCACCTGCTGTTCTTGGGTTTCATAGAGTGTATCTTTCTTTCTTTCTTAAAATTTATATACCGCCCTATACCCATACGTCTCAGGGCAGGGGTAGGCCCGCAGGGTAGAGGGTATCTGTAGACTTGGCACTGGTTTAGGTGGGCTGGTGGCTTGATGCATAATGAGTCTGACTCCAATGTGTTGTAGGCAGCGGAATACAACATCTTTGAAGGAATGGAGCTACGTGGCGCCCCCTTGGTTGTCATATGCCAGGGGAAGATAATGATGGAAGATGGCAACCTTCATGTGACACAGGGGACAGGGCGCTTCATTCCTGGCACCCCTTTCTCAGACTATGTCTACAAGCGCATCAAAGCAAGGAGGAAGGTAAGATGGAGAAGCCCAGTATGTAGGGTTTTAATGATGGTGTCTCTTCCTTCATACTGCTTTATGGCAAGGGAACTGTGCACCACAGCTCTTTCCCATGCTGTGAAGATACTACCAGAAGCCCTGAGTCACATGGGAGTAGCCAGCATTGTCCTAGTTTCTAGAAGGTATCATGCTTATGTTGGGTACAGCTGTCATGCGGTCTCCTCTCTTACAGCCATGAACTTCAGACATTATCTTTGTCATAGAAGCAGCCATAGAGTAGTAGCTTCTACAATTGAGAAGAGACCCTTTCTGTGTATCATTAATGAGAAATGCATGGCTACATTTCCTTCCTCAGAGAGCTTCTCCTTATTCAGGTTGCCTTGCTTGGTAGCATGTTTTCACTGTGTTTACAAGACCAAAACCTGTAGTAAATCATCATATCACTCCCACCCTTCTGCTAATTGTGGATGGGTGATGGAGAAGTCTGTGAAGGCCTTTGCACTGACAGTTGAGCGGACAGTTGAGGGAAGCCAGGCCTAATACAGGGGTTTTCAACCTTTATTGGTCCACGGCTCCCTTGACCAAATACATTGTTTATGCGGCACCCCTGTGGGGCTCAGAAGCCCAGTTATGTCACCCCTTGTTTGCAGAGTAGCAGCCTCACACCCTTTTTTGAACACCCTCCCTTGTGGAATGTTCCCTCAGCCTCCTCTCCTCTCCCCTCTCCTTGGGAGTCCTCTGGGCTGCTGCCGCCCCTGGTTTCTGAGCGGCACCTCCTGCCCCAAAGAGATGTGTCTCCTCACATTGCCCCACAGGGACCTGGGAAGCACCCCGTGACCAGCCCAAGAGGCACCATTCGCCTGGGGAGCTTGTAGCCAGAGCTGCTGCAACAAACAGCTATGCAAGCCATTGGGAGACAGAGACACAAGAGGGCATCGGAGGAGGGAGGAAAGAGGGACAGAGGCCAGTGTTGCACCCCTGACCACCATTCAAGGCACCCCAGGTGCCATGGCACACTGGTTGAAAACCACTGGCCTAATACATTGCTTTTTTCTCTTACCTGTGACAGATGGCTGAGATGCATGCTGTGCCAAGGGGCATGTATGATGGGCCTGTGTTTGACTTGACCACTACACCTAAAGGGGGCACTCCTGCAGGCTCTACTCGGGGATCACCTACCAGGCAGACACCCCCAGTAAGGAATCTCCACCAGTCTGGATTTAGCTTATCGGGTAAGCTATCGGGTAAGCTATCTGTTAAGCTGATTGGGTGAGAAGATGGTACATTGATTGCAACACTTCTAGGCAGAAGGCAAGGGAAAAGGTGCCACTGGTACTTAGTACAGCTTCTCTAGCTGCAATAAAATCAAATTCACCCAGCTGGCAGGTTTGAGATTTGTTTTATTCTATTAGGCAGAGAAGGGAAGGGGACATCTTTTCATTCCATATGCTTATTGTAACCTTTGTCAGCATTTATGCGTTAAGACCACTAGTGGATTTCACACACTAGATTTGTAGCCACCTATTCAGATTATCAGGGATCTCAAATAGTAGGAAAGTTAAGCCACACCAGGTGCCACTCTTTGCTGTGGAATGGTCGACTGTCACCTACTTTTTATATGATTTACTGCTGCTTTTCCCTTTATGGTGAGCATAGATATTTCCAGAGTTAGCTAGCTAGCGGTACCTGTGCCAAAGCAATTGTGTTCTAAGATTTTATGGTTGACAAGAAAATAGCCTTCATAGCAGGTCTTTCGCTGTATTACTTTTTCTTAGCCCTGTGAAGAAAAGCACCTAACTTCCTTTTCCTGCTTTCCCCCCTCTTTCATCTTGTGTATGCCCTGCAGGTACCCAAATTGATGAAGGTGTTCGCGCAGCAAGCAAGCGCATTGTAGCACCTCCAGGAGGCCGCTCCAATATAACATCTCTGAGTTAAGCACCCAGTACTCAGGGAGGGGAGAAGGGGGGAAGGGAAGGGGGAAACTGTTATTTGAGAAAACTAAGCAATGGTACCTTGATATTTAAGAAGGAAAGAGCAACCTGAAGAAGCATTCAGATTTTGAAGAATCAATAAGCCTCAAGCCTTATGTTTCATAAATGCTACTCGCTACCTAGCTTTAAAAAATATTGCGGGTTTTCTTTTCTGTTTATTCATAGCCTTAATATCCCCCCCTTTTTTTTTACATGCATGCAAATCAGACAGGTGACTAAGTTAAGAGTATGTAATTGTACATGGTGAGTGCTTGTGTGATAACACATTGTAAGAAGGGGATTGGATTAAAGATGGGAAACTAATGACATGAGCTGTTTATTTAGCCAGTTTACTTGGGCAGAATCAACCAAGGAGTTTTAGTGTTGGGGAAGGGTGGGGGCAGAAGGTGGTGGGGCAGGGTAGTGGGAGGTGGACGGGGGGCAGACCAAGTAGATCTGTGTGTTGTGTCCATGTTCTTCTGTTTCCACTAAATTCAGACAAGACATAGTTGCCTCAGAGCACTACATGAGGCCATTGGAAAATTCAGCCATCTTTGTAATGGCTCTGTTGTATCACCTTCCTGTTAGAGATTTTATTACTTTGTACATTTTATTGAATAAAAAATGGAAAGGCATGATTTTTCCCCCCTCCTTGGCTTGTCGAGGCAAAGTAACAGTTTCTTCCTCCCTCACAATTAATTTCAAGTTCTTGGGGTGGGGGTAGGGGAAAGGATATCACCCCCTGTGCTCAGTTTGTACAGGACTGAACTTCTTGCCAAATCCTCTTTCTTTCATATCACACAAACTGGTTAGTGAACTGGAAGTTGTAGCATCTCCTCTCATGAGGGCTGTGACTGATTTCCATTCTGGGCTTTTTGAATCTCTGTGGCTCTCTTGATTGATTGGATTTATATACTGCCCTTCATCTGTAGATCTCAGAGTGCTTCACAGCATAAAAATACAAGATAAAAACACAAAATACATAATAAAAGCAAAACAAACCAATAACCCCCAACCCTTTCCCACAAACACATTTAAAAGGATTTAGGATGTTAGTCAGCCAAAGGCCTGGTTGAAATGGAATGTTTTCTCCTGGCACCCAAAGGTGTATAATGAAGGCGCCAGCGAAACCTCCCTGGGGAGAGCCACCACAGAAGAGGCCCGTTGCCACCCTCCAGGTTGGTGCTAGTGGCATGCCTCCATGCCCACGTTGAAGATAGGCAAAGCTCTTCTCAGTGTTCCTCACATTCTACATGTCCCACTCTTCAGTGCCGTTCAGTACCATGGGTTGGCAACAGGGATCTGCATGGGCTCTGCATTCCACACACTGGTAGTTGCCCATGAAAAAGTGTATTTATAAAGCATCTACTTAATTTGCTTTCAGTTCAGTACACAAGCACCAAACAGACCATAGAATACTGCTGATTTTATCCGTATTTACACTAAAATACTTTTTGACAATATCGCTTTCTCTATTAAAAAGTGCCTTGTCAAACATTATTATGTGTCTGCTAGATTTCAGTCAGGTATAAGCAAACACAGCATCTATGTCAGAGAAGTGGCCTTAAGCTTCCTTCAGTTTCAGCTGCAATAATCATGAACATTAAGTTATGTCGGATCAAACTAGCTGAGACCCTGTCTTTCCACAACAGCTGATAATATAGCCTGCGCAAGAAACAAGAAATGTGCTTGTAAATTAAAGGAGGCCCAACACAATAGGTTTACCTGTCAGCTTTTGGACTGCCCTTACCTGGCAGATTAGAAAATGACAAGGAGCAGTTTTGTGATTTAAAAAGATAAACTTCACACAAAGTTAGCTGGTAGGCTTATAATGTGGAAGCTGCCTTGTTTTAGGAGAACTGAACACACTTGGTGAAATTCACCTTGCCCTATTAACATTTAGTCCATCAGCACAAGCATCTCAGCTTGCCAGATAGAATAATCTCCCCTATCTTCCTCCTTGCAGTTCCACAAATGAACTATGATGCTAAAAACGTCCTTTGCAAAGAGCAAGACAATAATGTGGGTTTTGAGTCTCTTAGTCATGTCCTTGTTCCACATGACTTAAATGGATAATTTTGTTGCCTGACATTGGGCATGGTGAAGATGGAACATAAGAGTGTTGTTAAGGTAAAGTACTGTAGCTAGTATAACAACATTGGAAGAGGCCTCTGTCATCTATGTGCCCAGTCTGCTTGGTTTGCTGCTCTGGTTCCTGGAGGAAATGCATGAGCATTACTCTATCCTGCCATCTTAACTCCAGTCTTTGCCAGGTTCATGCTTAAGAATATCCTTCGCAGCAGGCTGCATGTTCAAATAAGATCCTACTATTAATATAAGATAGAAAAAACTTTTCTAACCAAAGGTATAATATGGGCCCTTTGTAAATATGCCAAATGTCTCTATGGTAAACTTGACTTCTCACATTGCCTAAGGTATACAAGTATGTAAATGTTGTCAGTCACATTCCTCTTTCACCAGCTTTGGTATGCTGGAGTAACCTTTCCTTCTGTACCTCTAAATATAATAAAGAATCTCAGTCACTTTCCATCTTTTCTTGGTTGGCAAGCTGACTTCAGTGATATCTGTGGTCTGCCAGCACATACTTTGCCTGCAAAACATCCCACGTTCTATCCCTGGTATCTCCAGGTAGGACTAGAAAAGATCTATCCAGAAAAGGAGAGCTACTGACTGTCAATGTGGAGACAATATTGAGCCAGATGGACCAATATTGTTAATAAAAGACAGCTTACAGTGTCACTACAATAGTTGCATTATTCCCAAGTTGCCACAAGATGGAGCCAAACTACAAATAACGGAACACATACTGTTGAGCTGTGGTTTGTGTAAGAGAGTATGGAAGACAAAACTGCACACTTGCTTATTCTCAGAAATCGGATTGTGTGTTTTAAGAGGAAGAAATGTGATGAGAGATGGGAGTCAGTTGTTTCTGCAACACAGACGAGAACATACTCCTTTCTGTGTCCACAATGGACTTTTCACAAGTGGAAAACTACATACTGGCAGCCACTTCATGCTCATACAATGTAGGTTCTGTACACATTTTGATTCTGCAGGCAGCTTTTTTATATTTCTTATTTAATATTTTCTAGAATTGAACTTGAATATATCCAATTGCAATTCTTACTAGCTTTAATGGAAGAGGGATAAATATGTGCATTTTCACAGACTGGCATTAATAAGCTTTAGAAGTGCTTCTAAATGTGATTCATGGAAGACTTGTGAAATGACAGCTGTACATCTTCATTTGTGGCATCCCCCTAACATCAAACCATCAGCAACACAGAGCATACCTTACAATAAGTTACCTGTTCAAATGAGACTAATGCCACTTCTGGCCACATTCTACTGTGTTCTGTGGATGACAGCACAGACCTAATACACATCAGATGTGAATTGAACCTTCTGTAATTCACAAGAATAGATTCAGCTGATGAAAATTTCAGAAAATCAATGAGCTAGTCAAGGATGGCCATTGTGACAAGTCAGCCTGAGAGCAGGTGATCTATATGCAGGTGTGGATCAGTCCAGAAACTGACAAACAGCCTCTAATTCTTGTCAACAAAAGTTTTAACACAACATGGATATCTTGATTGCTGTTTGCAATTGTCAGTTAACAAACTTGATGACTTTTTAACATAACAGATTGGTTGAGACTTTTTCCTGCCTTTGCGATTTGAGGTAAGTTTTTGCAATCTGGGATAAAAAAAAGGATGTCATCAAGCTTTGAAAAATACGTAAAACTGTTATTAACTGGAGCTCCGGCCAGCAGTGAAAATCAATCAGATGTGTGATCTCTCCAACACATCAATGTCACCTTAAGTACTTGAAATTGGAAGGTTAGGAACATTCTATTCCTTTCTGAGAGTTGTTTTACAACTGCGTAAAAGAATAGAAAAAAACTGAAAGATCCTATTTGTGAGAATTTTATCTAAGCTTCAAATAAAATGAAAAGTGGCCAGAAAAGGGAGGGGGGGTGAGAGCGCAGATTCCCACAGAAGCTCCCCTACAGAGTCTCTCTACTATGATGATACTTGAGCTTTCACATACAACCAGACACCTGTTGAGTATATTACAAATGTTGGGGACAGTCTAGCAGGATGTTCTTTGCAAACTGCAGTGAAAAGATATGGGGCTGTTCAAGAGCATGGATTGTCTATATAGTCAGTTTAGAATGGTGCCAGGCAAACAATCTAGGGCCTTTTATTCAGGGTTGTTGTTTTCATTTGTTAATATGTTCTGTATTTTTATATGGTAAACTGCTTTGTGATTGTTACATGAAGGGTGGTATAGAGATTTTATAAATAAAAATAAGTAAACTATAATGTGGCAATTACAATGTAAATTAACTTCATTTTAAAAATGAAGTTCTATTGCCAAAAGTTCCAACTCACAGTTTATTGAACAACATTTAATTCCGCCACTGTCCAAGGTGCTGTGAAGAACATAGGCAGGGACCCTGCTGTCTGATCACAACCCTCATTAAATTAAGAAGATAGCAAGCAGGAGTTGGCCATGGAAGGGAATGCAGGAGAGGAGAATGACTATTGCTAAGATGGTTTGGCAAAGAATTGGGTCTCACCTTTATATTACAACTAAGCAGGTTTGCTGCTATTCACATTCTGGCTTACCTTACAGGAAGATCCATGGCTATATGACACCCCTCTTGGTCATCCCTTAGCCCCTTAGCTACCTCATCAAAACCGACTCGGCAAACCTACAAATATATTGAATGGGGCAAGTCTCTCTTATCTATCCAACAGACTTTTTAAACATGAACATTTAATAAATTAACACAAGTATTTTTATTTTTTAAAGGGTAAAAAAGAGTCAAGGCAGTATTAAGAGTCTTATAGAAAGTTTAATAGACCATGTTTATAAAATGGAAGAGAAGAAAAGTGCCAGAAATACCACTTGTGTATTTTCATTAAACCTGACATAATTACTAACCTGTTAACATTGATAATGAGCAAGCTGTCTTCGCAGCCCATTTCTATGCAAGACAAAAGGATGAAGCCTAAAACCCAATTGCTTACAATTGTTAGACATGTGACTATAACCAGATTTAATGCCTCCTATTTATCGCTGTGCAGAAAGCTATCCAGGGCAGAAAGTGCATAGAAAGGGGTTGTCGGGCCGGCGTCCTGGTAAGATTGCAGAGGAGTCCATCTAAACCACCACTCCCTAGCATATTTCTTGCTAATGTGAGATCTCTTGCCAACAAGATGGATGAATTGAGGCTGCTGGCGGCAAAGAACAGTCTTGTAAAAGATTGCTGCGTTTTATTTGTCATTGAGACATGGCTTCAACCGTCCATACCAGACACGGCTATTCAGTTGGAAGGCTGTGTGGTACATCGTCATGACCGAGGCATGGACTTCGGAAAAACCAGAGGAGGGGGGCTGTGTGTATATGTGAACAAATGCTGGTCCAATAATTCTAAGACCGTTGGCAGTTACTGTTCACCGGATTTGGAATATGTGGCTGTTAAATGTAGACCAGCCTATCTCCCTAGGGAGTTTACAGCTGTTATGCTAACTGGTGTGTACGTGCCACCAGATGCCAATGCCAACTTGGCGCTGGGATGCCTGCAGAGCCTTATCAGCAGCCAGCAAGACAAGCATCCTGAAGCTGTGCACATCATTGCGGGAGACTTTAATCATGTTGAACTTAAAAAAGTGCTCCCAACGCTCTATCAGCATGTGAAATGTCCCACAAGAGGGGACAAGACACTGGACAAAGTTTATTCGAATGTAAATCACGGCTATAGGGCTTTACAGCTGCCACATTTGGGCCAGTCCGACCATATGTCTCTGTTCCTGGTACCAGCATATATCCCACTCAGGAAACGGGCTCCCACAATATCAAGGACTGTTAAAATTTGGCCTGAAGGTGCCATCCATCAGCTGCAGGACTGTTTTGAGAGAACCAATTGGGACATTTTTGATCGTTCAGACCTGGAGGAGCACACGGCGGCAGTTCTGTGCTATATCAATCACTGCACAGACACTGTCACAGTAAATAAATCCATCCGGTTTTACCCCAATCAGAAACCCTGGATGAATAGAGAGGTCCAGTGCCTGTTGCGGGAAAGGAACAGGGCTTTTAGGTCGGGCGAGGTGCAGCTTTACAGTGTGGCAAGAGCAAACTTGAAGAGGGGTATTCGACGGGCAAAACTGGTCTATAGGCAGAGGATTGAGGATAATTTAAGGAGTAACAACACAAGACAGATGTGGCAGGGGATTCAGCATATTACCAACTACAAACCTAACCTTGGTGCTGTCGACGGTGACCCTTTGCTGGCGGAGGAGCTTAACTTCTTCTTTGCTCGCTTCGAGAAGGAGCCACCTGAGACGCCGGTATTACAGCCACCAGCCCATAGGGGCCCCTCATTCACTGTAGAGGAGCATGAGGTGAGACAGGTATTGAGGATGGTGAATCCGAGGAAGGCTGCTGGACCTGATGGCATCACGGGAAAGGTGTTGAAGGGCTGTGCGGATCAGCTGGCGAGGGTCTTTACTAAGATCTTCAACAAGTCCTTACACCAGTCTATTGTCCCACCCTGCCTGAAGTCGTCAACTATTGTTCCTCTGCCTAAAAAATCCACAATCAGTAGTCTGAACGACTACAGACCAGTTGCACTGACTCCAATCATCATGAAGTGTTTTGAGAAACTGGTGCGCCGTCACATTATTTCCTGTCTTCCATCAACTTTTGACAACTACCAGTTTGCATACAGGGCAAATAGATCCACGGAAGACGCTATCACTACCACTCTCCATGCTGCTCTGTTCCATCTGGAGCAGCCGGGGAGTTATGTGAGGCTGCTGTTTGTGGATTTTAGCTCTGCTTTTAACACTATCCTCCCCCATAGACTGGTGTCCAAGCTAGAGGCGATTGGACTCTCCAACTCCACCTGTCTCTGGGTTTTGGACTTTTTGTCAGAACGTTCTCAGAGGGTTAGAGTAGGGTCACATATGTCCACAGCCCTTAGCCTTAACACCGGCTCACCACAGGGTTGTGTGTTGAGTCCCCTGCTCTATACTCTCTATACGTATGATTGTACAGCCATTTATTCCAGCAACAAAATCATCAAGTTTGCTGATGACACTACGGTGGTGGGGCTCATTTCAGGAGGGGATGAGTCCGCCTATCGGGACGAGGTGGAGCGGCTTTGTGCTTGGTGTGGAGAGAACAATCTGGCTCTTAATACGACTAAGACCAAGGAATTGGTGGTGGATTACAGGAAAAAAAAGGCGGACATTCAGCCCTTGTATATCAACGGGGAACGGGTGGAGAGGGTGGCGGAATTCAGGTTTTTGGGAGTGACTATCGATCAGGGCATGACTTGGAGCGCAAATACCACTGCTCTGGTGAAGAAGGCCCAGCAGAGAATTTATTTCCTCAGACTTTTAAAGAAGAACAATCTGAGTGAGAGACTGCTGGTGTCCTTCTACCGAGGCTCCATAGAGAGCATTCTCACATACTGTATTTGTGCCTGGTTCTCCAGCTGTACAGCTAGGAAGAGGAAGGTGCTCCAGAATGTCATAACCACAGCCCAAAGGATTATTGGTCATCCCCTCCCATCTTTGGAAGAACTGTACGGTTCCCGCTGTCTTAGGAAAGCAAACAATATCCTGCAGGATGCATCTCACCCGGGACACAGTCTGTTTGTACTACTGCCTTCTGGCAGGAGATACAGAAACATCAAGTCAAGGACAAATAGACTGAAAAATAGTTTCTATCCAAGAGCTGTGGCCTTCTTAAATGCAGTAACTCGATAGTGTGACCTGGGAGTTTGATGGGTGTGGGTGTGGGTGTGGCTGGAATGTGGTTTGTTTGGTTGTTGTTGTTGTGTTGCTTTTGTTGTTTTTAAGGGATGGCATCCAATTTCGTTGCACTTGTGCAATGTTGCACTTGTGTAATGACAATAAAGAATCTATCTATCTATCTATCTATCCAGGGCAGAAAGTGCATAGGCGGCCATTTTACTGTGGCATGTTGAACAACTGTTTACCAGTTAAACTTTTCATGGGAAGGTTATTGCTTGAAAGTGACAAGAGATCAAAACTGCACCGAGCAAGGGTAGCCTACACAGGGCTCTTCAGATGTTGCTGGACGCAAACTCCCATAATCTGACCATTGGTCATGCTGGCTGGGGCTGGTCAAACAACATCTGAAGGGCACCATGTTGGCTACCTCTGGAATGCAAAAAAAAAAAAATTATTGCTGCTGCTTGGCCCTAAAGTGGTAGTTCTGAAATAGCCAGCAGCTCATGTCCTCTTCACTCTAAAGTATTGTCTTTTAGCATTTTAAAATAGTGCAATACCTGACAAGTTGTGGCATACTCTGGGATTCAAATTAGACATAAGGCACTCCTGCCCACAAAAGTTTTATTCTACCACAAACACAGTTGTCAGCTACTGATTCTGTTGCTGCAAAACACATTTACCAACAGAGCATCAAATAGGATAGTATGTTTATTGCACTGTTGCTTCTCACTATCTTTAATTCAAAAAAACAACCACCCTGGAGGAAGGGAGTTTTAACCCTCTCACCTAGTGCAGTTTTTCTGAATGAGAGGCTATAGCATAAATAGCAACTTCAGGGGAACGTTTTTGGGGGAAATGGGACAGGGTTGAGTTCCACAGTTCCAATCAAGATGTGTGTGGGTGTTGATGGGGAAGTATACCTACAGAAATATGCTGATGCATTTACTATATCATCCTGTTTGACCCTAAGCCCACAGTTTTGATATTCCAAAAAATAAAATAAAATAAATTTAAAAAATGCTGTCTTGCCCCATAACTCACAAACCTGTTTTAAAAGTGAGTGTTTCACATCTTATCATTGTGTTTTTTGGGCACCGATTGGGTAGTGCCAATGACGTCACTAGTAATAACAGTCTTTTGAGGCTGACTGTTCTACATTGTACAAATCAGGCCTAGTAGCTCACATTCAGCCTTAAAAAAGCAACACATCTCGACAAGGCTATTCCCTGGTGCTGCAACAATCCCAATTTATTTCTAGGCTTTACATGCAGCTGAGATATCAAGCCAATGGGACTGGCGTAAAGAATGTGCTGGCATAGCAGTAAGACTTAAATTCAATATAGTGTGAATAGTGGAAAGTTGGACCAAAGCTGTGTTAAAGGGCTTTGTGGATTTTCCTCGATACTATACAGTAGCATGGGCTCCTCCCAGTTGAGAAGCAATGCCCTGACCATTCAGCCTGGTGCAGCAGGCCAGGCAGAATGATGGCAGGGAGAGCTGGAGCCTGGGAGCCCCCAGTTAGCCATCTCAGCTGTACAGCCCAGGCAGAGCACAGCAAGGCTATAGTCCAGTCTTAGAGCTTATTCAGAATGTTGGCATCTATTATGCTTAATCCACCATGGCCAAAGGAAGGGTAGTTTGTGATCACCTTTTGCGTTGGGTAATGCTGAGCTTAGGTATCTAATGATTAACGTTATACAACTGCATTCATGCCTGGTCTACAGAAGAGAAATTGATAAAAGCCATGGAGAGACTAGTGTGCCGTCTCCAACGCAGGATGAGTGTCACTACAAAGACATTGCTTCTTATTGAATGCAATGATCCCAACAGGCACACAAGGCAATGCTCTGATCCCAACTACTTTGAAACCTGCTTTGACTCTGGTTCTGGGAGAATTCCATGCCACATATATTTCATTTTGGAAAGATTTTGGTCCCAAGACAGCTACTGGCCTTTCACCTTTAAAAGCAGCGGAGAGCTGGGTCACAGCCAGCTGCTAACTGGGGCGGTTTTCTTTGGCAGAAAGAAGCCAAAGTGTTTTGTTGAAAAATAAATTGCGGGTTGTTATTATTATTATTTTTGCAGGAAGTGCACATAAAAAGGATGTAGCTAGAGGGCCTTAGAGAACATTTTATCGATTTCAACATCCAAGGCAGCAATTTTAGCTTAAGCTGCCTGAAGCAATAGATGGGCTTAAGCAGCTCGTCTTTCTTTGTGCATGCAGATAAACTACTTATTCCAGATGACTGGTCCTCTCCCCACAAGGCAGTGGCTTTCCTTGAGTGCAAGAGAAACCAGATATTAATAGAAAGCAGCTTCTCGTATGTGAAAGCAGCCCAGTGAGCCTATAAAGTGAAGACGGGATTGCTTGCTCAGTTAGCCAAATGTATCAAGCGTCTGTCTGCCTTGCTTCAATACAGTGATTAAAACCCAAGATGCTGGGCACAGTCTAGCCAATGTTTCACTCTAATTTTTAAATAAATGGCATTGAAAAGTACTGAACTTACAGCTGGATTGCGTCTATTCCTTGCAGAGTTTCTTTTTCTTTGCTGCTTTTCTTTTAAAAACATTTTTGTACATGAGTGTGCACGAAAATGAAAGGCCACCAGGGGGCAGTTGGCCGCAAGAGTGGTGGAATAATCACTCGGCTCATTTTGACTCCCAGTTGCAAACTATGGGCTTGACTTTCACATCGGTGATATCACTTGGCCAGCTGCGTTCCAGCGGAAACATGGAGAGAAGAGAACATGGCGAGAAGATGGCTAGAGTCCTGAAGCAGGACAGAGCAAAAATCTAGTGAATTTTCAATACATACAATATTGGTTTTCCTTAAAGAACTATTCTTAATATTGCCAAAAATGGAGGCTTATGTAACTGTTATGCTTTGTACACTCGCTCCACCTCGCTTGCTCATTCCCCTTTGGCAGCTCCTAGCAGATCTGAGTGCATACAGGGTCAAATAGCAACCTAAGGCTACAAAGGTAATAGGCTTCATACAGTTAAGTGTGATGTGCTGTCATATTGATTTTAGGGGGCATCAACCTTTGCTGAATGGCTATTCCTGATTATGCAGCCTTTATTTCATTTTTTAAAAACAAAAACAACAATGTTTTAAGTTCAGCCCCATCCCCCACAGTTAGAGTTGTCAGCTGTACTTGCTGGTGAGTTCTATCTAACTCCACCCCCTTAGAAGATTTTAGTGACTTATATCTTTGTTTGTACCTACTTGCCAACAGTTCAATTTCTGATTCACATAGCAACTCTAAGATCACACACTCACCACATCCATTTGCCCTGAAACGCTACATATATAGTGCCAATAGTGTGTGGAGGGGAGAATCCATGGCAAATGATAATTCTTTGTATATTTTGAGCTGGTGTACTAAATATAAGCTTTAGATCAGAGTAGTTGCTGGTGCAGAAAAAGCTGGTGTTGACACTGGACTCTCTTGTTGTCCATTTGCACAATTTCAGTTTCGGACCATCTCTTTGAAACATCTATTAAAATATGCAGCCAGCCACCTAACAAACACTTAATAAAAACCTTATCACTTTCCTACAGGCAGTTGACTGAGCCCAATAATCAGCAAACCCTACATCCTGCCACAGAAAAGCTACATAAAGAAAATATGACCTTTCTTCATTCTTGTGCCCTTTGAGGGGAAAACACCACCTTCTTTCCTGCTTTTTTAAAACACCAGAAAAGGCATAAAATGAGAATTTGCGCCTAATGCACTGCTGCAAGAGACTAGGCCCTAACTCCTTATGGTGGAAGGAGACACTCAGCTTCTGGTTTGGAGAGCTCAGAGCAAGGGAAGCTGTCTGCCTTGTCTTGAGAGCAGTGTGCAGTTTGATTTGTTGAGCTCCATGAAGTAGGTAAAGTAGACGCCTGGACCTTGGACAGCAAGACCTCAGCAGAAGCTAAACTGATTTCAAAGATTATTATTCTGGTCGTCTTCTTCCTGATTGTCTTTGGTTTGTGTCAGTGTCAAGTTCTCTTGCATTTCATTATGCTGTTTCCTCATCCTACAAAAACAAAACACATAAGAGAAATCAAAGTCCATAACAGAGATGCAGCAACCAGGGTCTGCAACCAGGATGATCAGGCTGGAAAGTGGGGAACTGATGCCTATCACTTCAGAACTGCTGAGACACATATGGAGCACTCTGCTATTTACACACTAATAGACTTAATTGTGGACAGAAATGGTAGGGATGGCACAAAAAACAATATAGTCTGATATTAGTCATGTTGTGCAATGATGGGGATCCAAGAAGATATCCCGGGTCTAAAGACCAGGTTATTTCTGCTAATATAAAATTTACCCTGTTGTTGCTTGAGTCAAGGAGCTGTGTGTGGAGGTAGGATGTGGGCCTCTTTAAATGCTCAAAGAGCAAGCCCAAGTGAAACCTGGTGGTTCAGTTGGTCCTGCCCCTCAGTGAGTGCCCACCCCTTTGCACACATGCCATCGGCCAATTGGGCAGGTGGCTTGTATCCAACTTTCTTGGCCAGTGAGGAGGCCAGGATGGCATCAGGGGAAGTGGCGGTCAGCTTGCAATTCTTGGGCACCTTTAATAGATAAAATCTGCTGAGTTCACTTTTGCTAAATACCTAAATATCTAATTATTTCTGCTAATATAACATTCATCCAGTTACCGCTCGAGCCAAGAGCTTGTTCTTTGTCATTTATTTTAATTATTAGTTTATTTGAAATATGTATCCCCAGCCTTTCCTTTTTAAATGTCAAGGCAGCAAGCGACAAAATCAAAACATAATTCAACTATTTAAGATGTCAGTCACAAATTCATTTCTCAAAACTATGCATTGTTCCCTAAAGAGGTGCAGACTAGAACAGAAGAGAGCTTTAAACCCACCACAGTCACCATATACTTAATCACATGAATTTAGTAGGACTGCCTACTTCAGGGAAATGGGCTGGCATTGGCTTTTAAAATAATTTGTTCTAGTGGCAGCCCAACGAAAGAGCCTGTGAACATTACCTAACCTCCCAAAGCCTTTCAATAGATTTCATGCCAAACTCGCTGCTTAATTATTGGAGGAATACTGATCAGACTTCCTTATATCTAAATAGTCTTAGTGACGTGCAGTAGCACACTTGCCAAGATAAAGTCTACTTTTCAGCTCAATACTTACTTCTCCCTGTTGAAAATGATGAAGTCCCTTTGGATTGACTCCAGGTGTTTCTGAAGCTGGCAGGTCTTCCATTGTGAAACAAACAGAAAAGTTTATGTGATAAGATGACATTAAGGCCATAGACAGTTCACTGGGATATAGGGAAGTGATAGCAACAACAATAGTAAGCAATGGGTTGAATCCAGACAACGTAAGCCTTGGACAAGTTAATCATGATTTTGTGAGATTAACTAAGTTAATCTAACTTTGATCCAATGCTTTGTTTTTCACATGTCTCCAATGCTTTATACGCCAAAAATTCATGTGATATCTTTACATTCTAGCACAAAGGAACATTAAAGTCATCTGAAATCTAGGGAAACTGGTAATGGTGGGCTGAAGATATCATACCCCTCTGTCACTCCTCGATCCAGATTCTGCTGCTTTATGAAGCTACAGAAAAATAAAGAGTTGCAGAATAAAGTTGTACAAGACTAGCCCAATATATTCTGTAGGTGGGTCACATACAGAGTTAAAAGAGTGGACAATTTCAGGAAAACATAGAAAGATGTGTGAGAAGCAAAAAGCTTAGGATGATCCTTTTATTTTTGCCCATTTGTTCTCTTAACAGAATGCAAGGATGCCTACTACTGACAATTTACCAAAGGGTAAATTTACCAACATAGCCACTTATCAACTATTTCAACCTGCCAAGCAGCAAGGAGAGTTATAGCATTATTCCACATCTGATACTAAATCTGAGAAGGGAGAGTAGTCCATTCTCAGACACATTCAGAAACAGACAGACAGATAATAGGTTTCAACTACACCAAGTGATGGGGGTTATGGTCTAAATTATTTGCCTTTGTACTATGTATTTATATTATATTTTGGAACACCTCATATGAGCTCAACTCCATATAGCTGGAAGAGGGTAGAAGGATGAACCTAGAGAAAAGCATTAGGGCGGTTGCCAAGAAAACAAGAAGGTGCTCTCCTATCACAATCAGTAAATAGTACAGACACAGTTTACTTTCCCCAATTTCTTCCCTGTCTGAACATGAAGGGCTAAGTAAACAGAAAGAATTATACGCCTGTCTGTTGTAGAAGGGGGGTTTCAGTAAGGGCCCTTCAAGCAGGTTATTGCTAAAAAAAAAACTGACACCAAAGTCAGAAAGCATTATTTGCTATTAGCAATTATTTCATATTCCAGCAGTTTTAAAAGTGGACGTATAGAAAATATAGTATCAGTGACACACAGTAAAAAAGCAAATAATTTAGAAACTGAAGGAACTACTACTTCCATTATTATCCAAATCTGCAGAGACAAGCAGCCAAGTAGGGCGATGCCTTGCCTATTTTGGCTGCAATCTTCTCTTCAAGCCACTCATTTGGAGCACTGCCATTAACGTCAATGCGATTAGACCTGAGTAAGCAATTTGAGCATCACTGTCTCTAGTCTTTTGAGACCAGTATGTCAGGAAGACATCTAACAAAGCTGGAATGCATTAAAATGCTGGCATCTTCACATCGGCAACAAGTCCACTGGTCTGTGCAAATATGAATTTCCTCGACTGAAACAAGGAGCCCAGCTCCCTGCGACTCTCACCTCCATGGAATCATTTTTGCCGCTTTCCTTCTCCTTCTTAGCCAGGCGCTTTTTCTTCTTATGAAGCGGCTTGGACTCCAAGATCATTTCTTCAAGTTCAAAGGTCGGGTCACAGTTCAACTTCCCTTTCTGGGGTAAGGGGAGAGAGAATGTTCCAAACAGAATGAGACTCGCATGGGAAGCTGGCTCTATATCTATACTTTGGTTCTATACCTGGAAAAGAAACCATACCAAGAGCTCCCAATCACCTTGGCAACACCTCCCCAGGCGGGATTGGGCAACTGGCTGAGGTAGGCGGAGACCTCCAGGTATCCCACCTGGGGAAGGCGAAACCAAGCCCGTGCTAATGGTGTCCCACAGGGTCCAGGGGACTGTGCGCGACCATGCAAAGGCCGCCCCCATTTAATGTGGGGAGCAGTCATTACCCCATCATCCTATTCACCATCATCTAACTGGCAGGGGAGACCTGTATGATCTGGGTGATTCACTATTTGTTGCCAAACTTTAATAAAAAGCAAAAAAAAAGCCACCACATTTTTGGTACGTAGTTACAACAAAGACTACTCCCCCATCATTCCCAAAAAGAGGAGTTTGGCCATCACTGTATCCAATGAACTGGTTTGTTTTTAAATTGCTGGTAAGCTTTCTTTTGTGGACTTCAATCTGAAAAGCAGGCTAAAAATATTCTAAAATTTAAAAAACCCTATCATTTGAGACTTTATATAATTAAAAATATAATCCTTACGGTAGGAAGGAATCCAGGCTCTACTGTCTTTTGAAGTACAGCATCCCAGTTGATATCGGACAAATAAGCAAAGTCTTGGATATCGGTCAGTTGAGAAAACCGCTCCTCTGTATTTATTTCCATTAACTAGAAATGGGAATTAAACCAGCTTGTAAACATGATAAGGATCAGAACAGAGAGAAAACAACAAGATTTTTTTTACTGTAAATTAGATACAGGAAATGATGGTAGTTTGAATCACTGTGCATTTCAGTCAGGCATGAATCCCCATTAAAAGCCATATGACTTAATTTAATCATGAATAATTTGCTGCATTGGTTTCAAATGCAATGGATCTTAGTCACAACTTCCACTAGATCAGGACCATTGTGCCGTAAGCAGAAAAGAAAAAAGGGCAGCTTACCAGTTTTACTCCTGATAACTCAATAGAGAATCCTCTTCTACAACTATATTGTGTAGCACAGCATAGAAGCTAGTCTAATCTATTGTTCTAATCTGAAAATATAATTAGGTTTTCCAGGAAGGAGAAAAGCCGCAATCCAGTCTATTTATCTTTACAGTAAAACATCTGATTGGGTTTTACGTAAGAAATCAATAAAATTTTGAGACAAAAATAAGGAAGCAGTCTAGGGCAGAAGACCAATTGGAAATTCATATGCGCCATTTTTTCTTAAGTTAGCATTTACAACTGGTAGCAACAACTGGTAGATCTCAAGCTCAGTTGGGTTACCTGAAGAGTTGCAACACATGAAGGGCAGTACAACTGTCACTTGCCATACAAACTTCAAAAATCTAACTTGTTGAACTAAGGGCAACAATATAGGGGTCTTTTCTGACATTCCTTGGGCAGCTTGGGAAGAAGCAGTGGCTCTTGTACTACCTCACAAAGAAAGTGTCAGAAGCCCTGGGTTATATGAGAGAGGTCCATGCTGCAGCTCCTTCACCATGCAATAATACTCTCGCTTTCATGAAGGGTGGCAGTGGCATAGGAAGGAGAAGCATCACGGACTCTTCCCTGAAGGCTCCCACCATCCTTTAGAAGCCAAGAGGGAGCTGCACTGTAGCAAGTTCAACAGGAATGTAACATCAAAAAGGTAACCACAGTTTTGCCCAATAAATTTAGGCTTTTGGCAGTTTTTAGCCATACAAAAGAAACATAATCTATTTAGTGACAGGTTACCCATGGAGTTCAAGGACTACAGTCCCTACATTTCCTAGATATTTGCTCCATGATGGACTGGTGACTATTCTGGCAGTTTCTTCAAGCTGCCTTGTTCGTATTTCAAAACTTACCACTATTCATTCTGCATAGCCCTGCAAGTTTGGTCTTCTGCTAATGCCATGAGAAGAATTTGTAAGGGAGGCAATTATAGCCATGCAATAAGCAATTTAGGTATCCAAAAGAATTTACAAAGGCCAACATGCTCAGTGGAATACATGTTGGTCTTGAACTTGTGAATTCAAATTTATGACCCATGGATTCATTGAGTAGCCTTGGGCAAAGTTGTAATCTCTTCACTCCCTTTCTGTGAAATGGGAGTAAGTATGGCTGTTCTCATGGGGTTTTTGTGAGGACAACTGAAGATAAATGGAGAACTTTCCAAGAGAAAACCAGCGTTCTAAGTAGCACAGCCTCAACAAACTTAAGGAGCTGGCTTTGGACAATGAAAAATCCTTCTACCTTCCGTTCTCCTGTAAGACTTGGCATTACAACCAAAAGCAGTTAGAGCTAAAGACCACAAGTTTGGTTCCAAAGGTCAAACAATTTAATTTGCATTGACCAGAAATCAGCACCACCATAGAAGGCCTTTCAATCTTTTCTCTCATTTCCATACATCACACTTTCCATGACTGAGTACAGAATCTGGTTCTTTTCCTTGCTGGATGCATGGCTGGCTCAAAATGAGAAAGCGTTCTACTTCAGCAGTAATTTACTGAACTCTTTCTTCTAAGTAAGTTAAGCCAAACACTCTACCAATATCTACTGCATTTGAACAAATTATTCAAAAAGTCCTGTTCTGTCAGATTTATCTCAGAAAGATTTTGCAGCGGTACTTTATTTTTATGACTAGATAAATGCCCACATAGTTCAAACCAACTCCTGTTGAAATCAGATCCCCCTGTGGTTTATACAAATGCCCATATAGTGTTGAATATTTTTCTTCAAACATTGCCCAGGAATCAGCAAAACATTTCAAAATGATTCATGTAGAACATGAATGCAAACAGATTGTTTTTGTGGGAGCTGCAAATCGTTCAGGGAAATCAAAGCCAGCCAGTTACTTCATCAGCCTGCTTCCATTCATATGCCAGACTGACTGGAATGGGATACTCCTGCTGAACTGCAAACCTACAATTATGCAAGTTCCTAAAATGCTCCTCTAACATCTGCAAGCCCATATAAGCATTTTTCACATGAGAGGTTTACTTGGTTTCCCTTTGAATCTGCCTGTAACGCAAACATAAAACCTACACAGGTTGCAGCACACATTTAATTTCTATTTTCTTCCCTTTTCCATCCTGCATTACCAGCCTTGCATAACTGGAAGGTGTTCAGTTTGTATGTGGAAATGCTCCATGCCTGATTTAGTGCACTGAAACCTTTCTTACGAAATTTACTTGAGACAAGTGAGAGCCAGGATCAAACCTGACATCCCAGTTGGTCTCATCTATAATACATAATGGCTGCTAAAACAGAGACAAAGGGGGGCACAGTGAAAATTTAAATAGCGGTGACATTGCATCATTAATTCAAGAAGGAACAAAAGGGCCTGTGGGGGTTCCAGAATGTCATGGCACAGGATAAAAAGCAAAGTAAAATGACATAAATAAATATAAAGGAAATCTACAGAAATGTGGAGTTATTACTCTGTCTTGACTAATTTCAAATGCAGGGTTTTTAAAACAGTTTTTATGTGTATTTAGGTATATATCTGGACAAAATAGTTCTTCCGATCATACAACTACCACCATACATGCAGGTTTTTTCAATTGCCGTTGGGCAATTTTCCATCTCCTTGGTGCCGTCTCTTACAGTGCCACTGTTAGGTCTCACATAAAGGCAGTGGGGAATGAAGAGTCAATATGTAGCCAATGCATGCATGTATATGGGACTCTGAATATATGGAAGCTTTTCACTTTGTGCAAAACTATGTGAAGAGCATATATTTGATACTAAATTTTGAAAAACATTCAGGATTGGGCTGTGAATTTGGAGTTTTAGCCCAGCATAACCTGCTATGCATTTTTGTGTGTGGGGGCGGGGAGGGTAGTGGTAACTGATTCACTGTCTACAGTTTAGGGTCCCCAGCCAAAATCATGTCTTCCAGATCTATTAATCCTGCCTAAAAATATTAAAATATTGTGGGTTTTGTCTTTACTAAAATGTAAAACAACTAAAAACGTTTCCAGCACGCTTGGTTCATGTGTGTGGGTTAACAATATGGATCTGAAGTTCACCTTTACACTATATCTCCACCTGGGTCTGGGGGTCATGTGGCAAGGCGAACATCACCCCCTTCTGAAATCAGACTTCTCCTTGCTACATGGAACTGTGCACCTGAGTGACTCTGGCCGAAGACAGACAAGAGATCTTCTCGGTTCTGCAGAGGTTTTTTAGCTAGAGATTCTGAACACCAAAAGTGGAGATTCATGAATAAAAAAAAACACCTCAGAGTGCATCACTGAATGATAGCCCAATTTCAGGGTCATTTTGTTAAACTGCCTAATATATCATCTCTACACCACTTGCTGTTACAAATATTGCTGCCACTGGGGGCTGTGTAATTGCCACTTCCATTCTAGTACCACCCGTGCCCCCTTCTGTTTTCTTTTCCCCCGGGGTAATAATGTAATATAATAGACCTAGGCCTTAACTTTTCTCAGCCTCAGCAGCAATAGCAGCAGCAGTCTTCTCAACTGAATGGCCTGCCAAGCCTTCAGGTTCTCGAGGCAGTTCCGTAGAACATTGATTTAAACATCACAGATAGAGGCAGAAACACAAATACCAGAACCTGCACGCAGCACACATATTAACCTATTTTCTTTTCCATAGTTTCTTTTGAGGGGGTTATAGGAGGATACTGAGGCTATACATACATAAACCTGTGCAACAGGACTCCCTCTCCTTTCCCCATATGAAACTACAACACCGCACTCTCAAATCTGGGTTTGGGGTTTGGGGAAATGCCTAAACGGATTTTGGAGGGTGCATGAAGAAGAAGAGTTTGGATTTGATATCCCGCTTTATCACTACCGTAAGGAGTCTCAAAGCGGCTAACATTCTCCTTTCCCTTCCTCCCCCACAACAAACACTCTGTGAGGGCATGAACAGAGGAAGTCCACTGAGCAGACAGAAGTCCTTGAGCTAATGCGAAGATTTTGCTGGATATAAACCCATTCTTTTAACAGTGCAAACCTATCTGTTTTCTCAGATGAAGGCTCCATTGACTCCATTGAAATTACTCTCAATTTAGTATGCATAGGATGGTAGTCTATCTCTTCTTCCCCAAGTTACCTATATCAATTAACCCAATTATCTTATTTTACTTTTTTTTTTTTAAAAAAAAAAGCTTATTTGGGAGAGAGAAATGTAGCCATCTTTTATAACTGGAAATCGCTAAAGGGTCCTGTTTATGCCACTAATCTTGGATGTGAGACCAAATTAATTTGTGCCACTGTATCTGGTATAAAAGGAATTAGGTGAATCTCCTTATGCCATTTATTCCATATTATAAAATATTTTGTTATGTAAAAATGGATCCCATTGCATTTCCCATTGCATTTTCATACCAGTCAGAATGAATTTATTTGGAATGATCTTGAACTGTGATCGGGAATTTGTAGTCCTCTAGATATTGTTGGACTACAGCTCCCATCACCCCTGGCCACTGATCACAGTGGCTGACACTGATGGAAGTTGAAGTCCAATAATATCCAGAGGGTGAAAAGTTTCACCAGGGTCTTGAGGCTTTGAATTTTTTTTATATAACAGGAATTGCTAGTATGGGGAGAAGAGTGTCCCACTGCAAACACCATACTGAGCATGAATCAGTTAGTTGCAATCAAGTATTAACTGAAACTATAGGACTTTTAAGTTAGTCATGAGGTCCTGTTAAGTCAATATTCATTTATTTCAGTGGGTCAGCTGAAACTTAGCTGAATACCACCTAAGTTTCTGTTGAATTGTGCTCACTGAATGTTTGACCATAGATTCACATTTTCATGGACTGAACCCATTGTTTTTTTCCTGCATTTTTTCATTAACTTCACCTTTAATCAAATCATGTTTTCAGGCATTACCAAAACATTCCCTTTACAGAAAGAAAGAGGCTGAAAGATATAGTTGTACTGAGACTTTCCCAACAGCAAACCTTCCAAAAAGGCATCCCATTCCAATTTCCTCTGTCTGATAAAGAATGCCTCTCAGCCATATTTTCTGATAATTCTTATGCTGACAAACTGTTACCACGTGGAAATATGTGAATAGAAGTTATGAATAAATGATGGCAAGTGAACATCTCTACAGAAGCCCGACTGTCACTTTGCCACAGGGAAAATGTGATGTCTGGAAACCTTCTCAAGTGAAAGCATGCTGAACTAGCAGGTAATATTCTCTCTCTCTCTCTCTCTCTCTCTCTCTCTCTCTCTCTCTCGTAATTTTACTGAAAACTATTATGAGGTGGGGGGTGTTATTTACAACAGTATTTAAATACCCATAAAATCTAATAATACAAAGATGTAACATAAGTCCACTGCAAATTTTTCTCTATGCCTCTACAAGTGGGAGCCACGAAGTGCAGCAGGTGGCTTTCGTGTGGTAACCTGAAGTCATGTAAAATTATGTCACACATTTTGTGTTAGCAGAAATTACTGTGAGGGGTGGGGATGGAGAGGTGAGACATTGGCTTCTTGCTTTTTGCAGCAGTCGAACTTCTCCTATAAGTCTTGGTGTACTGAGCTTCCACTCAGAAGGTGTGGGAAACGTTTGGTCTTTTAGATATATCTGTGTCCAGTCCTGGGCACCACAGTTTAAGAAGGATATTGACAAGATGGAACATGTGCAGAGGAGGATGAACGGGATGATAAAGGGCCTGGAAACCAAGTTTGAGGGAGTTGGATATATTGAGCCTGGAGAAGATCAGACTAAGAGATTATATGTTCACCACCTTCAAATATCGGAAGATGAAGCAAGCTTTTTCTGGATTCAAATAACAAGGAAGGAGAATCTAAGAAAACTTTAGGGGAAATGTTCTGATGGCAATAGTTGTTTGACAGTGGAACAGACTTTCTTGGAAGGTGGTGGACTCTCATTTATTGGAAGTTTTTAAATGGAAGTTGGGTGGCCATCTCTCAGGGATTCTTTACCAGTCATTGAAGGGAACTGAACAGTGGTTAATGGCCAGGAATGATGGTAGTAGTAGTAGTTCAGCAACATTGTGGGGGGCTGGGGTTCCCCATACCTGTTCTAAAGCAAGCACCCTTCTCTTTATTGAAGTCAGCCTGCCTCCAAAAACATGTCCCACTTACCTTTTGGATTAAGGACACCATATCCTTTGACCAAGCAGCAGGATACATAACTGTGGCTGTCTTGAAGATGTGGGCAATTTCGTTTGCAGCAGTACTAGAGCGAATGTGATATGGCCTCTGTGAAGAAGAAAAGGGGGTGGGGAGCAAATAAATTTTGAAACAAATCCCTCATCCAGCAGCTGTAAAAACCACATTATTTCTTTCAGACCATTTCTAAGTAAATGACCTCTGCTCAGGTGGTCATTGTGCTGATTTTTCCAAAGCCCACATTCTTCCTATTCCCACCCACATCTCTCCTCCATCTCGCCCTGCTGTTGTTCTCAATTGAACCATTGAACTACAGTCACTGGGGAGCCTAATTCAATTGAAGTAAATAGATCAGTGCAGGAGAGGGCAGCAGAAGCAACAACAAAGCTGCATTTGAAAAGCAAAATGTAAGGGAAGGGATCAAGGCTTTGCACTGTCATCCAACCAGTGTTTCACTAGGACAGCCTGAGTGCAGAGGAAATCAATTTACTGCTGTTTTTAAAAAACAGAAAACAAACCAAAATTCTTTCCATATTCCCTGAAACATTTAAAGACTGCATTATCCTGTTTATGTCTGGAGTCAGAGCTTAACTGCCATTGAGGCAAACTCTTGTTCTTATCTACTTTGAAACAGACATTGACCATGTTTGCATATCATGATAAGCCATAAAAGGATGGTTTGGTAAGTCACACTTGCATGAAGTGCAGGCTGACAGACATCCGGGGGACTCCCACTTTGCTCTTCCCACCACAAAGGGGATAACCCAGGAACATGCTGTGTTTTGTGCTAACAAACCATGATGCACTAAGCCAACGACAAACCATGATTTGCCAAACATCTCATGAAAACAAAAGTAGAGGGTCTTGCCGTATAAAGAACTACCCATTCAAACTAAGTGCCAAATTAGTTCAGCATTGCTTGCTATATCGTGGCTGACCTTATAGCCTCTGGATAGAGTGAGTTAAACTATGGAGTTTCAAACAGTCCATAGAGATCATGGACAGCTAACTTACAGCACAGCCACCATAAGTAGCACAGGAAGTGGGGATATATGTGACTCCTGGACAGTTATGGTTAGTGTTTTCTGTACAGAAAGGGGGTGCCCTTCTCAAGGCGACTACCAAAATGTTAAAAAGAACCTATAACAATATCACAAATAATAAAATTACCTAAGACACATCTAAATCTCTTGACTGTAGCAGATTAAAAATGATATCAGAAGACAAAAATCATCCAAGTGCAAAAGCAGGTAGCAAAACTAGCACATTTCTGGGTACAGGCTGGAGTACAACCTGCATTCCTGCCTGCCTCTCCTGTGCAGTTCAGTTAAGATGCCCTGGCATGGGGAGATACATAAGGACTGTAGGGAACAACCCTCTCGTCCTCTGGATTTTTACTTCTGTCCCATTTGCCAGAACATTCAGCCATTACTAGTATAGATCCTCAGAGGCGATACATGATGGGCAAGAAATCTGCCAGGCTTCCAGGAAAGATTTAGATACAAGAACATTTCTGAATTATTATAAGCAACTTCTATTCACAAGATTTAACTCTACAGTATTTTTTTTTCTTTAGAGGGAAGATGGAGGAATACTTCACCATGCCTGTAGTGTACGGTAACAAGGCATGAACATTTTAATTTCCTGCTATGTCAAAGGACTCCTTTGGGCAGAGTAGAAATCCAATAAAGCAAGCTTTAAAACGCATTACTGTTTTTCAGGTCACCAATACCTGAATGTTACTGCAACGTTGGATTCAGGGCTTTTCACTCTTGCTGACAACCTTAGCAAGTGGTTATTGAAGAATGCCCATGTATAACAGGAGAGTGAGAAGCAAATATCTAACCCTAAAAAATGTAGACCGCTTTAGGGAACATTGACTTTGGGAGACATTCCCAGGCATGTGGAAGAATACATGCAACTGAAAAGGCAAAGTACATGTGAAGTAAAGCGCTGCAGTGTAAGGAACTAATTTTTCAATCCCTGTTTAGGTTTTTATTAGCAGCAACCATATGCATAGCTTATATATTTAACTAAATCTAAATGGATAGTGGAAACGACTAAATACAAATACACAATTCTGTCCAGCCAGCAGCACATTCACAAATAAAATATATCTATCTTCAGTTGCATGTATACATAATATTTTAACATGATGCTGCATTGTTTGTTTCCCCCAGAAACAAAGTGGGGACTGAAACGATATCTAAACTTGGCTACTTCATTCCCCCACCAACATGCAGTTGTGACTTAAATGACGTAACATTTTGGATGCTTCAGAACAGCTGTTTTGGATGAAAAAGCTAAGGTACCCTTAATTAAGACTAATTAAATTAAAAGTAATTAAAATTTAAAACTATGAGACTTTTTAAAGAAGCAATTTTAAGCAGAGGTTTAAATTAGTTCTGCCCTGCTTACTTTACCAAAAGATCCGACTGGTATAAATACAATTATTTAACAAGAGCAAAAGAAAACAGAAGCCTTCTCCTGCTTTTTTTTTTTATTAAGGTTGAAATCCAACAGAAGGCTGCAATCCTGGGTAGTCACAGATGAAGAACATGTGCAGTAAAATGCTTTTTTTCTTTTACTGCAGCTATCACTCTGCTGAGCAGCTTGTAGGTTGTGCAAGGTGATCGGCTGCAGCAAAAATATTCTTAACATCTCCAGCTAAGCACGTGCTCCTCCCACACCTTCACTTGCCTATGTATCTCCAGGGCTGCAATCAATGGGACTGTTCACGCATAGTTTATCGCAAAATTGATGCTAATATTCTAGATGCTAGCAATGCGACATATTGCTCACCAACTTTTATTTAAAAATTTTAAAAAAGCTTTTAGGTGTATCCATTGCAATAAAGTTTCCATTTTGCCTACTGGTGTGACCTAACTTCTAAAGACTCCCAGAAAACATTTTGAAAGTATGTTGTCATCCAGTCCAGCAACAGGGCATGCTGGAACATGAAATGTGTTTGATTACTAATTCACACACAGTGGTCCATTTCTTCCTCAAACCGCAGGATCATTCTGCAATTGTAAAATATCTTTCTACATTTTGTTCCTGCTGAATCCATGGTATATAGTCTAGCAACTGCTATATCAAAAATTCATATTTATCAGTAAGATAATCCCTTTTAAAAAAAAACAGCAGTGATTCTCTCTGTAATTTTAATGAGTTTATCATAAAAATGGACACAGAGCTTGAGAGCTGGACCACCTGAAAACGATGGGTTAATGGATGTATAGAGCAATAAAGTATATAAATGAACAGTACAGTACCCGGCCTCTAAGAAGTTCATAGGCTGTAATGCCTAATGACCACCAGTCAACAGCATAGGAATAGCCAATGGGTTTTATAGAACTGAACATCTCGGGTGCTGGGGGAAAAGAGAAAGTTGTTATTTGCTTTCGTTAGGAATCTTACAGCAAGATTATTGCCTTTGCTTCCATTGGTGTGAGCATATATTCCAAATGTCCAAATGGGGACAGACCCTTTGGGGGCCATGGCTGGCTGGCTACTGGGCCCACCTAGTCAAGAAGGGCTTCCTGATTTGCCTGGGCAACAGTGAGCTATGGGAAATGAACTAAAAGAAATGGGAACTGAGAAAAAGGATGCTATCTACCTAAGCCTTGCGAAATGCCTTATGAAAATGGGACATCAACAACTATTTTTATTTCTGTATTAGGATTTAGTCTGCCTCCTCTTTAGTTTTAAGCTGTTAAACTAGCCTTATTTAAAAGCTTAAAACTAAAGAGGAGGCAGACTAAATTTGTATTGTTTTATACACTATTGTATGGGCTATTTTTCGCCTGCCAACCTAGCAGTTCGAAAGCACCTCCGGGTGCAAGTAGATAAATAGGGACCGCTTACCAGCGGGAAGGTAAACGGCGTTTCCGTGTGCGGCTCTGGCTCGCCAGAGCAGCGATGTCACGCTGGCCACGTGACCCGGAAGTGTCTCCGGACAGCGCTGGCCCCTGGCCTCTTGAGTGAGATGGGCGCACAACCCCAGAGTCTGTCAAGACTGGCCCGTACGGGCAGGGGTACCTTTACCTTTACCTTCTTATGGGCTATTTTTAAATGACGCTTTACTTACACTGACAGTATGATTAGCTGCAATTGTTCTTATTTTAAAAAATAATTTAAATTTTTTTAAAAATGTTATCGCTGTTCATTTGATATTTTTTGAACTGCTTTGGCGATAATCTCATGGAAATGTAGCCTACCAATAAACATGATGATGACAATAATCATCTCCCTGGCTCTGGTGTGTTTTGGGGTGACATTAAGCTCTGATTCCTATCCTGGTCCCTTGAGTCAGTTTCTCTGACGCAGTCATTAGCTCCCTGTTCCTGTTCCCATCTTACAGCTGCTTATGGCTCAGCCCTGACACTTTACTTATCAGAAGGAGTCAATATTTTGCCTTTCGGAGAGATACAGCTTTAAACATCTGTCAACAAACATGTATACCAGAGTTCTTTAGGTTTTGCCTTCTAGAGATGTCGCCTTTAGGTTTTGCCTTCTAGAGCAAGGAACAAATGCATCTCAAGTCTGGTGCATATGCATCTAAAAAGTTATGTCCATACACTGCCAATCTACTTCTTCCCTTCCATACCTCCATAATAATCTATTAATCAAAGAGCCATTTTTGCTGAACGTGTTTTGAATTTTGCCCATATTTATAACAATTGCAACCAAGTTCACTGCAAGATAAGAATTCTATTCAACCATCATAATTTACTTTTCAGCCATTGTTATGATCAGTTTACTAACTACTTTAGAAGCCTGTGGCCATCAGGCTCTGACAGAGAATGCTTTCCCTTTGGAAGTGTGCAGGATATTCATTCCTGTGCCAGTAAAGGCTCACCTGTTTGCCCAAGCATTTTTAGTGTATTTAATGAGTTAATTGACTTGGGGTGAGTAGCCCACTCTGAACTTTCTTCCACCTGCTTCTACTGTTCAAACTGACTTTATGGTTTATCAATTTTTTAATGTTTTATTGTCATTTGTATTTGGATCATGACCCATTGTGAACAATCACAGAATACAAATATCCCCAGCAAATATATAAACAAATATAGAAGGCAAAAAAGTATTTTCAAGCAATGTATTTTTGGGAGTGGGGAGATACTTAAGAAATGATATTTGGAATGAGAATGGGGGGGGGGAGGTATAAGCACAAAAGTTTTCCCCTTCCTCTGTGAATGTTCTCATTGCCCTCTAACTAAAAGAGAAGATGAAGGCGGCATGACATCCTTCTACTTTTGTCACCTAACCAAAACTGCCATCAAGAAAATGAGCTGGGAGAATTCTGCCATGTTATTGAGGTTCAGAAGGTCACTGCACAAATGCACGGAGCACTGGGGGACTGATTCATCATGCTTACGTTCTCTGGTTCTGTACAAGTTTTTACACTTATGAATCACAATTTCCAGGTCACACTTTGGCTGACTGTTTGACGCACTTGTATTGCAAATGCACAAATACCTATCGATCTATCGATCTATAGATATACAGTATATATGCATGAAAGTCCCTCTGCTGTTCCCCCTTGATCACAGATAGAATGCTTGTAGCTGCTGAGCAGACACATGCATTACAGCCATCAAAACATCATTTAATATTGTCAAATGGAAGTGGCCTAACTTTTGCTCAAGTGCTGGGAGGGGAGTTGCTAACCCATAGAAATGGTGCCCTCCTGAACTGGAAGACCGTGGCTCCTTAAGTTTGGACCTGGGAGACCAGGATACAAATCCCCACTTAACCGTAAAGTTATTTGAGCCACTCACAGTCTCTTGGCCTAACCTACCCTGCAAGGTCGTTGTGAGGGAAAAAAGGCAAGAGGGGAAACCATGTGCACCACCTTGAGCTCTTTGGAGGTAAAGTGGTATATAAGTGTAATAATAAGCAAACTAGCATTCAAAATTAAAACAAGCATGGAAAAAATACAACCATATGAAATAAGTGATCAAAGGGAGGGTACCAACACACAAACCCCACTACCTCAGGCAGCCAAGTTAAACAGACAATTCCTGGAAGTGAGCACTTGTTAAATTCTCAAAGGGTATGTAATAAGTTCATTATATTTCTTGGTAACCAAAAAACAGGAGAGGGGTGTTGCCAGTCATTCAAGGATGATGCATCAATATTCTGTATATCCATTTATATTTCAAAGGCTTCTCCCAGTTTCATGTGTCAAGCCAACGGGCTGGGCCACCTTTTATCATCTCTGTAGGGCCTGCCCACCCAACTGCAGCATACATCTCACACACAAAACCCAAGAATCAATCACGCAATTTTGCCCTACACTCTTAAGATTTTAGGCACCTAGGCAGGAATGAGATGGGGTTGGAAGAGGTGGAACCAGTATGCTGGTTCCATGTGTCAGACTGGATGGAGTCTCTTCTAAGCTGGCCCTTTGCTTCTTAAAAAGAAGAAGAAGCAAAACTGTTTTAATATCTGGACAGAATTAGAATTAAAATGCTCAGAGCACAACCCTAGAACAGAGGTGTTACCAACAGAAGTAAACTGTGGCTTAATTTTTAGCTACTCACCCATATATGGTTTAGTGCCAGCAATAGTGGTGACATGAGTGTCTTTTGTTATCACGGTGGCAATATTGAAGTCTGTGATATGCACATGTCCTAAGAGAGAGGTAAAGAAACCATTTTTTACATGAGCATCTCACATCTACATAACATTCCATTCTGGCATGGCTATTCATTTTACTATATATAATTGCGAGGAAAGAGGCAGCAAAGAGTATCAATCATTTGCACTATGTCCTTTGAATTTGCTCTCTTCCCTGCAACTTTTCCTATTAAACACCGAGGCCCCAAGGCAGGAAAGTGCAATGTGATTGCACAAGCCAACACCTATCAACTCCCTTACTGAACAGCCAGGGAGGAAATATAAAAAGTACCCTGGCTGTTGAGCTGGCAAGGTGCTATAATAAAAGCAACACAGTAAATCCCTAGGCTCAGAGGTCCACATCCGTGGCACTGCTGATCAGAAATCAAAGCCAAAATCTCGCCCCAGCTGAAGCAAATGAGTACTCTGTTTGCTCAACGGAAGAGAGAAAATGGGATTTATAAATAAATTGTGGCAGTAGAAGAAGTGATTCCTACAGGGGACTGTTTCCCATGATCACCTCAAGCATACTTCAGTACCTCTAGTGGCTATACTGCAAACTGCTCAAAGATGGCCGGACATCACTCTCTGCTATGGTCCTCTACCAGCCACGGTGCTGCAATGAAGTTTTTTGGGTAAGCAAATGTACCCACTTGGTACACCTGATGCCTCTTTTTGCAATAGAACTATCATTCTCAACTGTGGGTCCTCAGATGTTGTTGGACTACAACTCCCATCACCCCCAGCTGGCAGGAACCAGTGATCAGGGATGATGGGAGTTGTAGTCCAACAACATCTGGGGACCCAAGGTTGAGAAAGGCTGCATTTGAAGCATAATCTCAGCAGGAGGGGAGAATGCTTTAAGGGCTATTGTCACCTGCAGTATGGGAAAACCATGAATTATGATGCCAGAGTACATCTGACATGTGCCTCCCTTCCCAGCAACTGATTTGGCAAGCAGCACATGCATAGCCTGAACAATCTTAGAGAATCAGACACCATGGTGCCCCCTTCCTTGTGGCTGTAGAGTGAAAAAGAGAAAAGAAAAGGCAAGCCCAAAATGACTCCTCAGAGAACTCTTAAGAGAGGAGGCAGTGAAAGGCCAAGGCAATATTCCATCCTTGCATCACTTTTCATTTCCTCTCTATTGCTCTCCTTTCCCTGCGGGAAATTGCATTAATAAAATAATGAATTATAGATGCCATTATTTTTATTCAACCTTTGATATTCTTTGGGAAAAAAGCAGGGAGATGGCATTTTGGCTGTCTTGTTTGGCAGAAGTTAATTCTTGAAATACAACCCAAAGTTTCTAAAAAAGCAGAAGTAATTGGAATAGTAAACTGTAAAACTGAACTATTAAAAAGGCATGTTATGGGGAAGACCTCACACAGAAATATCTTAACTTTTAGTATTTCGAGAAGAAGCTTGGTGTAGTTACTACCACATATAAGATGTGAATATAAATTTCTGAGCAGCACCATAAATAATTGTGGATCCAATTTGGTTTTAGACTCTAGAGTTGATTAAAAAAACTTTTTAAAAACCTAAATAAAAATGTAGTTAACATTAAACTACCAAAACAGAATGAAAAAATGCAAGGTGTTGTGCATGTTAAAGAAATGTTTGAAAACATGATATTAATTTGCAAATGCTGACAATCCCTGACTAATTTTGTTAATGGTGAAAAACAAGAGATATTTCATCAGTGAAGCACAGTTAACACCTGGACTAAAATATATGTATATATGTATATTTAGATAGTAACAAAATTTATCTGGGATTACCAGCATGCAGATGTAAATGTCAACAATCATTAAATTGTGAACATTCAGTATAATGGTATGAGACTTTAAAAAATGTTTACCAAGCAAAAGTAAGATTCCCCCCCACCACCAAGTGAAAGGAAAAGCTATGAACTCCCCCCGCGCAGTCCTTTTTTCTGGGGGTACTCAAGGGTATGCAGTGCCAGAACCTTCCCCCCCAAATGTTAAAAGTGTGGCACTTACTGTAACAACTTCATGGTGAGTACTGACACTTTTTTTTCTACCCCCCACAAAAAAAACCTGCCTCCGCCCAGCTGATCCTGCCCATTGAAGTCAGCCTTAACATAACCTCTTTCTCACACAGGGTGCTTTCACACAACCTGCTTAATGGACATTCAGTCTGATTTGCTTGCAGGGACATTAGGTGATTTTTTTAAAAAGGGGGGGGAGGGAGGGGGGGGGGAGAGAGAGAGAGAGAGAGAGAGAGAGAGAGAGAGAGAATACATTCCTATTTACTTGTGGGGAGTTTAGACGATGCTGCATCAAAGGAAGTGTCATTCCACACTTTCCAATGTGTTTTCCCATCACCTTCCTTATTGCAAAAAAATCCAGTATTTTGGAGAAGTGGGCTTGTTTCACAAGAGTTCCAAATCAGCATTAATTATGCAACCTGAATTTGCCAGGGGTGACTGAATCCCACCCAAAACCAGAGACACAGTTTGGCATAAAAGTAGCAAAGGTGCAACAGAATTGAGCTTGAGTTTGAACGACCATTCCCAAGGGCAGAGCAAGTCACTGAAAAACAAGCACAATCTTAGCGGTCTAAATATAGATAGAGATGCTGCTAAAACAATGGCTGAGGGGGAAACCAAGAACAAAATTGAACTATAGGTAAGAGGCTCTTTGCACGCCTGAGTGGAACCACACAACTCTCCTGCCATGGTTGGAGAAACACACAGAGAAATTGCAGAGAGGAAACAGTCAGAAGGGCATGGATTTCAAGGGCACGTAGAGAAAAGACAAGTCCAAATAGAATTCTGACGCTGTCCCAAATGCATCAAAAATTGAAAAGCCTCTGAAGCAGTTCTTTTCAACTGTCTTCCTTGAGCCCAGTCCTATGACTGTAATATCTGTCCATTCTCCAAAAATTATAGCATTTAGACACATATTAACATCAATGGAAGTGCGAGTTCCTCCTCTTGAATTGTTTCTTAATGTAAAGTTATCAGAACATTGCCCGTTCCTCGCCTTCTCAGAGTGCCTCAGTCTACCACAGAGTGGACTATTCTGGGAAACAGCAGAGAACAGCTCACACAATATCCACACCTTGTGGAGGCAAAGCAGGGAATTTACTCTGTATTTTAATGGTATGAGAGCAGCATGACAAGGAAGATGCTCTTGAGGAACCTCTTCAGAAGCACCTAGACCATGGATGTTGCTGGGCTCCAACTGCCATCATCCCTGGCCATTGGCCATGATGTCTATGGTGGATATGAGTTTGAATTCAACAACCTTTGAAGGACTCCAGGTTCCCCACCCCTGGCATAAATGGTTTTCATGTGAAAAATGCTTCCATGACCCAGTGATCTCATGCATACTGGAACGAAACCACATTGAACCTACATAGGGTGGGAGTGTTTAAAAAGGAAACTTGCCTTCAAACAGCCTGCATAAAACTTTTGCACATTCCTGTGGGGGAAAAAGAGCAAGCAAGGAGGAAATGCTCTGCAGCTCAGCATCCCAAATGCACCTATAGTACTCTCCAAACACATTTCCCGTTATCTCTGATTGCACAGCTATGTTGCACTGCAGTGCGTCTGAAACACTGAGCCACAGCAGGTTCTCCTTCAAAAGCATCCAAAATTAAAACCTTATTCTACGGAGGAAAACATGATTGTTGTTCATGATAAATTTATCAGCCTGGTTCAGACATAGTGCTAAGCCAGAGAAAATTAGTTATGTATGGACAGCATATCAATGCTGTCAATAAATAAATAAATTTATGACTCCACGCCACAGTGAGCTTTGTGTTCACCGAGTCCCTGTTCCCCTTCCCTAGAAAGACAGGAAGGTGGCACAATGGGCCAGATTATTTGTCCATCTAGTTAGCACTGCCTACTCTGACTGGCTGCAGCTCTCTAAAACCTCAAATACAGGCCTTTCCCATCACCTGCTACATAATCCATTTAGTTGGGGTTATGAGGAATGGAATCCCAGACCTTTAGAATGCAAAGCATATATTCAACCGCTGAGCTTTGGCCCCTGCTTGAATCCATCACACACAAGGTAAAACTGGAATAAAAAGGTTCCACTTTTGGTTTTGAATAAATCATAGTTTCTCACTCAGAGAAAGTGTGATTGGTTCCTACTATCAATAACAAACCAGATCCTGAAACCCCCAATTGATCCTGGCAAGTTTGAACTAACCTTTGTGAGATAGTTTCCCCATGTTCAGACATAATGGTAAACTGTGGTTCATTCAAAACTAAAAGTGGATGTTTTCAAACTCCTCTCCTGGTACATGAAAGAAGAATGGTATAGCATGCAAGAGGAACCTCTGAACAAGGCCATCATTCTAGTTGAAAGCCGGGTCACAAGGTGCAGATGAAGAAAACCTATAGTTAACCTGGCCTGTTGTTGTCATTCATCCCTTAATTCAACAGAAGCACAGAGCTAAGGTAAGATTTGTTTATTTTTTGCCTCAGCCTGTTTTCCATCTCACAATGACATGGTGGCTTCCTAAAGCCTGCACTGCTCACCTAGGAGACAGTATTTTGCTACAGGTTTGCATGCGTGAGGATACTATTATAGTAAGAAACAATTGGCTCTTACCCTGTTCATCCAGCAAGATGTTATCTGGCTTTATGTCCCTAAAATAAAAGATGGAGAGAGGGAGAGAGAGAGAGAAGGTTCCAGTAGTAGTTAGTATTATATCGGGGGGGGGGGGGGGACTTACTGCAGCATGATCACGTTCCTCGTAAAAACTGAAGGACACCCAAATCACTCTTCACAATCTATAGAATGATCCTCAAGTCCTTCTGTTACATGCCACCCACTGATTGTAATCATACCTGCAGTTAAAACTCTGTAAAATGAACAAAATACTGTCTGGAGCCCATATGTTCCATTTAGTAATAAAGGGACAACTTCTGATCTTTCACTCAGGGCTCAATCAACTTAATTTTTCTACAAATAACTTTTTAATTGCCCATCAACAGCTGTAATGCATTGCAGAAAGTGCTTCTGGCCATGCCCTCTACTGAGCAACATTATTTCCCCCTTCTCGTTCCTTTCCCCTTATTTCTTTGTGTGAAGCCTGATGAAGAGTTCTGTGACACTTGAAAGTGATTGCACTACTTTTTAAAAATAGTCCTTATTATACTACTGACCATGTTTGGATTCTCCCCACCACCACCAACAGAACTGCTTGCAGTTGTCTCCCCCACTTTGTGGTTGAAATACCAAAGAGCCCAGTAAACATATGAGACTATTGATTTATTAGTCCTGTTAGCAGAAGCATGCACAAAGATTTCTGCTAGTGCAACAAGGCTTCTCCCATGTCTCTCAAATATAGCACTGGGGGAGTTGGAAGAACCCATAGAACGGTGTGCAGGGGGAGGAAAGAGGAGAATTTTCTGTTGAACTGAAATGCTTGTGCAGAAAGAATATTTACCTTAGCTCAACAGTGAATTCCTCCCATGGCTAATAAGATTTGCAAAGTGTTAAAATAGAATATATTGGGGTAACATTATTGAACATTATTGGTTGATTCCAATGTGCCCATGCAGTTCCCATAATAGAACAGGACTTCTCCTTCATCTCCTTACACACTCTCAAAATCTGCTCTACGGAGTCTTCCAATCTGAAGACTATAAAAAAAAAAAAGGCAACGGGAACTGGGTATTACCATCCCAAATGAAATGCATAATAATCACAACATACTCCTTCTTCCCCAACGTTACTGTCCGAACATAAGATTTGCCATTTCCCTTGAACATCCTGATTGTCTTCTGGGATAGCTAATGTAATCCCAAGTATAAACTCCAAGACACTTTATATATTATAGATTACTGTAAACACTAGAGCACCTTTTCCTTTTCAATTTTGTATTTTTTAAATATCCTTTTCCTTTCAGTGTTTTAGAAGTATGACCCAGATAGGCAGACAGAGCTCCATCAGGATATGGAACCCAATTTCACTGATTTTTCGCTTGGAACAAACACAGCAGGAAACACAACTTCTATTGGCTTTGACTTTTCAGCTGCTTTCCTTAATGCATCAGGCTCTTTTTCCCAAAAGCAAAGTACCCTTGGCAAGACATTTAGGACATGCTTAGTCCATTGAAAGCACTTTTACAACAATGAACAAAAGCTTCTATCATGTAAGGTGCAATTGCAGGAAGACTGTAATGGCAAAAAAAGTTCAGTGTTCTTTTTGAACTTATCGATTGACATACTTCCGTCTAGGCCACCTCCATGACAACATAATCTACATTCTGGATGTGACTTCTACATCTTCTTTTATATGCGAATGTTGGTACTCACCGTGATAAGTTCCTTATCTGTAGGGAGAAATATGATCCTATGTGGGTTCTCACTACCCATCTCACCACTGGCAAGAAGTAACTTTTTTTTAAAAAAAAAAAGTTTATCTAGCTTGTAAGGGATGTGGGTGGCGCTGTGGTCTAAACCACAGAGCCTAGGGCTTGCCGATCAGAAGGTCGGCAGTTCAAATCCCTGTGACGGGGGGAGCTCCTGTTGCTTGGTCCCAGCTCCTGCCCACCTAGCAGTTAAAAAGCACGTCAAATGCAACTGGATAAATAGGTACCACTCCACTGGGAAGGTAAACGGTGTTTCTGTGTGCTGCTCTGGTTTCGCTAGAAGCAGTTTAGTCATGCTGGCCACATGACCTGCAAGCTGTCTGCGGAAAAACGCCGGCTCCCTCGGCCTATAGAGCGAGATGAGCGCGCAACCCCAGAGTCATCCGCAACTGGACCTAACGGTCAGGGGTACCTTTACCTTTATCTAGCTTGTAATAGTCATGAAGATGGAAGGCGAAGGTCAAATGGCCACCCAGAGGAGCTCAGGTCCCAAGTGCTGCCAAGGCAGCGGTGCTGCTAATGAGATGGATTGTGATTCCCAATGATGCCCCACATAGGACCCCCACATACCCCCTGGTGAAGCAGATCCTGATCCCACCTGCCAATGATGCTGGGGACATAGACATACAGAAATCATTTTATTTGTATGCCACCGTTCCACAGTTCAAACCACATTCAAGGTGACTTGCAACATGAAAACCCCCCACATGACTACAACAAAAGTAGTCATAAACAGGAAGCAAAACATTAAAAAAATATATAACCACACTGAACAATTTCCACATAAATCATAACAGGATCTAAAACAAAGATACAAAAAACCAACAGTAGCTCCCTAGCCCAAGAGTCTGTTCAGCAACCTCTGCTTTTGCAGCTGGAGTCAGTCCAGGCTCTGCCCTCCCCGGCCAGGCGGGGAAAGGCCTTCCAGGACTCCCAGCCAAGATGGGTGCCTCCCTTACTGCCAGTCAGCCCTGCGATTTAATAGCTTTTGCGTTCTTTTTGTATTTCCCTTTTAATAATTTCTGTAGGTTCCCTGCCAGTGTAACAATAGATTCCCAGTACACCTGGTGTCTTGTGGGAAGCTTGTGAAATTCTGCATAAAAGCATTGAGTTTACAGCTAAAATGGTTGTAACTCCTGGAGAGGTGCCCGATCTTTCCATTTCCAAGAGCGGCACTTATGCGTCTGGCTGTGGCTCTTGGGAAGGAGGAGCCAACCCTGGAGCATGAACTCTCCTCTAAGGGTGGGTAGCTTTGCTAGATCAGGAGCGACTGAATGCTGCCGCTGCCGTGGCCAGAACAGAGCTACACAAGGGGAAGCCTTGTGCCCCTTGGCTCTGGATGGGAGGGAACACATCCTGGCCTCTGATGGGCACAGTGCCTCTGTGCATGTGCGGGAGATCCTGATGGCCCTGCACACATCCAGTGTGCCATTCCTTCCCCCTGTCGGACTTTGGGTATGGGGAAAGGAGGACCTCTCTTGAGTCCTGTGAAAGATGGAATTACCCTTTGGGATGAAGTTGGGGTCTAATCACAGTGTGACAGGAGCCTGAATGATACATGACTCCTTGCAGATGAAAAGAGTTGATGAAAGAAGCATTTGACCAAGGAGAGAGAACCCCAGAGGTTCCAGCCCTGGCCCAGGGTGCCACCCGTCTGTGGATGCATTCAAGATTACATTGCTGCCACCCCCTACTGCACCCCAAATCAGTGTATTTTAAGAGCAGTTGTCATAGCTATTTTCTATTGAAGGAAAAATCGCCCAAATTCCTAAATGGTACCTCAGCAGCAAAGTTATCCTAATTACTCACTTGCATAAGCTGCTATGTTCATAAGTTCATGTGAACAAGCCCATGTTGTGTGAGGTTAATTCCCCACCCTTTTGTTGTAGCTGTTGCATTAGCAACACCATCCAGGCCACATACAAAGTATTTGTCAGTCTTGCCATGAACTACTGATAAAAACAGTGACAGCCACTCACGCAGGATCTACGTATGAGGAACAGCTGGCTGTCTCTGTCCTACTTACAGACAGTTCCTTGCAGCAACAAGCAACAACCAGTTTGTCATTCTAGTCCACAGCAACCAAAACAAAAGTCTGCACCAGCTGAAAGAAATATGATGCAAGTCTCCAATACCTCTTTCTAATATCACTTAATTTAGAAAAGGCTGTCATTTCCACAGGAGAAACCTAACAGCAATTTAAAAGCAAAGAAAGGATGTGGAAAAGCTTTAAAAAAACAACAACCAGCCTGCACCATGTTCACTGCTATTAGGGATGGGCAAATCAGTCAATTTTAGATTCACATTTTACCAGTCTTCGACTCAGTTCTCAACATCAGTTTACAGAAAACTTTTAAGTCTTTATGAAAATACATCAGTATTTTAGTGCAAACTTTTTCAAATATTATTTTTGTGTGTGCAGTTCTGCCTTATGCACACATTTCTGTAATGCATATTTCCCCTAATACTTATGTTTTCCCCAATACAACATGTTTTTATATATAGTTAGTCTCACATAACTAAGCACTTCTCTGACTGCAAGAGTTTCCAAAACTGAGCTGGGGGGGGGGGGCGTGATTCCAGAGCCTGACATCTCTGATGCATTTGTGATTTCTTTCTTTTTTCCTGAAGAATAGCCCAGGAACTTTTCATGAATGTTTAATTGGGAGAAACAGCTGGAGGCAAAATAATTTCCCAGATGCAAGAAAGTATTGGTTTGCCACTTTGTGATGTGCTCATATTTTATATCTAAGCAAAGCTCTGATTGTCCCTGACCTCAAGCTGAGTTTGGTGGTGCAGCACGAGGTCACAGACACGATGCCAGAGAAACAGAGTGCTGTTACCACAATCTTTGAGATTTGTATATTTCGGCTTACACCATGTCTCAGCATAATTTCACCAACTGAACATTTCCTGTTCCCTGCCTCACAGCACAGACTGCTAGCATAGGTGGGGATAATGAGGCGAAGACCTGAGATAAGTCTAACTACAGTGGTACCTTGGTTTCCAACTGTTTTGGATTACAACCGTTTTGGATTACACCCACGTCAAACCTGGAAGTGTTTGTCCCTTTTTTTGGATTACAACCCATTTTTTTTTATTACAACCCAAATTTTTTTGGGAGGCCCCATTGGCGAAAGTACGCCTTGAGTTACAATCTGTTTTGATTTACAACCAGACCTCCGGAACAGATTATGGTTATAAACCAAAGTACTACTGTACAGTGGAACCTTGGGTTACGTACCGTCCTCCTTACAAACACTTCAGGTTACAAGCTCCGCTAACCCAGAAGTAGGTGTTCTGGGTAGCAAACTTTGCCCCGGGATGCAAGCAGAAGTCGTGCCCTGGCAGTGCAGCGGGAGGCCCTATTAGCGACAGTGCGCCTCAGGTTAAGAATGGTTTTGGGTTAAGAACGGACCTCCAGAACGAATTAAGTTTGTAAATGGAGGTAACACCGTAGTTCCAGACCCTTGATCATCTTGGTTCTAGCCTTAGTAAGACTGCTGTGGTCACCTATTTGTCAGGGCACATAGTGTGTAGCACCTCATTTTCTGAAAAGGATGGATCTGAACGGATGGGTGCTTATTCACAACTGCAATCCCTGTGCTAGCTGCTCCTCTGAGCAACGTGCTATCTGTTGAAAAACATTTCACTGCTTGTAAAATCCATTCCCACATGGACAGTACCTGCTCCAGCATCACAGTTAAGCATGCTTATTCCTGTTCATTAGAAAAGGAGTGAGCAGAGATTTTATCCGTCCAATGAAGGAGATTAGACCTAGTGTCACCACAGCAGTGAGGTAAAAGTGTCACTTCCATAGCTGCAAGATTCTGGACAGAGAAAAGAAAGTACTTCTTCACGCATCATACAGTTCAACTATGGAACTCACTCCCACAGGAGACAGAAATAGCGACCAGCCTAGATGGCTTTCAAATAGGATTACAGAAATTCAAGGAGGAGAGCGCTATCAAGCCACAATTGCTATGCTCTGCCGCCACAGCTGCAACAATGCTTCTGAATATCAGTTGCTGGAAACCACAGAAGGGGAGAGTAGTCCTGTACTTGAATCCTGCTGGTGGGTTTCCTACAGGCATCTGGTAGGTCATTGTGAAATCAGGTTGCTGGCCTAGACAGGTTATTAGCCTGATCCAGCAGGCTCTTCTTATGATCTTATGCTCCACAGAAATAATCAATCATACAGTCTGAGTGGGAGTTTTGTTTCTAATTGAAAAGTTAATGAAATTTAGCACAATCATAATTGCTATCATAGGAGTACGAAGCCTTTACATACAAACAAATTTCCCCAGAAATCAATTTAGGCTTGAAACAGAACCATCTCTGGGGTATAGCACAATCTCCTCAGTGGTACACAGCAAAAAAAAACCAAAATAAATGTTGCAGTTCCCAAAAGGTAAAAATCAAAGCATAGGTAAGGGAATCGCATTTGTAACCTTGGGGAAACTTTCAAAAATTTCCCAGCAGAGTTAAATGCAATTTTTAACATGTTAACAGTAAAATAATAACCCAGCAAATACAGTCTAAATTCTTTTCTGTTTCGAATGCATAGATAAACTAAGAAACTTAATCTATTCAGTTCAGTTTATTGTGTTTTACGGAATATCTACAGCTTACATAAAAAAAATGTTAAATCTTTCATTCTAATTCATTATTATTATTATTATTATTATTATTATTATTATTTTCTTGAAAGTTTCAGTTATACATTTTACACAATAAAATACCCACCAATAAAATAGTACATTTGTTTACTTCCCTTCTCCTGCTTCCATGGTTCTTTTAATTTTCCCATTATTACAGCATACTCTGTTTCAACCATCCAATTCTTAACGTTTAAAGGATGAACTTCCCCAATGGGTTGTTTAGAAACCTCTTCTCTAGCAACAGCTAGTAATAGCATGGTTTTTTAAAATATAATTTAGCTCTTGCACTGAAATATATTCCAGTTGTTATAACATATGCTTTTTGTTTATCTAGGTTTTTTTAAGGCAAAGAAATGCACTCCAAACCAAAATATCATAGCCAAGGAAACATGGGATTTCTGACAAATTTCAGTATCTAGTCAATGAAATGTAGCTTCTCTATGATGGGGGGGGGGGGGGAGAGAGACTAATATCCCAAAACTAGGGAGGGGGGAACTGGAGGCAAAGTGGCAACTGATACGCCTGCTCTATGCACTTGATTGACTTTACAAGAAATTACCTGATCTTAATGGGCTAATTACATTGCTTCCCAAGCACCTGCCATGGGAATTAGTCAAGCGCCTTGTAATCTAATACCCAGTACAGAGAGCACAGAAAACACCATGCAAACATCTTCACCGACAAAAGGGGAGGTTTGATGCTTTCTGTACCCATGTGATGGCAAGTGTTGTGGCCATGCAAGTCAGACTCTATTAGACAGGTCTAAGTTGTTTGGTGATCTTCTTGCCACTTCACCTGATGGCTGATATATTAAAAACATGGGTCTGACTCACTGCTGCTGTCTCCACAGAGCTTTGTTCCTACAAAGTAAACAGTTGTCTGCACATCTCTTGAGGGTTCTAAGTACAGATGTTGCATTCTACAGGTAAGGTTGCTGCTTTATCAATTTAATGTCACCCCGTATGGGAATAGCGTTAATTATAAGACTAGCAAAACCTTCCAGGTGGCCAAAACTGTTTCATCATGTTACATTTATCTCAGGTATATAACCTGTTTTCCACACTGTCTCAAGGTTTCGGGAAGGCTTGTAGTCTCCCACATCCTGTTAACTCTTGCATTTCAGCATTTCAGCCAGACATCTAAAGGCTACAATCTCCACTCCAAAAAGACAGCTGACTGAAACAAATGGGATTACACTGTGCACTAGAATTCATGTTTCTGGCCAAAGTAACTGCTTCAGTCACTAAATGTTCCCAACACGTTGACACACTGTTTACAGAATTGTTTGGGAGCAGGGAAGAAAAGTTTATAATATCTTAATAGCTACATCCTGAGGAGTAATTGAAACAAGTTCCTATTTATTTTTTTAATCATAAACCAGGATTCAAAGGGAACAAATAAATTATTACCCAACCCATTCGTCATCAGCAACCGTCTCAAATGAAATAAATTATTTTGATGGGGGGGAGAGAATCTGGGAAAATTCACACCACTCTTCTCTTAATAAATTAAAGACCATTGACAAACAGCAACTTAGAAATAAAGGGAAAAAATCAGAATGTTCAATATAATCACCCAGGCGTCACACAATAAACTGTAGGATATAGCACTGTGGAATTAATACAGGAAACTTTTAACGTACACCCAAATTGCATCTTGGGAATAAGGTCTATTGGGAGATGCGCTGGCAATTGTACAAAGCATTTCAGCTGTTAATATGAAAATGGAGAACAACCATAGGAGGCCAGCTACTGATGTTTTTCTACCTCTTTGAAATTATATCCTGCTGTTCCCTTTTCCAAGCTATGCAGGGGAGAGGATTCTATCTGTCTTTACAGATTCAAACAGCCATCATCCAGAGGCAGAGAAAACTGCCTTAAGATATCACGCAATAGGATGCAAGTTACAATGGAGCAGGTGTCTTTTGAATAAACATATGTACTGAGCACAAATGCTAATAGCGCAAGGCCATGTCAAAAAGGCATGAAGTATAGGGGGGAAAGTAGCCCCACACACCACAGGGGAAGAAGTCCACTGGTGCCACGGAGCAGGAGAGTGGGAGACATTCTTAAAAGAAAGTCAACACAATTTGACCTATGCTCTTTGGGGTATTCTGTGCACATGAATATCTATCACTTTTAACTGAAGATTTCTATACCAGTTTGCCTCTGTATTTGAACTATTTTTAACCGTTTTCATCTGTAGAAGTGTTTTTGATTGTTTGTAATTGGTATTATATGTGGAATTGTTTTTTAAATGAAACTATTTTTCATTGTTCTTGCAATCATTTTGCGGTTGTAACTGATCTAGCCTAATAATGTCTCCATAGCACTTAATAAACACTTTACAGTGGTACCTCGGGTTAAGAACTTAATTCGTTCTGGAGGTCCGTTCTTAACCTGAAACTGTTCTTAACCTGAGGTACCATTTTAGCTAATGGGGCCTCCCGCTGCCACCATGGCACCGCCCCACGATTTCTGTTTTCCTCCTGAAGCAAAGTTCTTAACCTGAGGTACCATTTCTGGGTCAGCGGAGTCTGTAACCTGAAGTATCTGTAACCTGAAGCATCTGTAACCCGAGGTACCACTGTATTTTACAAAGTTTAGACCTGGGCTACAGTTTCAGGTCTGTACAAGAGGAGGCCTGCTGGATCAGACCAAAGGCCTATATAGTGCAGCATTGTGTATCTCGCACTGGCCAGTCAGATGCCTCTTATGTGAAGTTCACAAGCTGGGGATGACGGCAATATCCCTCTGCTGCTATTGTTTCCCAGTGAAAGGCCTTCAGAGGCAACCTGTCTCTGATCCCGTAGACAGCATGTAGCCTTCATGACTAATACAGCTTCTCCATGCCCTTTTCAAAATTTGTCAATATTATTCTCTTTTTTAATTATTAAAAGGTACTTAGGCATCAATGACTAGTAGCCATTGATAGCATTGTTCTCCAGCTTCTCCAGCCCCTTTTTATCTTGATCCAGGCTGAAGTTCTTGAGAACCTGAAAGCTGACTTGCTTGCTATTTTATGATACTTGATTGATTATATTATTATTATTTTTTAAAAAACAAACCATTATCCTGAGTAAAAGCTCAAAGTGTTGCTGAAAGCAGCACACCTGTGTGTCTACAGTATGGAGCATAAATAATAAATACCAAGGGCAGAGATCAACCTTATCTAATCTTGGATGAATAGGACTCTTATCGCTGCAATTTATGGCAAAAAGTTCTTACAAAGAAATCCCACATACATTTTTTTGTAATTTAATTCGATGAGAATGCAGCTGTATTTTAGTTCAGGAGTTCTTTCCTTCCAACCTATACTTTAGTTGTTAAACTGATCTGTTCCTAACTAGCATTTACAGAAACAAGAAAAATGACATACTCCACTGTGCAGCATATTTGCAAATAATCTCTGAGTCTGGGAAAAACATAGGGCTTTGCTTATTGTTAACTTAAAGTGTTTCTGTATAGAGATGTCAGGTTATGATTATCATCGATTTGAAGAAATCTAAATTCTGGATATAGGGACAATGGCACAGAAAGATTGGAGCAGAGCAATATGTCAGGTTATTTTTTCATACAGCAGAGTCAATGAAGCACACGGTTTATAAAACAGTAAAGAAGTTAAATATATATCTCTAGCATCTATTTTAAGTTATCAGCTGCCAATAAAAGAAAATTATTATCTCCACAAAACAAAAAATGCCACAAATGTATTGTGTATTTGCATATGTAGAGGATCTTTTCTCAGCTGCCAAGAGGCAATTCACATGCACACAAAAACACAAGAGCCTTCCTGGATCAGGCCAATGGCTTGTTCTATTGTTCCCACAGTGGCCAAACAGATGCCTACAGGAAGTCCAAAAGCAAGACCTCAGTGCAACAGCACTCTCCCCAACGTGATTTCCAGCAAGTGGCATTCAGAGGCATCTCACCTCTGACAGTGGAAACAGAATATAGCCATTGTGGCTAGTAGCCATTATCTTCCATGAATTTGTCAAATCCTCTTCTAAACTCATTCAGGTTGATGGCCATCACTGCCTCTTGCCAGAGAGAATTCCAAAGTTTAACTATACACTGTGTGAGGAAGTATCTTTTTGTGAGGAGAAACTGGGGTCTTCAGGCAAACTAATTTCAGTCTATTTCAGTCCAATTAAGATGGGATGAACGGAAACAACGCCATGCCCCAGAACAAGGCCTTCCTCTTCTCTTCCAAGAAACAAATATTCAGCAATAAGGAACTGTAACTTCCCCCCTTAACTATTTTATAAATATGCATGCATTGAGAAGGTAGGAGGTAACTGGAAAGCACTGAAGATCATCAGCCGTGGGTAGTGTAAGTATTTGCTCTCCCCTTCTCCTTACAGAGTCGACCCTCTGCCCAGTCTGTTCCACACTCCATGTAGATACACACCCTTTGACTACTCCCCTCCTTTCCCTCTCCCCTTCTTTTAAAAGAGAAGGTTTCACCTGAGTCTTTTGTTGCCGTTATCTCAAGATGATGCCCCAACTGCCTTTGCAAAGATAATCATGTAAGAGGAGTAACATACTAGCAAAGCAACCAACAGCTTTACATCTCACTCCCAGGAACGTTATCTTGATAGACGTTGGGCTTATGTGGCATTAGTCCTGTGCTCAAAGGGTTCAGTAACTCATTATAAAAAGAGGTAACATACAACTGGCACCAACTTTTATCTCCTTGCTTTTATTATCTGATAACTTTTTCAACATTTGGTCACCCTAACCACCAACAGCCAGCTTATCAAGTGAGGCCTACATTACATCCATGGTAACTGCCTCCTCAGGAGAGTATGAAATTCATATCTTTAAAATGGTCAGGGATGTGGGGCTCACCCAGAAGCCTTGTTCATCAATGTGTGCTTTAAGACCAGCAAATTATGTTACTAGCAATCCTCCTGCTAAGAAGAGTAATGTAAAAACAAGCTGGATTAGGATCTTCCTAGCTACATCATCATGGTGTCCATTATTATTAATTGATTTATATAACACCATCCATCCTTGGGTGTTTGCCCAATACAGTTTCCAGGCTTTTTCAAAGCCAGTACAAAACAGCCTTATTCCCTCCGTGTCTCCCAGTGTAATTCATCCTCATTCATTATTTGGTGGCTGTGTGAACAGGTGCAGAGCAGAAAAAGTGAACCTTATACCTTCATTACCACACTGTTTTGTCTTGAAGTCTCCTTTGGTTACGCAAGCATGAAATGGGCATTTGAATTTGTCCAAGTGCAGACGTTTAAACATATTACAAAGGAAGTTGAAGTAAACCATAAATGGCAAATATCCTAAAAAACAAAAGAGCTATAGGAGGACAACTCCAATCCTGTCCAGAGGTATGGAAGAAGTTTGATAATGAAGCATGAAAAAGGAGTAGTTAGAAATCTTGGATAGCATCGCTATTCTTCCCAGTCAAGTATGATGCCCATTGAATAAATATTATTTAGGTTTGAAAGGCAACACCTGAAAGTTTCTTACCAAATGCATATAAGCTTTCAAATTCTCTGCCTACTTGAGAAAGCAAGGCTAAACACTCTCACCAAATGGATCATTCATACAACTCTTACAATGTCATTCCAAAGAATTGCATCTATCCAGGAAGACAGCCTCATCTTGCATGATCATCTACTCCTAAGTACACAGATAACACCTCTGGTTGCATTTTTAAAGGTGTGTTTGCATCAGCTGGGAATTACTCCAATCTGATGTAGCTGAGAGTCATTTGATCTGTGGGCTTTGAAGCTTCTGCTTCAAAGAGAGATGTTAGAAGTGTGGGCTTGAACATATTTATATTAAAATTTAGATTTCAATGTAAGTCAGGTTATTTATTAATAAGGAGACACCTAGTATTACTGATTTATTTTAAAAAACCAAACAAATAAATATAATCCAATTCACATTTCTGAAATACAATTTATGTATTTTTAATTTTAAAAAACCAGTTTTATGGGTCAAACATTTGCAACCCATTTTTCTCATGTGATTACAGCATGCATTACATTTGTTTCTAGAGCCTGAAGTTTTGGTTGAGTAATTTCATAGACAGTTAATAATACATATACTTAGTACACCAATATTTCTATTCTTCAAATTTTATCACTTGTATAACTTCTTAAACTGCAATCTCCCTGCATTTTTTTTTATTTCCCAAGGTCTACAACATTATGGCATACACTCTGCATAAAAACAGATGAAGTGGAAACCAATAATGTTTTGATGGTATGCAATTATCCACTTACGAGCTGAATCCTATTGTATTTACTCAAGACAGAATTCTGTTAGATGCATCCCCCTCTCTGGACTTCAAACCTTTAAAGAGTTTCTATTGAACTTGTCCTTGGGATAACACACTGCAACCTTGTATATATTAATGACTCTCAAAGGAACGCACTATCAATACTGGTCACAAACCAGATAACCATGCAACTAGCTATGCCCAATCAGCAAACTTTTTGGGTATCATTCTTGAGTAGTTAAACTTCTCCCCTCAGTTACATAATGAATTGATAATAGATGCAGGTCACAGCATGAAAAGGCTGCTTCCTCTTTCATGGGCAGGGGGGGAGTCAAAGTTCTTTATGAGTGCATGGATTGGTTAGTAGATAGTGATGGCTGTCACCAGCTCATAAGAAATGCTCATTCAAAATTCACAACACTCAAAATAAAGTATGCTATCAAAATTAGTTTTTTAAAACTATTGTTATGGATTAAAACAATCTGTGGGCAAATGTCCGATCCCAACTAACCTTCTATGGGTTTGGTATGGATGATTCATCTGAACCAAATACAATCAAACCTCGGTTGTCAAACGTAATCCGTTCCGGAAGACCGTTTGGCTTCCGAAACGTTCGAGAACTGAGGCGCAGCTTCTGATTGGTTGCAAGAGCTTCTTGCACTCAAGCGGAAGCTGCATCGGACGTTCGGGTTCCAAAAAATGTTCAAAAATCGGAGCATTTACTTCCAGTTTTTAGATGTTTGGAAGCTGAAACGTACAATAACAGAGGTGTTCAGGAACCAAGGTTTGACTGTAGCAGCTATATGGCCGAGTTAGTGGACTGAAAGAAATGTGTGTGGATGTTTTGTATATAACATGTTATACTATATATGTGTTATATTACGGTTTATACATATATCTATACATATCTCAATCAGTGCATCAGAAGCCTTTTGTAGAACTTTTCTAAAACAAGTGCAAGCTAGATATTTATGTTATTATTCCTTCCAACATCTATTGAAGCACTCATAAATATTAAATTAAATTATTTATTTAGGGCATTCCCCAAACACCTTGAGGAATCCCCTTACTTCTACAGGAGGAACAAAGACATTATTTGTTTTGTTGATTATTTCAGGGTGGAATATACCGTAATACTAATACTCATTGGTAACTGAAATAACCACATGTGCTTTCATCCCAATATTCCAAGTGTTTGTCGACCCACGAAGGTAAGCATACAGAAAGTGCTGTCATTCATTGACACTACAGACAGTGCTTTTTTCAGGGGGTACTCAAGGATATGCAGTACCACCACCTTTTTTGGGGTTAAAAAGTGTGGCATTTATGCAATAACTTCATGGTGAGTACCAGCACCTATTTTTCTAGGAAAAAAGCACTGACTACAGATACCTGGCAGGATTAATGGTGTCTCATGATGGTATGACTGGTAACAGTATCAATGTATCTCTATAGTGTGTAGCTCACCTGTGGATGATGTTCCTGCTCTGGAGATAGTCCAGTGCCAATGCTAGTTCACAGATGAACAGCTTCACGGTGCTCTCTTGGAAGCGGACATTTTGCTGCAGGTGGTAACGCAAGTCTCCTCCAAGAAGCAGATCAACCACCATAAACATGTCTTCCTCATCCTGGAATGAATACCTGGAACAAGATGCCAGAACACAAAGGACATATAGTTTGATTAGTGCAGTAGAATTAGAAGCCTGTATGATGAGATCTATGACTGTGCCTGGAGTCAGACTTCCTCTTTGTGCAAAACACAGCAAACCCTAAGTCAAGAACTGGGGTTAGTAGTGTCGTGCTTGCACAGCAAAATATCTTAAGGTTTAAGCTATTCTGGGTATGTTGGACTATTAATAGGACATGTGGCCAAAGTTTCATTTCCATAATTCTTCTAGACATGGATCCCCCCTCCCTTTTCTTGTGTGTGTGTGTGTGTGTGTGTGTGTGTGTGTGTGTGTGTGTCTGTGGGGAGGAGTCCAACCATAAGGCTTATTCAAGGACACATGAAATACAAACAAAAGTATGAAAATGAAAACAGCAACTGTGTTGGACAAGAAGTGGGAAACAAGGAAAGTAGCAGAGAGACGCACAACTGGTAGCAAACAAAAAGAGAAGGCACTCCCAAGCCCTTTATTCAATGCCTTCTAGCTAGAACTCTAACCTCTAGTTACAAGGGCTCAAGGCTGTCTAGAAACACCACTCTAGTTCTGAATTCCTCCTTCCCTTAACCCCTAATGTGTGGAGGCTCCCTGGGGTTACAAAGGAAATGCACTTGACACCTGCTCAAGGGGACCTCCATCTATTCCTAGCCAATGCATTCAAAAGTTATGTCCTGGCACTGCAAATAAATGGCAGGGCTGAGCCCCGGCACAAATTAAGCCTCCACCCCCAACATTTTCATATTGCCTTCGAAATTTCCCCCACAAGACCTTTCTGCTTGGCTTCGTTTAAATAACAGCGAGTTAAATGTGGGCTCAAGAAATCAATACGTTTTAGACTTGGAGCAGTCAATGCTCTTGAATACAGAGAGGAAAATTAGCTGCTTTTGTGCCAAAAGATTCCCTGAGGTGCCAGCATAATTAAATACAAGGTAAAATCACATCATCTCTAAGTCAATGGACAAAGAAAGATGCATGAATATCAGCAAGCAGCACAGAAGACACAACCATGCATGTCTTTGACAGTCTAGATGATGCAGGAACACTAAAGACAACCCCTTAGCAAAAAGCAAGAGTGCCCAGACCCACCTAAAGATCTTGTTCCCATACTGCTCTTTTGGGGCAGACCCATAGCTGAGTGCTAGGGGTTATAGTGTGCATACAGAAGATCACAGGTTCAATATCCAGATAGGGCTGGGAAAAGACTCCTCTGAAATCCTGGAGGACTGTTGCCAGTCAGTGTACATAAGACTGAACTAGATGGACCAGCAGCTATCTTGTATGAGGCAGCTTCTTTTAGACTGAGCAAGAATAACCCATAGAAACTTAGGAAATTACATTTCTATAATTTGAAAATGCATTTGAAAATAGCTATGAAGATTTTCTTCATAAATGTTTTGTCATCACCCCTTGCCATTGTGATTTGGGGACAGATCCTAAAGAAATTTCCTTACTACCAGGTACTGTATGCTGAACTGCAATGTGTGGACACAGCTATTTGATTAGGTTTCTTTTTAATGTGAAATCTATGGCAATCATTCAAGCAGCTATATTAACACATATCTGTATACAAGGAGTGTTGCTGTTTTACAGCTCTCCAAGTTTCAGTCAAATGAGATTTCCAGAGTGACTTAAAAATCCTAGTCAACAGAGAGGGATGAAATAAATCAATCTATTGAGCCGTTACTTGGTTGTAATGTTCTCTACAGATTTCTCCATCATGCTAGAGGTGCAGGTGGACTGTGTTTAAAACAGAAAGATAGAAAGAAAGAAAGAGAGCAAACAGCTCTAAAATAATTCTTTTTCCTATATGCAGGACTGAAAGGCAGCTGGGGATCAGCAAATTGGCATTAGAAATACAGTCAGTTCACCAGTGCATAATCACAGTGAATAGCTTCTCCCCAGGTTGCCCTTTTGATTCCACCAGGATCACACAAAGAAAGAACCAGCCTTCAGAATTTCTCACGGAATGACAGGTTTATATAGCTTTAATGTTGAAGATTGGGTGGACTGCTTCAACAGTTCTCATCTCCAGAAGCTGGCCAAGATGAGGGAATTTCAGTCCATGTTGCTGTTGTACATATCTGCAGGGCTGACAGAACTGTACAGCCTGCATGTGGATGACCTTCCATAGTGAGTATGATGGTAGGAGTATGATGACTCCTCTTTGCATTTCTTTGTGTATTCCTGGGTGGTTGTAGGCATAAGTTACCCTGAAATGATTTGTATCCCTAAATACAGGATATAAAGAACAATGGTAAAGACAGCAACACCAGATACAGTGTCAATTATTATTATGTCAAGCCAGAAGACCAGGAATCTGCCATCTGGGAAGGAGAAGAAGGAGGAGGAAAAAGAGGAGAGAAAAAAATTATCTGTTATATTATACTCTATTTTTATTGTATCCATTCTATTGCAACTTTTTGTATCATTGCTGCTTGTTGTATCATTAATGTTTGTTGTCATAATCTTTTGTAAACCACTTTGTGTGACTCTTCTCCAAAGAGCTATATTTATTGAATGAATGAATGAATGAATGAATGAATGAATGAATATTAAATACAATACAGTGCCAAGCTAGGTGAAAACTACCAGCTGGTATTGCCCTTAGTTCAAGAAGCTCAGTCAATCAGGCGGGTCATACATTCTCTCATATGTAACATGGAAACTGGTCCAAGACGATGCTGAAAACCAGAGTTTGGCTGGAGTTAAAATAGCTGAGAGATGAAATGTAAGAGTTTCCCCAAGTGAAATTACACCAATAATCTTAAAGCCCACAATCATGGATCTACAAGTACAACTTAGGTTCAAAGACAAAAACTCAATTTTGCCTTTATTTTGCAAGATGTAGCTTGTTAGAGAAACCCCCTGTGATAAAATATTTGCTGACTGTTGCAGTTAACCTTCAGCCACTAGTTTCTATATTTGTTAAAACGAAGTTTTCACTTAGGAAACCTATCCTGAGAAAACCTACAATTATTATTCTGAACACACTCCTGCCAAGGAGTAGAACACACAGGGAATAATATAACAACGGGGCCCCTGCAGGTCTCAGTGCAAGTGGACTTATAACAAATCATCAATGCAATCATTTTTGATGGTGCTTGTTAAAGGGGCAGCCACACCCTTAGCAGCTTACATCTCCCAGTTAATGTATTCCTCTTTCAAAACTGATGGTAATATTCAACATAAGACTAAGCAGATCACTTTCTCCTTGCACAACAGAACTATCTCTCCCTCTCTTCCCTGCTGGAGCAATTTGGTGCTCATGAAAAGGCTCTCTGCACATGTGCTGCTGAATCATTTTTTCTCAGCCAGTCTGCCAATGCAGACAGTGTGGGCACTACCACGCAGCAGTATGAAACAACCTGCTTCAGCCGTTGTCTGTGTGTGTGAGTCTGGGAAGGAAGGAATCAGTGCCTGTATGGTGTATCAAGACTTTTTCAAGTGTTTACCCTTGTAGCCAGAGGGCAACATTGTCTTGGAAAAGCACTGAATGCAGATAAAAGGATCCCAGCTAATGAATGATATAGGAAACTGGAGCCTGAGCAGAACATTTTTGACAGAGTACAAACTTCTCACATGATTCTAACACCTCAGAAATGTACCCTGCTTGTTTGAAAGCACACCCTTCCCAAAGCACCGTCCTTGTGAAAAGCTTGCTCATTAGACAAGAAATGTGTACCAGGACCCTGCACCATTGGACTGAACCATTTCCTGAAAATGTGAAGTGAGATATTCATTCATTTGCATCAATACTTCCTGTGAAGACAGCACATCTCCCAATCTTTTACCACTGTCTTCCCATTCTTATTCCACAGGAGTACTAGCAACAACTGCCGCAAATTGACCCACATTCAGGGCATGTAACATAGACCCAGCTGGAGGATACACAATTAGACTACGTTCTACTGTCAGAACAACGGAAGAATCAACTTAAGCTAAGTTTTAACAATGTACCCTCTGGCCTGAGAGTCTCCACTGACCCTAAGCTACTGGAAATCCCTATATAAACCTAAATAACTCTGCCAACAGACTTAAGACTACACAGGCTGCAAGCTGGGCTTTTCTCCAAGAACTGTTGTGTTTGAGAAGGAATTAAAAACTTAGGGTGATATATGCAGATGCACTCAAAATCACTATTAACCTCCTTGCATTTGAGGCTGTTTGGTAAGGGAAAATTAATCTCCCAGATTTTTTTTTCTTTTTTCTCTTCAGTACTGACTGCCAAAGGCATATTATTAATAGTCTAGACCAATGGCTCAGAGAGGCAGAGAAATTATTTATTTCCCTAGTTTAAGGAGCACCATAAGATGCCTTCATTTATCATGCAGTCTGCTTCTCAAGCATCCGTCACTAAACACTCAAGCAACACTTGTAGACAGCAACTCTCCTGTGATAAGCTATTACTTTCACTTCCTCCTTGCCTTGATGGGTTAAGCTGGTAAAAAAGAAGCTAGGGAAACTAACAAGCAGATAGATAGGTAAGTAAGCAAAGATAAGCAAAACCTTTCATGTGTAGAAAAGACCAATTATTAGAGTACAAAATTAGATGCAGCACTAAAATAATCTAACATATACCAAATCACTATTTGATGAGGAGAGGCAGAGTTTCTTGTGCAGCAGGAACACAGGCAGCAGAGGAGTTTAAACAGCCCCCATCCCCACCTAATAGGGCATCTTTTGTTTGATCCAGACAGGGAAACAGTTCTGCTTTGTAGTGGTATACATTTATTTGGAATTCCCTGATATTACTTTCCAGTTTTGCTTTGGGTTATTTGTTCCCCGTGGCAAGGAAGGGCCAAATTAGACAAGACACCATTCACATTAGTTGTTGTATGGTGACTTTTTAAAAATGTGAATAGCAGACGGGGGAGCATACTCCTCACTCCCAACTTTATTTTTTTAAAATGTTGAGGCACATTTTTGCTTATTTGTTTTGTGAGAAACAAGCCTGCTCCTGCTTTCAGTGTTGTTGATTTTTAGCCAATGAATGAAGTCATAGGCAATGACTGGCATTTAGCAAAGCAAATCTAGTCAATCAAGCAAAGAGTAGGTTAGAGTGAATGACCCACTGTCTACAGAAGGAACTTCATGGTGGATTTTTAAATATCTTGTGCTGGTCTTCCCTGGTGGAAGATTTTAACAATCTGTGAGGGATTATTTAGCTGGGATTTCTGCATTGCAGCGGGTTGGACTAGATGACCCTTGGGGTCCCTTTCAACTCTAAATTCTTTAATAATTTTTATTACTGACTTTTATATGTATTTGGTCAAAACAGAAGAGCAGGGTATAATTAAAAAAAAATACTTCTTCCTTTGTCAGCTAATACTTTGGTACCTCTGGTGAAAAGACACTGAGATCTGTTTTATTACCATTACCCTACAACAGGGTGATTTTGCTGGAGGTTATTTACCAATGCTCTACCAGTAAAACCACCTGAAAACAAAATAAAAAAATAAAAAAATAATCTATTTCCCCATTACTTGAAATATTACTGTGGCTCTTAACCGAGTTTAGTGTCTATTGATAGCAGAACCTTATTCCATCCTTCCTGTTTCAGGGCCACTGAAAGGGGAGAAACACACTAAATCAAAGAAAAAAGGAAGGATCAACATGCCTTATAAGTGTGCTGATATCATTGTTGATGGCACGCAAGCTACTGAAAATGAACTGTGCCCCCATCAAGGGTCCTCAGAGAAAGAACTGTTACAGACATTTCCCCAAGATATCGATCTGGTTTCATAGTCTGCCCTGTAGCAGGGTGACTTGACCTTATTCAGGTGGCACCATGTGGGGACAGGGAGGAAACAGATAAAGGCAGGAATTGGTATCTGAAAGGTGCAGCGATGTCCCCAGTAGTAGGCAGTGTGGCTAGATGCCAAAGAAGGCAGGGTTCCTGAACCTTTACAGAGTTATGCAGAAGACAGATTTTCAGCAATTATTAAAGCTGCAGGAGCCCTGTTCCCTTTTGAAAACTGACTGTGCTAATGGAATGAACAGGTGGAATTTGAGTTCTGGGAATATGCCTTGGGCCATGCCAATAAAAGTGGAACACTTCACCCAAGTTGTAGTGTAGTGGGCCAAATCTGCTTCAGTAGAGGAGAGCCTTTGTGCTGCAGTGGTTGGAATGTTGGACTAGGACCCGCAAAACCGGGATTCAAAGCCTTTGCAATGAGGAGTCACCAATCATTTGGTGTCCATGGGCACATCTTTTGGGCCTCATGCACAGCACGACCTAATCTTTGTCGGATTCCAGCTCTCATTAGCTGCATCACATAGCACAGAAAGCACAAAGAAATGGGGGAAATGGACAGCAGAAAGCAAAGCAGAAGGTTTATTAGGAATCTATTGTCAACTAGTGCTAGCCTGAACGATAGCTTGTTACATTCTCTAAAATTATCACATGAAAATAATGACAAAGGTTTTGGGCAGGTGAGAAGATCCTAGCCAAAGGGCCACATCAACCCCTTCTCCAGACTTGTATAAATCACATGGAATTCCTTGAGACTATAATTTCAGGCTGCAGATGGGAGACTATAAACTGGAATATTCTCCAAGAAACCAATGGAAGCAGTTTAGGCAGGGGGCTCTATCCAAGCCTTCTCCCCAAAGGCACAAATTTTCCAGGTACAGGTAGTTGTTTTCAAAAGTGACGTTCCTTTGCACTACCAAAGTATATTTCCTATTCAAAACAGTCATGGTCCTAGATCTGACACATGTGCAGTTGGGTCAAAATGCTACATTTATTTATTTTACTGTGAAAGAAAGAAAGGGCAAACAGCATGGGACTTCGATGCCTCAAGCCAGGAAGAACGCAGCCCATTATAAAAGGAGCTGAACAGGGGGCTCTATTATCCAGGCCCTGCCTAAGACATGAGTTTAAACCACAGGCAGTCCAGGGGCCTGTTGTTTCTCTCAAAGGCCACTCAAAGAAAACTAGGTTATACAAAGAAAAGAAAAAAGCACCAGCTAGGCAACAAGTACTGTATTTTGGAAACCAAGAATGGTAAATAAGGTTAAATTGAAACAAACAGAACCAGGTTTCCAGAAAAATGAAGGCAACCTCCTCCCAGGAAAATAATGGGAAATATGGTGCTCAGCTTACCACAAATTCACAAGAAAAGGGTGTTCCAATCCCTGCATGATCTGTAGCTCCTTGAAGACATTTCTCACTTCATTCCGTTCCACACACTTTTGCTTGTTCATATATTTCATGGCGTACATTTTCTTGGTGTCATTCTTCTGGACTATGCAAACCTAGCAAGGACAAACCAAGGCGGAAACATGGTGCAAACTGTAGCATTGCGTTGTGCTGAAGACATTCATGTATCCTACCCTTACTTAGCAATATACCTTATCCTACCTCAACAATGTACATTGCTAAATTGCCGCCTCATTGTTCTAGATCCTGCTCTTCCCCACCATATACAAACGCACAGGCATGTTGCTGAGAAGAGTCACCAACTAACTAGACATGTCACCACTGTAAATGAGTGGGACTAAGGTGAAACTGTGTCCAATGCTTGGTCTGATGAACTATGTTTTCCCAAACTGATTTGCCTCACATTCTCATAGGCCTCATCCACCTCTCACCGTTCTTTAGGCTTCTTCGTCACATTATACCTATTCTTGATGGGCAAAGTGGCCCTGATAGCTTCCAGATACAGATCTTGACATAAAAATGAGAACTAACAAGAACACAACAGCCTTAAAATAACATTAAAATCCCACACAAAAGGCATCTTAAGCACACATTCTGATCTCCTTTGGCAAAAATGTAGAGGCTGTACAGAACCAGGCTCAAAGAACTAGGCTTGCACACCTCAAAATGCATCGTGACAAGAGAAGGGAGAAATGAGGCACAATGCCAGTGTGTCCTGAGTTGCTCTGGTGGAAAGTCTCCCTTTACCGGATGTTTACATATAAATTCAGCAGCTCTGGTTTTATCAATAAGAACAGTTTAATATCCTGTAATATAATTTGAAGATTCTGAGCATATGAGGGACAAGGCTCTAATTCTTCCTGACGGTCTGAAAGATAAGGCTCAGCTTGTAGACATTGACAATGCAATATTATCTAAAACCTGCTTACTTGCTGTCCACCTTGTTATTTTAAGAAGAATCTGTGGATAGCTATGGTCCCTACCACATGGAGCAATAGTTTTGTTTGCAAAAAAACACAAAAAACATACCTTTCCAAAGCTGCCTTTTCCAATGGCTCTCAAAATTTCAAAATGGTCGAAGGTGACTGTAAAGAAGAATAAAGGTTTTAAAAATGAAAGCCTCAGCTATTCAATATTTGAAATAACCAATTTCAGAATTATAATACAGCGGGGATAACCATTTGTTCCTTAGTAAGCGGGACTAAACATTATATACTTCACTATTGCTTGAAATAATATTGTTGTTCTACATTTTTCAGAACTGATAAGATTCTATCTAATAGAATAAGTACTCACTTTTTAAATGGAATCCTGTTTTATTACTATTTAAGGTAAGGGTATACAGAATGTAAAGAGCCATTTTTTCCCACATATTTAGCTCTCTTTCCAAATACCCCTCTTCCCACATGTAGGAACACCAAATAACAGTTATCTTTTTGGATAAAATTCTGCTGCATTGGGATACTATAAACTTTCAAGTTACAAATGAATCTTATTTAGATAAAATGGTAGAGGAAACATTTCCTGCAATATAAATTGCAGGAACAAACCCCAGTCGAATCTGTAGATCATTTGATTAAAAATTAGATTTTATTTTTTTTAAGGCTGAATAAATCTGGCAAGGCAGCCCAAGGTAAGCATCTGTGCAAGCAAGATAATTCCAGGATTACATTTACATGCAAAATTGTGCTTCACCCTAGAATTTTAGTTTTTAGTTGTTGTTTTAAATCAACATATAACAAATTAATGTAATAGCTTCAAAATCTGAACTTTTGCACCAGTACTTTTGTCTCCTGCTCTGGTGCTGTGCTCCCACAGTGCCACTGTAACATGGTTTACCATTATGTCCTTGTGCCATTACATGGCTTTTTCTGCCCTATCCCAAATAATTTTAAGCAGCCATCAGATACCAACCCACCGTTCTTGAAACCTCATAAGTGGTTCTAGCAAGGCAGTACAGCTGCAGTTCCTAAATCACTATCTTTGAATTCTGCTCATACTAGCTCAAGTCCTCAGATGGAGATCAGGCAACACTAAAGCCACAGAACTATTAGTCAAGAAATGATAATAATGAGAGCAGTCCAGTTGTCATACCGGGCCGGGCACAAACGTAATAGCACTTAAACCTCATTAGGGGGCTGATTGGAAGCACCAATTCAAGGCTGTGGATTACTAACAGCGATGGCTTTAATGATTGTGACCCCAGAACTGTCAGGTAATGCCAAAGTGACAGAGCCTGAAATTACAACATTTGCCTCATCCATCTGTACATTTCCAACCAATTAAGAAGCGGAAGGAAATAGACCATGTGTATGACCTGCTTTTGCCTGAAACTCCCTCCTGCAACAAGGCACAATACGGTTCAGAAAAGATGTCTGTAAAGTGTGATGGTGAACAGAGGATACAGTGAACAAGACAGCTTATTCTAGCTAGTCAGCCAGTACAAAGTATTCTAAACCATCTATGAACTGAAGGGGGGGGGGGTATTTGTGAGGGAACCTGACAATGTATGTAGCTTTTGAGAACCAGGTTTGGAGTCATGAGAGAGAGCTAGGCTAAAGACCCAGATGGCATGTGATTGCCTCTGTGTCCCTCTGTCTCTCTCTCAGCCATCCTACTTAATAGAACTGAAATGTCAAGCCTCCATTTTGATTCCTTATGACCTGTAGGGAGCCCACTGTTGTGATTTTGAATAGCAACCAGGAATCCTGACATGGAGGAGGAAGAACCAGGTGGATCAGGAACATCAGTGGATATTCTGTTCAAGTCACAAGTTCTGACACCAATATCCAGCCTGTCAGCCAGAAGCCCCTTGAACAGAGTCTCTAAAAACGAAGCCATTCCTCCCTCCCACAATATAGCACCCTTTGAACAAGATTCCCTGTGATACTGGCTTTCTTAACACCAAGGACCTCACAGTCACTGGTGGTGGCTCCCTAGCGCAGGTAACACACAAGTTAGGAGCTGACTGAGAGGTGAAGGAGTGCTAGACTCCAACCAGAGGAACACAGCCTTTAAGAATTCCTGGGAACAGGCTTTTACATATTTATGAACCACCTGAGTATTTCTTATCCAAATGGCAGATGGTATATACATTATTTTAATCATAATCATCATCTGGACAGGCTTAGATGACCTCCAGGCTTTGTTCTAGCAAGTTGTCTGCTATGAGCTATCCAAGGTCCTGCAATTTCAACATCACTCTGCCTGTTACCTACCCGACAAGCCATTCTCAAGCATTCATTGTACTACCTGGGCTCCAGCTTCATCAGGATAGGACATTCATATAGGAATTTCAGAATACAGCTTCTAGTTTTACTGGTCTCTCTTATGCTTGGATTAGCCATTGCCTATTGCAGCACACATTTAATAATGTCAGCCCCTCTGTTCACTAGTGAACATTGGGAGGAAATTGATTTAATTAAGTATCTCCGTATGCTTAATTCATCTCATATTGACAAAATCATCATGAACGACAGTTATGGAAAACAGACATTTTCTGAATTGCCCAGGAAGACAAGTGAAGTAACATTCTAGTCAATGCAAATCAAAAGCTTGCAGGATATGTTTTGTGATGCTGGCACGGGAGACTTTCTCCTGATCCTGCAAATGAGCAGCAAAACATTTTTCATGTGGAACAGCACAACTGAAGCTCCTCATTTGCTGATAAAAGTAAGTCTTAAAAATAGCTCCCAACATGCTAATATCCATCAAGAAGTAATTATGTACGTTTAAATTGCTAAAAATCCACACATATCCCTCAATACAGTATTAAAACATTATAGCTAGCCACTTAAAAAATACTGCCCCATAATTCCATACATGGCTAATAAGAGGAAATTTGGATGGCTTTGAACAAGCTTTGTTAGAAGATAGAAACAGCCAGAACCAGGGGTTCTTACAATCAAACAACTGATACACACAAAATAGTTCTCCTCCCTATTATATAAATCAGAGTTACCCAAATTTCCTAATTTACTATGTTCAGTATATAAATGTACTGGATTATTTGTTATTCCCATAGTTATGGAAAGAGAATGTGGAGACTGCCTCTAAGGAGACCTCTCAACTGTTCATAAGTTCCTGTATTCCAAAGCAATAAGGAAAGGAACAGAAGTTCTCTCCTGTGCTCTAAACCAGGCATGGCCAAACTTGGCCGTCCATATGTTTTGGGACTACAATCCTAATGATCCCTGACCACTGGTCTTATTAGCTAGGGATGATGGGAGTTGTAGTCCCGAAACATCTGGAGGGCCAGGTTTGGCCATGCCTGCTATAAACTGAAGACAGAAAACTCATACCTGGTCCCTCCCTGCTTCAATTGTCTTGTAACTCAATACCCTAAAACAGGTGTGGGCTCCAGTTGTTCTCAGACCTCAGTTCCCATTATTTTTGGAGTTCAAGAGAGCTGGAGTTCAACAGCATCTGGAGGGTCGCTAGTTCTCCATCCTTGTTCTAAATCCTCTGAGAATACTTACATTCTCCCTCAATTTCTGTTGCTTGACAGCACATCTTAGACAAGAGTGGATGACAGAAAAGCCAATATCTTGGGACTTGTCTCCTAGTGAAGTGGTTCAGTTTCGCTAAGTGTATCTGATCTCTACAAATGCAGATGGAGGTCCATATGAATAAATGGTTCCTGGACAAAAAAAAAATCTCTTCCACATATTAAACTATGCATGCAAAGGATAAGGGTTCTATTTAGATTTCTATGTGGATGAATACCTTTTTCTCATGGGGGAACTTCCCACCTGATATCTGAAGTGGTACAGCCCACTGGTGTTCAGCTGGTGGGCTGAAACTCACTACTGAGTTGTGGCCTAATTCAAGTGGGTTGCAACAGCCGCATTAAAGGTAATGGGTAAAGGGACCCCTGACAGTTAAGTCCAGTCGTGGCCGACCCTGGGGTCTGTAGGCCAAGGGAGCCGGCGTTTGTCCGCAGACAGCTTCTGGGTCAGGTGGCCAGCATGTCTAAGCTGCTTCTGGCAAACCAGAGCAGCGCACGGAAACGCTGTTTACCTTCCCGCCGGAAGGTATTTAGCTACCTATTTATCTACTTGCAATTTGCGCTTTCGAACTGCTAGGTTGGCAGGAGCAGGGACCAAGCAACGGGAGCTCACCCCATCGCAGGGATTCAAACCACCAACCTTCTGATTGGCAAGCCCTAGGTAAGAATTATTTTAAGATACTGGTCCCACAAATGCATGTATGGGTTAAAGGCGGGTTCCGGGTCAGAAAAGGTTGACGATTACTGGTATAACATGCTGAGAACTAAGTCTCAGTTTCAAGGGTATGTGAAGGACAAGCAGATTAAATTGTGCAATAGGAGTTGGTGGTAGCATTATCTAAGTTTGTAGTATATGCATTGCTGGGCAGAACAATTGGCATGTAAACTTGCAGTCTAGTTTCACCAGATAAAACTAACAAATTATAAAGAGACATTTTCTTCTGTTTCTTATCTGTTATCAGTTTTGGCCTGTTGAAAACCATCAAGACAGGACTTTTTGACGTTCTGTAGGTGAAGATAGTATTTACACTATATTGTGATTTCAGACTTATAGACTATTATGCCTGGTGCCAACAACTATGGATACTGAGGCCACTTTGCAAGCTAGTATGGTATGACACATCATTTATGTTTTTAACCTTTCTGTAAATCAGCAGCTGTGTCTTCTTTGAGTAAATATCAAGGAAAAATAATGCCATCATTGTTTTTCTACTTGTGGACAAGTAAAGCCCCTTGAGGTATCTGTTTCAAGGAAAGCAATTAAGCAATTACCCAATAACTGGAACACCTAGAACAGTGTAAAATGTGAAATCTAATTCCTGTGCTGGGCCCACAGATGTGGGGTAGAGCATTTCCCAAAACGGAAAATCTTCTGAAAACTTTTCCAGTGCTTAATTTTTCTATGGAAAATTCCACATTTCACAAGTTCAGTAGTAGCAATGAATGGATGACTTCCAATTGCAAAAAAAAAAAAGGCAAGCTAACAGTTGCAAAGTTTTTACCTTTGTTTAGTAAGTACAGGTAAAATAAATATGCCAAATTACATCACTTTCTAGAGCATCTTGCAAAGGACTGCACACACACGCCCATTCTTCCCCAGTTCAAGTAACCTCCTGTAACCTCCAGTACCAACTCAACAAGTTTATCTACTGTTAGGCAGCGGAGAAGTCTAACACACCAGCAGAATTCTGATTGCCACCCGCAACTTCAGCAGCAAAAGTACAAATGTTCTGTATCACATGAATTTGTCCCTCAGTCATTTTCTACAGGCTAGAATAACTTGGTGATCACCGCTACTTGTCTATCAGAATCTACACTGATCTTGTAGCCAGTATACAGGTAGAAACCATCCAGGCAGATTCTAGTACAGACATAGTGTCAGACATTAGTAATATATTTCAGAGCAGTAGGCTCACTGCATGTTCAGCACAAAGGCATTTGTGATGTGGTTGAGCATGCAGGACAATTTCAGTTTCACAGAGCAACATGCACAAGCCTCTTGAGTGAAAATGGCCTTAGGTGGTAACCCTATAAACATTTCCTTGTGGAGTGAGTCTCATACTTGCTCTTAAAGGTAAAGGTAAAGGTACCCCTGCCCGTACGGGCAAAAACACATAGGATTGAACTATTAACAATGTAGCTGTTACACATTAACTGCTGGGTACTAAGCCCTTATGAATCACTAGCCAAGTTATTTTGGAAGTCTGGTCACAGATACACCCACACACCCACACCAACAAAGCTGCTTCTGAACACTTTGGAAAATCTAATAGCAAATAATAATCCCAAGCGCTAGCCTAGTCCCATAGAAAATGAACCCCCGTTTTTCCAGGTCTTTATCTTGATCTCACCACTGGAAGTCAAGAATGACCACAAATGGGATCACTGACTCCTTGAGCTGCAAATAATAGGTTTCTGTGGCTAGATTGATATTGGGATAAGCAAATTAAAAGGGAAAGACCTCATAGGTTCACAGTGTATTTTAAAGTTGCTCAAGGAAGCAGACTGAGAAAAGAAACAAAGGCATATTGATATCCAGCAATGAGTATAATCACAAAGGGCAGGAATATAGATGGATAGGTCATAGCGATTAGGAAGAGTGACTGGCGTAATATAAAGCTGGTCCAATGAAGACACATTCTGGGAACAGTCAGGGAGACAGAGCACACTTCAGCAATTTTCTCTGCTTATTTGCAGAGCTGGCACTGGGAAGTTGCAAAAAGAATGAGCTGGGAAGACTGTAGTTCAAATTTCAGCACCCCCAAAATTCTCTTGATGACTGTCAGCAAGGCATTAGCCCACATCTGCAATGCAGGGATAATAACCCTGGCCTGCCTTACATGGCTGTTGTAAGGATTATGTTACAATTATATATGTGGAGCCCTTAGTGGGGCCAAAAAATGGGATGAATATGTTTTTATTGTGTTTAAATAACTAATTTAAAATAGTATGTGGCATGCTTGAGTGAACCCTACTGGTCTTTCTCTTGAACCCTGCTGCCATATCACCCCTATAGCACCTGCATGGTGAAACACAGTGGCACTTGGAGCCCAAGAATCCTTGCTTCAAGACACTCCACAACATTAAGGCAATGTCTAGACTCTGAGGCTTGGTGGCACCTCCATCCATACTACTGCCTCAGCTGTTGGTTCCATCGCCTAGTCCTTTCCTTGCTGCTGCAGTATCTCTGCCTGGACACCCTACACCACTGTGTACCCACATGTATTCACTATGTGTCCACTTGCAATCTACAACAGCACTTGCTTGCTCCTAGAGCAGACAACCGCAGAACAGACCTTCCAGAGACAAACATAACCTTGGTTTAGAAACAAATGTCAGGCAGCTGCCTGACAAGATGGGGAACATACCAGTTTCCTGGAGGTGTCCAATATTGCACAAAACTGGCCTTTAATTGCCTCTGGAAATCAGGTAATTGCCTCTGCTATAATTATTGTGAAAATGTATTTGAAGAGTTCAATTAATGGCAAGAAAACCCAAATATTGAAGAGCTTAACCTGTCAATAGTGAGATAAATTACTTTTGGCAAGTAATTAGAATCAGATATTTCCCTATAAATTGCATTTCCTTAATTATGCAGGCCAGAAACAGTGTGTGTGTGTGTGTGTGTGTGTGTGTGTGTGTGTATCACAGCTATATTCACAACTATGGGGCAAGCCCCCTTTGCCATTTTCAGCCCTGTATAAATTAGTTCTCTGTACCTTTACCATGTAGTATCATCATTTCCAATGGGACTTGAACATTAATGTGCTTTGCAAGGGCTCTTGATGAAGTGATTGTGTCTTTTCTTACAAAATCTAAGAGGATATCAGTCTTTTGCTCTTGCAATATGACTCCATTCTACAAATGTTTTGCCAGTTTAAATAGCTTGGATCTGTGTGGAAAAATCTACAGATCAGCATTTGGGATGAAAATGATGATGATGATGATGATTTTAACCATTTGGACAGCAGTGGGTTTAGAGTTGAGATGCAATTGTTCATTTTTTTCTTCAATTTTCTTTTCTCACTGGACACTTCCAGAAATATGTTTATCTTAGGGTGGCTGCTCCTCATGCATGCAGTTTTTTGCAGCATCCACACAACATTTATAGCATCAAAATGCCAGCCCGTATTCCCCCACCCCATTTAATCAGTATTTATCATTTCCAGGAAAAATGCAGTAAGTTTTTTTAAAAGACACACACACAAACAAAAACCTATCGCCAACAACTTGCTTACAATATCTTGTTGACACATTATATACCCTTAGATAATGTTGAGCACTTGAGTCTTGAACACTTCTGAAAAACAATCTAGGAAACCTTTAAGTAATTGCATTTGCTTGCCATGCCCCCACCCCCAAATTGGCAAGCAAATTTATTATATGGAATTATGGTACATGGGATCATCCCATTTTATCTAACAACCTGCAGCAAGTGGCTTGCCCAAAGCCATTCAATGAACTTCATGGAAGTTCACTGAATGTTGGATGAATCAGGACAAGCAAAAGAAAGTACTTCTTCACACAACTATGAATTTCATTTCTTCACAGGTTAGTGATAGCCACCACCTTGGATGACCTTAAATGACGATTAGACAAATTCATGAAGGATAAGGCTATCAATGGGTACCAGTATCAATGGCTATGTTCTGCCACCACTGTTGAAGGCAATATGCCTCTGAATGCCACAAGAGGGGAGAATGCTCTTTTGCTCAGGTCTTGCTTTGGGGTTTTGCATAGGCATCCGGTTGACCATTGTAAGAATAGCCACTGGTTAAAACAGCAGGGCTCTGGCTTTAAATGTTCAGCAGAGGTCAGATTATTTAACCACTACAAATCTGTCCTCTTGAGTGGCCTTGGGCAAGTAATTTCCCTCTGTTTTTGTGACAATGAAACAGAGCAACCACACGTAGCCTGCCCCAAGCAAGTTGAAGGAAATGGTGCTATTCCAATGCATCATTCTTTTATTCTCTTTTTAAAACCAATTGCATACTACCCTTCTTCTACTCTAATAACAATAGCAGGGCCATGCGTCATAGATGAACAGGAATTTGAGCCCAGATCTTCCCATTCCTATCCCAACACTCCATACAAATACTTAACTAGCTGATTAATTGTGTCACAGATAACTCGGTTCTGCCTCCCCTCTCCCCATATAAAGCCTGCCTCTCTTAAATAAATCCTGGCTATGCCCATGACTCGGGGACCATCTCCTAATATAGTGACAGAGTCCGTCTTGAAAAGTCGCTTGCTAAAATTCATCTAATCATCGTTGTTTTTCTAGAGATGGGCGAGGAGAGGAGAGTTCAGAGAGGAGAAAGTGAGTTAATTAAATCTGAGGCTCTGCCCGAAATGTATTCTTTTGTTAGCTCCCATCCCCTAAAGAGGCATACCTTCAATACACTGGTCCAAACGACATGAATAATGAATCCCTTGATACTGTAACCTGAACACCAGCAGTGACATAAGTGATAAATGTTTACTGATAATGACTTGCCATGCCAATATGCGGAAAGAAGAAAAGGTGCTGGCAAATTCAAGAGAAGCATCTTTTACTAGGACGTTGTTATTATTTAGCTACCCAAACCTGATGTGTTCCTTGTTGCTTTAAGGCTAAGCTAACAGACAAAGGAAAAACAGGACTTGGAAAATCAGTGTTGCAGCAAAAAATGCTGGCAGCAAATGCGCCAATCAACACGCCACTTCTGTGCTCCTGTTTTCCTAACTGGAAATGAGTATAAAACAGTTGTTATATTAGATTAAATGCTGTTTGTCAGTACACCTTTCACCCACAAGCCCAAAGTACACAGAATCACAGAGCACTAGCAACATTACTTACCCTAAGTGAATTAATTCATAAACTTCACTGCCTAAACTACAGATGGACAGCTACTGCAAGGACAAGTGGCAGAATCACCTTGGGACAGAAGCAAGAGGGCTTGTGCCATATACCGGTACCAAGCCCTGATGGCTGCATTTTATTGTAATGCATCCAAGGGTGGCATTCTCTAATACTTTGGGATTATGACCAAAAGGTCTGTATCTCTTGGTTAAAATTATTGTTATTGTTATTACTCTGCCTTTTTCCTTTTGAGTCTGATGGGACTCAAGGCAGCTTATAGATAAAAACAAGAACTGCAAAAAACATATCAAAAGCAATTATTTAAATATAATTAAGCATTAATAGAATCAAAACTATATACATATATAAAATCTGTTTAAAAGATACCCATAATTATAATAAAAACAGCATGGCACCAACCCTTTAATTAAAATGAATCAATTCCCCAAGTCAATTCATCTGCTAGCGGAGGGACAACCAGGAAGGAGCCAGCTTTCCTAGGGAGTTCCAAAGTCTGGGAGCAGCTACTGAGAATTCCCTTTCCTGCATCCCCACCAATCATGCTTGTGAAGGTAGTGGGACCTGGAGAAGCGCCTCCCCTGAAGATCTCAAAACCCAGGCAGGTTCGCGTATAGTCAAAACACATTGGGTTCAATGGCATGTAGGATTGCCAAAGTCTTTTTCCTGGATGCCCACCCCTATTATTATTATTATTATTATTATTATTATTATTATTATTATTATTCCAAGTGCATAAAGCTGAATGAGCACAAGTTAAATGTGCATAAGTTGTGAGCAACCTGTACTTCAGAATGAAATGAGAACCAAGAGAAGGCTCATGCTCTGACTAAAGGTGAAAGCTGCAGGTAGAGGAGACACAAAGATTTGGTCCCAACCAGAACTAAATGCAGGCTGAAAAGGAGGAAGCTTGAAGGGGGAAAGATGGGAATAAACAGGGAAGGGTAAACAGGATACGGTGAAGCTTGTCCAAATGGTCCAAACACAAGTTTTGAGATGGTGGTGAATCAAGGGAAGAGGGGAGGCTCAATTAGTCCATTTTCAGACTGGAGTTTGTGGCTCTATTCAGTATTTAGTTTCTGCACACATTTCCAGGAATAAACACCCATGATCAAGCAGCCCCTTTTATTCATCAGGAAGCAACCACTTTCAGGCATCATAAAGATGCTGTTTATCAGTAGAAGTGCCAACTTGGGTCTGTTTTATGATTCCTTGAAGAACCCTAAAGACAGCCGTGAGGCTTCAAAAGCTGGCCCCTTTCACGGGAAAAGACCTCTCCTGTAAGATTGATGGTGTCTAGGCAGCAGATTAATCTTGAATACTGTTGCTGCATGGGTCACAGATCACAAAAGGCATAATGTGGTTGCTTAAATGTGAAATATTTTAAAGGAAGATCATCTTACCCACACAAGATTGCTGCCTCGCCTAACATTATGGATTTCCCTCATTGTCTCACACTTCCCTACAATGTAATGGATTCCCTTTAAAAGATTGGTGTCTTAATTTTTTACATCTTCATCTTGGGAGCACTACCCAGTGTTGCTGAGAAGTTTCCAGCTTCTTAAGGCTTTGTTTTAAGAAGAAGAAGATAGTCTGTATCCAAGTTACATGCTTGAAGAAATGACTTGAGAAAGGCCTGCAGTTGGCAGATTTATCAACAAAGGTTTCTCACCATCAAAGGGCTAGCACACTGTGGAAGTAACCTTAACCAGGGGGCTGCAGCAGCAAAGCCCAAGCACCTTAACCCTGCACCATAGTGGTAATTTGGAGGTGGAAGGAACTCCTGGTCTGATCTCTGCTGCATTGCAGCACCATCACATGCAGGCATTTGGAGAGCATTGATGGCTGGCCTTTGGGTGTCTACTAGGGTTCATACTGTTTAGACAGGGTATGCTGTATGATACAACTTTTTCTTTGGATGAACATGCAGTTGGTTAGAGTGTGGTGCTATTATCACCAAGGTCATGGGTTTGATCCCCATATGGGTCCATATTCCTGCTTTGCTGGGGGTTGGACTACACTAGATGATCCTCAGGGTCCCTTCCAACTCTATGATTCTATGATATTTTATATTTGTATTGTTTTGCTCATTTTTTAAAATGTATTTTGCATTTTAGGGCCAACTTAGGGCCAACTCTGGGTATATGATGTGGTATATAAATACTACAAACAAAACTAAGCTAATCTATAGGGTGGTACAGCAGCTTTCAACCCAGTGAGATTCAAGTGAAACAAAGATCTACAGTGTCCCGATAAGGCTCTGTAATGTTATCTACTCTGGTCTGGTTTCCTGAGTCTGAGTGACACTGAAGACTGCCTATCCTTGCTTGACTGCTGGTTGAAGCATTTGCTTGCCTCCAGTCCACCAGTCCTAACACTCTGGAGCCTCTTTTTCCACAGAGCTTAAAGCAGCATGAATGGGGGAATACCTGCTCATGGTGTGCCTGTTCATCCCACTTCCGCCTCTTTTAGAAAGGCTGTGCAGGGTTTTTCTTGAATCTTTGCTTTACCAGAACATACGTAGCTGCCATTCTAAGGAGTTAAGACTATTGGTTCATCCAGCTCAATATTGTCTACTCTGAGTGACAGTGGCTCTCCAGGGTTTTAGGCAGGGGGACATCTTCCTATGTGAGATGCTGGGAATTGAAACTGGGACCTGCTGCATGCAAGGCAGATGCGCTACCAATCAGCTAAGATCCCCTAAATCCCTGCACAACATATTGACCAGTATAAAATAAATATTTGTGTGCCATCAGAAGTGCTGCCAATGCCCCAATCAAACCACTTTCAACTGTTTTTAATGTGGATTCTTCCCACGTTTTTTCAGTATTCCTGTGTTTCTCAAACTCATCAGTTACTAGTGTTTATGCACACAGACACCCTATAAGTCTATGGGTACCATATCTGACTAAGACGGAGAGGGTGTACCATAGGACTACAGAATTTCCTCCTCAGGTTTCCCACTCTCAGAAAAGTGCAAAACAAAAACATCTATCAATACTGCTGAGACTGCACCAGAGACTGCTTTACAACAGATGCCAATACAAAATGCTTGCATGCACAAGAATATAATTTGCAGTTCCCAGGATAATTTCAGGGTGGCATTGCCCCATCATAGTTTTCAATTACTTTAATGCATGCATACACAAAACCAAAAAACCCAAACAATAGCACTATTAATTTTGAAACAAAGCCCACAGTCACTCTAGCCAAATATGGAGGGAATTGTTGTCCACGCACTTACTCAGCATTTAACACAGGGTCCAGCAGTACGGCATGCAGTAATGGAAATTATGACATTCAGAGGGCATCACCATAAATTTCCTAAGTACACAATCAACCTAATCATCAAATAATTTGTGCCAGCAGTTCCATGCTTGAAATATCCATGCTTGCGGAGTGCACTGAGGATCAGAATTTTTTTATTTTTTTTAATGAATGAAATTTGGTCTTAGGTTCATGGAGAGGAAATTGGCTGCAATGATTATTACAGAATCAGAACAAAATGATTTGGGAGATTAGAGAAGAATACACTACTGGAACAAATTGCTGTACTTTCAGAAGGAACAGCATTTAAGTGCACTGCAGGCACCATAAGAAGGGCTTTAGTTTCTTTTTTCCTGGCTAGAGAAGATGGGTCCTTTGATCTACACTTTCCTTGCTCTTCTGCTTCACTCCATACATTAGCCAGGCAAGACACCATAAAATTAGTATCTTTACCTGTGACACATTTCAAACACAGATATTACTTCCAAATTAGCATGTGCCTTCATAAATGTAGATGTGTGTAGTTTGCCCTGTGCACACAGTGTAGGTGCCGAGCACCAGTCAGGGCTTTCTGGCATGAAGGTTGCCCAGCAAAACACACGCTTGGCATTAATCACATATGACAATGCACACACAGAGGCACACAGTTTCCTACGCCAAAGTCATACCAATAACATTTCCCATATTGTGATGCAGCCCCCAGTTCCCTGCTTGTGTGTGTGTGTTATGTGTTTAATCCTCAAATGCTCTGGGCATTACAGGCAACTCCAACCTTGCATTCAATGATCACAAAATTACATTACAAAACAATTCCATCTGTGGTTAATTTCTCAGACCAAAGATGCCAGGGCTTCCTTAGAATAACTTCTCCTCAATACCAGAAGTATGCGTGTTGGCCGTGTAGCAAAACCAATCTGATCATGGTTAAGGCACTCAGTTATTACCTCACATGTTCCAGGGCTGAACCCTCAAGATAAGAACTGGCTCTAATCTGTGGTGAACTCCAACTCGGATTAAGTCCTGGGATTCCATGAGGACATGGACTGACCAGAGGCACAAGGGAGTCTTCGGCCTAAAGGCAGCCCAATTATCCAGTGCAGTGAGGGAGCAAGATTTGGAACAGAGCCTCAGCTACATGGGGGCCCTGCAGGATGCAAAACCCCAAACCGAAGTACGGGAGAGCATGATACGTGCTACTTTGCAGAACACTGTGCCAAAGTGGATCCAGTTCATTGCCCTGACCTTTCCGTTGCATCTCATTTCATGAGTTGCTACAAAAGTGCCTGTGTGAGCTGCTCTCAGGCCTCTTAGGTGAGCACAGCTTGCCTGGGTTGTGCAGACTCCCCCCTAAGCATCGCTCCCCTTTAAATCAGACAGAGGGAAAACCTGCTGTGTCAGCTGTGACTTTGTTGTGAAGAGTGACCGGCTCCAAAGCTGTTGGCAGAAGGAGGGGTCTTGTAGCGCCAGAACTTGTACTGAAAAAGAGCATTGCTCAAAGGAGACAGTTTAAAAGCCTCTTTTTTCCAAGGGGAAGGAACTGTTCAGGTCCCAGACACCTGGCACAAGGAAAAACAACAACAAAGTTCTGCAACCCCACTGTATAAGATTATAAATATATCTTTATACAGTGGTACCTCGGGTTAAGTACTTAATTGGTTCCGGAGGTCCGTTCTTAACCTGAAACTGTTCTTAACCTGAAGCACCACTTTAGCTAATGGGGCCTCCTGCTGCTGCCACGCCACCGGAGCACAATTTCTGTTCTCATCCTGAAGCAAAGTTCTTAACCTGAAGCACTATTTCTGGGTTAGCGGAGTCTGTAAACTGAAGCGTATGTAACCTGAAGCGTATGCAACCCGAGGTACCACTATATAAATATATCTTTATACCGGTAATTCCAAAATATATAGGTAGGAGCCATGCAAAAGTGGGGGAAAAAAACCTGGAATAAGGAGGTGTTGCAGGAGTGAGTTTCATAGGGTTGAGTTTGCCTTGTGATAGCTCTGGCATCAATTTAACAGCAACAACAATTTGTTTTTTGTACTCCGCCCATCTGCCTGGGTTGTCCAAGCCACTCTGGGTGGCTTCCAACAGAATATACAAAAACACAACAGAACTTCACACATTAAAAGCTTCCCCATACACGTCTGCCTTCAAATGTCTATATCATGTTTATTCCTTTGACATCTGACGGGAGGTCATTCCACAAGATGGGCACCACTACTGAAGAGCCCTTGCTCTGGATGGAAAATGCTAAAGGGAGAGGGCAGATTAGTGATTAGACCAAAAGCCCCGTTTCACCCCTGCGACATATTTTTCCACCTCCTTAAGGACTAATGGAGCCATTCGTGGTGGAGGTGGGGGGTTGGGGAGAAAGCACCTGAAAATAGGCATAATGTTTCGAGTACTTGGAATGACTCTGAAATACTACCCAAGTTCTTTTGAATTTTGCTCCTCTTAAATAATGATATTTTACCATTTTAAAGTCCAAAAGAGCTTCATGCTACAAACTAAATTACCACCCAAACCAGATATTCATTTAGTTCCCCAAAGGGGGATTAACAATAATGACACAAATTGAAGAGATATCTGTGCTGCCTGGCCCGTGACGGAGAGGCAGTGCTTTAAAAGGCGCTGCAATGTAGGATTTCTCAGGCACCTCTCTCTCCCAGTGTCTTACTGAACAAAGCTATTTCAAACACCACACAGTGTTCTTACCGTCTTCGTTCTCGTCAAACGGTGGTGACTTGCTGGAGGTGTTTGCGCCCATGTTGGATTTGGCTGGAAGCTCCTCACTTACATCATCCTTTAAATTCAAAGTGCTAAGAGCGAGTTATTAACTCACTCAGAGTTGGCAGATCTGTAGATCTTCCTGCCGGTGGACCCTAGTGGGGAGGGAAAAACAGAAAGGAGGGGGGGGACACAGCTGACATCAAAACTGAAAAACTGTATGAACCACAAATTTGTCACATTTTGACAGGAGTGTTAATAAAAAATAAATGGAAAGGGGAGAGGCCCTTAAAAAGGACACACAAGGGCACTGATGCTGACAGATTTCTCTCTCTCCTAGGAGTAGACCTATTGACTTTTCTCTGACTACCTCAACAAGATCACCCCTATGTCTTTGCATGATTCTACTAGTGTGGCTGTCATCTTGCTTTCTATGCAGAACAGCCAAGCTGGTATAAATTCCACTTGCTTATGAAAATCTTAATTCTGCTTCGGACTAAACATGAGAAACAGAGGGTGTGCCACTTCATCTTTGCTGCTCTCATTTGAAAGGAAGCATATTAAACTTTCTTATTGTATTCCCTGAAACTCCCCAGGGAGGAAAACAGTACCATGTATATATTTGATCTCTTATTCCTCCAGCGTGTAAGCACAAACCTCTCTATCTGTGGAAAAGTAAGAAATTTGGCTGTCATGATTACTGACTCAGTTTATAATCATGATCCCTGCACTGCTCCCATGAAACCATTTTTATCTTGGTTTTATAGTCCTCATTCTATTTCAATAAAACTTCAACAACACAAAACCAGAAAGCCCCCACCATGTATATAAAACCAGTTACCAGAAAGCGTCTGTATTCACATCTCTCCTCTTTTTTAAAAAAACACCTGGAAGCTACTTTATGAGGTGGTTAAGCACAATGAACGTATAAATCAGGCTAGATATTTTTCATTATGGTGCCTTGATTCATTGTCTCTTCCGCAGTCTGCTGGCTGCAGGACTGTCTGATACGCAACCCCAAGCAGGGACCGAACTTCAAGCATTTATGTGTAAACATAATTAATAAGGTCTCAACCTGGCACACGTAAATGCAAGCAACGCAGAAAATATTACTCCAGCCCCATCGGGTTTAGCAGGCTGAAAAGAAGTGCTTACCTACCTTGGAGGCAAGAAAAGGTCCAACAAAGGGGAATCAAAACCATCAAAGGGCTGGAGCAGCTCTCCTATGAGGAATGCTTACAGCATTTGAGGTTTTTTAGTTTAGAGAAAAGGTGAGTAAGAGTTAAGGAGAGGCTTGCTAGAGGTGTTTAAGATACAAATGGTGTGGTCAAAGACACGTTCTCCCCCTGTGTCATAATACTAGAACCCAGGGCCAGCTTCTTTAAGCTATGGGATTTCTTTCCACAAGAAGTGATGCTCACCAACCTTGGACAGCTCTAGGAGGACTAGACAAATTCATGGAGGACAAAGCTTTCAATGGTTAGTAGCCAAGATGGCTATGCTCTGAGTCTACTGAGCACAGCATGCCTCTGTGTACCACATCACAAGTGGAGAGAATGCTAATGGGCTCATGTCGTGATCTCAGGTTTCCCATGGACATCTGATTGGTCACTGTAAGAACAGGATCCTGGACTAGATTGCTCTTTTGTCTGTCTGATCCAGCAGCACTCTTCTTATACTCAATGAGTTGCCTTATTGAGGTCCAGATGTGGCAGAGTTCTCTGCTAGAGCCAACATTTTTAAGTCTTGACGTACCATTCAGATTCATCCTACCTTTATCTATCCCCCACAACCCACGGTGCCACCAAAAACAGGTTATTTCACCCAGCAGCGTAACAGAGCTGTAGCGCAGCCACTTACAAATCCCCCCAAATCAGAAAACACACCACCTCCTCAACTCCCAAAAAACCAAAGAGGGTGTATGTTTCCATTTGTTAATTGATATGTGGAGATATATAATTACTATCATTTAACTAGAAAAACAGTACATCTAACCATTGTGGGGGAGACAGTGACCAGGGTCCCAGGGGCCTGCAGGCCTCTTAAGTTTGCTATCTGGGTACTATCGGTGGGCTACTTTAAAGTTCCCACTTTCCTTTCTTCAGATTATCTCACTTCAAACTGGACTTGGACCAGACAGCCCTTCAAATACAGGGCTAATCTCTGTAGAGCAGGACATATCACCAGCCTCCTGGGCTGGCTCTCACAGGACTGGAGGTTAGGTGGCAAGGAAGGACGAGGGCACAGGAAGCTGCCACATACAGAACACTGGTCCCTCTAGCTCAGTTTTTCTACACTGACAGTGGCTCTCCAAGATTTCAGACAGGTGTCTCTTCCAGCCCTGCTTGGAGATGCTGGAGATTGAATCTGGGCCTTCTGCTTGCAAGGCAGATGCTCTTCAGCTGAGCCATGGCTCTTCTGCAAAGGACATTATCACAAAGGCCTGCATCAAAAGTGCACTGGTTATTTAATCATACCTTAGTTCTGTACCAGACATATCTTGTGACAATAGACTCAACTTTTTGCACAGGGGCCCCCAAATCCTCTCAACATCTTTCAGATGGTGGCACTGATTCAAAAAATAATTGATGCACATGTTAGCAAAGCTGTTTCTGTTGTTGTAAGAGCTCGGCAAAGTTCCCATCATTTCAAAATAAATCAGAGGGGTAATTAAATACTCAGGAAGTTGAAGCAAGCAAAATTGTCTTATGGTTGGAGAGCCCAGGTGAAATTCTTCAGGATTTGGGCTTGGATGAAAATTGCTAAGTCACTCCCTTAAGTGGTTAAGACTTTGCAGATAATGGCTGCCTTTGGTTGGCTGAAAACCATTACAGAGGTAGAGAGGGGGTAATGAAAGAGTTTTAAGCATATCAGAAGGAAACGGGAAAGAAAACAGAAGGAGAGTCAAGCAGATTGGCTGAAAACACGGCTTAAGAAATTCTTTTCCCTGTTATAGCAGCAATATGAAACCTAATCAGGTAATGTAGCTTGAGCAGGCTTTTCAGAATTCTGGAAATATTAAGGTTTAAGAATTGGCATGAAAGGTGGAGGGTTGCCCAGGACCAAATATTCACTTCAACTCAACTTTCTTCTGTTTGCTATACAACAGCTTTAGAATAGTCTTCAGGTATTCTGCCTTTTATGTTTTTTAAAGTGCTACATGTGTTTGTCACATGGCCACTTGTTTAGCCCTATGTGGCTGACAAACTGGTACCACTCTGCTGAAGAGTTCTGTGCAACCAAAAAGGGAAACAAAAGTTGTGTTCTCTCCCCATAAAAAAACACCTGTGTTTTTTAATAATTCAATAAAATCAGGCAAACATTGTTTTATTGCTGCCGGCTGTAATATTTTATGCATTCTACTTTTAAGTTGGTTTTTGTTTTGTTTTGCATGCTCCACTATTTATTTTTGTCCTCTGGCTCCTTATTTGGTCTTGTTGTGATGTTTTTATGCTTTTATCCACTCTGTACATAATTTCACATACTATTATTTATAAATAAATACTAAAATTTCAGCTTCTGACACTGATCAAGCTGTGGTCACCCTTCTCTCTTCTGGTCTTTCATATATATTTAGGTTTCAGGCTCTCACATGGAAGAGGGACCAAGCTTGTATTCTGCTGCTACACAGTGTAAGACCCAGGCCATTGGATCCAAATTAAAAGAAAAGAGATTCTGACTAAACATTAGGAAGAACTTCCTGATGGTAAGAGCTGTTCAACAGTGGAGTGGACTCCCTTCGAGAGGTGGTGAACTCTCCTTCCTTGGAAGTTTTTGAACAGAGGTTTGGGTGGCCATCTCTCATGGATGCTTTAGTTGAGATTCCTGCATTGCAGGGGATAGACTCGGTGACTCTTGGGAGGATCCCTTCCAGCTCCACAGTTCTATGATTCTATCATGCTCTCCTACTGCCTAAACCAGCTTTAATCCAAACTCGCTGCCAGGTGCCTTGATTCAAGAACACCAGAGAAACCATTAAATACAGCGGTACCTCGGATTAGGAACTTAATTCGTTCTGGGTCCGTTCTTAACCTGAAACTTGTTCTTAACCTGAGGTACAACTTTAGCTCATGGGGCCTCCCGCCGCTGCCACCGCACGATTTCTGTTCTCATCCTGAAGTAAAGTTCTTAACCCGAGGTACTATTCCTGAAGCTTCTGTAACCTGAAGTGTCTGTACACACCTAGACTTAAACTCAGATACACAGGCCACAATCCTGCACATAACTACACCTCAGCACCACTGATGCCTGATCTCTTGCCATAATTTTTTATAAGCCCCCCAAAAGGTACCAACCAGCCAGTCTTATGTATCCTCAAGAAATCCCATTCAAGAAGCTGCTATTCTCCTTAGTCCCTGTGTGAGTGAAACGCTGAAGCAATGTTGCATCAAGGAGTGTCTTTGGACTTATGGGGGTACAAAGAGCTTGGGAAAGAAGAAGCTTGTGAAGAGGGGCATCAGAAAGGTAAAACTTGCTGAATGACTTTTTTTTTCAGAGGGAAAAGCCTCAAGATCACACATATTTTTATAAGGTTCACATTTTGTCTTGGGAGTCAAACAATGTTATGTCCTTTTGATGCATTAAGTAGTGCTGACAATGGCCTGGTTTGCACGGCACAAGAAGCCAAACTATGGCTTACTGGGAGTGCACAAAGGTGTGGGATCCTGAAGGGGCTTGCAACCACTTTGCTCCTAACCAGTTTTGCTTCTGTGCAGCCCTTAGGCTTGGAGTTCAGCTCTCTCCTTGCTAACTACAAGCTATAGCCAAGAACAAACCTTGGCTACAGCTCACCGTTAGTGTAGAGAGAGCTTAACCATGAACCATATTTGGGAAGAAGCACTTAGCCAAACCCTGTCTTAGCACAGCATGGTAGTAAATAAGAGGGAAGTTCAAAGCAGTTGTCCTGGTAGGCCATAGCATGGACGTGCAATAAGTGAATCAGGATAGTCATGAAGAAAAGCCACATTTTCACATATATTGCTATTAATAGCCAACAATTCCTTTAGTAGGCTCAAAGCAACTTTTCTTCATTTCAGTGACTGTTCACCCAGGTACAGAACAGGCCCATACCTACCTAGCTTTAACAAAGTCAAAGCATTAAGTGTCCCTGTATTATTTATTCGCACCTCAGGCTGACCAACCTCTGGCACATATTAAATGAAGAGTCATAGATGCGGCATCCAGAGACATATGCATGACCATTAACAGCACAATTTTCTCTGTTGCTGCTTGTATCCATCCGGTTCACACATGCAAAAATGCACTCAGCAGCAGCCAGGGCTTCTCATGTGTAGAAGAGAACAGGGTGTGTGAACTGAGAATGAAACATAGACTGCTCTAATATTTTTACACCCCACTTTGTTGGGAATAAAGATTATTTCAGCATAAAGCATGCTCTCGCTATTGATCTAGTAGTAAAACAAAAGTGCTGCCATCATCACAACCTTTTCACAAGGCCCAAATGTGCAAAGTGCAGAGCTGAGATTTGGCTGAAGGCGCTCAGGAAAAAAGCGGAACTTCCCTCACTTAGGGGAGGCACCCTAGTTCAGTGCTAGAGCAAGAATGCAGAAGTTTCCAGCACCTCCAGTTAAAAAGGTCAGGTGGAAAGTGATGGGAAAGATCTCTCCCAAGACTCTGGATAGCAGCTAAAAGTCAGGGCTAGATGGATAAACATTTTGACCTGATCTAAGGCAGCTTGCTCTCGGTCACTAGTGAGTCCTCTCTCCAAAGCATGTTACAAATCTCAGAAAAGTTCTTATGAAGTTCCGATTGCCATAACCTGTACTAGAAATGCACCTGACCTAGGAAAACAGCAACCTGCCTTATTCCAAAATCAGAACCTATGTCCACCTAGTCCAGCACTGACTGGCAGCAGTGCTCCAGGGTTTCGGGCAGTGGGTGGTCCCAGCCCCACCTGGAGATGCCAGGAATTGAACATGGGACCTTGCACATGCAGAGCATGTGCTTCGCCACTGAGATATGGTCCTTCCCAATAAAGCTTGTTTTAGTGAAACGGCTAAAAATGACCTAGCCCAATAATTACTATATTTTTTGCTCTATAAGACTCACTTTTTCCGTCCTAAAAAGTAAGGGGAAATGTGTGTGCGTCTTATGGAGCGAATGCAGGCTGCACAGCTACCCAAGAAGCCAGAACAGCAAGAGGGATTGCTGCTTTCACTGCACAGCGATCCCTCTTGCTGTTCTGGCTTCTGAGATTCAGAATATTTTTTTCCTTGTTTTTCTCCTCCAAAAACTAGGTGCGTCTTGTGGTCTAGTGTGTCTTATAGAGCGAAAAATACGGTCGTTAATTGTCTGATTTAAGAACCATATTTCCTTCTACTATTCTTTTCTTCTTAAAGATAGCTAAGAAACAAACACCTTGGACAAAGCCAAGAACCACCCTGAGACCTCTGGGTATAAGGTGGTATATAAATTAAATAAATAAGCAAAAATAATACAGTCATCTATTTTGAAACAACAAAAATCTTGCTCACAGAGAAGGAAGAATTGGGAGAATGCTTCCCCCATTGCAGTGAAAAATGCTACAGTAAAGATTAGTGTTTCTCCTGACCTGAAGAGAAAGAGAGGAAAAACACAGCATGCATGACATTATGCGGTGATATCATCCATAAAACAGGATGCTAAAATTATGTCTCATCATAAGTAGCTATAAAAGTCAGTTGCAATATCATTTATGTGCACTTGTTAAATAGAAACATACAAGCCTTATTGATGTCCTTCCTGGTAGACCACTGACACACAGACATCTCAGAAGGGATTCAGGCCTTGCCTTTCAAAATTGTGGGTTGTCTGGGGGCTTTTTCATTTGCCAAGTTTAAATAGTTTCAAGGATACTTAGTGACTCTGATATGCATGTTGTTATTAAAACCTTCTATTACTTATCACCCCAGTTTAGGTATTTTTTTTTCTCACCAGGTTCCTGATTTATGTTGTTTAATCCTAAATATGTTTTCTTAGATGTAAGTCCTAATGTGTTCAATAGAGTTTGTGTCCTATAAGTATATTTAGAATTGCAGCCTAACGGAGCCTTACTCAGAAGTAAGTCCCACTGAGTTCAAGGTTAAGTGGGTACAGGAGCCTGCCTATATCTTTTAAATAATTGCTACCTTCTTAAAGTTTTTATCCCTATTATATAAATTATAATCAAAATAAAGAACCCTCCACATAATCACCAGAAGAAACCAAAATGACAATGTGTTGAACAAAGTATTTCTACATCTATTCATGCAATTGTTTTTAAGGATGGGTGAAAAAAATACCAAGATTTCATGGCTAAGTGGCAGGGTTTTGAACATCTCATAAGGTGATCTCCAACTAAATTGTATCCAGAGTAGACCTAGTGAAATTAAAAAGCTTAGGTATCTTAAGAACACTGATTTCAATGGGTCTCCTCTGGGTATGATTAGCTTTGGAGAGCACATATACTAATTTTTTATGCGTCACAAATATACATTTTAATGGCTTAGATAATTGAGAGACAGGAATCCCTAAGCCCTTGCATACTTTGCTATGGCCTTTTCAACAATTCAAAACATTGCTGAACTTTATTAATCGGTCACTGCACATCTCCTCAGGGTTCCAGCTTTTTAATGCTCTGATGTTATCCCTTTATTGATCACAATATTCATGGTTCCATTAACGGAACAGTAAACAGACTAATAACTGGAGGAGAGAAAGGGGGGACAGAAGGGAACTTAGTATGGGGGTAAATCAAAACTATTGATTTAATTAGCACAGCACTTCCTTGCTGAGACCCCATGCATGCAAAAATGTCAAAGTAAAACCATAACAGTACTATGCTCTTTTTTAAAAAAAAGTTATTCAGCTGCTGAGAATGAAAATCATGAAATAAAAATTATGGCTTATGCTAAAGCTGTTGGATTTGTGAGAATTAAATAGTTATTTCGAAGAAAATGAATTATAGTTCTACAGTTTTTAAATACTTTAAAAGAAGGTTGGGGAGATGCAAATATAAAATACTGTGGTTTAGGAAGAAACTTGGTCATTAAAAAAAAAACCCTTTCCTCTCTAAAACTCTTATACTGAGGCTGGATCTAGCTAGACACATCAAAGAAGCGTTTCAGTTAAAAGCGTTGTAAATTTAAACAGGGAAAACAGGTAGAGAAAAGGGGGCTTCACAGCGCCATCTGGTGGCACAACGTTGTATCGCATATGCAACGCATATAAATCGCTTTTTATTTACTAATCTAGTTGAGTCCCTTTTAAGTTTGACCCACTGAAACCCTTGAATTCCAACCCATAGTGTTCTGACCCCAACTTGGTTATGATACCCCTGCAGATGCACACAAGAACAAGGACTTCAGTTAAAAGTATTCAGTTAGCTTGACCCATAATTATTCTTTCAGGGCACACACACCTAGCACTATTCAAGCTGCAAGCGCTTGTCCTGCTACTAGCAACTGCAATTGGAGTCTTCGCTAGGGATATGTAAACATTCAAAGTTACTAACCATGAGCGGGGGGCGGAAAGTTAACTTCTCTACAAGCCAGCATCTTTAGAAAAGAATGCCCCAAACCGGAGGGGTATCGATAAGCGAGAGAGAGAGCGCTACTTCCTGGTTGGAAACCTTAGAGGGTGAAACGAAAACAAAAGCTACCTTTCTTACCTTGTTTTAGGGAGGGCAGAAAGACCAGAGAACGGAAGCCAGCATCAACAGCAACAACCTGAAGCTGCAGAGCAAGAGGAACCGGGAGAGGTGAGTGCGCTGGTGCGGGTTGACACTTTGTGGGTGGCTTTTGCCTGCCCAGGTTCCTTTTTGCAGGATCTCGGCTGGAGACAAGGACACTTGGGAGAAGAGCCCGAGCCGCTATTGCAGGGAAGTTTCCCCTCTTGCAGATTGCAGGAGGAGCCTGCGGTAGTCACAAGGGGGGTGAAACAAACCAGACAACAGCAACGGTTGCAAAGACGCACATAAACGCGCGCAGAGGACAGGAAATAAAAAAAAAAGTCGGAAGGAGAGGAGCGAGCAGGAGGGGATCTTGAGAGAGAGAGAGATACGGTAGAAGCAGCGACCAGCCACTGCAACTGTAGTTAACGCTGTGATCGAATTGGCAGCGTTTCTGCAACTGCAGACGAATCAAAAGCACGCCGGCCGGGTCCGCCTGACACACCGTGTCGCTTAAAGGATTTATGCAGATCAGCACTTTCCAGAGATCCCTTAAGTAGTTGCTTGGGGGCGAGGACAGTCTCCCTTTCCCCCTTTTTTCTTTCTAGGCAGGAACCCCCAGCATCCCAATGAGAAAGCATGAAAAGAATGCAAATGATGCTGCAAAGACTGTTACTGGCGTTTCATTGGCAAAGGGATTTAGGACCATTGAGCGAGAATCTCCTCTCCGCCCCCAGATATCTGCATTAAAACCATGCATCTCATGCAGCACTTCTCGCGTCCCATGCACGGTGGCTTCGGTTCCGGCCAGGAACCGAGCTAGCTCTTTTGGCCTGAATCCAGCACGGCCTGTAAGCGCACAGGTAGGGCTAATGGTTCGTGAAATTGCCCCCGGGCTTGAAAATAACTTCAGGACGTGCCTGCCTAGGTACTGCGAGGGGCATCAGGACCAATGACATGAAGCCTGCATAAGCCATCAGTTGTTCACGTTTCTCTGAGAGGCGAGAGGAGAGCCACTACCTTAAACCGTGCAATCCCTTCTCCAAATTGGAGGAGGGCGTGTCAGCATCTGAGCTCCTGAAATGTAGAATCTGAGGACCGCTTAGGACACAGGAACCTTGCATCAAGTGCATGGTGGTCCTTGGAAGTGCTACTTTTGCGCATCTGCTTTACCGCTAAACTGCGCAGTTAAACATTAATTGGTGTGGTTATTCAGCTACTAAAGCACTTGTCCACCGATTTATTGATGGAGCTGGCAACAAGCCAAAGTCTGGGATAAGGGTACTTGGTCCAGACATGTAACAAAAAGGCATTCGTTCTCCTCCTGCACCCAATGTGCGGGTAACCTCTGGAATGTGGCTTGTTCTCCAGCTTGAATCAAAAGCTAGCAAGTTGAAAAATAAGGTATGTGAAACCATTTAGACTTTCATTTCTATACCAAGAGCTACTTTTAAATAAAGGTGACTGTTTTGCTACAACAATCAACATCAATGTGTCTTTTAAGTCTGGTGGTTTTGAGCTGCAGTCATATGCTCACTTGGTAAGTGGGTTTTACTTCCGAGTAAATGTATAGGATTGGGCAAGGCACTTGGGAAGCCCGGGGAGAACTTCATTGTCTCCCTAAGGAATTCCTCCATCCAGGTAAAGTCCAGTGCCACCTAGTGACTACCTATATAATGATGCAGTCAGTATAGTATGTCTATTAAATTGCAACTTTTGACACACTTAAGAGAAAGTGTACTTTTCCTTCATGGTCCTCAGAGACACTTTAACTGAGGCATTACAATATGTAAATTTATGTAGATTTAATCAGTCAAACAATTCATCAGTTAAAAGCCGGATAGCTAAGAAGGGTTTCATAATATGTAAATTTATTTACATGTAATCAGTTAATTATTTCATCACTTAAAAGCCAGATAATTAATTGATTAAAAATTATTGAGAGGTTGACAGCACGAGTGATGATACTTAATTTCCTTATCAAAGAGTTACATGCAAATTGATGGTATTCCATTAAGCAACAAAAATGATTTGTGAAGTGTCTTTAAAAAATTTAAACCTGCTATCATATAGGTTTTATATTTCAATCATTTTCTTGCAGAACAATAACAGAGAAATAGTTATTTTTAACTAGTATTTGTAGGTATCATGAAAAGGAAAAGAAAGGATAAGAAACCCATCCTCCCAGTTTTGAAGACTGGGAAAAGATAATAGTTACTTTCCTATAACTTAATATTCACAATAGCTCTAGCCAAGCATTCATTGTGCAAAGTGAAATTCTACTCATAGCACCTCACTCTCTCCCTCAGGGCACTCTTTTACAGAAAGAACCTAGTTACATTGGAACTGATAGAATTTAGGGAAATCTACACAGCCTGTGACAACCCTAAGCTATGAATGAAAGGTTTCTATAAGGAAAGACAGGAAAATAGAATGGATTCCGTATGCAACCTGAAACACAGGTCAAGTTACTGCGTCTTACTATATGTATGGAGTATGACCATCTTTTGTTTGAGGGGGTAGATATGTCAGAGATTCAGTAGTTAAACGGATCCCACAGAATAAAAATATCTCCCCTCTTATTTTTTATAAGGTGAGAGAAGATATCTTTTGGATGGCACTTTTTACATAGATGTTCAGAGCAAAAATAAGGCATAACTGTTGGTAAAGTAGGCAGGGAAGGAAAGCTGGTGTACTGTGGGCTAAGGTGTCATGGAGATTACCAAGAACACAATCTGAGCCAGTTTGCTCCCTTTACGAGTTGCATAGAGGGGGTAATTCTGCCCACATACTGCCTGTGCCATCAATGCAGCACTAAGGGTGAGGAAAACACACACATCTGGGCCAATTCTCACTTCTTCTAAAGATGCAGAAAGCTTCTTGGGGCAGAGAAGCCATAGAGAGTGTGGAGCTAAATTTTACCAGTTTAAGTCAGTGTGGAGGATGAAAGGAGAGGCAAACCCTATGCTTCTAGGCAAGTTCCCAGCCCCCAGTTAAACTGTAATGGTGGTAAGCAGTAATGACATTTAGCATTGTCTGTTCTCTCTCCCATCAGCTCACCTTAATAGTGGCAATTTTTCATAGTGGCTACCACAGGTGGAGAAGGCAAAGACTGAATCAGCCTTGGCTCCCTCTTTCACAACTGGGGGGGGGAGGGGTGTGCACTTTTTGCAGTGCTATACTTTTTAGAAGGCTAAAGGCTAAAATTTTTGATGCTTACTGCAAATCAAATTTTCTTACAATTAATCATGCCAAGTCCAAAGTTCTAATTTTCACCAAGAGTCGAAAAACCTATAATTAGAGAATAGACGGAAAAGCCATTGACCAAGTCTTTAAATTTCAATACTTGGGAGTCCTTCTCCAACACAACATGGGCTGGAAGGTCCATCTGGCATATGTATTAAATAGAGCTAAAGCCCTTTCCTTTGCGCTACTGCGTTTTTTCTTTTCAGATGGGGCTTTCCATATTCCATCAGTGTTAAAAGTTTTCAAGGCAAAGGTGATTGCAACAATAGCATATGCAATCCCAATATGGGGGTCCTTTGTTAATCTAACCCAATTGGAGGTAATCCAAAACCAGCTGCTAAGAAGGTTGCTAAAATTACCCAGGTGTGTAGGCAATACTGCTATACGTCTCGAACTAAATGTTACATCTCTAGAAACCACATTATGGAAATGCATCCTCTGTTACTGGTTGGCATTATGGCATAAACTTCCAAATCTCCACTTGATACAGTGTCTCTGGAGAGACGACTTCCCTAGTCCTTGGGCAAAAATAATACATGGGAAACTTGTGTCCTTAGGACTATCTCCATCTGAACTACTAAAATTGGATTTAATTTCTGCCAAGAGAATTATAACTCACAAATTAGAGGAGATGGATTTACAATTTAATATTGCGACAGGTGGTGGCACCTGTTCGCCGATAAACCTTGGCTTAACACCACCAACAAAGCTTCCATCTTATTAACTACCTTATCTGTGGTGATGCACAGGTACGCCTTTATAAAAGCTAGATTCAATGTTTTCCCATCAAATGTGCTGGGTAACAGACTCTCCAACAGACAGATCTCACTCCTCTGTGACTGTAAAAGTGGATCTACAGAATCGTTATATCATATAATCTTCTGTTGGCCTATACATTCGGCTTCACGGTCCAAGTTTCTGGCCCCATATTTATCGAGAATAGCTGACAGACCTCAGGAAGCCCAAATAATATACTTATTAAACGACGAAGACTCAAGTAGATCCCTTGCAGTCGCTAGATACCTGATTAATGTCTTATTTCATAAGAGGAGAAATGGATCATTGTATGACTCTGACAGCTTAGCCAAACTTAAGAACCATCAATAAGTGCCAGAACTAAGACGCATATCCCCCAAAATCTGAGGGATTTGAATTGCGGTTGACATAGAGGGAGCTTATTGTGTATAGTTTACTTAATTGAAGTAAAATTGGTTTTATAGGGGTGTTTTAACTTGGAACTGTTTAAATTGTATTGTTTATGGATAAATTTTGATGTATTGTTTTTAGATATGGGCCAATGGCCGTAATAAACCAATCAATCAAAAGAAGGCTAAAGAGGTGAGCTTATTGGACTCACTCCCCAAACAATTCAGGCACTGGTGTTAAATCCAGATGTGACACTAGATTTTGGGTGGTGTGGACAGTTATGCCACACATGGGTGCCAAATAACAAGAACAACAATAATGTGAGATCCATAAAAAGCAACTGTACCACAATGAAATTGTTGTAAAAATAAGAAGTATTGCTGGAGGGGCACCAAATTTTGTCGTCACTCAGGGCACCATATTACCAAATCTGTCCCTGCACTAAATGCAGCATTTGAAGTTATTTTGTTTTAACAAAAATCCCCCCCCCACTCCCATCTAGGCTAATATTACCAATGGGAGACTTCCTTCCACCAAGTAGCAGCAGCTTCAAGGGCACAGATAATCCCACTGAGGCTGCATTCCAACAGGCACAAAAGGGTGGGAAAAATTTTTCCCCACAAGTTATGATGCTGACAAAATCCATGGCTGGTGGTTGCTGTTAACTTTAACAACAACAACAAATTTTAAATTCCCAAATGCAAAACATTTAGCATCACATCTATTTGGGCCTGGTGATTGGACACTGTACCAGCCTTGCAGCCTAATCACATGCATGTTTATAGTTGGATATATGTCCCACTGTGTTCAACAACTCTTACTCCCAAATAATTGGGAACAAGCTTGCAGGCTGAGACTGTATTGCAAAATAATAATTCCATGATAGCCAGCGTGATTCAGTGATTAGTAAACTGAACTTCTGTCTTGACAATCGAAGTTAGTAAGCTTGCTTGGCTATGTATGTGTTGTGTGAACTATAAAATGGGAACAGTAACCCGTTATTTCACATGGTGGTTGTGAGGTAAATACCGCAAAGCAGTTTGCATATTAAAAGGCCATAGAACAAAGTTTTAGAAGTTCAGCTGTTTTTCTGGAAATGTTTGCTGCCCTCTAATGGGGATAAAGCAGCATGGCATACAAAAGGAGCACCAGCAGCCTGCCATTATGAAGCTACTTTATACTGTATTAGATCACTAGTCATCTAGCCCAGTGCCGCCTACTTTGACTGGTAGCAGTTTTTCACCAATCCCTAACCCCACTCTGAGTCTGCAGAAGTCTGGGAAGATGTAGTTCACCACTTTGTTATTTTTTTGACCTACACAGATACAGTATTTTTTTTTTTAATCTTTTGACTATTATGTACCAAGTGTTACAAATTTCAGTTTGGTATGATGTTAATATTTTCCTGGTTTTTCTTTACAAATAATTTTTATGTGATTAGCTTCAGTTACTGAAACTCATTCTAAGGCATTCAGGTATGGATGCCTAAAGTTCCAAAATACAACCACCAAACATTCAAAGGCAATTTGAATTACATTTACTGTTTCTTTTTTTTGTGTGTGACAACAGATCCTCAATAGAAATGCCATGCGATAGCAGCAATTTAAACAGCAGTTGATATCAATTCAATATATATATTCACTTATTTACATTTACTGACCCCCTCTCTCCCCCCCACTGATTACAAGATCTCCCCAGAATATGCAAATAAAAATGTTTCCCTAAAAACTAACTTGCAAGTCAAGAACAAAAAAATAATGTCCTTCAAAATCAACCATCTCTCCTACTTATCATTATAATAATCTATTCTTAATCCTAAACCTACCTTTTTCTTGTATAGTCAAAACTAAGTGTAGCAGAGCACGTCATCATTATGCAAACGTCCTAGGGATAATGCCAAAGTTTTGGGGTAATAGTTGTTTGAAAAACAACCTACAGAATTAGTATTCTTTTGATGAAGGTATGAAGTGAATGGAGTACCAATGATGGATAGCTAGAAGCTTTAAGGTTCATTATCTTTAAACAATCTACTACAGGATACGAGCATATTTTCCTTCAAGTTTATTTAAAAATCTAACAAACAGGAACACACACTTGAAGGAGTAAAGTACAAGGGTTATGTTCAACCAGTCTTTGCTTACTGAATACACTCCTGCTTTGTGAAACTCAGTGCTGGAAGCAGACAGCCATTCTTCTGAATCACTGAAGGAGCATCTGTTATACAACTTTATTCATGTTCCTGGACACTTTCTGAAGTCTGTTAAGACACTGAACAAATTTTCAATTCCTTTTTTGCTTCTTTGCCTATTACACTTACTATTTCACCTGTCAAACCCACCTCTACAATTCAAAATATTTTAAGAACAAGGCAAAAGGAGCTCACAGAGTTTGCTTCTCAGGTGGCCAACAATATACATTAGTGCTTGTTCTTTCTTCTATGAAGAACTGTATGACCATGGAACGGTAAGCTTGGCATCTGATTTAAGATGATGGTGTTTTCACATCATTTGCTTCTTTTGCTTCTTTTTGAATAGAGAACCCATATTTAAATGTAACAATCACAGTCACTACCAGTACAGCAGTGGTAACTAAAGTGGATATCACTACTGGAATCCACCACTTTTCTGGATCATCCACTGGCTCAGATGCTGTGAAAACAAGGAAAGAGAAAAGATGCTAAGCCCTCACTACACTGTAAAATATGGCCAGATCCCAGTGCCCAAGACACTGCTAATTAGGAGGTAAGCCTGTAGAAAACTTCACTATTTTAAATATGTATTTATTATATGTCAGTGTTGGGACCCCCCCTTTTTTTTTGCTCCATGGACCTCTGCTTGTATAGACATAGCACCCTAATGCAAACTCAAATAGCTACCCTGGCTCAGGCAGCATCAGTTGTAGAAAAGGAACTCCCAATGAAACTTGAAAGTAGCTTGGTGATTTTTACCTAAACACCCAATATCTTGCTAAACATTAAACTCACCTAATGGGGCTTGACAGATCCATGAAGCATTTCCTGAACAAGGAGCTGATATCAAAAAAGCCACAGCAGGTTGCATCTGAGGACACAACTGCTCGGCATCAAAAAGAATCCTGAAACATGAAGTAGACATATATCTAAACAAACCTAGACAAACAACACACACTTTATGCTATAAACAGCTTAGGATGGTCAATAGTAAACTATTGTGGGTGGGAAGGTGCACATGAATAGTCTGATTCCAATGTTATACTCTAATATTTAGCATTTTGAACACTAAGTGGTCCAACATATACTTGAATCTAATACTTTAGATACAAACTGGTCTTTGCCTTTGCATGAGTTGGTTGTTTCAAGGCTTCCGTAATTATATGCAAAATATTGTAAAACAGGTATTTATATAATTATTTATCATGCACTTGAATATCATCTTACAGAAAACACAGGAGTATAATATTGTTTAATAATAATAATAATAATAATAATAATAATAATAATAATAATAACAACAACAACAACAATAATTTTATTATTTACACCCTGCCCATCTGGCTGGGTTTCCCCATGAGCCATGTTCTATTAAAAAACAAACAAACAAACAAACACCCTGTCCCAACATAAAAGCTATCTTTTTTTGTATTCACATGCAGCAGCAAAAAAGGATCCATAAGTGCAAAGGGCTATGGGTTTCTCAGGCTTAACAACAGATGTTTACAACATGTATGAAAATGGGCTTTAAGAAATTAATCACCAGCTGTGGAAGTGGGAGAGACTGTCATCAGGAATACAGTGGTACCTCGGGTTAAGAACTTAATTCATTCTGGAGGTCTGTACTTAACCTGAAACTGTTCTTAACCTGAAGCACCACTTTAGCTAATGGGGCCTCCTGCTGCTGCTGTGCCGCCGGAGCATGATTTCTGTTATCATCCTGAAGCGAAGTTCTTAACCTGAAGCACTATTTCTGGGTAACCTGAAGCGTATGTAACCTGAAGCGTATGTAACCTGAGGTACCACTGTACAATGACTGAGGAGGGAAGATTTAAGTCTTCCCTCTCCAACTGCTATCCAGTTCAAAACTGTTCCTATTAAAGACCTCCTTGTTATTACAATCAACACTCAGAATGCACAAACCAGTATCATAGCCTTTTATAGAACAATTTATGGGTGAACATTCCAAAAGTTAAAGTAATCTGCTGTTTGATTGCAGAATGATGTCAAAACTACAGGATGATGTGGTTCCCAACAACAAGTAATATATATACACACACACAGCCTTATGGCATAATTATTCTCTAGTAAATCAAAATTTGGGAATTTGTGAAAAGAGAGCTGTTTAATTTACCTGCCTTCTAGCTTTTCTTCCTGTGAAAGCCACATTTTTGGCTGGAAATCTGGGCCAGCTACGTGAACCCAGAATATTTTAGAGATCACTTTAGCTACCCAATCCTGCAAAGGATTAATAGTGACAGAAGACAAGAACATCTGATGACAGCTGAAAATATCCAACATCTTTTGAAGTTAAATTTCAGTTACAAATTTCTTTTAACAAAAGACCGCATACATGTAGCACTGCGCAAACTAGGAGGTTTTCGGCCAGTTAAAAAGAAGACCGGGAAATAAATTACAATAGATTAGCATGATTATCTGAACATGAGAATTTCCAGAACATAGCTCACAGTTCTTTTGTTTCTCAGCAATGAGCCATTCCTAAGTTTATCCTATTTGTTCTACATAAAATTAATAGCAGCTTGTTTTGAATTTATGGTTTTAAAGAAAATATTAGCAAAGTACTATATAAAGGTGCAAACAAGGTCTACACACACAATTTTTTTTAAAAAAAGATTTATTCTCACACTTCTCTACTTTCAGCCCACTCCTAAACAGAAATAAGGCCTGCTGGGGCAGAATTGCAACTTGTACTATTTTATCTCCCCATGTAATCTAACAAGTTTCCATAAGATGAAAGGCAGTAGAAACCCATTTAAGAAATGAGAGAATGACAGTGTCTCTTTTTTATCTACCTGATTGATGCCTAAGTCACTGACCTTTTCATCATTGCTAGTCATATGTAGAAGCCGGGCTCCTTTAAAAAGGCTGCACATGTATTCTGCATCACTATGATTAATCTGCCCATATGAAGGAATGTAATAACACTGTCCATTGAAGTATGTCCAACTGTAGTAACAAAACTGGCTTCTCAGATCTTTTCAAAAAGAAGGAACACAGTGGGGGGGAATGATGCACTTACATAATTATCACTAGGCAGGCAGCAGTACAATAAATAAAAGGTCACATTGCCCCTCGCTATTTTGAGACAAAGTGGGTCCCCATCTATAAACAGAGCCGCTTAGCTTCTTGCCTCCCACAATTCTTTGCTCCTGCCTGCTGTCACGTGGTGAAAAACCACCTACACCGTTGGTTCCATCATCCCACAAATTAAATTGAACAGATTACAAAAATGGAATATATCAATAGCCTCACGCTAATAAGACCACTTTTGTCCCACTACTGTAGTACTCACTTATTTCACAGAGCTTTAAATCATGTTCTGAGCAGGTCACATCACCAGCACACTTTCCTGTTAATCTATTGCATGGTTTATCTTCTGGACATTCTGGGCACCTTTCTTGACAAAAGGCTCCAAAATGACCTTCTCTGCAAGCTGAAAATGTATTTTAAAACAACAAACTAATGTTTAGATAAGAACAGTACTTTATGGTCCCACCCCCTTCAAAAAATAGTAATCTTTATCTAAGTCCCCATACAATAAGGCATGTAGGCATATAGATCTGATTCCATGAAGTTAAACAATATCCATGTGAGTGCTGAGAAGCAGTGGCGGAGCTTCATGTTCCGGCACCGGGGGCACACTGCCCGCAGGGGCGGGGCACACATCCAGGGGCAGGGCACAGCACCTGCGGGGGCAGGGGGCACCCGCGATGGCACCCTGGGGATCACGCTGCCAGGGGTGGTGCGCTCCCCCCGCATTCCTCTTCCTCCATCAGTGATGAAGGGCACAGAATAAATAGGGTCTACTTATTCCTTCCTGTGTGTGTCCCTAGGGGATGGGAAGTGGGAGCAGTCCCCCCCCCAAAAAATAATATTCTGCAGATTCCCAGTTTGTTTTCATGTAAGTTTTATTCAAAGTTTAGTGATTCCAAGTTTTTAATTCTTTTATCATGCAGGTCTCTAGACCTTGTATAACCTCAAGTATGAAGCAAAATGTGCAGGCAATGTTCTGCTCATTCAGTTTGTGAGAACAGATGGCCAAGCATGCAAAAGGAAGGGAGATAGTAGTAATGGGGGACTTCAATTACCCGGATATTTGTTGGATGTCAAACTCAGCCAAGAGCATAAGGTCAAACAGATTCCTCACTGGCCTTGCAGACAACTTCATTGTCCAGAAAGTGGGAGAAGCAACAAGAGGAACAGCCATTTTAGATCTGGTCCTAACCAATGTTGATGACTTGGTTAGTGGGGTAGAAGTGGAAGGATCATTAGGCGCGAGTGATCATGCTTTTCTGAAGTTTACTATACAGCGGAAAGTAGCAGCCAAGCATACTAGGACTCAATTTCTTGACTTTAAGAAAGCCGACTTCATAAAACTTAGGGAAGTGCTGGGTGAGATCCCATGGACAGTAATACTAAAAGGAAAGGGAGTTAATGATGGCTGGGAGTTTGTTAAGAGGGAGATAGTAAAAGCACAACTTCAGGCAATACCAATGAGACGGAAACATGGAAGGTGCCTAAAGAAGCCAGGGTGGCTATCTAAAGAATTTTTAACTGAGTTAAGATTTAAAAAGGATGTGTACAAAAAATGGAAAAGGGGGGAAACCACCAAAGAGGAATTCAAACAAATAGCCAGCACATGTAGACACAAAGTCAGAAAAGCTAAAGCACAGAATGAACTCAGGCTTGCTAGAGAGGTTAAAAGCAACAAAAAAGGCTTTTATGGGTATGTTCGTAGCAAAAGGAAGAACAAAGAAACAGTGGGGTCACTTAGAGGAGAAGATGGTGAAATGCAAACAGGGGACACAGAAAGGGCTGAACTCCTCAATGCCTTCTTTGCCTCAGTCTTCTCCGATAAAGAAAACAATGCCCGACCTGAAGAATTTGGAGCAAATTATTCAGCAGAGGAAACACAGCCCAGAATAACTAAGGAGATAGTACAAGAATACTTGGCTAGTCTAGATGTATTCAAGTCTCCAAGGCCAGATGAACTGCATCCAAGAGTATTAAAAGAACTGGCAGATGTGATCTCAGAACCACTGGCAGTTATCTTTGAGAATTCCTGGAGAACAGGCGAAGTCCCGGCAGACTGGAGGAGGGCAAATGTTGTCCCTATTTTCAAAAAGGGGAAAAGAGAGGACCCAAATAATTACCGCCCAGTCAGTTTGACATCAATACCAGGGAAGATTCTGGAGCAGATCATTAAGCAAACAGTCTGTGAGCACCTAGAAAGGAATGCTGTGATCACCAATAGTCAGCATGTATTTCTGAAAAATAAGTCATGTCAGACTAACCTGATCTCGTTTTTTGACAGAATTACAACCCTGGTAGATGAAGGGAACGCAGTGGATGTAGCCTACCTTGATTTCAGCAAGGCATTTGACAAGGTGCCCCATGATATTCTTGTAAAGAAGCTGGTAAAATGCGGTCTTGACTATGCTACCACTCAGTGGATTTGTAACTGGCTGATTGACCGAACCCAAAGGGTGCTCATCAATGGTTCCTCTTCATCCTGGAGAAGAGTGACTAGTGGAGTGCCACAGGGTTCTGTCTTGGGCCCGGTCTTATTCAACATCTTTATCAATGACTTGGATGATGGACTCAAGGGCATCCTGATCAAATTTGCAGATGACACCAAACTGGGGGGGGTGGCTAACACCCCAGAGGACAGGATCACACTTCAAAACAACCTTGACAGATTAGAGAACTGGGCCAAAACAAACAAGATGAATTTTAACAGGGAGAAATGTAAAGTATTGCACTTGGGCAAAAAAAAAAAAAAATGAGAGGCACAAATACACCTGGCTTGAGAGCAGTACATGTGAAAAGGATCTAGGAGTCTTGGTTGACCACAAACTTGACATGAGCCAACAGTGTGATGTGGCAGCTAAAAAAGCCAATGCAATTCTGGGCTGCATCAATAGGAGTATAGCATCTAGATCAAGGGAAGTAATAGTGCCACTGAATTCTGCTCTGGTCAGACCTCACCTGGAGTACTGTGTCCAGTTCTGGGCACCACAGTTCAAGAAGGACACTGACAAACTGGAACGTGTCCAGAGGAGGGCAACCAAAATGGTCAAAGGCCTGGAAATGATGCCTTAGGAGGAACGGCTAAGGGAGCTGGGCATGTTTAGCCTGGAGAAGAGGAGGTTAAGGGATGATATGATAGCCATGTTCAAATATATAAAAGGATGTCACATAGAGGAGGGAGAAAGGTTGTTTTCCGCTGCTCCAGAGAAGCGGACACGGAGCAATGGATCCAAACTACAAGAAAGAAGATTCCACCTAAACATTAGGAAGAACTTCCTGACAGTAAGAGCTCTTCGACAGTGGAATTTGCTGCCAAGGAGTGTGGTGGAGTCTCCTTATTTGGAGGTCTTTAAGCAGAGGCTTGACAACCATATGTCAGGAGTGCTCTGATGGCAGGGGGTTGGACTCAATGGCCCTTGTGGTCTCTTCCAACTCTATGATTCTATGAGAAAGGGAACAGAGGGGAGAAAGTCCCTGTTGTGCACCTGGAAATCACTGCACTGAAAGGACACATTAGTGGGAAAATGTAGGGAGGCGACGTGTTGAGATTTCTGCATTTTCTGCATTGTAGAGGGTTGGACTAGATGCCCCCTGGGATGCCTTCCAACTCTGCAATTATATGAGTCTATGCTAGCCCTGCCAAATAACCCAGTGTTGTACCCATTTTTATTCAGGAAAGGGGAGTTAAAGTAGTGTATACAGTCTTGAAGTGTAGTTTTTATCCTGGCTTGTCTTTTTTTCAAAAAGGGAAATGAAAAGTGTCAGGTGGCTATGAAGTTTATTCTAACAGCACTGTAATTAATTAAGGCCGGGAAGCCAGGAAAAAAATCAAGGGGTTCAGTCATGGTGAAAGACACTGGGCGCCTTCAGACTGTGTTCCGCAAGAGGGATTCAAACACATACCAGAAATTTAGGCTTGAGAAATTAAAGTGGATTAAATTTATATAGCAAACTGGCAGGCTGGATTCCTAATCCCGAGCCCAACCCACTTGGGCCAATTTACACCAACCTCCTTTGAATATGTCCTTTGAGCACCAGTCAGCTAACACTGTCTGGATGTGCAGTACATTAATTTTTCATAAAGGAACAAATGAAAGCCATTCATTTATAATACAGTATAAATTTTATACGAAATACATATACTCAAGGACATCATGGGATAAATGGTTGAACTTGCCCAGTGCCCTTGATGATTCCAATGTCTGAACGAGAAGCAGGTTTTGCCTCTTCTTGATTCTGCCATATATTATAGCTTTCTTACTTTATCCCAATTACCTTAATGAGAAGCACTGTGAACAATGCCAACCCCTATCTATACAGCTTTGCCCTGGATTCTGTTTCTTGTTCATGTTAGAATGTGATGGGAACAGGCTATTTTATAAAAAGCTGCTATATTTTATTATTATTGTTATTGCTACACAGGTGGTAACCATTTTAGGTGCAGCCAATTGATGCACGATTACCAATGTGCAGGTCCTTTTGGATGCAGAAAAGGGGCGGGGCATGCTTATATGTGCTCCCCTGATGCTTGCGGTGCTTGGGAATGGAACCCCTGCATGAAATGGCCGCTGCCTGTATTTATTTTTATCCTGCCTTAGTCTGGGACTTAAGGTGGCTTACACAGACAAATTAGAAAAACCTAAAAACATAGAAAAGACAATAATTAAATGTAGCTAAACACTAACAGATTTAAAAGTCCATTAAAAACACAGACAACAATTAAACCATCACAGCACCAGGCTGCAGATATATGACTTTCAGCTAACTTTGTGAAGCATGTACATAAATAGGTCATTACTGTGATGATTAGTAACAGTGTTGCATACCTTTCTAATTTCCTTTTCTCATTTTTTTTGCTACTCCTTCCCATAACCCTTCCCCACACTCTAAAGTGGACAGTTACCAGTTTTCATGAATGTAGCATCCGACTTTGAGTTAGTTGAGATCAGTTCTTTACCACTGACTGGTACATACTGTCTTTTCCATAAGCTGATTCCAGTGCATTTTTCTTCTAAAAGGCAGGCTGATACTGCAAGCTCCTTTTGTATATACATTTTGTCCCCCATAGGCAAGATGAGCATCTTTCCAGGGTATAGCCAGAACATTTTGGCATCTGAAAGGTATTTTTAAATTCTTTTTTTTCTTTGCATTTTCCTAGAATAATCTGCGTGATCATATTGTACCATTGTGACTTCACTTGTTTCATTATTATACACAGAGCCACCTGGCTTGCCAATTAATAATATGCTGGCTTCCTAATTCCTTTTTTCTACCAAGCGAAGTCTGAATGCTGCATTTGAAGATGGCTTTCTGAACAATTAGGAATGTGGGTGGTGTTGTGGGTTAAACCACAGAGCCTAGGACTTGCCGATCAGAAGGTCAGCAGTTCAAATCCCTGCAACGGGGTGAGCTCCTGTTGCTCGGTCCCAGCTCCTGCCAACCTAGCAGTTCAAAAGTACACAGTGCAAGTAGATAAATAGGTACTGCTCTGGCGGGAAGGTAAATGGTATATCTGTGCACTGCTCTGGTTCGCCAGAAGCGGCTTAGTCATGCTGGCCACATGACCCGGAAGCTGTACAGCAGCTCCCTTGGCCAATAAAGCGAGATGAGCGCCACAACCCCAGAGTCGGTCACGACTAGACCTAATGGTCAGGGGTCCCTTTACTTTACCTTTTTCTGAACAATTTACTGCTGTGCAGGAAGACATTGTGCTGAATTCTGGAATTATTATTCATCTTGAAACTACTATTTATAACATTTGGAGTTAACAACCGACCAACATCTGGGAATTTTGTACAGGGATACCAGCCAGAGGTAGCTCCAAATATAGACCAGTAAGCCAGTCTTGCAGTGAGCCACAGACCTGGGCAAGTAACAATTGATTCTGCACAAGTAGCTTTGCTGAACTAATAGGAATATAGAAAGCTACCTTATACTACCTCAGAATGTTTATCTATCTATCCTACTATTGTCTGTCTCTAAGGTCTCAGCCATCAGCCACTCCCTAATATTTTTAAGTGGAGATATCAATAACAGAACTATGGAGCTGTCTGTGTACAATACTGCTCCTCTGCACCTGATCCTGTAAGAGTATATATATAATTAAATATAATTAAATACACAATTAATAGATTGAATACAGGGCAACCCAACGTTTCATACCAAGTGGGCTACAAGAGTATTCAGACATGGAACCCGCAGGCTGCCTTCCCAAAGCCAGACAAGCAAGGTGCTAGACATTGGGAAAGAGACCATAGGCTCTGGCAGGGTCCTAGAATCCTCCCACCTCCTTCCCCAAGCTGGGGAAGCACTAAGTAGGCTTCAGGAAGGAGGAAGGAGGACTCTAGGAGCCCTCACGCCTTCATCCCAAAGTTCAGTGCCTTGCTTACCGGCTTTGGGAAGGTGGTGCAAGGGATGTGGGGGGGGGGGTCATATGTTGCCGAGGGCCACCAAATAAAGCCTCAAGGGCCACATGTAACCCCTGGGCCATGTGCTGGACCACCCTGATGTAGATGCATGTTGTGCATGCAGACAACCCAGCTTGGGGAGGGGGGTGCTTGGCAATGGGCACTGTCCCAGTTGGCACATTTCAAATTGATCTTGACACCCATCTGACCCTTGGGTCATAGCGTACAAGCAGCTGGTTCTATAAACAGAATGCTAAGTCAGGTCACCATGGCTTCAGAACATTCAGTACATGCAAAAAGGCATTGGATAACTAAGTTCCAATCTGCCTATCAGCCTGAGAAGTGTGTATCATGTTAAGGCATTACTGCAAGTGACAGAGGTCACGTTCACCAAACATCCCTGCTTCTAGTTGGGAACTGCTGTGAATTTTCTCTTACCTACACTTCTTTTACAAGCCAAGATAGCAAAGAACGAACACGGAACTTCTTCAAGGTCCCCGTTCTTCCTCATTTGTGTGCAGGTGGAAGAAGCTTTTCCATACATTTCTTGACTAAGAATCAAACACACAAGAGGTTATACCAAATAAACCCTTGCACATGTGGGATACCTTCTGCAAGCACAACAAAATGTACCTGATCACAAGAAAACCAGCTCTGTAGCTCTCCCAAGCCTCTTGGGCAGGGTATAGGGAACATGGGGGAGTAAAAGGAGGGGAGGTTGCATTGCACTTGCAGAAGTTGTTCTGCGCATACAATGATTTAGCTGGATGCAACCTAAGGTAAGCAAGGTTAGACACTGGAAAAAAAATCACCAATATTTTAAATTATAGTATATAATAGGCAAGGTAATTATAGCAAAATATAAAGTTTAAAAACAAGGCTATACAAACGAATATCAGAGAAAAAATTGAAATGATGAAATTTAAAATGTTGTAATTTCTATTTATATGTTGAATTTGAATGGCAAAACTTTAAATTAGAACTGAGGACTCTAAATCTGTGACAACACTGTATCCAAAAATGTCCCCTGCAATTCAGTGGCATATTTCTTGATCATTTAATAATTAGTAGACAATTTACTAAATGCTGTTACAGGTGGCTGCTAAATACTGTCAGTAGCATGTCTGAAATTTCAAAACATTGCCTGCTGTCCTGCCTTCACCTGTCTGTTTCAAATGTTGCTGCTACAACAAAACCACTGGATGTTCCATTCTGATCTAAAACAAGAATCATAGAATTGTAGAGTTGTAAGGAACCACAAGGTTCATCTAATCCAACCCCTGCTATGCAGGAATCTTCTGCCCAACTTGGAGTTCAATCCCACAACTCTGAGATTAAGAGTCTTGTGCTCTACTGACTATTATTCAGTAAATGAGCTGGTCAAGCTATGTGTGGCAGAGCAGATGCAATCGCCCTCTAAGGCTACTTGGAAAGAAAGCTGTAATAATATATTGCTTCAAAAATTTGGTTTTTATCCAGTAGCCCTCCTAACATCTAATGTGCAGTCTAGCTGAAGGTTTATTAAAGAGTATTTGCAGGAACTATTGGTCAGACAGGATATGGAAGCAGTGAAGGCAACGATAACATCAAATACCTGCTGTCTAGCTCAAACAAACTAGTTATGTTTAACACAGTAAAGCTTGCGCTAAAAGCCTCTCAACTCAGGAAAGCCCTGGAGTCCTGTCGTGCCCTGAGTTCCCCACCTGAGTTTGTGAAGTGTTTTATAATGTTTTGATAATATGTGCTATAATATGTTTTTAAGACCTGTCTGTTTTTATTTGTTTTGTTCTTGGCTATAACCTGTACATGTATTTGGTTGACCAATAAAATCTGATGACTGATGAACATCCCAACAGGTCCTTATTTCTTATAATCAGCTAGACAACTAAACCTGCCTAATACACCATTAATGAAAGCAGTAGTTTCTCTTACGAGTTAGTCATTTCTTTGAGTTTTGGCACTGCTGAGTCAGTCCATATAGCATCCTTTATCATAGACATCAGCCAGACCTGCAGATTAAGAATACACTTATTTGATAGACATACTGAACATCAACAGCATAGTTCTGTAATCTGCCCTGCCTGAAAAAAGAATTGTTTGAAACTATTTATCTATTATTTATTTAGACCATTTCTATATCACTTAATATATAAAATGGCATCTCTTTTTTATAATATTTTTATTAATTTTAAGAAATACAGAAAAAAGAATAAAGGATAGTTATAAGAAAGTAGAGAAGAATAACAAATTTCCATATTCTTTTTCCATCAAATCTAAAGGACTTCCCCGCATCCTCCAAACCCTGCGTTCTCTGTCATATAAAACATCAGCAATTTGTTAACTTATTTCAAAACTTAATGTATCTTCCATTTTATCATGTTCCCTAATTTCAATTTTACTATAACCCAATTCTTGTATGCTTTGTATTAAACACAATAAAGTTATTTCATTACTTTACCTCTAAATCCTTGTGTCTTAATTTTCATTTCATTAACTTACATTTGCTGAAGCTAGAGTTTCCTAAAAGGTGCATTTTTTTTTAACATTCATACAGCTTATAGTGTTTTTTCAAATAGTCCTTAAACTTTTTCCAGTCCTCCTCAATTGTTTCTTCTCCCAAGTCTCGGATTCTGCCAGTCATTTCAGCCAATTCCATATAGTCCATCAACTGTGATTGCCATTCCTCCAGCGTGGGTAAATCTTGTGTCTTCCAATATTTTGCAATCAGGATCCTTGCTGCTGTGGTAGCGTACATGAAAAAGGTTCTGTCCTTCTTAAGCACTCTCTGGTCCACCATGCCCAGAAGGAAGGCCTCTGGTTTCTTAGGTAAGGTAAATCTCAGTACCTTTTTTAGTTCATTATGGATCATTTCCCAGAAGGCCTTCACTTTCGGGCAGGTCCACCAGAGATGAAAGAATGTCCCTTCCGCCTCTCTACATTTCCAACATTTATTGTCAGACAGATGGTATATCTTAGCTAGTTTGACTGGGGTCATGTACCACCGGTATACCATTTTCATAATATTTTCCTTCAAGGCAGTGCATGCCGTAAATTTCAAACCGGTGTTCCATAACCTTTCCCAGTCTACAAACATAATGTTATGCCCCACATCCTGCGCCCATTTTATCATGGCGGATTTGACTGTCTCGTCCTGTGTATTCCACTTAAGCAGCAAGTTATACATTCTCAAAAGTAGTTTATTTTTTGGCTTTAACAATTCAGTCTCTAGTTTCGATTTTTCCACCTGGAATCCAACCTTTTTATCTATTTTAAAGACCTCCTGAATTTGCGCATAGTGCAGCCAATCTCGCACCTTAGTTTTCAGTTTTTCCAAGCTCAGCAACCTCCAATTGTCTCCAATTTTTTCAATTATTTCCCAGTATTTAGGCCAATGGGCCTCCATGTTAAGTCTCTTACGTGCCTTGGCCTCCACCGGTGAGAGCCACCTCGGAGTCTTACTCTCCAATAAGTCTTTATATTTTGTCCAGACCATCAAAATTGCTCTTCTGACAATATGATTTTTAAACAATTTGTGCACTTTAACCTTGTCATACCACAAATATGCATGCCACCCAAACGCATTGTCAAACCCTTCCAGATCTAGGACGTCAGTGTTCTCCAGTAAAATCCAATCTTTCAACCAGCAGAAGGCTGCAGACTCATAATATAACCTCAAGTCTGGCAGGGCATAATATAACCTCAAGTCTGGCAGGGCAAATCCCCCTCTTTCTTTCTTTCTTAAACTTTATTCGGGGCTTTTTGCCCTGCCAAACAAACTTAGAAATATCCTTCTGCCACTTTCCAAAACATTCCACCTTGTCCACGATCTGTAGGGCCTGGAACAAAAATAACATTTTCGGCAATACATTCATCTTTACAGCAGCTATTCGGCCTAACAAGGAAAGTTTCAATCTTGACCATGTTTCCAGATCTCTTTTGATTTCCGACCAACATCTCTCATAGTTATCTTTAAACAAATTCAAATTTTTGGAGGTCAGATACACCCCTAGGTATTTTACTTTTTTAACCACATTCAACTCCGTTTCTTTAGAGAACTCATCTGTTTCTGTAACTGTCAAATTTTTTGCTAAAACCTTGGTTTTTTGCTTATTTAACTTAAACCCCGCCACCCGACCAAAATTATAAAATGGCATCTCTAAATGGTGTACAAAAATTAAAGCAAGATCATAGAACTTGAACAAGTAGATGAACAATGCAATGTAGATTTTTTTCAATATGTTCCTTTCCTTACTACACATTGTTCGGATCTTTTTGAATGTTCAAAATATTCAGCAAAGGGGAGGGGGTAGGATTTTATAATGTAACACTGCCAATTATGTCAAGACAAAGCAATGGCAAATAATGATATAGCCACTTACTTACTTTATGCTCCAGAACTAAACAAGTCTACATGTTTTCCCTAACGTTGTCTTCCCTATCTTCATATTTTAACATATATCATAGGTTTGATATAGGAAAATTGGTTGCATTATATGATATTTAACATCAGCAGACACCCACTCTAGAGCAGAATAAAGTCTCCTATGTCAGGCCTGAAATAGTAGCAGAAAATTCTCTTGCTCTCCAAATGCATGTTAAGTTTAACTTCTGTATCCAATAGGCGAAGGTACTGTTTTTCAGTTGACAGGGTATAAAAAGGCAGGGTATAAATAAATAAACTCTTATTTCTCATTATTTATGCCATTCCAGAACTGTGTCAGTTTATGCATGTTACCTTTTCGTCTTTGCGTAGTGGCAGTTGTATAAGTTCAGTTTCATAATAAGCATTGCAGAAATCCTTTGCTCCTTCCCAAGTGAATTGCTTCACCGTCTCTATGTAATAACAATTGTCCTTCCAGTACCACCATCCAGGATCTGTTGGACACTTAAGATTAATCACACCTGAGAAATTAACAGCGGCATTTTAAACAAATATAATTTCCAAGTCATTGCCCCCGCCCCACCACCAAGTCAGAAGTGTTGATACTCAATCCACTACCCACTTGATGCCAGAAATAAATTGGGGTCATAAAATAGTGTCCAGTACATATGTTATAATAAATGAATGCTGAGTGGTGATGTATCAGGAAAGGGAGCCCTTCACTGCCCATGCCAAAACACACCCGGCTAAAAAGAGAGACATCTATACCTGCAGAGATTACATGGCTCTTTCATTTTTCTCAAAAAAAAAAGAGTCAAAACTTCCTGTGGTCCAAAGAAAAAAAAAAGGAAGAAACACAATAAAAATATGGGATGACTTCATCATATGGATGCTCCTTAAAAACTGAATGAGGCATGGTAATTCCACTCTACACACCTAGTGTGAAAGCACCCCAAGTCAGCATAAATCACTATCTGGTTACAGCATAAAAACTTTCACCTTATGAATGCAACAATATCTTGATAACCCAGATGCAGAAGTAAATCTACTGCTGAAAAACAATTCATTTCACGTGTCCCAACTTCATGTTGAGGAACTCATCTGCTAAAGATCACATCAGCCCTTCTTGCTAGATGGATGATTTGAAATCCCACAGAAGCAGGTAGGAATCAATTAATGTCAATCATTTGTGCATGTGACACATTTTGGCACCTGATTGACATGCTTGTATGCCATGCTTCACTAACATGCATGATACTGGAAATAGTGTTTGAATGGGTAGGCATGATCAGGTCAGACGTTGCCAGACCGGCATCTGTAGGCACCTACAAAGGCCTTCACCGTGACACCAGACCCTGGGTAGAAGTCCTAGATTCTGAGCTTTTATTAAAAAAAGAAAAGAACATAGTCTTCCTAGAAAAAAGTTATGAAGCAAAAGGGTGTCATTATTCTATTGTTGTTGTTGTTATATCCTCCAAGGTAACACACATAGTTCTCTCTCACACAATCCTGTGAAATAAGTTAGGCTGAAAGACAGTTACTGTCCCAATATCTCCCAATGAGCTTCGTGAGTGAGGATCTAAACCCTGGTCTCCTAGGTCAACCAAACTTGGCTATGTAGAAATATTAGCAATACCAATTTTGTGTCAAGCTACAACCTTATGGCAGCCATTTTGTGACTGGTGCTAATGACTTTCTCTCAAAATTCCAAATGTACTACTGGGTCCAAAAAGTTTGGTAATCCTTGCTATAGGTAGCAGGCCAGAAAGCCATGAGAGAGCAGAAGATTGCATTAGTGTGCATGAAGATGGAAAAACAGCCCATGTTTTCTAAGCAGAATGCTGACAAGGGCATGGAAAAGGAAATGGAAGCGCTAAATGCACAGACGTGCTCTGGTTAGTTCTTGCAGGCACATTATAAAACTTGCTTCCTTATCTCTCCCTAACTGCTGACCGGTATGAAGCTAGCCTTGAGCTAAAAGTAATCTGAAAAATGCAGCAGATAGCTCTGATGCAGACATGTGCATTTACCAGGACTCTGGCATCAAAACCTTCACTACACCTAGTTTGGCCAACTAGATTATTTGTGAGTTGTAAATTTGAGTGCAGTTTAGGATAAGGTTTTTAATTTACTGGATTTAATAAAACTTTATAACTAGAATTTCACTATTTGTTATGGGGCTCCTTCTGCATGATCCTACCCAGATTCAAGGTCTGATCAACCATGAGTCACAAGTAGGACAAATGAGGGTCTTCATTGGTCACAAAGACATGAGGATACCTAGTCATAGAAATCCCATGCAATGTCTCATTTGTTGCTCAGCAGATTTGCCAGACAAACCCGAGTCCTACAATTTCTGACTTATTAATTCTTCCTCAGTAACATCCCCTTTCACCATTCTTACTCTGCTTGTCAATAAAGAGTAGAACAAGGGAAGTAGCACATCCTTTCACAATTTTTCACAGGACACTATTGTTATTGGGTGATAAGAATAAGAACAGATTAATTCTTTTACACTGCTACTTCCATAAAAGCTTTGTCACCTTGATCAATGAGCTCATTTTTTCTCTCCCCTCCAGACCAGTCTGAGGAGGGGAGGGCCACCCAACCAACAGGACTGCAAATTGTGTACCTTCTTCACAATCTTTTCCTATGAAGTCTTCGTTACACTGCTCGTTTTCTGCACATTCTCCAGTTAATGGATTGCAGTTCTGAGTGCCATTACAGGTGCAGTTTATACTACAATCAGGACCATAATACCCTGGTGAGCAAGCTGCCAAAAGAATTTTCAAAGATCAAATATAATTGCATATTAAAATGATCATAATATGTTTTGTTTTTTTAAAGCAGGATGGTGAAAATTACATAATAGCATCTCCTTGCTGCTCTGCAAAAAAACTGAACAGTCTTATGAAACAACTGTGTGACACAAACTTTAGGCCAGCCTCCTGGTGACCCAGAAACCAATTAGGGGTGGATGGAGTGTCATCCAATCAGGAGGAGGATGTTAAAAGTTAGAAGCTGACAGTCTGGGCTTGAGTACCTGTGAGAGCTGAGATAGGGTTTGTCTGTCATTTAGGTTTAGAGAAAGCTTGGAAACTGCCTACTTCAGGAACAGTTAAAAGCCTCGTTAGGGCTGATTTTCGGGTTAACAAGGCGGGGCAACCTGGACTGCTTCCTATCTCTTGCCTTCAACCACAAATGTATAGACATGCTACAGAATATGTGAATACGTTGGTGGAGCAGTCACCACCAATTCAATGGACAATAGTTTGGGAATCCCTGGTCTGGAAGAAGTGTAAACTGAAGCATCTTTTGAAGCTTCAGTGGGTGTTCAGTAATCATTTCAAAACAACAGCTCTATCACTAGCTATTAATCATGATAGCTAATTGGGAACCTCCAAATATGGAGGCAGTGTACCCAGAATACCAGTTGGTTAGGGACAATAATGGAGGTGGACTTGGGAGCTTCCCAGGGGTCATTGAGCTATATAGTATGAATATAAAAAGAGTGATTCATTTCTATAATGGGTTAATTAATCCCTGTCACAGGATTCCACAAGTGTGGCATACTATTACATACCGGTTTTCAAATATGCTGTATAGAGATTTGCAAATGATCCCCTGACAAATACAAGACGCTTTGCAATCAGTGTTATGTACGTAGCTCTTATCCTTTGAACTCCAGTGCAAAGACTTCTTTTGTCTCTACAATGCAGAAAGGCATCATGTAATGATATGTGGGTGACTACTTTAGTGTTGTTGACAATGCCAGTCAGGTAATAGCCACCAAACTCGATGAAATCTGTACTTTCTAGAACACAAACAAAATTAGTTTGGATAAATAGCCGTGCAATTTACGTACATCATTTGAAGGACGTCTGTGCCAATCAAACATTAAGCCTAGACAGATGAAAAGCTGCTGGAGAGAGACTGTGAGTAACATAAAGGAAGGAGTGTTTCCAGCTACCCTACCCCTTGCCCGCCTTATAAACCGCTGCAGGAAAGGGACTATGAGCAACATCATGTGAGGGGTGTTTTTAGGACTAATGAAAATGTGACGTTCCCATGATACTTTTGAAATTGGATGCTACATGTTGTTTATTTAATCTTGTATTTATAATATTGGGGAAAAATGTGTTTTTTTGCTGTTATGAGATGTTTACTATGTCATTATTTTGCTATGTTATTATGAAATTGTTTTTGTAGTGTTTGTTTTAAATGTATCCCTGTTCCTTTGTTGTGTCGCTTTGAGCATGGTTTTTTGTGGAAAGGCAGCATACCAGTAAAATAAATGAATGAATGAACAGAGTAAAAAGGAAAAATAAAAGTGCCATGAATTATACCAGGCATCTGGCAAGGGTTATTTCCCCCCTTTAATACAGAAGGCAATGTAGGAAAAATCCCACTTACCTACAACAGAAAGCACAATAAACCCAAATAACACTTGAAACTAGGGCTGTTTGTGGCCTCACTCATCTGGGGCCCAATTCAATTATTTGGACTGGTCCCAACCTGGGACAATCCAGACTCAATCCCTGGCTTCTGCAAATATTTGGAAATCCCACTGATTTGCACTGGGAAACCAAAATGGCCATACCATCCTTGTATTGAAACACAGGTACAGGATATTTGGAGACATGGTAGACCCTACAAAATGAGTCAAGCTTGCCAAATTTCAGACAAATAGTTCAGAGTTTTTGGGATAATTACCTTTAAAGTTTATTTTTTTAAAAAAAATGTTAAGACCATACAGTTGGTTGAGTGTTTGATCCTGCCAATTCTCATTTGCAACTTAGAGAGTTGGAATATAAAAGACTAAGACTTCTTCTTTGCATTGTTCCTGCAGAAAATGAGGAGAGCCCCTCTTGATGCATGACTGATAATTGCACAGCACCTTCAGTTTATAAGATCTCCATTTCCTCTTAAACTTTTGGTAACTATAGCAGGAGAAGGAGCTATCACTAACTCCAAAGATGAGCTGGAAGAATCCCATCTTTTTCTATGTTGTTTCTTGGCTACCCTAGCTGCAAGGAAAGGGGGAAGTGGATCTACTGCTGAACCTCAAGGCCTCTTCCTCTCTACATTTCTGAGAATCTTCAGGACCTTCTGAGCAACCACGAAATAAACCTCTGACAAAGATGGAATTGGAAGATAGATCTTAGTCACACACCCCCAATCCAGAAGATGACAAATCTTTTCTCAGATTAGCTGCACTGAAAACCTAATCAGAGACATTCACCTCCCCCCAGTGGTGACCAATGGCTGCTTCGTGTGCTGCTCTACTCTGCCTAACCCTGAGAAAAAGGCAGGGAAAGTTGGAACAGACCCATGCCTGTCTGCCTGTCCCAGAGGAAAGGGCAGATGGGGGAAAGGAGGGCGGTGCACTGTGCATCTTCACTGTTCCAGTGCTGTTGCTCCTCTGGCCAGCCTGAAGAGAATGCTGGCTTGAGATGCAGAGAAATGGTGGATTGGTGCAGGTGTGCCAGACAATTTAATCTCCTGCACTGCCAAAAAAGAGGCCTGCCTCCTTGGATCATTTGCCAAGGTGGACAGCTTGCCCAGCACCTCCCAAAAACTGCTGCAGGCACTGATGATGATGATTTATTAAATTCGTATACCACCCTTCACCCTCAGATCTCAGGGCAGTTCACAACATAGTTACAATATATAAACCACAAAATACATAGTGGGGAAAAAACAACAAACCATTAACTCCCCCCCAAAAAAAAACCACATTAAAAAATGGCATCGGATGTCAGTCAGCCAAAGGCCCGATTGAAGAGGCATGTTTTCACCTGGCCCCTGAAATTGTATAATGAAGGCGCCAGCCAAACCTCCCTCCACAAATGGGGATTATAAAGAGTTAATTAAGTAGGCAGGTACCTTCTGTTTCAACTTTTAAATGCTTGCTTAAAACTCTTCTATTCCATCAAGCCTATGCAGGCAACTAAGAACATATCTTTCCATAATAGTTAACGGAAGAGTATTTTTTAATTTTTTATATGGTTTTAACTGTATGGTTTAATGTACTGTGATTGTAAACCACTTTAATATTTTGTATGAATAGTAATACAGTATATAAATATTTTTTAAAACAAAAAAGCAAGCAAGCAAGCAATGCTACAATACAGAAAGTTAGCCAACTTTGCCTTAAATTTAAATTTATGCTACTATTGGTTGCTAATGCAAACTCCCACAACTATATTGCAACTTCTATATTATTATCAGCTTCTTAAAAGCTTGGTGATATAAATATTTCAAACTCTCAGAATTTTCATATTGCTAAGTAAAATCTGATTATGCACGTAATTCAGATCCCACAAGAAAAGCTGGTCTTAACTTACTAGGCTAGCAATTTGGGTAAAAAAAAAAGAGTTGTACTTTTGATGCACAAAATATTGATTTTAATTAAATTTCAACAGTTTGTGTATTAGGGTGCCCATACTGAAATTGACATGGAAGTCTTTTTAAAATTTAACTATCTTATTGTATGTCTTCTAATGTTTTACATAAATCAGTAGTAGTATTTCACATTACCCTCTTCTCTTTTCTTGCAAACCCACGATTTTTTCCCGTAACAACTAGTTCCTGGCATTGAACCTTCGGGAACATTTAGCTGCACACAGCAATTCCAGGTGAACGTCCATGAATTATTACGTAACCTCAATTTTTAGAAACACACACAGAAAAAGTTTTGTTACTTTGAAAATCGATTTACAAACTTTAATAGTATTCAATGAGTTACTATTGCCCATTTGCATTCTATTAAGGGCTACTTCACAAAGTACCTTGTTAAGAAAACAAAATATTGCATATAAATATGTGAAAACATAATGCACACACACATATGGAAAAAGCATGAAACATACAACTGGTAAGTACATAATTATGTATGGCTAAAGTTAGCCATAACATCCCATTATATGATGTGTGAAACTGCCCAAACTTTTGCTTTCTGTTCCATAGCCTCCTGGTTTACACAACACAGAAAGCCAAACATTCGGTTTAGTGTGTTGCCCAAACTTGGGCTCATGGTACAGAAGGAAAAGGGCCAGAAAAACGCAAAGCAGCTGCAAGCTGCATGTTTGTGTGGTCATCGTAAGCCAGTTTCCTGTACCATGACATGTGAACGAGGGCAGTAAGTGCAGCTAGTGGTCTCCTGGAATGAGTACAGTGGTACCTCAGGTTACATACGCTTCAGGTTACATACGCTTCAGGTTACACACTCTGCTAACCCAGAAATAGTGCTTCAGGTTAAGAACTTTGCTTCAGGATAAGAACAGAAATCGTGCTCCAGTGGCACGGCAGCAGCAGCAGGAGGCCCCTTAGCTAAAGTGGTGCTTCAGGTTAAGAACAGTTTCAGGTTAAGAACAGACCTCTGGAACAAATTAAGTACTTAACCCGAGGTACCACTGTATCAGAAATGCCACATAGCAGATGGAAGCAGCAGAATTAAGCAACAGAAAGGCTTAAGGGTAAATTCTAACACATGCTCTGAACACTTTGTAAATACATTTGAGGGGGGGGGGGGAGCCACATTTCAAATTCCTCTAATGAGTCTTTGAGTTTGGCAGCTTCTAGCACCAAGTTAGTGTCACACAACAAAAACAACATTCAGCAATGTGAGCCTACCAGGATTTTATGCAAATATGTCTGGACAATGTATCCCCAGTAGAGCTACTTTAAGTTTCAGAGGGAGCATGGGGCTGATCATGAGCCTTAGAACTATTATGATATATTTATTTATATGCAACCTTTTCCCCTGAGGGGACTCAAGGATGCTTACAGATAAAAATAAGAACTGCCAATATCATCAATAATTTGAAAAAATTAAACATTGATAAAATTATAAACTATACACACAAATAAAATCTATTAAAACATTACCAACTATTACAATAAAAACAGAATGCAGCAGCCGTCTCATTAAAAGCAGTCAGTGCCCCAAAGCCTGTTGGAACAAGGAAGTCTTCACCTGCTGGCAGGACAACAAGGAGGGAGCCAATATAGCTTATCCAGGGAGGGGAGGGCCCTAAGCTACTGAAGCTAATGGGGCCCTTTATATGTCCAGCTGTCCTTTGTCAACAACAAATTGTCGCTGTTTTTTGTGTTGAATATATGCTATATGGTAATTTATGCACAATACAAAACACTGTTGCTGTATGTAGGTTTTATTTTATTTGTTTTTTATCTTATATTTTGGAAACGTACATCCAGGTGTTTTTTCCTTTAATTTTTTGGGGGGCCCCCAAAAGAGTGGGGCCCTAAGCTATAGCTTGTTTAGCTTATCCGTAAATCCGGCACTGAGGGAGGGGGTTCCAAAGTCTGGGAGCAGCCTGGGACATTCAACTTTGTTGTAAATTTCAGAGTGTGGGTGCTTATTCTTGCTGGCAGCAGCAACTGTGGGCCTCACTCAGCTTACCATTTTAAATCTGCGTATAAAACATTAGCCTTTGACCACTCCAAATGGGTACAAAATAGACCACCATGAAGACCAATCCAATAGACTCCTCTTGGCAATATAGTAAGAAGTGAATCCTAAATAATTTAAAAGGTAGAACACCTATGAAAGAGTGGTGTAGAAATGGGGGACATACATTTTACAAAAACTTGTATATCAGCTTAAAACCATCCCCCAAACTGGCATTTCCCACTGAAGTTGCCACATGGCATATCCAAAGTCCTACAAGTAAATATATATTATGTGAAAACACAGGCTTATACCATCTCGTTTCTACTAGATATCCAGAGAAGGTCTGCGTCCGTATATCGTCTACACATATCTCTTGCATCAAACCATGTATTTTCTGTTGCTTTGGGGAAGTAATAACAGCTGCCATGCCAGTACACCCAGCCATCTTCAACAGGGCATCTCCCGCCAATCAAGGTCCCTGAAATGTAAACACATACATACAGGGTGAATTGTTTCCAGGTAAGCTAGCCTAAATATTATATGTAATACTATGTTTTACTACCTATGTAGACCAAACAAGTAAGATACATATGAAATCTCAGCGCTATGATCAAAGAAACATGCTTCAAGCCTTATTTACCAGGCCCACCTCACAAGATCAGGTTCCACCAATGTGCACTTTTCAGGTACCACAGAGCCTACAGCTGTCTTCTTCTCTTCCATCACTGTGCTAAAGCAGAACCCTTCTTGTTAGCAGTGAAATAATATGTCAATCAAACAGCAAAATGCACTATATTTTTATGTTGTGGACCACCCTGAGAACTACAAATGAAGGGTGTTATATAAATTTAAATAACAAGAATAATAAAATAACAAGAACAAGAACAACATGCAACCTCTAATCCTGGAGTGACTGCTTGGAAAATAAAACAAAAGTGGGCACTATACTCCCTGAAACCATCTGATATGAGGCACCTTCATTTGTATAAAATTATCTGAAAAACTAACCCTTCTTCACAATTATGGGCATTCCTCAACTATTTTGGGAAATGCCAAGATTTACTAGAAAGCAAAATAAACTATGGAATAGTGGATTTTTTATTCTTGAGCTGAATGTCAGAAATTACAAGACATGAGGCTTGTTTTGGACATTTTACCCAACACAATAAAAACTGCCCTTTATTGACAAACTATGGAGATCAAGCAAACTCATTACATCATTCACTCCCTACAATTGATTCCAAAGTATCACTACAACACATGGTATTATTAAAAAAAAATTGCAGTCATTTTGATTTGATTAAGAAGTAGCTGACTTTCTTCCAGAGTACAAATGTAAAGCATCTGCCTCTTGTAAGAAACAATTAAATTGTGGAATTGCCAATGATATTTATTATTTTTCCCATGATCAGTTTTATTTGTTGGAAAGACTTAATGCTGTTATTTTCCATACTGTCTTTGAAAGAAGGATACTGGATTATTGCCAAATGATTTGTTGAATTTTAAGCTTGTTATCATACAACATATTTAATAATCTTATCCTACAATCTTTATCAAATCCTTGATACTTTGAGTGAAGTCTGAATACTATCTCTATTCTCTGATTTTTTAATATAATTCAAGTACTGAGCTAATCCATGACTTCAGAAGGCTGCTAACCTTTCCTTCCAACCTTGTGAGTAACAAATAGCAGCGTTATTACTTCACTTAGCTATATCCCCCCTATATCAACTTCACACCTTTCAAAGAAATAGGATAATTCTATATACTTAACGGAATTTAATTTCAGCTGAAACCAGAAAAGGATCATGACCACTATTTGATATTCCTACAACTTTTGTCATAATGTGGATTCTCATATTTATGGGAGCAGAAATTTTTAAGAAGAAGCAGGGAAAGGGGTTCCCAGATCACCTTTTTTGCAAGCGAAAGTAGGGTCATTTTTGCTGCAAAACAAGCTGTCACCACACAACCCTGTATAGGGGTTGCATGGCACATCATCACCACACTTGCGGCATATTTGTTCACAGTTCTCCCCAAATCTTCCAGCGACACAATCTATGAAAGATGTAAAATGTTATATTACAGGGAAATACAGGAATGACTTCCATAAATTGTAGGCTACATCTGTGGGTAAATCCGGCTACAGCTGCATAATAAATGGATTACGAAAAGACAATTTTATTCAAAACCCAATTTTAGGACAGGGGAGGTGATGTATAATAATAATAATGTCATTATTGCTACCCTGCCCATCTGACTGGGTTGCCACAGCCACTCTGGGCAGCTTCCAGCATATACAGAAACATAATAAAACATTAAAAACTTCCCTATACAGGGCTGCCTTCAGATGTCTTCTAAAGCTTGTATAGTTATTCATCTCCTTTACATCTGCGTCCACAGGGTAGACGCAACTACCTAGAAGGCCCTCTGCATGGTTCCCTGTAACCTTGCAGTGAAGGAACTGCCAGAAGGCCCTTGGAGCTGAATCTCAGTGTCTGGGCTGAACGATGGGGGTCGAGATGCTCCTTCAGGTATCCTGGGCCGAGGCCATTTGGGGCTTTAAAGGTAAGCATCAACACTGAATTGTGCTCAGAAACATACTGGGAGCCAAAGTAGGTCTTTCAGGACTGGCATTATATGGTCCCAGCAGCCGCTCCCAGCCACCAGTCTAGCTTCTGCACTCTGGATTAGTTGTAGTTTCCGAGTCACCTTCAAAGGTAACCTCATGTAGAGTGTGTTGCACTAATCCAAGAGGAAGATAATCATGGCATGTACCACTCTGGTGAGACAGTGAGCAGGCAGGTACGGTCTCAGTTGGCGTACCAGATGGAGCTGCCCTGGACACAGAATTAACCTGCGCCTCCATGGACAGCTGTGAGTCCAAAATGACTCCCAGGCTGCATACCTAGTTCTTCAGAAGCACAGTTACTCTATTCAGGACTAGGGAGTCCCCACACCTGCTTGCCCCCTGTATCCCAGAAACAGTCGTTCTCTCTTGTTAGGATTCAACCTCAATCCGTTAGCTGCCATCCAACCTCCAACTGCCTCCAGACACTCACACAGGACACTCACACACCTTCACTGGCTCCGATTTAAATGAGAGGTAGAGCTGGGTATCATCCGCAACCTGGTGAACACCCAGCCCAAACCCCCTAATGATCTCTCCCAATGGCTTCATGTAGATGTTAAAAAGCATGATTGAATCATCCAAACATGAATATAACATAGAATTTAGTATCTACCAGATACTATAGTGTAGCAATTGATGGCACATATTTGTTATGCCCACATTCATAGTTCTTTGCCTCTTTGTTGTCTTCGCCCACTGCGAGTATTTAGATGGTAAACTCCTTAGAGCTACAAGCCTTCTTTTATTTCTATATTACATATATCTGAAGCATCCGCTCAGTATGTAGAAACCACTGCCTCATTTAGGATGGCCCAGTGTCACTTTCTAATTAATAGGCATGCACCCATCCCAAAATTGTTATTAATAAAAGTAATACAGACAAACCAGTTGCATTTGAGTTAAATTATATAAATTTCAGCAAAGAGATAAAAGTAAATAATTCTGCACATACTTGTACTGCATACCTGATTTAATCCAGGTTTTCACACTTTTGTCCCTGGTATTGTATATGCTTAGACCAGTGTGTATCATGAAATCTTTCCCTGCTTCTACCACCCCAATACACGTTGACAAGACTAAACAGGCCTGTTTAGCCTCATTTAAAGTAGAATACTTAGGAGCTTTTCCATCAGGAAGGTAAAATGCTCTTCCAATGAATTCGGTAAAGAGATCAACATCTGTTTAAAATAAAAGGAACAGTCAACTTAAATGAAATGTATAAAATATGACTGCTCCTAATTATTGTGCAGATTCGTGATGTGCAAGTGCAACCTGCCAGTTCACAAATGGACAAATATACTCTGATTTAAGGGCCCCAAACTAGAGCAACTGTTGCAACAAACAGATAACAATGCATTGTTATGTCTTTTTCACCAAATTAATTTTTTTCTAAAAGATTCCCCTTTTCATTGGTACAAATGTTTGTCTTGTCAAGGACCTGAGCTTTCAGAAGTAGTACACATTTACACACAAATCATTGCAGTGCCAAAATGGCCACACAAGTAATACTGATATTGAATTTAAGGATTGTACTTAGACACTTGAAGAACTACACTGAAAGGTATCTATAAAATCTGTGCTTTTGGACTGCGTTTAGTGGGACTACCTAGAAGTAAAGAAGAAGAATCAGTATATACAGTGGTACCTTGGTTCTCGAATTTAATCCATTCTGGGAGTCTGTTCGACTCCCAAAATGGTTTGAAAACCAAGGTGTGGCTTCTGGTTGGCTGCAGGAACTTCCTGCACTCAATCGGAAACTGCAAAAGCCAAGTCGGACATTTGGCTTCCGAAAAACATTTGCAAACCAGAACACCCACTTCCAAGTTTGTGGTGTTCAGGAGCTGATTGTTCAGGAGCCAAGCCGTTTGACCACCAAGGCACTATTAAATTGATATGTGAGTGTTTTAAATGTGTGGATCTGGCCAGCAGCTTTTTATTGTTTTAATGTATTTTTTTATTAAAATGGTGAGTGTGATCTGTCAAGAGTATATTTTAATGAAGAAAAGTGGGACAGAAATCACAAATAAAATAAATAATAATATGCATACTTGTGAGTCAAATTCACTGAAATCAGGAGGGCTGCATGGCCAGAGAAAGTCAATAGGTTTTAAGAGAGCTTAAGGAGGTATGATACGAGTTGTTATAACTCACTACATATTGTCATTTCGTGTCCAGTGCTGATCTGGTCAAACAGATTTCACATCTTTTTGAAGCACTATCATCTGTTTGATGAGGTGATACTGATAGCAATACTGACAATGGGGACAAACCACAAGAAATAACACAACTATATCACTTCCAACTCGGGGGGGGGGGGAGAGAGACACATTAGTTTCTAGCCAGAGTCAAGTTGTGCATCTGTTTCTGAGAGGCAAAAACAACTTCTTAATTTACCTTGTCTCTTGCAAATCCATTTTCTGTGAAGAGAACAATCAATCACAGAAAGATATCTCTTGAAAGCAACTCCACAATCAGAAACAGATTGTGTATATCTTCTGTTTTGCCTAACCACCCTGCCAGCAGTTAAGAAGGAGAAAAAATGTACAGGTTCTGATTAATTAAACCGTTCCTTAAAGCTTGCTCTATTTCAACATTACTACAGGAAGTTTTCAAAACCACACACTAATTTTGGGCAACAAACTTGAAATGCATTCTAAAATTAGCAACCTGAAAAACCATATAAAGATTTAAGGCTGGTTCAGTCTGAGTAGTAGCATTCTGCTTGTATATATCTCATCAACTAACTGTATGGAAATAAGAAAAAGTAATGGTCAGAAGAGGAAAGAAAACTGTGCGGTATAAGCTAGAATCTAAAAGAGGTTGGCAAGGCAAGACTAGCCAGTAAGCAAAGAGAATCTAGAGGAGACCCCTGTTCCCAGGTAAGGCACAGAAGGAACAAAGAAGGATTTTTTGGAAGCCATATCTAGTATAAAGATTGAAGCTATGCGATCCCTGCCTTTCTTGGGCAGGAGGAAGAGACAACCCATTCTTTCAGTGTCTCATCCTCACTTATGCCAGAGAATGACAATCTGCCCTGAAATTGCCATAAATTATCCATTCAGTTTGGACAGTGATATTTTGACTTCAAGTATGAACAAGCCTTTTGCCCATGTGCACAGCTCCTTCACAATGTAAACAATCAAACCTGTAAGTCAAAACAGGAAACTGCAACAACTGGCTTTGAACCAAACCAAGATACTACATAGTTTGAATATGGTTTAATATACTATCTTGTGCTAAAGGTGAAAACCATAGTTTATAGGGTCAGATGAAATAGGAAATCATGGTTAATTTGAGATTTTCTAGTTTGACTGCTTGGTCCACAATGAGAAGAAGAAGCTGAATTGACAGTCATTGTGGTTTTAGAGACTTGAAAATCAGCGAGATCCTTACTGAAACAGAAAGAACCTCTGAATACTTTCTTAAAATAAAGAGCATGGTACTAGAATCTGAATATATCACGTGATCATTTTTTTCTGTTGAGAGAATGGACTTTACTAAGGCTCTGAAAACAGTCTTTTCTGCTAATATTGGACTATATTAGAAAACATCTCACCATGAATGAATGAACTTTATTATGGTCACAGACCAGGATTAAAAAAGCATATAGATAAAATAGCAGTTAGGATTTTTTGACCGATAATTGTTAGGGCAAATGAGGACAAGGAAACAGGCATAAAACATCCGAATAAAATACAAGATTAAACACAGGTAGTGGATGGATAAAAAAAACCTAATAATTAAAACAGATAAGAGCTAAAAACCAACAAAGACGCGCAGTTAAAACAACTGTAAGAGCATAAGAACTAAAAGACTCACAGATAAAACAACTATAAGAGGCCGCAGAGTAGAAGCCTCTTAAATAGAGGACACTCACAACGTTAAAAACTGCCGTGCAAATATGGTTAAAACAGACAATTAAAACAATAGTGAGATTAAAACATCTCACCATGCATTTTGAAAGATTGAAGTTGTGTTATCTACCCAAATATATTGATATGACCACTTGCTGAAGATCAAACCAATCCAGCTGTCATCTCCTGTATACTGTACCCACATCTGTAAGAATAAAGAAGAAATAAATCTGAACTGTTCTTTATGGTGTAGGAGCAGAATACGTTTAATATAAACCAACATTCAGAAAAGTCCTAAAAACTATTTTATAGCAAGAATCCTAAAGCCTTATATCCAAACAACATTTAATCATCCTTTGAATAATCTTTCCAACACATAAAAACCTCCTTTAATAGGTACCGCATGTCTAGTTTAGATAACGGTGGTATATGCTTTTAAATAATAATTTAAGAGAGAAAACTGAAGTAAGCACACGGATTACAAAGCTCCAAATGTCTTCAGATAGCACTACTAACATAGATTCAGTTTCTCTCAGCTGCAAGGAAGCTTTCTAAAGCATTCATAGTCACTCTAAGAGCACCGTATAAGGCTTCTCACCACCACTTTCTATAATAAGTCTAAAATACTTCTATTCTTGTTAGGTAACTAATGCTGCAGTTGTAACAAGAAGTAACAGTGGCTGGCTGGAGATGCTACTGCAACAGAGTCCTTTTGTGCTGGAAAAAGAAAGACCCATGCAACTGGCCTCACTCATGATTGAAGAAGCTACACACACAAATCATAGCTACGTGATATAGTAAAGTGGGGAAGTACCTCCCATGTTGGGTAGGTATCTGAATTGCTTAAATCTGAATGGAGAAACACCTGCAATTTGTATGGCTTCTAAAATGAACAAAAGAAAACAGTCACAGAATTAACCTAATTAAGTCTAAATCACAAACCAGCCCCTATCCAGTGTGAGAAGGATATAAAGCAATTACCCCCCCCCCCCCGCCCAGCTCACAAATAGTACCTTTTCATGACTGTTTGTAATTTTAACTAGGTCTGTTCCCTTAAATCCTTGGCATGCAATCCTGGCATCGGTCCATGTGGCTGTTTTTGTGTGTTCCACATAGTAACATGACTTGGAATAATGGTACCACTGGGGCTTCTTTGGGCACGGATTTGTGAAAGCTTAAAAACCAATACAGTAAGTTGTAATATAACTTTGAAACCACAAGATACACCTGCATATCTATGTAATTAAATGCATTTCTAGCTGTGAGCAAACCATACTGAATTAAAAAATAAAAAGGGTTAAGTCCAGTCAAGGCAACTATGGGGTTGTGGCACTCATCTCACTTCAGGCCAAGGAAGGGAGCCAGTGTTTGTCCATAGACAGCTTTCCGGGTCATGTGACCAGCATGACTAAACCGCTTCCGGCGCAATGGAACACCGTGACAGAAACCAGAGCACATAGTAATTGTAGTATCTTTGTAGCACTTCAGAGAGCGCTACCTAGTGAGTTTGTGGCTCAGTCACTTAAGTTACTATTACATGCAGCAGTTTCCTGTATAGTTTAATTCTACTTACACAGAAAACTAATGTTGATGTAAATGGTAAAATTTAAAGGAAATATATTAGTAAATGAAACCCAAAATTTCAGTGGTTACTAGAGGAGTTAGAGTGACTAAAAGAAAGGTAGAGAAAGCCACATAAAATGAGAGAATAAAAAAGGAAAACCTATGTCTAGAAACTGTCATATTTTGTACCTTTTGCATTACACTCTGGATCTGGGGAGTCCAAGGTACACTTGGTAGGGCCAATGGCTACACATTCTCCAGTAATCGGATGGCAAGGTAAGTTATTGGCACACTTTTTGCAAATGAAGTGACAATTTGTACCAAAAAATCCAGGATTGCAAACTAGAATAAAATTTGAGAATTAAAACAGCAAAAGAATAAACTAAAAACCAGATTAATAAGTACATTTCAACATTTGACTTTTACTATGAGCTGTTTCGGGTATTCACAAACTGAAGATAGGTTGTTGTTGTTGTTGTTGTTGTTGTTGTTGTTGTTGTTATCCCATATTAGATTTGGGAAGAAACATGAAGAGAGCAAAGAATGACTTGCCATCTAGTGAGCAATAAATGTGGGACTTGGGGGCTCACAAGTCAGTTTTCTAGCCACCGTGCTACACTAGAGTTCATTAATTGCGGATTGAATGAAAAATAGCTTATTTGATAGAAAAGTTCAATTTTATCTGAAAGAGGCTATGATTAATTTATTTATTTAATGTATTTCTACCCCATCTTTTGTCCCATAAGAGCAAAATAGTAATTAACGCTTTGATGTTGACATGACCAAAGCTGTAAACTCTTGGCCCAGCTGGACATATTTACTTTTGGAACCAAACAGTTCCAGAATCATTTAGATTTAAGAAACTAAAACATTACATAAAATTTAATAAGTTATACTATTTTTAGGATCAGAGTACTTTGGATAAGTTGGCAACAATGACAATGCCGTAACAAGAAAGAGACGTACGTAGGAGCCAACAGCATGCATCTGCCAGTTAACAACTTAAGAGGCATTTCATAAGATCAGGAAAAAGATAGTTTGGTAGCCACAGCCAAGTTGTTATAGATAAGTGTATAGATAAGTTCCTTTAAGTGACTCACCAGACTTCACATATAAGGTGTCATGTGCATCGACGCTTTTGAATATATTTGTTCCACTAACCATATAATACTGGCCTTGTGATAAAACTATACCAGTACAAGTAGTTTTCTCAAAAATGCAATCCTCTTCAGCATCACTCAAAGTATAGAACATTTTTGGCAATGCGTTTTGTCGTTGTGGTATAATGTGACCTTTGTATTCCTGGAATATATTCATTGCTGTCCAAAGAAAACAATCATAGACTGTGATTTTTACCATCAGTTCAAAGATATAATATAATGATATAAGAAGAGCCTATTGGATCAAGCCAATGGCCAATCTGGTCCAGCATCCGATTCTTACAATGGCCAACCAAATACCTGTGGGAAACTTGTAAGCAGGACTTGAGAGCAACAGAACTCTCCCCTTGTGTGGTTTCCAGAAATTGGTATTCAGAAGTATACTGCTTCCAACCAATATAGCCTCCATCACAGCTAAGAGTTGATAAGACTTTTCCTCCATAGATTAGTCTAATACTGTATTTTTCGCTCCATAGGGCACACTGGACCATAGGGCACACCTAATTTTTAGGGGGGGAAATAAAGGGGGGGGAAATTCTTTCCCCCCCTCTCCAAGCCCCAAAGAGCAAAGAAGCCAAGACAGCGAGCGGGATCCATCCTGCTGGCTGTCTTGGCTTCCTCTGTTAGCCGTGTGTAACTTCTCCAGCCGGGAAAGGCTGCGTGCGGCTTTGGCAGAAGCCGTGGGGCTGGGGCTGGGGAAGCCCAAGCTTCCCATTACCCCAGCCCCCAGAACGGGTCCGGGAGCGGCGGCAAGGTTGTGAGCAACCTTCCCTTCGCTCCCAGAGCTTGCCGGCTCCGAAGGCTTGCAGATAGCTGCCTGAAGCCCGGGGTGCGCAGCGGGAGTTGGCACTGCGCTCCCCGGGCTTCAGGCTGCAGGCTGCTATCCACAAGCCTTCAGAGCCCGGCGGGAACTCCCGCTGTGCTCCGAAGGCTTGCGGATAGCTGCCTGAAGCCTGGAGAGCAAGAGGGGTCGGTGCGCACCAGTCGGTGAGCTCCAGGCTTCAGCGAAAGCCTGCATTCGCTCCATAGGACGCACACACATTTCCCCTTCATTTTTGGAGGGGAGAAAGTGCGTCCTATAGGGCGAAAAATACGGTACTTTTTAAAGCCATCCAAACTGTGATCACAGTTTAACTATGCTCTGCCTAGTTCTAGTACATAATTTTATAAACTTCCATCATGCATTGCCACCTCTTACTCATCTTTTTTCTCTAACCACAACCCCAAAGTCTTGCTATCTACCACAACCTCAAAGTCTTGCTCCTGATTAGTCACTGCCAGATCAGACTCCATGAACGTATATGTGAAATTCAGATTTTATTTGTCCAACATGTACCACTTTCCTCTTTTTTACATTGAACTGCATTTCCCATTTTCTGCTTCCTCCTACTTAACAAATTTCTGATCCACAAGAGGATATCGCCTCTTACTCTGTGACTGCTAAGCTTACTCAGGTGTCCTTGGGAGGTACAGTGGACGCTCGGGTTGCGAACATGATCCGTACGGGAGGCACGTTCGCAACTCACAGCGCCGCGCCTGTGCATGTACAAAGAGTGATTTAGTGCTTCTGCGCATGCTTGAGCACTGAAACACAGAAGTAACCCGTTCCAGTACTTCCGGGTTCAGTGCGTTGCGCAACCCAAAAATGCGCAACCTGAAGCATCTGTAACCCGAGGTATGACTGTACCTTGTTGAAAGCTTCTTGAAAGTCCAAGTACACTATGTGTATTATGGAAGATCAAGCTTTCTCAAGGACACCAAGATATCCAGCAAGTATCACACATCTACCACAAAAGGGTTTGTCCTTGAAAACAGTTTGGAAGCTTCAGATGGTACAGACCTCAGTGGTCCAAATGTTGATGAGAGTGAACATGCAAAACATTTTACTATGTTCTTGACTAATCTGCTTATAGATCATTTACTATGATCTTCACTAACCTGTCCTGAATTCCAATTCACTTGTGAATTCAAACTGCTGGTCATTATTTCCTGAATTCCTGCAAAGCACGTTATTTCACTGTACCACCCTCTCCTGGAATTAAGATTCTAAGTTGAAGTCATGCTTTGCATTCCCTCAGCCATTGAAATGAGATGAGGAAGGTGAAGGGAAAAGGCTTATTCATTGGCGGCCCTTACACTGTGGAACACTCTTCTGAGAAAAGCAATTTTCCCCGGCTTTGTTTTACCAGCATGTTTTTCCAAAGATGTTCAGCTGTTGTTATGGCAACATCAAGTAATTTTGTTGTTGATTGCTCAGTGTTGGAAATCCAATACAGTGGTACCTCGGGTTAAGAACTTAATTCGTTCTGGAGGTCCGTTCTTAACCTGAAACTGTTCTTAACCTGAGGTACCACTTTAGCTAATGGGGCCTCCCGGTGCCACGTGATTTCTGTTCTCATCCTGAAGCAAAGTTCTTAACCCAAGGTACTATTTCTGGGTTAGCAGAGTCTGTATCCTGAAGTGTCTGTAACCTGAAGTGTCTGTAACCTGAGGTACCACTGTACTGATGTTTAAGGTGGGTTTTCTTTCAAGTTTTCAAACTATACAGGAAAAGGCAGTGTGTACTGTACGTAATAGCCTAGCTATTATTATTCATCTTTTAGTAATATCCAAATAAGATTATTGCACCCAGGAGCCACAGAACCATCAACATCTTATTGTATTCCTTACCACCCTTCTCCACAAGGTCCCAGGGCAGGCTACATCATATAAAAACACAATGCAACTGAAACAATAAAAAACCCTTTAACTCCCAAACAATAATTCCACATAACACATTGCAGAGAGGACAACATTAAGCAGTGGGGTGACTCTTTAGAATATTCCTTGCTTTCCCTAGGTGAGAGACAGTACTGAATAGGAAGAATATAAAAGAAGGAAAGGGAGCAAGAAAAAAAAAGCTAATACTTACATTCTTCTCTTTCACATATAAAATAAAACTTCTCAGAGCACTTTGCTGATTGCAGTAGTCGCTTACTTTTGAGAATAGTACCGCAGCCATCACGTTTGTCCCCTTCTATATTTAACCTAAAGGGAAAGGCAACATTTTGAACTACAGCTAGGAAGAGAAAAATATTCATACTAATTTTTATAACATAATCTGTTATATCACACACCAGTGTGCAGTATTTGGGAGGGTTACTTTGAGAGCACTGCTGCATTAGAAATAATAATAATAAATAAGGCAGGTGGCCTCTGAAAAAAGAATGTTGCAGTGTAGAATATGCCTGTTCAGGGTTCTACCAAGTTAGTCATGTTCATTATGCTCCATTCCATTTCCCTACACAGTTTTCTAGTTGTCATTTTCCTCCATCCCTCAACATTCTCAGTTTTCACATGGCTGTTTTGGAGCTCCCACCCTTTAGGATTTTCTCCCAAAGATAGATAGATTTTACTTCTGACAATCTTGAGCAATCTATTATTATTGCAGACTCACTCACAGGGACTCCCAGCTCCAGGGAGCAAGGCCTAAGCCAAGAAGGTGAACTGGACAGGACAGTCTGAGATTTAAAAAAATGGCCACAACTTTATTTATTCCAGATGTAGGTTGGATTTGGGTTAGTTATTGGATGTATGTCCCTCACAACTCTTGTAATGGAGGGCTGTTGCATTAGGGGTCAAGCTGAGCATTAACAGGTCCTCCACAAGCCGCAGGTCCACAGGGATTACATTCCCAAAATGCTGAAGAAAGCTCTATGGCCCATATGCCAAATGCCTTGACTTTTGGACAGAGATTTCCTACTCGACCCCTGTCATTGCACAGTTCTGAGGTAGGGGTGATTCACCACTTACCCCCCCCCCCCCCCGCATGTTGCTAGACTAGTAGCCACAGCAGACCCTGGGGACAGACACAGACAACTTTTATCAAGTCTCAAGCCCGACTCACTTTGCCTGACCAGATTGGCCAGGATTCAAGTAAACAGATGTTGGGAAAGCCTGCCACTCCCCAGTGGCCGGCTTAGGAGTTTCCCAATGGCCAACCACCTAACCCAGATGTTGCTCTTGAGGGTAAGCATTTGGAGTGACGGGTTGCAACAGCCACCCAGCCTGTGACTGGGTAAGCAGCCATTATCATTATCATCATTATAATATTTATTTATATCCCACCTCAGAAACAGCTAAAAGCATGGAAAAAGCAGTCATTTAAAACATTTAAACATCAATAGAATATGAATGTTTAAATACTAATATTGAAATAATATATATCTGAATGATTTATTAAAACATACAGATCATTATAATAGAAGCATCAAGCACCAGCTTTTTTCTTAATAACAGTCAGTTCCCAAAAGCCTGTTGAAACAAGAAAGCCTTTGCCTGCCAGCAGAATGAGAACAAATTGGGAGTCAGTCTAAGTTCTCCAGGAATGGAGTTCCAAAGTCTGGATACAGCCACTGAGAAGGCCCTGCATGCTCCTTGTGCATGGATGGTGCTGTTCTGGCTACATAAGGATAGGCACTTGGAGAATGAGTTTGCTATTAGCATAATGGACTACTTCTTACAACACCTAAGACAGTAACAAGTGTTCCTTCCTTCAAGCACCAGAGAAAGCTCAAACCCACTTGAGTACATCTTATATCCAAGGAGAAAGTGACCTGTTCTTCCGCTTCATGTTACCAAGCTGATCATACCTGGCTCAATCGCTAGCAGAATCCAGGAGTGGTCTGTTTTTGTACCTCCCCCAACATAAAAGTTTCATCACCCCAAGCCTTTTCCGCGCCCCCCCCCCCATCTCAAACTACTGCGCATGATTGGGGATGGCAGGGGTGTGCTTCCCTCCTTTCCGGCTTGCTCAGGCACGGTGTTAAGGCTCTCTCTAGCATCCTCTGGTCCTTGCACCTCTTCTCCACTGGAGGTTGGGCTTTCCTCTCGCCGGAAGAGGAACTGCTTCGCAAGATTTTTGGAGGCTCCCTGTAACACAATTCCCCCTCTATCTCTCGCCTCTGAGCTGATGGCAGTTCCCTGACATTATCCATACAATGAAAACTGTTCAGTAGGTATTTCAGGGCCATAAATAAAAAGTACCTCCAGTCCCATTCATAAAAGGCAGAAAAATGTAAACATCTTACCAATTTATATTAGTGTTCACATTTGTTCCATCTCCCCATTGCCAACGAGACGTCTCTGAATGCCATTTCATTCCTACCCACATTTGTTGATTTATCATTGCTTTCACCCATGTCTGGAGCAGAACACAACAAAGACATAATTAGCATCGTTAAGATCTGGTGGTGTGATCTCAATATACTCCATAGGTGAAACTGCATACACATCAGGGGATAAGTATAGCTCAATTCTCCCTTTGAACAAAAACAAAAGGGTTGATAGCACCTTCTCTCTATCTCTCCACCTAGGTATCAGGCACAATACTTGAAATAAGAGGACTGGTACATATCTCACATGAAGCCATTTGCCTGTTCTCTTCCTCCCCAGTACCTCACCTAACAAGTGACTTCTGACTACAGCAAAAGTATGGGAAGGGAGGGAAGAAGGCTTTATATTTTTGTTAACACTCCTCCCTCACAGTACAAACAAAATCTCTCCCTTAAAATAAATGTTGAAGTGCCATTTGCAAAAAGGTAGATTTTTAAAGTGCCCACTGAATTTTCTTTAAGCAAGTAAATGTTATTTACCACCTTCAGCACTCTTGAATAGAAAGGTGACCAACATTTTATAGGGTTTTTCTTTTCTTTTTAAGATTCTAACCTTTTCCTCAAGGCTTTGTATCTCAAGTAGATTTGTGTCTTTAAAACGTCTGCATAGCTCCTGTGCTTCACTCCATGCCACTTTTCTTTTTTCGTCTATCAAGTAGCATTTTCCTCCCCAGTACCACCAGCCATCACCAAGGGGGCATCTTAAACTGTACAAGCCTGACACACCATTAAAAAAGAAAACAAATGCAAAAACTATTATGATTTCCCATGTTTTGTTGCTTTTCATAGTCTAACATTCCTTTGTATCTTTTGCCAAGTGAGTATTTTCAGAGTGGGTAGAGAGTTGTTCATTATATAAGGCAGAATCTTCCCATTAACTTCTGATAACTGTCAGTGATAAGCTTACACTGTACAAGTAATGGTTTGCAAATCAGGACCCATCCTCAGGGGCACATTCTCCCTTTCCCTCCATCCATCCATCAGAATCTATTGTTTTATCCTGTTGTTTTAATTACATTATTTTTCATTATTTTATGTCTTCAATTATAAACTACATTTGGCAAAGCTTTGTTTTCAAAACTCTTAAATGAAGAAATGAATAAATAAATAAATAAATAAATAGGGGTTTTTAAAAGAAAGAAAGAAAGAAAGAAAGAAAGAAAGAAAGAAAGCCCACTTACCGAAAGGGCATGTACCTACACGCTGAGGTGCAACACAAACAATGGGACCTTCACATGTTCCTGTAACAGGGTGGCATGGTTTGTCCCAATGACATGGCCGGCATTCAGCTTCACACTCTGGCCCATAGTATCCATAGTCACATGCTTAAAATAAAATAAAATAAAAGTAATATAGCAGTATGGAAAGTTCAAAATGTTTCACATACATTATCTTGTAACCTTTACAACAGCCCTGCTAGGTAGGTCAGTGTTATTATTTCCATACCTGAAGTTGGAAGAAAAGATTGGCTAAGGTTAGAGCCTAGTTGGGACTCAGCTTTACAGCTGAAAATAAAATGTTTTAAGTGTGTTTTATATGCAATATACAATATGACACTAGATGCCAATGGTGAGCCTTATGGAAAATTCATTGTATTTTTAAAAAACTTTTTAAAAAAAGCATTTTCAGAATGTTTTTTATATGTGTGTAGATTCCACCTCAGTTGGGAATTCCTGAGTCATAAGCTCAGCTATCCCCAACAATTAAACACTCATGCTGAAAGACATGCACCAGGTGGGATACGGGCAAGCAAAAAGTGGTTAAGCTACCATAACCACACTCACCCAGTTTTTGTCAGTATTTTCCCTGAGCTTGATACTGCCAAAAAGCCAGTTCTGTTAATTTCAAGCAGAAGCAGCTGTGCATACCACTGATTGGCTAAGGCCTTATGCTAATATACTCCCATTTCTACATTCTCGGCAAATCAACTTAAAAATATTTTCTTTACAAACTTTAACACACATATGCAGAGTGAGGGAGAAGGTACAATAGGTATATTTGTTAGGGCATCATGTAGTCACAGGGTTGGGTTACAACTCCATTCCTGTTGATGAAGGCAAGAGCAAAATGCTCTTTGGGAAGTGAGTGGCTCCCATTTAGTTTTGCAGAGCCACTAAATTTGAAAAGTCATTGGAGTATCACCAAGGATAAGAAACAACAAGAAATAAAGAGCCCATTTCCCACATAACCATAAGTAGTACTACTTAACTACTACTAACATACCGTATTTTTTCCTCTATAAGATGCACCAGACCACAGGATGCACCTAGATGTTGGAGGAGGAAAACAAGAAAAAAAAAATCTGAATCTCAGAAGCCAGAACAGCAAGAGGGATCGCTGTGCAGTGTAAGCAGCAATCCCTCTTGCTGTCCTGGCTTCTGGGATAGCTGCGCAGCCTGCATGCACTCCATAAGACGCACACACATTTCCCCTTACTTTTTAGGAGGGAAAAAGTGAGTCTTATAGAGCAAAAAATACGGTATATAGTTATGGAACGACAAAGCTAGAACCATAACAGAAAAGAAAAAGCATAGAGAAAAGAATCAGTTGCAGTCCCTATTAGGGAGAGGCCCCAGGGACAAAACTCTCTTTGAGTAAGTACCAATTGTACTATTTATAGTGGGCATCAAGCGGTCACTGGGTTGGGACATATCACAGCTTTCCCCATTAGGGTAGGTATCAACAGCAACAGATTAGAGCAGGCATAGGCAAACTTCTGTCCTCCAGATGTTTGGGACTACAATTCCCATTCTCCCTGACCACTGGTTCTGTTAGCTAGGAATGATGGGAATTGTAGTCCCAAACATCTGGAGGGCTGGAGTTTGCCTATGGCTGGATTAGAGCTTTAAAGCCTGTTGAAGGACCTTGAGGCCAAAGGTGATATCCATTGAGGCAAATAAGTCCATTTTATAATGTCTGGCAAATGTGCTATGCAAGGACCATGAAGCCACCCTGCAAATCTCTGACAGTGGGGCATTAGTGGAAAAGGTAGCTATTTTGCTGCAAACCTGGTAGAATGCAAAGATAGGAAGAGGAAGATTTTTATTGGTCCTTTTTCTGATTTTTATTGAGGCGAAGGAAGCAGAGAAGAGAAGAAGCAAAAAAATAAAAAAGGTAGGAACAACATTTCTGAGGGAAGCAATCTGAGTAAGGTGTGAGGAGAGAATGGGCTGAAGAGTGGGGGGAAATCAGCCAAGTTGAAAGAACTAAGGTACAAACGGAGGAGGTAAAGAGGGAAAACCCTGACCATGGGAAGAAGAATAGAAAGAATATAAAGTGAAGATTACTGCTTTGCACAGGCAGGAACAGATAACTAAGTGATAGCTGCCCACTTTCCAAAGAGTAGTGCTTTTTTCATTTAAAAAAAATGTTTAGGGGCACTCTTTTTCCTACTTATATTAAAATACTGCCCCTCAATGAGGCCAAACTCAGATTCACAAAATGTTTAGGGGTATGTGTCCCCCAGAAAAAAGCACTGTTTGTGAGTATGCTTTACAGTGTTTGGAAGAGGCAAAAAGAAAGAAGACATCAGTGTTCAGTTGAGGGGGTATACTGGAGGAGTAAAAGCAGGAACAAGCAAATATCACACCTGCAGGAAAAACTTCTACATCTGTAGGTGAAAGAAACTAGCTATTCCAAGGTGCCAGACTCATCAGCAAGGAAAAGCATGAATGAGATTTCAAATGATCTACAGTGGTACCTCGGTTTACAAACAGTCCTGTTTATGAACTATTCAGTTTACGAACTCCACAAAACTGCAAGTAGTGTTCCGGTTTGTGAATTTTACCTCGGTCTATGAACAGAAGCCAAACAGTGGAAGGGCATCGGTGGCGGAAGGCCTCATTAGGGAAAGTGCACCTTGGTTTAAGAATGGATTTGGTTTAAGAATGGACTTCAGGAATGGATTACAGTAAGTTCGTAAACCGAGGTATCACTGTATTTAGAATACAAAAATATCACAGAATTTTGTATTTTCATGAGAGGGAATCTTGATACGATTCAGTATTCAATAATTCTAAACATTTAAGAAGGTACTCAAGACAATTACGACTACCTGATTTTAAAAATGTTACACTTGGACCAAATCCGCCACCGACTAATATTAAACCATTGAACAAGAAATATCCATTTTTCCACAATCCATAGCCAAGACATTTTGACTTCAATCTAATACATTCATCCCTTGAATAATTGTAAGTATAATTGGTTGACAAAGCTGGTTTCTCTGAGATCACTAGTGAATCCCAAAAGCCTGTGTATACATCAAGGTCTGTAGGGAAGACAGAAAAACGTTATACTGAGGTCCATCTGTTAAATATATATGAACAACCAAATATTAATATCATTTATGTGATGCTTACATAAGAGGTCTCTTTAAGAAGATTGAACACTATAAGCAAGTTCTACAGCTTAATTAACAGTGATGTAGACGTATAAAGCTAGTTTATACGGATGATACGGATACGGATATGGATGATATGATACGGATATGATACGGATGATATGATACTTATGATACGGATGACTCACAACAAAGCCAGGCAAGGTCAGTTAGCACTTTGAAAAATCTATGCTGAGTACTGTATATTTCTTTAAAATGTTAAAATTTGTAGACAAAATAAACAATGTCATAACTCTGATATTTTAATCATCCCTATTATTGCTCACTTGTCTGCAATCAATATGCTTGAACATATGAGGGAATTCAGCTACACTGCTCACAGATTGTAAAAAGCAAAAAAAAACCCTTTTTTAAAATTCTAAACCTTTGCCATCAACTTACGATACATGAGCCACAATGCATGTACAAATTCAACAGAAAAATGAAGCTACTGAACACTGGGTACCACCATTAGACCCATAACAGCATTTGACAAGTTATGGCTTTGTTGCCATAAGATCAACTACTATTAAGCAGTTGCTACTAGCACACTTTAAATCAAGACAGTAAATCCCACAGAAATAATGGAAAGCAATTCTTTAAGGCAATCAGTCATTCAGTGCTGACAAAGGTAGCAAGAGATCTAGAACTTTCTGGGGATTTCTTTAATGCCAATGTAACACATGGGTCTCTTAACAAAATGATTCTGTTCAGATTTCCAACAGCTCCATTACATTCCTCTCTGTGACAACTGGGCATGCTCATTGCGCTGTTTTGGGGAACTTGCCTCATGAGGAGGGTTCAAGAGGATTTGTTTGTTTTTTGACCTTCTGCATATCTTAGGGTTCCCTGGTGATGTGATTCTTTCTTCTCTGAAATCTTGCTTGGTATGTGACTGATTCCTGAAGGATCAAACTAACGCACGATATAGTTCAGCATCCTATTCTCACAGTGGCCATCTACAAGCAGGACTTATTTTCACCTCTTTAAGAGGTTTTTAAAAGCTTTTTTTGGCACTTCTGCAAATCATTCATTTAACTGAGTTATGCTTGAGGGGGTAAGAAGTGTACATTTTTATAAAACTACAGAGGATCTTCATTATAACAGCTGGTGAGTTTTGAAAGCTGCTGCTGACTCTTCTAATTCCTTCTGCTAACTCTATACAATTCTCAGAGTTCATCTAGGTTGCTACCTCGTTTAGATGCTGAAGCTATCAGAATTTTGTCAGAATACAAATATTCACCACAGCAGATCACAAGTAAATTGAGAGGCCAATGCCCTAAAACTTCCCAAATAAATACAGAAAGTTTGCATTAAAAGCCTTCAGATTGAAACATGTGATCTAAGACCTTATGGGCTGTTGATCATGAATACACAGCAAAGTGTACCTAAAGATTTAGTGCCCCAAAACAGAGTACTATAAACCACAGTGGTACCTCAGTTTACGAACTTAATCCGTTCCAGAAGTCCGTTCTTAAACCAAAACCGTTCTTAAACTGATGCGCGTTTTCCCTAATGAGGCCTCCCGCCACCAGTGCCCTTCCACCGTTCGGATTCCGTTTTAGACCAAGACACTAATTCTGGTTTTGCGGAGTTTGTAAACCAAATCATTCTTAAACCGAGATACCACTGTACTGTGTTGCAACTGATATACTGTAATTCAGGGCTTCTTTCTGTTCTGTTCTGTCCCTCTGTTGGGACAGTTGATCTTCAAAAAGTCAATAATGCTAACTCTCATTCAGTTGTCTTCTTCCCCAAATTATACATGAGCAACTTCTACGTAACAATAAAGATCAGCAGACTCCGAACCTCGTCCAGCTGGTCTCTTGCACACCCATTCTCTCTTTTCAGTACAGTAAACTTTACTGATAACACCTTTGTTTGACATATCAGCACATCTGTGCCATTTGTACCCCTTTGGGAAATCCAGCCTGTCAAAATATAATAAAAGAATTAATTAAGTAACTTCATCTGTACATGCCAATGTAATTTCTACATGATCATTGCTGATCACTGGTGACCACCAACTCTTCTTTCTCCCAACTCGAATGGAGAGCAGATACCCCTTCTGAGCCAAGCTGGGAGTGTGCACTGAGAAGATAGTGCAGGCTGGCGGATCATTCAGTGCACTTTCTTAACCTGTCTGGGGAGGGAATTGCCTACTACTCACTGAAATTGGGTGAGCAGGGTGCTTTAAAAGTGCAGATTGTGCTGGCTGGCAACAGCAGGTGGGATGCACACTTACAAAACACTATTACTTCTGTTTTAAGAATGCTCCTGGCAATTACACTGCGAGAAGTGAGGTTACAGGGAACCAGACAGAGGGCCTTCTCGGTAGTGGTGCCCACCCTGTGGAACACCCTCCCTTCAGATGTGAAGGAAATAAGCAGCTATCCTATCTTTAAAAGACATCTGAAGGCAGCCCTGTTTAGGGAAGTTTTTAACATTTGACTGGGAGCCGCACAGAGTGGCTGGGGAAACTCAGCCAGATGGGTGGAGTATAAATAATAATTTTATTATTATTATTATTATTATTATTATTATTATTATTATTATTACACTACATCATCACATGATGCATTCTGGCCCAACTGCTATGAAAGAACACAGGGTTTTTGTTGTTATTGTTAAAGAAGCAAGGGAGGGTAAAGTTAAACAGCTTAGACATTTTAGTGAAATTCCTACTCCTGAAAGCACTCAAACCCTAGCTTTTTCCCCCCATTCCATGCATACTTGTTATAAGATCTTTGTATCTGATATAACTTTTTAGAGGAAGAGGTGGAATAATGTAAGGAATTGATTGGCAGTACCTTCTAGTAAGAAATGAACACTTGCACAGATGGCCTTTTCAGATATTTTAGTACCAGTGGTCTGACTGGTTTAAGGCAGTCGTCTATATTTCTATGATTCCAGCCAGGCAAGCATTTAAGCAAGGCACTAATCCCTATGTCTTTGGGTACCATACAAAGAAAGAAGAAGAGCTGACTAACGGTTCTCAGAGTCCTGATATTTTCTAATACTCAGATCATACAAGTGCATTACCACCACCAAAGCCAGTGACATTATATGATAGGTGAGAAAATCAAGCAGCCATGCCTCAACTTTCCTACTAAGTGCAACATATTGTGATATGGTAGGAAAGCAACATGTCTGGCCCAGCCTTTAGGTTTGAGCCAATAGCAAAACAACAATTTAAATGTGAGTGGAAAAGGGATAAGGGTTGGCCAGATGTAGAACACAAACCCTAAATATTTATTCACTACCCTGTGCTTAGAAAAAGTAATTTTGTCATGTGTTACTTACTCATACTTCCATAACTTTCTCCAGACTCTACCTCTACGCTCTCTCAGTCTTTCCCTGACCTGTTCTCAGTATTTTGTAATAATAAAGACCACTATAAAAGACCATCCTTGATGAGTCTTTTCATAGCTGTTTGCAAACATGTAATACACAGCTGAGATCTTCTTAAACTGCCAACAGTTATGGATTGGGCCCACTCATTATACATACCACTGCAATGTACTTTCTGCATTGTCCTCATGTGACCAAGCCCAGACCTCATCAGAGTTTATATCTTGCAGTCCTAGCCATGTTTTTTCTCTAACAAACTTTTGTATCCACTCCTACAATTGAAATCAGGATGAGGAATAAAAACAGAAATAGCTAGGCAGTACTGATTTTTAAAAGCAGTGCATGTGTTTTCACAATTAATGAAAAGATGATCACTTTGTTCCCATTCCAGCTGCAAATGTTGCTTCTGATATTAAACTGGTGTTGGGTTATCTTGCACAGGTATCATTAAAGCAGTTAGAAATTATATGATTTTAGTACTAGGATAAACAATGAGCAAAGTTGAGATCTGGATCTTCAGTACATATTGTATTTATTATGAGGACTACCTATTCAACTGTGATATACAAGCTCTTTAAAACCTCTTCCTAGCTTGGGTCAAAGATATCTCAAGGATCATTTTCCCCCACCTGAATCTGCCTAAATGTTAAAATTGTTTACAGAGGTTGTCCTTTGTGTCCTACCAGCACCTGAAAGAGGACAACTGATGGAAGAGTAGTTCCAGCTCTATCAATTGTCATTGATTGGCAGCCATTTCATCTGGCTGCGATAGAGGGAGAGATGGGAAGAACAACACCCTCTGTGAACTGTGCAGAGGGACCTGCTTCAGTTGGCTCCTCCTCGCCCTCAAACAGGTCATTAAAATAACTTTGTAAGTTTAAGGCTAAGTGCCAGATTTTGCTTTTCCTAGTCCCTCATCTCTCCTCCTCTCATGCTGCGTCTTTTAGACAGGAAGCCTGCAGGGAGGGACTGTGCTGTCTATTGTTGAACTTATCTAAGCCACCTTGGAAGCCTTTTTGGCTGAACAGCAGGGTTAATACATAAGGAGGATCTTTGTGCAAAATTAGACATTAACATATGTATCACTTACTGAGCCAGGAAGGACAAACATAAATCTGATGCTCATTCAACTAATCATTCAGTTATGTATACCTTGGTGTTCTGCATGCCACTGCTCATCCCCAGTCATATTAGGCTTACAAAGACACACAGTGGAATGGAAAGGTACTTTAAGGCATGAATAAAATAGTAATATAGAAGTGGGCACTTGTATCCAGTAGGACTAAGTTGATCTATTCTTGCTGGTGTTATTGTTTGAAATGCATGTGGTAGCTCTTGTTCCTTTGTCTGATTGATGTAGCCTATCTCCTTGCTCCTACAATCCCAGGGAAACCAGCAGCTGGAGCACTGTTCTTTTCAGAAAGGATGGGAGGAAATAAGCTCCCTTCAGCTGCTCCTTCTCTGGCCAATGGATGGGGTTCATTGGTCTTACTCTTGTCCCAATTATCTTTCTGAGAGGCAGGGGGAGCAGCTTCCTAGTGGCCTTTGGTCCCCTGGCCAACAGCAGAAACCAGAATGTGCTGCCCTTCAGCTGTGCAGCCCCTGAGCAATAGTGCTATGGATTAAAACCCTCTGCTAGCAATTCAACCATGGGAACAAAATTCTTTGGACCAGCAAAGCACCATGAATGGCTGGGAAGGAGCAAGCAAAGCTAAACAACGTGTTGCAGAGCAGAAGTAGTTGTTACATGACAGAGTGTGTGTACCTCACTATGGTATGTACTGGCAATAGCAAGGGCCAGTAAAACAGCTTGCAGAAGTAAGCTAGTATGAAGTTTTGCAGGCCATTAACTTGTAGGTTTGTTCATAAGGCTGAGGTAATGTGATCTGGGTGTTCTGCATCTATGTCCACACATGAAATGTTTCCCTCTAAAAAGGTGGGGGGTGAGGGCAGAAGTGAATGCGTGCAACAAGCTTTCAGGCAGAGAATCCAGATGAATATTGCCTTCTATGTGTGACACGTAGAGGAGCATGTACTAATTCACCATATGGACAGGTATGAACCAGCCTTCTCAGGTCTTACCATTTAAAAAATGATAATTGAGGTTCTGGGGATTCTTACAGCAATTCTTTACAACAGCATCACTAAAGGAACTTGCATCAGCTTGGAAAGAATAACAGAAAAGTGTAGAAACGTTTTTTTTACTGTATAGTGCCTGCAATATTAATAAAAAAGTACAGCATTCTTCTGAATTGTGATACTTCTACATAGGTGCTAAAGTTCTGGAAGTACAGGCCAATTAAGACAAGAGTCACTAATGGTAAAATAGCCATACCAGATCATCTTGGTCTTCAATCCATAGAAGTTCAGCAGCCCTAAAACGACTGCAGGAAGAATTGGCTTCTTCCCAGCGTTTTTCAGCATCAATATGGACAGAGAAATAGTAACAGTATCTGTTCCAGTAGCGCCATTTACCCATATCGGGACATCTCTGGCTGACTGTGCCTTTAAAAACAAATGCACAAAAAGCCACTTCATACTCTTGCCAAAACAAATATGCAAAACATTTACCCTGTGCAAACAGAACCTTTCCAGTCTCAAGAAATTCACTCTCATGATATCAACAAAAAATATAGGGATGGCCTGTAGAAAAAGACAGAAAAACTACGTTTTCCAGAGAACTGTGGATTTGGTAAAGATTAGCTCAAATTCAGATTGGGGTGGGGGGAATAGCTCCCCTTATTCCAATCCAAAGAGAATCCACGAGGTGCCAATCACTAGTTTCCACAACCATCATGATTCACTGGGGCAGAAATGTGTATCTGATCTGTGAACAACACACTGCATAATATTTATTCTGCTTGGAGGCTTTTCCCAATTCATTGCAATGTAGAAGTCATATTCAGAGAATGGTTCTTGTTACAGAACTGGCTAAACTAGGCATTAAATTTGCGTGTAATCACCTCTGAAAGGATCAGCAGGCGCTCAAACAGTGCTAGTGCAGCCACTCTTATGGCATGCTCCTAGTCTCCATCATTCAAAGGATGTTACTAAGAGCATGAACATCTGCTCTGTACTGAGCTAAACAACTACAAGACAAAATATGCACCAGGGCACATGGGGAAACAGCAGTGTTCTGTTTCATTTCCATTAAAATGATCCTGAAAACAGAGAAGCATTTAGGGATATTTTGAAGACCCGCGTCAGCCACAGAACAAAGACAGCAATATTTCATATAGACTAAATTTATTTATTTTTGTTTGTTTTTTACGCTTACTTTCTGAACACCTCTCTATAGAGGATGTGTCTCTGCAGAAGGCTTTCTCATCACAGAAACCAGTCAACATGTTACAAAGGGCATTATCTCTGCATGGTGGACATTCTTCCCCACATCCATATCCATAACGTCCTGGTGAACAAGCTAGAGTGCAGAGAATTTAAAATTTTTTAAAGTAACCAAGCTGTCTTGGACATCTATGTATGATAAAAATATGATAAAAATATTCCAAGCTACAAATACACAGGCAAACATATAGGGAGGAATTCAACATAGTATTAAGGAGATCATTTTTGTCAGCACAAGAATTTCTGCTTGCCTGATGGAATGAGTTCTCCTCTCCTCCTCCCATGTACTGTTCTAGAGATTATCCTGGCCTCCCCATGAGCAAATTTGGGGGCCATGGTGGGGAGGATGGAGAAGCAACATCATGTTATCGGAAGTCGCTGCATGGGCTTTCACTAGGTGGACTGGTCAGCTGAATCCAGCCCTAATAAATTATTTTTTACAGTAAGATCCAGTGTTTTACCACAGCAACATGCCTTACCATGGACAAACTACTGATTACCATCATACCTTGGATCTCAAACACCTTGGCTCCTGAACAAATCGGCTCCCGAACTATTGAAACCCAGAAGTGTAATGGTTTTTGAACAATTTTTGGATGCTCCTGCAGCCAATCAGAAGCTGTGCCTTGGTTTTTGAATGGTTCCAGGAGTTCTGTTTGAGAACCAAGGTACAACTGTACCTTGTCAACAGGAAAGGGAGTCAATAACCAATGAGTGGGTATCCCTAAGAAAATTTTGCCACACCAAGCAGCCCAACTGGGACCTGTAAAAAGACCATGACCTATAGAAGACTGTTCAGAAGATACTGCAGCCCTCAAGATGAAAAATTCTGTTTCAGAAAGAAGTAAATAAGCACTACTAAAACTGTAAATAATTACAGCAGTGTTAAATTCTGAATCATCACTTCAGCTTATGAAATTATATCCATTCTGGATGCTTTGTCTCATCCTGTGTGAAATAAATCACAGAGTGATGTACTAACAAGGTTGAGCAGAGAATGCATGAGTTAGACTATTCCAAAACATCATGAGATCTCATGCTTTCTTATCTGTACTGATTATTAAAATCTGGATGTATTCCCAACACTTCCAGGTGCTTCAAACTCAAAAGCTAAGCAGCATTTTCTCATTCTCAGCTGAACATAGAACAGTAAGCAGAAAATCATATCACTACAGTGAGAGCAACTGGAGATGGCTCAGCATTGTTTTAAAGCAGCAATCAAATAGAAAACATAAAAAAACCCTGAGTATTACTGTGACAGGTGCAAAGCAGATAAACTATATAAAAGTTCCAATAAACCCCTAGAATACAATAGGATGTATGACTGCCCTGAGAAAGCCACAGAACAGCAACAAAATATATGGGTCATTTGTGAGGAAAGTACTGTGGTCCTCCGCAACTACATGGAGACACTGTGGGCAACACAACCCTAAAAGAGTAATATAAGCATATGGATATTTAGCACCTTTGATACAGAAGAAATACAAAGTGCAATAACTTACTTTATCATCCAAGTGCTAGGCAACAAGATAAATAGAAATTTACAAGAAGAAAAAATACAGAATCAAACATGTTAGGTTGTAAAATATCAAAATGCTGGCAAGGCTATGCTATGTCTGCCAGCTCCAGTTTCCACAGATTACTATATCTCTTGGGCCTTTATTTAACCTCCCATACCAATTACATTCTACTACATTTGTCTTTTATTTTCTACTATGCTCCCTCTTCTTCAGTTTGTCTATCTTTGTCAATTTACTTTTCTCCATTTCTCTCTTTGTCTCCTATGCTGTGTGTGCTCTCTCACTTGTGCGCGCGCGCGCGCGCTCTCTCTCTCTCTCTCTCTCTCTCTCACACACACACACACACACACACACACACTGCATGTCCGTATTGTATCACCATTATCATATTTCTCCCTCCCCCAATTTGGTTTGCTTCTTATGCTTCCTAGCTCAATCTCTCTTAGATCAGTAGTTCTCAAACTGTGTGCCAAGTCCCATGGTATAATATGAGGATACCCCTCAAAAGCATGTTAGCACTTTTTGAATGGCTCCTGGAATGCATTAGGATGGGTTGGAACCTGCAAGCTTCAATATAAAAAACATGCTCTCAAGTTTATTATTTAGCAGAATACTGAGCCATCTCAATGTAACATGGGGTACAACTAGCATGGCTCCTCCAGATGATCTCAGTGTTTGGGCTGGGATATTAGGGTTCAGACACTCCTTATGGTAACCTGGACTCAACCTGTTCAGGGCTTTGGCTATTGACATAATATATGAACCCAACCCAGTAGCATATAGGCAGCCAGTCCAGATGTTTTAGTGGAGGTGCCACATACTGTTGGCTTTCTAACCCCATCTACAGTCTAACTGATGCTTTCTTCACCAGCTGGAGCTTCCAGAGTAGGGCAGTACTACATACTGTACATTACAGTAATCCAGACTTGAAGTTACCAATTCATGGTGGCCAAGTTATCCCAATCCAAATACGGGCATAGCTGGTGTACTAAGTGAAACTGCTAGGGACATTTGGGCCTCTTGTGTCTAGGTGTATCTAGGAGTACTACCAAGTTACAGACCTGCTCCTTTAGGAGTGCAACCCCATCCACAAATTTTGTTGGCTCCCACCCCCACAAGGAATCATTTTATATATAAAAAAAACTAAATTTGGTCAATCTTTAAGCTCCACTGGTTCTGATCCTTTACAATATTTCCAGGACATTTCAAACTTCTATTTGGAGCTATTATAGCTCAGAATTTTGAATCTTTACTCAGCATTCCAGTGCACCAAACAGCTATAAAAACAGAAATGATCCTTACCGGTCTTCAAGTGAAATACATTATGCCTCACACCTGATACCATTTCCATTCCTGTGACAAGAAAATGCTTGTCTGGCCAGCTACTTATTCCAGTACAGTTCTCTCTTAATATACAATAGAATCTTGCTTCCTCAAAGCTTTTGTACACAGCCAGGGGGTGAACAGCCAGCATTATTTTCCCAGGGTAATCAATGAAAATGTCAGGACCAACTTTTTAAAAAAGAAGAGACAATTTAGTAACATGATTATAATTTAGTAACAAGATTACTGACAGCAAATACAGCATGAATTGCTATATGAAAGAAAGCAAATTTAGGAATCTTAGTCACTACAATTAATCATACTTACTCTGGGCAAATTCAGATTCATAATCATAAAACAGAGCAAAAGGTTACGTGATCCTATGATGAGCATTTATATTGTATAACAATCAAATATTCCAATCAGTACCTATTTCTTTTTCACAAACATAGAAATGTTGCTCAGTGCATGGTAATGCCATAAGTCTGCCTCCTCTAACCATCATAACACATCCATTTGCTGTGGCGGGAAAGTCCCATAACCTGATTAAAAATATAAAAAATAAGCTGGTAGAATTAACAATGCAATTTATACACTCTGCCTTACAAAATTAAAAAAACAACAACCAACAACTGAATATCCCATACATTTCTGTACTCTTTACAGTAGTATTCCTGAGAATGCAGAACCAATTTGTTTACTTCAGAGGGCGCCTTTATAATGTTGTATGTTGTCTAATTAAAAGCAAACAGGAAACTTTTCTAAAATATGTAGAAAATATTGAAATCTAAAAGCAGAATGCAAACAAAAAGCAGATGGCATAGAAATTAGGGGCATCTCTGAGAGTCCAGTTCCCAAATTAAAACTGAATGGATGGAACAATAGCTCAACACTAAACATAGTAGTGTGGTGTCACAGGAAAGTGGGACCAACTGCCTTTATATTACTGAACAGAACAAAAATCCAGTTATATTGATAAACAGGCAGCCCCCAGTTTACGCATGTTCAATATGTGCACGACCATGTCTATACAAATCATGCCAAACGTGGAAGTGACCTGGAAATGCCATAAAAAGGGTGGAATGGAGGCAAGGGCAGAATGAGGTGTTTGCAGGCTTTTTCAATGGTTTTCTTTGGTATGCAAAATGTTAACGGGAGGCGACCTGTAAATTGGGAGGGGAGATTTCCCAAAACTAAGAAATTAATAAATGTCAGAATCTAGCTAATAATTGGATAAGGAATGGAAAATGCAACCTGCTGAACTGTGCCAGATGTGGAATCCCTGGGTTGGTGCCTGGTAACTAGGTGCAGAGCCATTAAAAACCAATACCAGGGCCATTAAGGATTTTGGCAATACAAATGAACTGTCCTCTCCACCACCCATCCTGGTTCTGAGGAGTGGATAGAGGCAGGACAATTAACAGGAGATGGGATGGGGTGACTAGAAAATGAGTAATTTCATAGGAGGCTTGGGTTTTGGGTAAGAGGTCTGCTGGGAAAGAGAACAAAGGTCAGACCCCAAGAACTGCTGGGCGGGCTGTTGTCCGGAAGAGGCTGCATTATGTGACAAGGGGCCATGACTGACTGCTGCTTTGGAACTAAGCTTGCTGAAGCTAGGGGGGGTGGGATGAGAGACATTCTTAGGGTAAAATGTTCTGCACCCCCTCCATTGTAGATTTCCAGGGTAAATGTGTTAATAAACCAAATTTCTTAAAGACACTAGCCTCCACTGTCTTTCCAATGGAAACGCAATCCTGGGTAAGCTCCTGAAATCTCACACTGCACATGGAGATTATGGTAACATGTAACAATATTATTGGACAAAGACAGTCACAAAAGAATGGGGGGAAATGTATATCTTCCAGAGAAGAACTCTCTCCGTCAGTCTGTAGGCCTTACCTTCCAAAATGCTTCTCATCACCAAAACCTTCTTTAGCATCCTCTTCTGAGGATAATTTGAGAGCTATAACTGAGCAAGAGTGTTATTAAAAACAATGCTCAATAGGTACTATGGAAGTATCTATGGAACTATGCTCTTTTCCTGCAACTGCTGAAATTGAATGCTTACCAGGAGTAGTGTAATGGATCAAGAGCTTCTCGATCGCCACTCCATTTCCATACACTTCCTTCCTGTAGCAAACCAATCCAACTCTGACTTTCCATCATAGTATTAAGCCACTTCTAGAAAAAGAAATCTCTTTTAAAAACAGCTTATCAAATTTAAGACCTGAACAAATATCTGGAATCTGTATTGGGATGGATGGAATTCAACAGGCACTGTTGGTTGATGACAGATGCAAGCTACAGAACCCTGCTAGACAAAGGATCCTTGGGATGGCTTATGCAAAGTCATTAAAAGACAAAGGTGTTGATTGGCATCCGTTAGCACATCAAAGGAAGGGTCTCAGGACTGTGAAAGACAGGGAGGGAGCAGGCTGTGCTCACATGAGAAAAATGTGCCTCTAAAAATGTTCTTGGGATAGGAAGCAGTTGTTTGGAGTAGGAATGCTCTGGGAAGAAGGGAAACAAAAGCCAGAAATAATCTTGGCAGGCTGACTGAAGTGAGGCTGGGCTCCAGTGCTGCACTGCTGTGGGGAACACACCCCTCTTGCAATGACTCCTTCCATCTAAATTCAGGTGTAAGTATGTGAATAAGAAGGACGTGGGTGGCGCTGTGGGTTAAACCACAGAGCCTAGGACTTGCCGATCAGATGGTTGGTGGTTCGAATCCCCGCAACGGGGTGAGCTCCCGTTGGTCAGTCCCTGCTCCTGCCCACCTAGCAGTTCGAAAAGCACATCAAAGTGCAAATAAATAGGTACCGCTCTGGCGGGAAGGTAAACGGCATTTCCGTGCGCTGCTCTGATTCGCCAGAAGCGGCTTAGTCATGCTGGCCACATGACTTATACACTGTATGCTGGCTCCCTCGGCCAATAAAGCGAGATGAGCGCCGCAACCCGAGTCAGTCACGACTGGACCTAATGGTCAGAGGTCCCTTTACCTTTTATGTGAATAAGACATATTTCTTAAAGCTACAACAGCTTCCGCTACGTCTTGATTCTCAAAGGAGCACAAATTCTGGTTGGGCACCTAGAACCGTCCTGGAACCTTGCTACTGCTCGGCAGTCAGCAGGGTAGTGCTCAGCCTTTGTAACAATACTTAAAACTCTCGTACAGGCATTACAGCTCTTCAGCCATGTACTTCAGGCCTTGATGGTAACTAGACTGATACAAGCAATTTTCCTCCCCCTATTCCCTAGATTGCTTTTTAGCACCAGCTAGTATACTCAAACGCAGCAATTGCAGTAGACTCATCTTGATGTTATCAGGGCCAGTTTATCAGTGGGCTGGTAATTTTTTTAAAGGAACTGATGTAACTGATGAATTAACCTAAACTGATTAAAAGGGGGGGGGGGAGAGAATGCTACTCATCACAGCACCTATACAATGGGCTAGATATAGCAGGACTTTCAAGGTACAAATCTACTTTGTTTTTTTCTTGAGAGGGAGTACTATTAGTTTTCTTTAGTTCTTAGCCATCCAGCTAGCCTTTTCCCTCCCTCTGTTGTACCTTAGTGCATGTACCTAGCTTGGCTAGAGAACAGTCTAGGCTCTGCTCGCCAGTCTCCCAAACGACCTGCCAGCCATTTCTGAAGCTTACATGCCTTCCACACCCTTCTGCCTTTTTGACTTGAGCAATAGGGAGAGAAAACCATCTTAAATGGGTCAGATTTGGCTTATGAATCTCCAGCAGCCTATTACATCTTCAGTCTAATTGATTACATATCTGATCAAATGTAAAAAGTTGCAGTGCATTAAACCTAAATTAGTCAGTTTTAAATGTACTTATGCCTGTTCTTTTCAATGATCTGATGTGTATGATTCGGTTTTTGCCTTTTTGAAATATTTCCAGCTCCTTTTCCGAAAACAGGAAGAAAGGTAGCCTAAACTGAAACTAGCAATGTTTAAACCTTTTACAGTACAGTGGTACCTTGGGTTACATACGCTTCAGGTTACACACGCTTCAGGTTACAGACTCCGCTAACCCAGAAATATTACCTCAGGTTAAGAACTTTGCTTCAGGTTGAGAATAGAAATCGTGCTCTGGCGGCACGGCAGCAGCGGGAGGCCCCATTAGCTAAAGTGGTGCTTCAGGTTAAGAACAGTTTCAGGTTAAGAACGGACCTCCGGAACGAATTAAATACTTAACCCGAGGTACCATTATATGTCTTTTTGTTGTCTCAAATTTATCCTTGCACTAAAGTACAATACCTTTTCCTTTTCATTGTCAATTTTGACAAGGTTGACATCCTTATAGTATGAACACTGCACGCTTGCCTGTGCGTACTGCCGTTTCCTTTTCTTTTCAAAATAATAGCAGTGACCGTCATAAAACCACCATGGGGCATTCTGTGGACATTTTGGATTCCTGATGCCTGAAATGAAGAAAATTATAAGGAAACTAATGCTGATCTCTTATGTCAAGTGAGAACTGAACCTTTCTCTATAGTTGAGGATCATATCCATGATTGGATTTCTCCTTCAACTTGCTCCAAAAGACAGGTATGCCATCTGTAGTGGGCAGCCTGGCATCTTGCCTGCTCCAAAAAAGCAGCTTCAGGCACAGCTCTGCTTCTCTCTGTTATTATTTTTATTCTTATTATTAAGTGGTGAGTGTGTGATCTTTCCACGGGAGCATTTGGTTGGCAGAAAGTGCATGGTATTTCACACATAACTGGTGCAATTACTCCATCTTCCAGTGAGGGGAGATTTTTGGTTATGTTCCATCTTCCCAGGATTTTTCCATTGTTTGTTTGTCCTCTTGCTTGTAGATATAAATGCACCCCTTCCTTGTGACAATGGTTCTGTTTGTTTTCTTCTTAGAACACAACCACTACCCAAGTTTTGCAAATGTCTAAACGTTGGTCTTCAGATTTGGTTTCACTAGCGGCTATTTTAGCTATTTCTAATATCAGAGAAAGAAGACAGGCTGACTCAACTGCCTTCTAGTAAGATTATTTATTCTTTTTCATACAGCCTTAGCTATATCACATGCTAAACTAAAGCATCATGGCCAACCCAGCAGTGCAGCAGCTTTTAGTACTCCAAGTGACAGGAACACATTCTGACAGATATTCAGTCAGTTAGACTACAGTCGTTTATGTATTTACCTGAAAGTAAACCTCACTCAACTCGGTATGCCTAAATTTTTATTAAACATGAATAGTTTACTAGGACAGGTCACAATCTTGCAGAAACTAGAGGTGTGCCAAACCATTCATTTTATTTTCATTAATATTTTCATCATGAAGCAAAGGCTCATGTATAATGCAGATATTCTGAAGCAAAAGTTGATTGCAATGTTTGCCATTATACTATTTTCTGAGGTTTCACAACTGTACACCCTTTTCTTCATTCAAAAGCACTACCAGTTACACATATCAAATTTGCACTGAATGGAATCATGCTATTTTAACATGTTTTTTGCTTCACATTACCAACTGTATTTGCATCTGTTTGCATTTACTTTCTAGTGCTTTTCTACTGAAGTTCATACTGTATCTAGCCTTTTGTTTTATAGGGCCAAATGAGCTGCCTCCAGAGATATGTAGTTTTAGTCATCATGCCTTGTCTCTAAGTCTGTCTCAAAAACGTTTCCTTAAAAACAGCACCAACAAATCTCATAAACATTTTGTAGCAACATCACCACATTGTATCTGCTTTTAAATAAGCATCTTTTCGTATTTTCCATTTTTTCTGTCATGGAGACTAATGAGTGCATGTAGCAAATACTGTATACAAATTGCTTGTTTTTAGTTTTGAGAAATGGCACAAACAAGAAAACTTCTATTTTGGAAATAAGAAGGGTAGAGGGTGTTGTGGGTAAAAAAAGTTCATGCAGATTGCACATGCTGGTGAACATATTCAAAACATCATGTTACAAGGAAAAATCTAAGGATGGAATTTTTTTTAAAAACCCAACTACTTAGTTATTTGAGCAAGTGGTCTCATATGCATTTCATCCTGCTGTGGTTTTACAGTTGGTTGAATTCAATGGAAATACCCTTAACCTCCCCTGTAAATTAATCTGTTATTTGCAAGGGTTCTACCAAGGCTTAAAGTCAACCAAAATTTTCCATAGGAAGACAGCTCCACCCTTGCAAAATAAACATTCTAGATTTTCATTTGTGCTTATACAGTGGTATGTCTAGATGCGAAAGGCATCCGTTCCAGAGCCCCGTTTGCATCTAGAAGCAAACGTAACTAGCAACGTCACGTCTGCGCACGCGCGGGTCGCTTTCCGCCAGTTCTGTGCATGTGCGTGACGTATTTTGAGCGTCTGCGCATGCACAAGCGGCGAAACCTGGAAGTAATGCGCTCCGTTACTTCCGGGTTGCCGTGGAGCACAACTCAAACGCGCTCATCCCGAAGCACATTCAACCCGAGGTATGACTGTATATAGACAAAAAAACCCACACAAATCTGTTCAAAGTAATACTGTACCTAATTCACACAGTTCACCTTTGAACTGGCCAATACACTGCATCCGTTCTGGGCACTTGCCATTTACTGAATTACACCTGAATCCTCCATAGCATTTTTTACAATCGGATGCACAGTTATAACCATAGAAACGAAAGTTACATTCTGTGTAGAGAATCAGATAAACATTATTACACACTTAAAACAAAATCATACAAAACCTCAGAGAAAGCTGAGAAGCAACCAAATGACGTCACCATCTAACCAGCTTCTGCACAGAACCAGCTGTTCTGTAAACAGCTGTTCTGTTCTATAAATGTTAATAAGCAGAAGGGGTTGTGGGAAATAGGGGAGTTGAGGACCTTGAGGCATCTGACGTTAATAAAGATGAAGGCTGATGTAACAGCTTACTTCATTTTTTAAAAAACCAAAGATCACGTAAGTTGAATTCCACCATTCCCAGTGAGAAAGCATATCAAACCATTGTAGAGAGGGAAGGGGCAGTATGGAGAAAGCAGATAATCCTGGTTGACTTATAACACAGACACATAGATCTTAACCTAAAGGCTGTGCCTAAAGTAACTATGATTTGCCTGCCTGCACCATATACTTAATTCTCAGAGTTGTTTAAAAATCAACCCCTCTTTCCAGGACCTCTGGAGAATTGTAGCTCTGTGAGGGACATAGGGGTCTCCTAACAGCTCTCAGCACCCTTAACAAATTACGGTTCTCAGGATGCCATTGGGGAAGATATGGCTGTTTTAAGTCATATGATACCACTTTAAATGCATCATGCAGACAGGAGCTCAGACTGCTGTGAAGCTAAACTAGGGAGGAGGGTGGAAGAGAGAAACAGAAGGTAGGAACAAGTCATGAGCATTCAAAATTCCTTTTTCGGTACCTAAAATAATGTAAATGAGTAAGTAAAGACTCCCAGCTAAGACCAAGAAATACAGTACATGAGTGAAAGGAAGTAAAGACTAAGTGAGCAGAGTCTAGAGGACCAGTCCCTAAAACAAAGAAAAACAGGATAATCATATATGGGAAAATTATTGCTTCTGTAATTCTCCTCCGTTTAGATTGCAGGACTTAAAATCTCTTGCTTGAAGCTTGGGGAGGGGGGGAGTATTTTTAAAAAAGGGGGGGGCAATCCCTGTTGCAGGTAATGATACTGCACCCCACATAATACAGTTCTTAGAATTTTCATGTCATGTCTTTTGGAGAAATCTCTGCATAAGGTCACTGCAACTGTGATGAACTGGGTTCCAAAAGTTTTAAATTTCTAAACTCTCTCAAATGTGTGTATTTCTTGATTTTACTTAAGAAATGTGTTTTCTGGTCTTATGTCAAGAAAGACACACTTATGGTCAGACTTAAAAAGTCCATGTATGACAGTCCACATGTGCACTGGAGGCTTTTTCTACATCACCACTATCCATTTTAGTCAGAAAACCTCTAAAATGGGTAGTTAATATCGTAGAGAGATGCAGCAAGAAAGGAGAACCTGAGAACTTTTCCCTGGCTTCCATATATGTGCATGAAAGCACTTTCTGCATGGGGTTTTTTAGATCCTGACCTATGAGTTTTGAATGTAAGCAAGATATGGCTTTGGCTAAGACATGAAATCTAAATCTGGGGAATGAAATAGAATTACATTTTACAGCTCAGATTTAAAATGGGAGCTATTTAGATTACAGTAAGAACAAATACACAAGCTTTTCAAACTAAATCAAAACTTGCATAGTGAAGAAAAATGAAAGATCCCTATAAGACCCACAATACTTTGCAAATATTTTTAGAGTACTAGTGCATTTTAAAAGCTGTTTACTAGTTTTTATTTCAGGCACACAAACATACCACGTCTTATGTATGCAGTTGCAGCTTCATCATAAGTAACAATTATATCAACACCTCTTGTTCTTCTGTAGTATCGGTAATCTTTCACTATTCCTGTGCAGCTGGCATCATTTAAGCAGTCTAATGCAGCGGTGGAAAAGGAGGTATAAAAGTGAGGTTCTAATGGTCCTGACAAAAAGTGATCAGTATAGACATCAAAAAGATTTTCCACTGAGGTAAAAAGAAAAAAGAGGGAGGGGGCAATAATTGTTTTTACTATCCATTTTAATAGAAATATGCTTAGAATAATTATCAAATAAAGTTTACAAGACATTCTTTTTATCCAGTTATGTTGTTTCACCTCAGAGTTCTTCTGTGGGTTACTTTTCCTTTACAGACCTAGACAGTCAAATGTTTGGCAGTGCAACACCCTCAGCGCCCCGCCCCCCCCCCCCCCCGGGCGTTCAGAACATATACATGCCAGAGATACTCTAAACAGAACTCCATGTCCTAGCAGAAGGGGCAAGGGTAAAATGTAAATCTCTAGCTTAGGTGTTTTCATAGCAATGTGTTGAACTCACCCACTGTTTCACAATATAGATTAAGACTTCTTACTCATTTAGCTTAAGAGTGTGAATGTGCTAGATATAATTGCTGTACCTACACGACATAAAGATTGATAGACAGATATTACTTCACATTAGTTACTCCTTTAGTTAATGCATATTTATTTTCACTGAATGAACCATTCTTTTGGGGTAGTCTGGTGAGAGAGTATGTTCTTGGTTAACAGATTAATTGCCAAGTACATCAGGGTCCAGAAAGGTCTTTTTCCATGAGTGGATGTGCCACTGCCCCTTTCTTTTAAAATATTTTCACTGTAGAATTTTGAACCTTTGGCAATTCAATATTACATTTCTTATGCAATAAGATAACAGTGCAATCATAAAGCGGGGAAAGAAATATCAAGAGAAACAGATCAATATACCATACATAAAAATCTAAATTATTGTAAATTGATTATAAGGTGAAAAATCATCATTTACATTGTCATACCACAATTATTTAAATATAAACAATTTCTCAATTATATATTGCGTTCCTCTTATACAGTAACCTTATAATTAGACTAATTTGTCAAATTTTCCTCAACCATTCCTCTATAGTAGAGGGATCCTTAGTCTTCCATTTTTGAGTCATACTATATATTAAACCCACTTTAATTCTTTTGCACCTCCAGCACTGCTTATTTTGGCTATAAATTTTGCCAGTGTTATGTAGTTAGATACTATTGGAATAGTAGTTTGAAATTGTTTTCTTTCATATTCACACCTAATAATATTTTGGGGATTTTTTTAAATTCAAAACGCAACAGAGATAATGTTACAGATAATATTTGTTGGTAATAATCCATTTTTTTTACTTCTTTTGTCTTTGATGTCAGCTGTAGGGTAATTAGATATAATCTATTCAATAATTTGAGTTATGAGGCTGAGATTAAAAAGTGTTTATTAGCAGGATGGTAAAAGCTCCATATCTCTTAAGTGATTTCCCTCCATCGTTAAAAAAATTTTTTGGGTAATACTCTCCAGATATTACTTAGTACCTGCCAATTACAGACGATACAGCTCCATTATAGTCTCTGCCAACAGCCACTCCCCTTTCTGCATCAGTCCTAGCAAAGCATGGCCAATGGCCAGAGATAATGGCAGTTATGGTTCAGCAACATCTGGCGAACAAAAGGTTCCCCAGGCCTGTCCCAGATGGTCGTGTACAAGTTTGACTACAACTCACTCTTCACTCATTGAAGATTAGATCTTTTAAAACAGTACACACTCTGGCTGAGAGTTGTCCAGCACTATTCTGGCATTCTGAATTCCTTTGGGGGGTCTTTTGGCATCTCAGGCATGGAAGGGGCAAATGATAAGGGAAGCTCCTTAGGGCCATCTAGATGGCCTGTGCAGTTGGTTTGTAGACGCCTATCACACCTGATATTCATTTGTGTATCACATGATTCACAGCTTGCTTCATCCAGCATGATAAAGGATACTGTCAGGGAACTGCCATCGGAGCCAGAGGCGGAGGGAAGGCTCCAGAGGGATGCTGGAGAGGGTCCCAGTAGGGAAAGAGGCAGCCCATCTGCTGGGGAAGGAAATCAGTGTAGCACCAGTGGAGAAGGGGGGCAGATGGGGAAATTGGCGAGGGGGCTCCAGGACTCCTCGCCAGAGACCAGCAGGGAGAGCACGGGTCCTCCGCTGCCCACACCCTCCCTGCGCAGAAGACTTCCGTGCAGGGAGAGTAGGAGGAGACTCGGCGTCAAAGAACTTCTTTGCTGGAAGAAGTACAAGAAACGCCCACTGACGGATTCTGCCAGCGATTGAGACAGCCACGGATGGGTGGCTGTCCGGACAGAAAGGGTTCACCCAGGTAACCCAGCCAGGTGTGGCGACAACCTACGCATGAGCAACCCCTAGAACCATTACAGATACCTATGCAACCTTGTGCCTCACCATGAATGGAGAAAAGAAATCTGATTAACCTAGAGAGCTCACCTTGATATAATTAAAATCAAAATTCTAAGCAAGTATTTAGGGAAGTTTTTAATGTTTGATGTTTTACTGTGCTTTTAATATTCTGTTGGGAGCCGCCCAGAGTGGCTGGGGAAACCCAGCCAAATGGGCAGGGTATAAATAATAAAGTTACTAATTTTTTATTATTAATTATTACAGATGTTTTCTTCTTCATCACCTTCAGAACTCTAATGTGCAGTTTACCTTCAATTCTCTTGCAAATAAATTTGTGTTTTTCCTCACAATTTAGTCTCAGAGCAGTTTGGTCTACTGAATTAAGACCCATACATCTTCCAGCTGGGCTCCCTTTTAGTTCCAACCTGTAAGAAAAAGACATGACTGATTAACTGGTATAGACACAGATATGCACATTTCTGTTACATCTTATAAAAAACTTTTCAGCCACCTTACAGATCACAACAACAATAAACTAAGAGCAGCCAGTGAGGAGGGGTGGCACCATGCTCCTGGCCTCCAACAGAGTTGCTGCAGCTTACTGAGAAGGAGAGGGGCATTCTGCAGAGCGCATTGTCTCCTCAGCCACAGCACCAACCTTCTTTGTCACCTTGCCCGTCTCCCTCTTGTAAGCGGCAGTGACTTCACAACCAGGTGCATGATGTCACTCCTCCTCACTGGCTGTTCCTAGAAAGAAACATTAAAAATAAACCCAGTCAAACATGCCATCTGGATTGGACTACTGTAACATATTCTTTATGGGGCAGCAGTTAAAAACCATCCAAGAATTTCTACCAGTATAAAATACCACCAGTAAAACTTTGATTGGGGCAAGTACTGTACAAGACGTGCAGTTTCCAAGTGAAATTCAAGGTGTCAGCTATTACTTCTAAAGCCTTAAACAGCTTGGGACAAAGCTTCTTGCAGTTTGTCCCCAACCAAATGGAGCTATCCATCCTTTAAGATGTGTGACACAGCCCTCCCACATGTGCCAACACCTTCTAGGCCTGGCTTTCTCTATGGCAGGCACATTCCATATGTGCAATTCCTTGTTCCAAGAGATTACCTTCCTATTTGCGTTTCACCAGCATTTCAAGACATTTCTTTTTAAACAAGACTTTGATTCTGTTGTTGCTTAATTTATATGCCATTTTCATTTTGAGAATTTAATGTATTTATTATTAGCTCTGGATTTCTGTGCTCTTTCTGCCTTTGATTCTGTTGTTCTTTGAGGTAATTATTTTAGTTATTGTTTTTGCTTTCATTGTTCTGTTACAGTGCGTTGGAGTTGTTTATAGTTTGCCTCTGCAGACAATTAGGAATACAGACTTCCACAATGGTAAATTGATGCCTGTTTTTAACATTTTTATGGTTTTATGCTTCTATTGTTGTAAGCTACTTTGATTTTTTTTTATGATATAGCGGTACACAAATACCTTTATAAATAAATAAATATATAACAAAACTGAGAAAAATAGTTTTACTCAAGATGGAAATAGTAATATTGAAATGCAAATTAGAAACGATGAAACTAAAATTGACAGAAACACTTATGTGTACCAGTGTACACTTATGTACCAGTGTAATGCTTTAGCAGCTGATTTCATATTTGACCAAATCCATATGGATTTTTGCTTCCTGCTATTCAGCCCAGTCCACAAAATGTCACGAGGGTTTACAGAGGACAACCAGTCCTGCCAAAATACAAGAGACAGTAAAACAATTTGGGATGCAACAATATTTGATGGCTATATTTGCTGTCTGCTAAATTTTACAAGGTCAGAGTAGAGCTAACAGTACTTTAAACCACATAAAAGGAATGCCCCCAAGCCCTGGGGTACAGGCCTTGGCAAAGGCTCCTGTAAGCTCCAGCTGGAAGAGATGGCTTCCTACCTATTCTGAGATAACACAGATAGGATCCTTAGCCCCAAGCTGGCAGAATTTTAACAAGCTGGCAGCAACTGAATGACAAGACAGGCTCCAATGCCTGGAGTTTGTGTTTGGCTCTGGCTCATAGCAAAAATGGGATTTCCATTTTCCCAACTTCCCAAACTAGGACATTTTGTTTTTGAATTCTCTCAGTTTTAATATTTGCATTACTATCAATTTCTAACACAAGAGGGCAGCATCCACAAGTCAAATGCTGGGTACAAACACATTCTTCCCACCGTCCAGTAACTAAACGTACTTTAAACTTTATACAGTTATTCTTAAATAGAAAGCTCAGTTCAAATCACACAGTTTTTTATCGTAATTTTTTTTCTGTTTTTGATAGACAACTCCAATCCAGGTTCAATTTGTAACTAACTGGGTTTAGCAAACTAAGCTGTTTCCACACACACCAAGCTACAAATATCCCAAACAAAATTAAGCCCAGTCATGTTCATAACTCACAAAGCACTTTCTAGAGCTATGCAATACTTGTGAAATAAATACCTCACCTCTTGTATGAACATACTTTCATGTAATAAACTAGCAATCAGAGCCAGATATTGCAAGAATTTGTCTAATAACTTTCTGAATAAAACACCTTATGATTTAAAATGAGACCTCTTGAAGACCTACCTGTTTAAGACTCAAAAACATAGTGGGACTCAGAAGCAAGTCCTACTGAATTGAATGGGGCTTACTCCCAGGGAAATTTGCAGCCTTACTCTCTCTTGGAGAAGAGAGAGACACTGTAGGGAACTCTCTGGCCTGTGTTGTTGGCGCTGATAGGCAGACACCCTTGACATTATAAAAGCAAAGAGAAATGTGGACCAGAGTGGAGAAAAATAGTGTCAAAGACAGCGACAGCACCTCTGAAAAGAGAACTAGTTGGAAGAATGAGCCAGAAGGAACACTGGTGTAAATCAGACCTGGCCCACAAAGTTAGGGATATTTGATTTAGTCAGGGAAAGCTAATTAGCAAAGACCTTCACTTTAAAGTGAATGTGGTATAGGGAAAGAGACTCACAGCACCATGGGACTCGAGCCAGACTGGGGCTGTGTCTTTTGATGCTGCTGCCACAGCACAACCATCACACTCATAACTGTTTTAAAAACACAGTAGGTTGTGGTAATGGCAGGTGCAAATATCAGAAAGCCAAACCAATGCCAAAACAAATGCCAAAATTTACAAACCCTGCTTTTAACTGAAGATACTTCAAAATAGTAACACACGCACAGATATATATTATACACACACACACACACACACACACACACACACAAAATCTACCACTAGATTTCCATTATTTGTGTTTTGCCATAGGGATGTGTAAATACCATTTCACTTCTGCTTCCAATCCATACTAGATCCGTACTTCTGAATCTTCTGCACTGTTTCCGAGAATCTGCCCAGCTGATGCTGACATTGCTGAAGTAATAACAGCCATTTCCCCAATATTTCCAACCAGAAAATCGTGGACACCATGCACTGCTCATAGCTAATCAAAACACAAATAAACAACAGATAACATTCCAGTCTGTATGCTGTAATAAGATTTGTCACATGCAAGGACCACAATGCAGGGGTAAAGCTAGGCTTTATTTCACCTGGGTCAAAGACCCAGTTGGGCAGCCCCCCCCCCACATGCATTTGCCTACACACACACAGAGGCCGAGAGCCTCAATGGCAAGGCAAAAAAAGGCTAGCCTCCTCCATAGCTACAGCTCTGTACAATGCATGCCTATAATATGGGTTTCGCTGTTATGCAAAAGCAAATAGTTCACCCAGGATCCACTCAAATTTCTCCCCAGATTTCTGTTTCAAATTGCCTGATTGTATTTGCAGAAGGGGACAATTGCATTCCCAACCCACCAATCTTTTTTGGCTGTGTGTGTTGTTTTTTGCAGACTTTAGGCTTATCCACACTTCTGCTTGTCCCGTGTCTAGAAAACATAGGTCCAAAAGGTTTTCAACTTGTTCCATGCGTTCTAGGCACAGGTCTAAGTGGTGAGGGGGTTTTTTTGGTCCCACCAGTTTCCCAAGGAAAATCTGCTGTTTACCACTGAATCAGAATAAGCATGAATCCACACCAAAACAAATGACTGATGTTTCTTCCGATTCAGCGGTAAACAGGAGGTTTTACCAGGGGAAAACAGTGGGACAAATGGAAGTGTGGATGAGCTACACTTCATACTACTGTGTATAGATGCACTGTCACAATTTTCAGTTTAATTTCTTCTCTTACTGGTTCCAGTGCTTAACAGGACGTATATGCTTTCATTAAAAAGCCATGCAAAAAGGAATCTGAAGTGATGGCAGAAATCAATCACAAGTATATTGCAAAGTAGTTTAAGCAAAGGATCTATGACAAGTGGTCACAGATCCACTTGATGGTTTATAAGGCACAAGAAAGACTCCGGAATTGCTTTCATTATTTGTTTTGTTATTTTGCATTTTTCCTGCAGCACCAATATCCAAAAGGATTGAATTTTGGGGCATTCCCACCACATGTGGAGGTATGTGCCTGTGGAGGTGCAGCCTCTGTGTACACACTAGGAGGCATTGATAGGGCAGGGATGTCTTTAACTTATGCAAAGGTGTTTACACCTTGGCTAGAGACAAATTGGGAATGGTTTAAGTCTTTCAATCTGTGTGAAGCTATTTTAGGAAATAATGCATCAAAGTAGAGGATACATATACATTTTCAACGATGTCACATGAATACAGATTAAAAACCCAGCACTGGAAATGCAGCGAGTGCACAGTAAACAGGAGTATGAACACAGCTGCTAACTCTCCTTCAAATTCTGACAAGCGGAGTGTCAGGGAAGATGGGTGAGGATTTTTCTCAGTTTCATAGAACTTTGTATTAGAAAAATTGCAATAATCTTTCCTGGTTTTTCTCATTTTATCCAAGCATCCATGTGAGTCATAACTGTCTCTCTGGGAGGAATCTGGGAGGAAACAGTAGGTAAAACTTCCAGTTTCGGCCTTCTCTGAGTGACAGTGCACATAAGAAAAATCCCAGCCTCTCTATGAAGCATTCTGCACATGCTATAGAATTTAGCAAGGGTAAGAAGCGATTATTAGAAAAAAACCAAGAGGATGCTTAATGATACAAGTGAACAGTTGTGGCCCGCTGTCCTGTGTAATCACACACTGCAGTAACCTGTAAAATGGAAGACACAAGGTGAAAACTGCAGCAAACTGCACATGCACCAATTCCAAAATTAATTTTAGAAATTCTACAAATTAAGCCATAAGGAAGAAGAACACAGCCACCAAAAACAACAACTCACAACCCACAGGTGGAACTGGAGGCATCCATTCCTACCACACTCAATTCTGAACATGGGGTTTAAACAAGGCAGCTTAGTAAGAGCATACAGATCACATAAATGGCACATAAATGGCAGAATGAGTCTACACATAGCACAAGAGGCATGTCATTGTGGATAAACTTGTCACGATCTATGTGGACATAAACCACCAGAATGCCTATATTATGCAAATCCAATTGAAAACACACGTAAGTGTAAGAGGCCGTATAGTGGTGGCTCAAAGATAGAGGTATGTCACCCCAGTGGCATAGCGCGGGGGGTGCAGGGGGGCCCGGCCGCACCGGGCGCAACATCTGGGGGTTAGGGTTAGGGGGCGCAAATCCACGGGTTAGGGGGCGCAAATTACTTGCCTTGCCCCGGGTGCTGACAACCCACGCTACGCCACTGTGTCACCCACAATTTATGTGCTTGCTGCAGAAAACATTTGTGTACCCATGGCAACTGTGTGTGCATATAAGTATGCAGCCACTCTCAAACACTGAAGAATAGGTGATGGAATAAACTTATTGGGAATTAATCATGTGCAACACTGTAGATGTCAAAATGTGAAAACACCAGCTTAGTCACATAGCTAAAATGTTACAGAGACAGAAAAGCTGGTATGCCTGGGCTGTTGCTACAAGGTTTCCCAAGCTAAGGTATGTCATGTGCAATGAAGAGTTAGGAATATCACTATTATATTTATTGGTGCTTCTTGAAAGTGGTTTTTTTTTTAGTTTACATTTAGTTTTGCACGGTAGAAAGAGTTCTTCTCTGCTCCCAATTCATTCCCTACTAGTTCAAGTACCTCGATCACAAATAGTAGGCGAGTCCTGAGCTCTACAAGAATGAAAATTATCACAAACTCCAGTGTATGGATTGCATAATTCATCACCATAACATCCGCTGCAAACAGAGGAACAGTTCTTTCCAAAGTAACCCAAGGAGCAATCTATGAAAAATAATAAAAAGGACATAACAATAATCATATTTGCCTTCCACAGTTCTGTTTCTTCTCCTGGGTCATCTAATACTTAGGTTTTATTTATTTCATTTCAGAAATTATAAACCATTATACAGAGAATACCCAAGCAGTGTACAGAATATCCATTCCTCTTTCCCTTTTATGTCAAGCTCTCTCAAACTCTTTCTTCACACTATCAAAATACTTCCCACAAAGATTCTGCTCTTGAAATGAGAATAAAACATGCAAGCAACCAAATGAATGTTTGCTCAAAATGCAGCATTTTAGTTTTACATTTATATTTCTTTCAGCTGAAACTTAATGCCTTTTTCATTTAAGGCAAAGAACTCACATTCTGATTACATCTCAGAATGCTCAGTCTCTAGTTTTATAAATTGTATCAGTTAGTTTTTCTGTTATCACATAATGCATAATACAATACTGTGAGCTGCAACCTACAGAATGTTTGGCCAACCTGATTTGACATATGCTGCAGACCAGAGCTCTTCACTTTTTAGCAATACAGTTCCTCTAGCAATTGCATAGGCATTATTCCAGATAGTGATCCCTGTGCATTGTTCTCTAAGCTCCAAGCACGCTGCCTTTGCAGAAATCAAATCTGCATGTACTTGAGATACAGAGCCTGGGGGTGATAAAAGCACCTTTCCCTTGTGTTCCTGGTACCGGTCAACAGCTGCAATAGGAAAAAGAATCCACACAGTAATGCAACCAGTTTAAATTAGTTGCACAAAATTGCCAGACTCACACTGGAATCAATTCCAAATATATATTAAAAGTGTGCAAATGCCAGTTAGGATTTGGCACACATCTTTACTTCAAGCATCATGTAACACTGTAGGCTTTTATCATTACTACGAAGTAAAAGCAACAAGAATGGGTGGAACAGTTATTCAACTTGACATATCACAAGAATCAACTCCCACAGGGTCAACAATGGCAAGGTGTTTGGCTAAATGGTCTATAGATGAGCCCTGTTGAGATTTGACTTGTCCTATATGGAAGATTTATCTTATTTTTAGTCGATTGATTGCAATACTCCCTGTGAGGTGGTATTAGGCATGTTGGTGGCTGGGTTAACTGCCCACAGGGTGAGAGTTTGTTGGCAGAGAAGGGCTTAAATGAGAGATGGGGTGAGGGTGTTTGCATTGCTCGAGGTGAGAGAAGGGATGGAAATTATTGGGGTCGAGCTTTTCACCTGCTGTCTTGTACATATGCACTGGTTGTTAAATGGAATTGAGTGGATGGAGTGAAGTTGTGCATGCATGAAGAGTATGATTCTTGAGTGACTCCGTATAACAGTTGGTTCCTGAATTCCAGATTTGTATTTTTATATATGAAGACACCTAGTTTTGTAATATTTATGATACTACTTCTTGACATATTTTTTATATGATTTGTTTTTGTTTTTTGCTTATGTATACTGTGTGGATATATTTACTCCTTAATTCTCTTATTTAAAATGTATCATATATTAATAGCAGTTGGATTGAATGTGGAATCTCTATGTAATATATTTTGAGCCAGATTGAACTAACTGGTCTGGTCCTGCTAGTGGAATCCCATGTGAAGACTTCTGGTAGCACACCACACTCTCTTCCCCACACATGCCTCAGCTGGCTCTAGGAGGGTCAGGGAAACACACAGAACAAATAGTAGAGCGGGGATGGGAGAGATTGTTCCATCAGGCATACAGGAAATGCTTGAACTGACAGAATGTTTGGAAAGGAACAATGTTGAATTCCTCCCTTTGATTTCTGTTAAGATGTAAACCGCTTAGAGATTTTCTGAAATATTAGGTGATATACCAGTTCAATAAATGAACAAGCAACCAAACAATAGATTTCTCTGAATATACAGGCAATAAAATCTGCATTTGGATTATTTCATCATATACCATGCCAGCGGGATAGGAAAAAGCTAACCACTTGAATATCTGTCTGGAAATCACAGATAAATTGGAAAAATTTAAGGAATTAAAAACCTGTAAAAACCAAACTCACCTGTATTTCGCTTGCAGATCCAATGGGCCTTTTCATTACAATGCAAAGCAACCAAGCGACGTTTGGAAACTTTCACACAATGCACAGTATTTGGCTGGGCTGGGGACGATAGCTGAAGCCTTCCCAATTAGATTTTAGTACAACAAAAGAGAAAAATTACATGATGTAACAGTGAAAACATGACTGCAAAAATATGCTCTTTCAAAATACTGATGTCAGAGATCACACTGATATTGTAATGTCTTCTGTCTCCAGTGTATTGCCCTTCCTCCTGGTAATTAAGGGCTTTTCCAGATGTATACCCTCTGAGCTCCTGGTTAAGTGGCATGCCCCAGGAGAACCACTGGGCCCTCCAAGACAGAAAGAATTACAAAAGGGTTCTCTCTGGGAACTTAAGACTTTGCATGAAAACAGTTGTATTCATGGCTCTGACTATGGCATGCCTGCTGGTTTCTTGGTCCCCTCTAACAATGGCCTACACCATGGTCCTATTAATATTCTATGGAAATGTAAACATAAGAAAAGTTTTGTGAATGCCGATGCTTATAGGCCTTGTTGCCATGTTAAAAGGGAGGGAGAGACAGTTGATGAAACATTCTGGCTTACCATAGTCCTATGTTCCTCAGCATCTTTTTACTATTTTTTCATTATTATTATTCTGTTTGTTTACCTATATTTGTTTACCCCATGATATCAATAACACAAAATACCAATACACAGGATGAATGGAATATATAAGTGGTAAAAGAAAGAAAAAATACACTTGCATCGTTACAAACACCCCTGACACAATCATATCAGAAGAAAACAAGTCATGCTTTTTAATGTTCACATCTTACCAAGGAAGCCTCATATTTGCTGGTGTACCTTCTGACCATGAAAAAGTGTTAATATTTTCCAAGTTATTCAATCCAGTCCAAAAATCATCCAAAGGTAAAGCTAAGATCCAGTTCTGTGGGAAAACAATAGCAAAGTTTAAGATATTTTGACATACAAACTGTATCGGCAAATATACATTCACCTGGACCTCACATCTCTTTTATTTATTTTATAATTTATCTTTTCTAATACTTTTTATGATCCTACCTTCCAAGCCTTCCTAAATATTACATCCCTTAAATAATGTTGTTTCTACTTGTACAGTACACTGAGCATTAGTTCAAAGATACTAACGTTCCCGACATTCATAAGAAAACATTTGTTGGCTCAAAGAAGTTAAATGATTTGTGATGTCACATGGGAGTACAGTGAAAAAGATCAAGAAGTTCTTATTGCTCATCTGTTTGTGAGAACAAATCTGGTGTGAACAACTAGTAATTATCGGCTACTCTTGAGTTACAGTAAAATCATTTCCGATTTTATCAGGTTTCATTGATGTAACTCAAAAACAGCATCATCTGCTCATCTGTTGCATAATTCATAACTAAGACTGTAATATAAACTGCAATGCTGTCAAATGTCTCGTTACCTAGGATTTGCTGGTTTCTCTGGTTGGCCACTTAGAGAACAAGATGCTGGACTAGGTGAGCCTGTTCCAGTAGAGAAGCTCACCTGGTACCCATCTTAATGTCATTGCAGTGCAGTGAACACACTTTTGCAGGCCTTTTATTCTGTTCCTGTTTTAAATTTGCTTCCTCTGATCCATCATTGTAATGCTGCTTGTATGTATTTTTTTGGTTGTATCCAATGGTGCTATTCTGTTTCAAGAATACTCTACTGACATACTCTACTGAGGTGTCTATAAACAGAAGGTGGGTAGGAAAGTTTTGCTAACTGGATTTTTATGTACTTATTGTTGTAACCCTGCCCTGATTGTTGGTCTCTCAAGATACAATTTTTAATTAATGTGATTTTGTGGACTATACTATGTAAATGCAGTATCTGTTTGGGCAGAAAGTGTCCTCAATGTATAGATACAAAAAGTAGGTATATATGCAACTTACCATTTCCTGACTACTAGTAAATGATACTAATTCTGTAAAGCTGTATCGCTTGCAAAATTTTAGCGCTTCTGTCCAAGTCCCCGTATTATTTGCCTCTAGACAATAACAATTTCCATTCCAGTAGCGCCAGCAGGGTGCTTGAGGACAATTCAGTCTGAATCTAGCTTTAGACGGGAAAAAGTAATTTAATTATTATATTCTAACTTAAACTGAAGACTGTTTGTAATTTATTGCTGCCCTTATTCCTCTTGAAACTTCTAAGCTCTACTTCCATCTAGATTCTTCAGGCACCAAGCCATAATAGAGAACACTGTACATTCTGCAACTATTGCATCCTGACTCTGACTTCACACCCACCTTGATAAAACAGATTAGATAGGATGAGTGGGTTGCTTGTTTCAACAGAAAATTGAAAAATAGAAACATGCAAAAAGCAGTTACGCAAGAAAAAGAAATGTTGTTTTATTACACTTATATTACGTCTAGCTAAAGCAAGTCAACATCCACTTCTAATCCTGCCTGTATATTTAGAAGCAAGTTTCTTATAAGAGATAAGGCAGGAAAGAAAAGCAACAAAATTGTTTTTTGGTGAGCCCAGAAACAACCCAAGTAAATGCTTAATCCTCACTTTTCCCCTGTATGTGTCTCTACACAATCATATGTGCAACAATAAGGTAAAGGGACCCCTGACCATTAGGTCCAGTCGTGGCCGACTCTGGGGTTGCGGCGCTCATCTCGCTTTACTGGCCGAGGGAGCCGGCGTACAGCTTCCAGGTCATGTGGCCAGCATGACTAAGGCGCTTCTGGCGAACCAGAGCAGCACACAGAAACGCCGTTTACCTTCCTGCTGGAGCGGTACTTATTTATCTACTTGCACTTTGACATGCTTTCGAACTGCTAGGTTGGCAGGAGCAGGGACCGAACAACGGGAGCTCACCCCGTCACAGGGATTCGAACCGCTGACCTTCTGATCAGCAAGTCCTAGGCTCTGTGGTTTAACCCACAGCGCCACCTGCGTCCCACTATGTGCAACAATAGAAGTACTAAATTCTATAATCTTCTCCAGGAATGTGTTGGGTTTAGTTCAAAAGTATGTAAGCACAGGCACACATTTTATTCTTTTCTTTTTTTGTCTTCTATAGCTGCTCAGTTGATTACCTTGAAGTTGCAGCCCCTCTACCCGTCTATATAAATATTATGTGTATTAGTTATCCAGCATTAACCACTTTTATATCACCTTGATTTCAAATGGAAAAATTAAGCACAAACTTAATCTTCTGTTAACAGAAAAATCTAAGTGCAGAAATCCACTATCTAAATCTAAAAACACACCTTTTGGGATGTTCAGAAGCTTCTGTGCATATGCAGAGGGCCCCAGTTCTAACAGTCAATACAGGTGCCTTCAGGGGAGTCTTCTAATGCATGCCTTGTCCCATGATCCCAGGGAGCTCAAAGCTACCACTGGCCACTCAGCTTCACATCAATACAGTGGTACCTCGGGTTAAGAACTTAATTCATCCTGGAGGTCTGTTCTTAACCTGAAACTGTTCTTAACCTGAGGTACCACTTTAGCTAATGGGGTCTCCTGCTGCCGCTGCACGATTTCTGTTCTCATCCTGAAGCAAAGTTCTTAACCCGAGGTACTATTTCTGGGTTAGCGGAGTCTGTAACCTGAAGCGTCTGTAACCCAAGGTACCACTGTAATAGCCTTTCCATGCCAGAGAGAACAAAGAAAATGAATGGGCTATTTTCCCACTTTTTTCTGGGGGTTGCTCTTGCCAAGAGCTGGAATAGGAAAAAACACTGCTGCCAAAGAGAGAGAAATTAAGAACTGCCTCTGCAGCTCCTTCTTTGTTCTCTCTGGCAAAGAGAAGCTGGAGCAGCTTTAAGGTGAGTGGGCAAAAGTAACAGGGGATATCAGCTTGCCCAAAATATAAAAAGGTGCAGGTTGGAAAGAGAATATCTAGCCATGGGAAATAATACTGGTGTTGGAAGTTGAGCCAGTTCACAGAAGCTCATACATGCAGCATGGTTCACTAATGTGTGAACCAACCTTAAGATACTTCATTTACAGCTTTCATTTATTTACTTCAGAACCTATAAGCACACTCAAAAATTAAGGAATTCATATAATCTACTTTTGATGCATCTTAACAACTCAAACTGTGTGGAGCATTAAAAACTGTGTCTATGTGAATAAACATGTTCTCATTGAATCATGTGCTCTGCAATTTGGAATCCTTGTCTATTAATTCTACAACACCTTTACCTGCCTAGAAAAACTATATCCACTGATTAAGAGGCAGAGGTGCGAGTTTTCTGAAAAATTTAGAATGAGTTTCCCCCAATGCATATTAGGGTAATTTGCACTAAGAAACTGTTTGCAACAGACAAATTTCTAATGACTTAAAAACTGATCTAATTTTGCATGTTTATTTCACCTGAATTTAGTAAACACAGCTAAAAACATATTTCATGTCATCTTAGACAACAAAGGCCTATTCTTTCTCCATATGAGCCCACTCACCACCTGAAATTTAATCAACAGGTTTTATTTTCTACCCTCTTTACAGAATTATAGGATGGTAAAGGCTAAGGGTTGTATCCAACAAAGTTGTCCATTCAGCACGAGGACTTCTACTTGTGCAACAGAACTTCTGTCCTCTCTTCTCCCCATATGCCCCCACAATCTGTTCCAGAGAGTTGAGGGAAACCCAAAGCAAACTGGGATGTATGCATGGGTGTAGCCAAGGGAGGGCAGGGGGGCAGCTGCCCCTCTAGATCAATAAAAATAAATAAAAATACTTAACTGAGGTTCTGCCCCCCCCCCCAAAAAAACCACCTGGCTACTCCCGTGTGTGAGAGAACAGGTGGAAAAGTTCTGTTGTGCTAGTGTAAAGTCCTTGCACTAACACAATTACTTAATTGGACACAATCCTAAGAAAGATCTAAGCATTCTACGTCCTGGCCCAAACTAAACACACAAAACTGAGCACAGAAATAATTCCCTTAAGAACTCACCTTACCTTTATTTTGGGGTTTTTTTTTTTAGAAATGAGTGGGGCAAGTGGAAAACTGCTTGGACTCATGCTTTCTAGGCACAAACAGAAGTGTAGATGTAGCCTAGCCTTTACCTCTTCCAGGATATTTCACCTCTCCCACAGAGATCCAGCATCCTGCGACTATAACACCGCAGAAGCTACTTAATCACGAATGTGGTCTGCCCTGACTAGCAGAGGCTCTGCAGGATTTCACATCTCCCCCAGCCCTACCCTAGAGACGCCAGGGGTGAAATCTGGGACCTTGTGATGCAACGCAGGTGTTCAACCTCCGTCTTCTTTGGCTCTTCTGCCCCCCCCCCTCTTATAGTGACAAAAACTGCCAAGGGCACAGGACAGGTGTGTGTTGTGTGCTCTGGATCGGCTAAGCCAGCCTTGGGCAGCTGCTGGAAAGGAAAGGGCAGAGGTAAAATCACCTCAGGTACTAGCACCAAATACAGTTCAAGCCTTTCCCCAATGGACGGAATGGGGCTGGATCTCTGCTGTGGGTGTTTTTATTTGCAATGCTTGCGACGGCAACACCTGTTCGCAGCGCAACTTTCGTTTACCTGCATCCCACGTGTCGCCATGGACCAAGCGCACGTGCAGCGCCAACAGAAGCAGCGAAAGGAGCAGCAGCCCGGGCGCCATTAGAGCGCCTCTACCGCTGCTGCTGCTGCTGCTGCTACTACTACTACTACGACGCGAGGCTCTTGTGGCTCCTCCCCACTGTGGGCGGAGTCGGCGCCAGAGTTCAACCGTCGTCCTCTCACGCCCCGAGAACGGTTCTGCGCACACTCGGTCCCGCGCGCAGGAGCCGACTTCCCGCCCCCGAATCCCCTCCGCCAATCCCCGCTCCCTCCTCCCCCTCCTCCCTCCCTTTCTTATAACGTTGGTGTCAAGACAATTCTCCTGCTTAGAAAAGCCGACTCTTGCTTTCAGGTCCCTCCGCTGCCGGTCCCTGCTATCTTATCCCATGGCGGTTTCCTGCCATTGTATCTCCTCAGGGATTTCCCTCTCCCAAACCATTCCCCTGCCAACCATCCATGCTCCATAATGCCCAAGAGCATTCACTGACTTGAAAATGATGGCAGTGTAAGAGAACCAGAGACACAGCTAAAGCTGCAAGGGTAATATTCATAGAATAATAACATTGTAGAGTTGCAAGGGACTCCGAAGGTCATTTCGTCCAACCCCCTGCAATGGAAGCATTTCAACTAAAGCAGCGCATGAGAAATCCATCTAACCTCTGCTGAAAAATCTCCAATGAAGGAAAGACCATCACCTTTGGAGAGAGTCCATTCCTGATGTTTAGTTGGAATATTTTTTTGTGTGTAACTTGAAGCTATTGGTTTATGTCCTACACAGTGGTGTAGCAAGGTCAGGTGGTACCAGGTGTAGAAAATTTCTTGTCACCCTCCCCTTTCCTTATTAAAAGAAGGAAAAATAAGATACAGTTGCAAGTGTTATTTTCTGGTTTATTTACTTAACATTGTGAGCACAAGCACTTAAAACCTGTTTTTCACAATGGGAATTTCTTATGAATGAATTTTTTTACTTAATTTCACTGTTTTGCAGCCTACTGTTGATGTGGACTGCCTCCAAGTTCTGAAAGAGGAGCATCACCTCTCAGGAGACAGGTCCAGATGGGGGGTTGCCACGGTGACAAGGACTTGCCCTCCTTTGTGACATCTCTTGCTTTTCCCTTAAAAGCCACTGACTTGCAAGCAGCCATTGTGGGTTAGTAGTGAGGCGAGTGGAGGAGAGAGGAGTTGGTGGTGGTTGGAGAAGATAAGGAGAGGTGTTCATTTGCTTGTTATTGTTATTGTTATTTGATTTATTACTTTTATTTGATTCATTTGATTTTATTTATGTTTATTATTTTACTTTTTATTTTAACTCTTATTTTACTTTTTTATTTCGTTTTTTGTTCTTTATTTTCATATTTTTTATTTTACATTTTTATTTTGGGCACATTTGGGCACATTTTGTATATATTTATTTTGTGCATAGAGGAGTAGTTAGGCGTAAGTGTAGGGTTAGGGTGGGGATTAGAGTTAGGCTTAGGGCTGGGGTTGGGTCAGAGTTAATGTTGGGTGGGCATTTTAGATAGCTAGTTTAGAGAGGAGAGTGGGAATTTTTAGTGAACAAAATGTACAGACTGTAAGTAGGATTCTTTCCCTTTCTCTTGGTCTCTTGGATGCGGAGTATGAGTCCTGGGGTCCCGACACAGCCTTAGCTCTCTGGAAATTGACCCAGTCAGTCTTCTCCAGAGAGCTCAACTCCTCCACTCTTTCCCTGTCTTCCCCTTTTCTCTCCCCTCTCATTTACTAGGACATTCCTAGCCCACTTTCCTCCCAGCAGCTCAAGGTGGCCTTAATGGTTCTCCCTGCCACCAATTGTTATCTTCACAGCAGTCCTGTAAAGTAGGCTAGGCTGGCTGAAGGTCCACCAGGGAGCTTCATGGCTGAGTGGGGATTCGAACCCTGCTCTCCCAGGTCCTCCTAGTCCAGCCCTCCAACCACTACACCTCTGCCTGGCTCCACTTTGCATCTCTCCAGCTGCCCTATGACATCAGCCATCTCCCCCTTTCTGGGGGGTCTCTTTGGCTCCAAGGAAGACTCCAGCACCTTCCTCATGTTCTTTTCCTTTTCTGGGACACCTTGATGCTTAGAGGACCCTCCTAGGGGTCTCCTCCCTCTTCAGGAAGGGCAGGGCTGTCCTAAGAAGATGAGGCAGAGCAGCCCTTTAACAGCTGGCAATGCCTCTCTTTCCTTTGGGCTGAGCTCTTGAACCCATAGCACTTGGGGCCTCCTTACTCTCTCCGCCAGCCCTTCGTGCTCTGGGCTGCCTCTATCCAGCTCTGGTGATGCCCTTTCAGGTCAATGAACTGCAGAGAGATGGAAGGAATTGGGCCAGATGCCCCTCCTCACACACAAACACCCCCCAAGAATTGGGGCTGCTGGCTTCTGAGTTGCTCTCTCTGCTCGTCTCTTTGAGGTTCAGGTGCTTAGATGCCTGATCAGCTGTAGCAACAGGGTGGCCCCCCTACAAGGCCTGGATAAGCCCATGGTGTCAGGTGAGCAAATGGCCTTCCTTTTTGGGACAGAGGAGGGCAGGAATGGGCTTGGAGGGCAGCTAGTCAAAAGATGCACAGAGCCAGATGGCTGGATCCGACCCAAGGTCCATTTGGGCCACAGTCTGAACCCCCCCCCCCCGTGACCATGCCATTTTGTGGGGTCTGATGGAGGAAGCGGGGGGGGCTGGGGTTTCCCCTCACCTGTAGTAGGACTTGGAATCCAGGAGAAAACTATTGGAATAGCCTTGCCAGTGGCTTAGGGATGTGCTGGGGTTCCACATCCCTTCCCTAGGGGTGAGTATTGGATAAAATGAGAGCAGGGAGTGGATCCCTCAGACTTGCCCCCTGCTGTCCGGGCTCTTTGCCCTCCACTCTGCGCTCTGCACTCTCAGATGCAGAGGAGCCCTTCCCCCATGAGGAACTGACAGCCTGACTTTTGCATTTCAGCTGCTGGAGGAAGATCAGCTGTACCTCCTGGAGGTCATCCAGAACTGCCAGGCAGCTCGGCTCAGGGGGCTCCACACCCTGAAGTGCTCCAAGCAGGAGATGGCCCAAGCCATCATGGTGAGTAAGCAGGAGATGGCTCAAGCCATTATGGTGAGTAATGGGTGGTGTGAGGGACCCCCATGGGAAGGGAGGGGCTTTGTGAAAGGGCTTGTGCATCTGCCAGAGAGGAGGGCCTTCTGGCTTAGGGCAGGGGTTGCCAATCCCCTGGCGTTTGGGGTCGAAGCCGTCCTCCGTAGACCCCTGGAAGGAGCTGACTTTCCTCCTCTGCTCTCTTCCAGGACATCTTTGGCCACTTGGAGCGCTTCAGGGATCGCCCCCTGAGCCTGGCCCTGGCCTTGGAGGCCCTCCTCTAGCTGAGGTGAGTGGAGTCTTTGGAGTGGGTGGGGTTGCGGGGTGGGGGGCAGAACTCCAGGGGGAGCTCTGGGTGGGCAAGAGCAGGCAGGAGGGAGAAAGGGGCAAGGGAGACTTGAAGGAGGCAGCGTCTTACTGCTTCCCTTTCTCTCTCCAGCTTCATGAGACCCCATTTCAGCTGCGATATGATCAATGCTATCCTGCATATGACAATGGAGGCTGTTCTTGGGGGTGCAGAAAAGGAGGAGGTCAAAGATGTATGTCCTCTGCTTTGACATCCCTTTGCACAGCTCTTTCTTCTTCTCACACCCTTGCAAGATTTAACCCAGCACTCAACCTCTCTTCCCTCTTTTCCCACAGGAACTGAAGCAGCACTTCCAGAGACTGCTGGGGGGTCTCCTTCTGGAAGCCCCCATTGCTGGCACCCTCTTCCAGCTGCTCACTGTAAGTATCCTGATGGCATCAGGAGTGGTTTTAGGGTTGCCCCCCATCCCTTATCCAACGGATTGTCCCATTTCTGGGGCATGGAGTCCCCTGTCCCGTTTGGCCCCCAATTTGGCCCAAGACCAAAACTGGCAACCCTTATGATTTGGGAGTGCCAGGGACTCTGTGATGGGGGCAGCGGAGGGCCACTTTGGCCCAGACTGGTCCCTGACTCTGAGGCACTCTTTCCTCCCGCAGGACCTCCCATATTATGCCCTTTGGGGAAGTGAGGAGGGAAGGAAGCTAGCAGCTAGCAGCATTTCTCTACTGTTGGCCGTTTCACAAAGATTCCCCCACCTCAGACTAAGTATCTTGTATTCATTTCTTTGGTTACGTCCATCGCCCCAAGAGCACACTCCCCAGTGACTTTTAATGCAGAAGATGCAGGGTGCATCCCTGGGTGCCAGGATGAGGCCAGAGGCTTCTTCTGCCCCCTTTCCTGGTGTTGTCCTTCTACCTCTTCCCAGGAGGCTGCAGGGCCCAGGGAAGTCCTCTGGGGCAAGGGATTGGGGCCCAAGCCATAGGGAGACCTGTCCTGCCTGGCATGGGGCTGCTTCTGTGCTCTCTTGCACCTATCCATGGTGGGGTTCGTAGTATCATCTGACCCAGATTATTTTTCCTTTGCAGAAGACAGTAATTCAGCCAGACCTGGCCTGCTTCCGGCAAAATCTGAAAGAAGGTAAGCCCCACACCTTAGGGACAGCGAACTCCCTTGTCCCATGTTTGCCCAAGACACACCTCCCAGGTCTCCTTGCTGGGAGTCCTGCAGGACCTGTTCCCTGTCTGGCAGGCCTTTCCCACCTGGTCTGGGAGGGCAGCGCCCAGACTGACTCCAGCTACAAAAAGCGGAGAGGGCTGAACAGATTTTGGGTTGGGGTCTTTTTGAGGGGTGGTTCCTGTTTCCTTTGCCCTCCATGGCCTCTCTGCTCAGCAGTCTCCCTGCCTGAGTTGACGGAGCTGGTCTTACAGGTGGAATTGAGGACTCTCCAACTGCTGGTGCTGGCAGACTTTGAAATCTATGCCAAGGCAGCTGGCTCTGGGGTGGCTCAGGACTTCCTGGCTGCCATGATGACCAACAGGATACCGCCCCAAGGCAGGTGGCTGGCCACACTGGGCAGGAGAAGGGTGATTAAAAGTGGGGGACCTTGACCCTGAGAAATAGGTGAAGTATCTGGAAATATGGTTAACAGCGAAAAACTCCAATATATTTCAAGATAATTATGTAAAGACATGGAAAGATATAAGAATAAATCTTGAGTTATGGGGAAGAATGAAACTCTCTCTAATGGGAATAATTTTGGTTATAAAAGTCAATATTTTGCCTAATTTTATTTCAAACCGCTCCAATAGTAGGTAGAGCAAGATGTTTCAAAGAATAGCAAAAATATATTTCTAGGTTTGTCTGGAAAGGGAAGAAACCGATAATTAAATATACAATTTTAATAGATATAACATAAAGAGGTGGAATTTAATTGCCAGATATATGGTTGTATGATGAAGCGGCTTATCTCCCCTTCTCCCCCAAACTGTCCTGCAGTGACTCAAATCAGAGTCCAGCTTGGCACCCACCCTCTGGAGCAGGAGAAAACAAGCTTGCTCCATCTTCCACGTGACAGCCCTTGAGATATTTGAACTTGGTTATCTTATCTCCTCTCAGTCTCTTCTTATCCAGGCTAGACATACCCAATTTCCTCAACTGTTCCTCATAAGACTTGGTTTCCAGACCCTTGATCATCTTGGTTGCCCTCCTCTGCAACCATACACAGATACATTTACCTTATTTTTGAGTGATCAAATTGTGCTTCCAAACTGATAGTCTGGGACCACTCAAGCTCGGTTCAAGGAGGAATCATATTGACAATAAAGGGAGAAAACAGGGTTCAGAATAGCATAATGAAAATAATTAATGTTTATCCGTTATTTTAGGGGAAAGAACTTCACATACACTTATCATGCCAAGGATCCATGCACATTTTGTTTTTCGAAAATGACATTTTCTACAGTGAAGATAATAATGGCAGATTTCAAATTTTAAGTGTGGTATTGCAATCTGTTATTTTGAATAACATTGCCAAGAAGATCTGCCTATGCCTTTTCTAATTATTGGTGATTTGATGAATTACTAATAGGGCAGTCCTATCATTTTACTAGAAAGGGGTGACCAGGACATTTATTTATTTGCTACATTTAAGTACCACCCTTTCTGTAAAACAAGTCAAGGTGGTTTACATTTTATAATAACAAAGGTAAAATCAAAGTCCCCTGATTCAAAATTAAAAGAAGTAAATTTAAGTACTGACACTTTCATATGGTCACATCATGACCCAGTGTGGAGTGGTCACTACAGGAGAGATGTGGAGCCAGTAGAAGGGACATACTGTCTCCCTCTGATTTTTTTAAAACCTTTAAATATTATAAAATGTGTAATAAAGAGGAAAAAAGTTCATCAAATACAATATTTGTAAGAAGTGCTTTGTTTTTGCTTTTTGGCAAAAATAATAATGAAGTGCTGATACTCATATATTGATTTAAAAATATGCTGCGTTTAGAGTAATAATTCCACCAGAGTTCATTCTCACAACTATTTTCAGCCAGACAAGGATGAGGAGTCCTCACAAACATTGTGATTTACAAGTATCTTTTTTAAAAGTATCCTAAAACATCTGGCCATTGTGTTCCTGAAACAGTTTAAAGATGTTTTGAATTAGTATTGTATTTATGCCAGTTTAGGCCTATTCCTGGCAACTGTAAATTGCTGAGTTTAAGTATGCCAGTTTGAAGGGCCTATGGTTAGCAGCCAGTCTTTATAATTAATGTAATATTCCCTTCAAAACAACAGGAGGGTGACCTCATCCATTGCGAATCAGCCAAATGTGAGTTGTAAGGCAGAGGCTATTCAACAGGGAATACCATCACTACATAAACAGTTAAATCATTCAGAAAGGATAAGAAAATACTGTAGTTCACTTCTGACAGAAACATGTCCAGTTGTCATAATTAAACAGGGGGGGTGGCATTTGAGTAATTTTAATCAATAAATTAAAAATTGCAGCAGCTTCAATTTTTAATCAACTTAATCCAAAGATTAATCCATAGATCAATCAACTAAAGCATTATAAACATTGATTTATGAAAAGCTATATGAACACTTGTTTATGTGTAATGAATTGGTTACTTGAACTGATATTTTCCTTGCATTTAAGAATCACACTCATTGCACTTAAGAATCAGCTTTCTGGATCAGAGCAAAGATAATCCTTTTTCCAGTAGTGGCCAACTATTTCCTGCTATGTGCCACCAGCATCTAATAGCAATATGAATCGCCTTTGAACATAGAGGTTTAATTATTAGCTATTGTACATGATAGCCTCTAATAGACCAGTGGTGGTGTGTGTATATGTGTCACAACAGAGGGGAGGGGAAAGGAAGAAGCAAGAGTCGCATACAGCAGAGAGAGGGGATAGCTAGCCCCTTTAAATATAAGACTAAACATTGATTTTATTCTAAAAACAACAATTCAGCTATTATTTTGTTGCACTTTTTTATATGATGGAACAGAAATTATTGTGTCTGTGTTAGTATTCCAATGAAGAGAGGCTGTGATAAAGAATGTGACTGCTGGCCTCCTGACTCCACAATGATGCTGCCAATGATGTATTGGGAGCTGACTCCGATTGCACCATTTTCGAAATAGCCTCAGATGGCACGAAGAAAGCAGACAGAAAGGCAATTCACAATGTGGGCATAATGTTGCTACTTTCCCAGGGAGCTAGGTTATATCTTTGCATGGCAGAATGATTCCAGGTGAGTACACATTTTTCCTTCATTTTATTTAGAACAAGGCAGTGACTACGCATAGATCTGCATTTGTTAATTAAAAAAAACCTTGAACCTGTCATTTTATCTCTCTCATTTTTTTGATGGGGCGACGTGTCTATCTGCAGGATTTGAGAACCTCATGCAAGATGTGCTGTGGTGCTTCAGTCAAGTGAAAGGAACTATTGACACAGGGGTCACAGAAGGTGGGTTTACTTTTCCTTTTGTTCTTGAAATGAAAAGGAACTTGTTTTCTTGCACTAACTGCTTGGTCAATGATGACTTTGTTCCAGCTCTTCTTGTGGTGATAAGGTATACTGCAAACAGGTAGCAATGATGTGTCTTTTTTTAAAGGGTGTTTTAAGGAGGCCTTAATTAACTGTCACTAAAATGGGAGCATGAACCTTTCTGCAAATGCAGGAATCCTTCTCCTCACATTCTTTTTTTTTTTTTGAGGGGTTAATATATTTCTTTTTCTTCACGTTGACTATATTAGCATATTAACTACTGCACTGTATACAATTTATTGCATTTCTTATCATAAGATATGGAAAAGAGAGAGTACTAAAAAGTGATCAGGAATGATGGGCATTGCAGCACTCAATGATCTATTTGTTCCTAGTAGTTCTGGGACATTTTACAGTCAAATCATGTCCCTCTCTCTTTCTGTCTACTCACAATAAAAGCGGAATATGCCGCCTGCTGTTTTTGGAACAAACTTGAACTGTTCTGGTCTTTGCACCCCGCCCTTTAAACAACGGATGAAATATATGCTCCTGAAATGGAGAAAGTTTCTACCAGCCAGATCCCACATGGGTATACATTCCAGATGATTTGCAGAGCAAGGGAGGCTTTCCTTCACAATACACTCAGAAGTGGAAGTTGTTTTTAGATAGATAGATAGATTCTTTATTGTCATTACCCAAGTGCAACATTGCACAAGTGCAACGAAATTGGATGCCATCCCTTAAAAACAACAAAAGCAACACAACAACAACAACCAAACAAACCACATTCCAGCCACACCCACACCCACACCCATCAAACTCCCAGGTCACACTATCGAGTTACTGCATTTAAGAAGGCCACAGCTCTTGGATAGAAACTATTTTTCAGTCTATTTGTCCTTGACTTGATGTTTCTGTATCTCCTGCCAGAAGGCAGTAGTACAAACAGACTGTGTCCCGGGTGAGATGCATCCTGCAGGATATTGTTTGCTTTCCTAAGACAACGGGAACCGTACAGTTCTTCCAAAGATGGGAGGGGATGACCAATAATCCTTTGGGCTGTGGTTATGACCTTCTGGAGCACCTTCCTCTTCCTAGCTGTACAGCTGGAGAACCAGGCACAAATACAGTATGTGAGAATGCTCTCTATGGAGCCTCGGTAGAAGGACACCAGCAGTCTCTCACTCCTTCTGGATTGTTCTTCTTTAAAAGTCTGAGGAAATAAATTCTCTGCTGGGCCTTCTTCACCAGAGCAGTGGTATTTGCGCTCCAAGTCATGCCCTGATCGATAGTCACTCCCAAAAACCTGAATTCCGCCACCCTCTCCACCCGTTCCCCGTTGATATACAAGGGCTGAATGTCCGCCTTTTTTTTCCTGTAATCCACCACCAATTCCTTGGTCTTAGTCGTATTAAGAGCCAGATTGTTCTCTCCACACCAAGCACAAAGCCGCTCCACCTCGTCCCGATAGGCGGACTCATCCCCTCCTGAAATGAGCCCCACCACCGTAGTGTCATCAGCAAACTTGATGATTTTGTTGCTGGAATAAATGGCTGTACAATCATACGTATAGAGAGTATAGAGCAGGGGACTCAACACACAACCCTGTGGTGAGCCGGTGTTAAGGCTAAGGGCTGTGGACATATGTGACCCTACTCTAACCCTCTGAGAACGAAGAACCCAGAACCAAGTCTTTCTTGCATTAATTCTTTCTACCTCAACCTGTCTCCTAACCTGTTTCCCTACCTATCTCCCAACCTCTATTCCAAACCTCTTCAACCAACCCTCTCTCAAATCCTCTCCTTTTAAACTCTCCTTCCTGGAACCATAGCCAATCAGAGGCTGCCATTTATTAACCATTTGCTGGCAGCGAAAGAAGGGGGGGACACACACTTGTTAATCCAACCAGTCCAGCAAAAACAACTTTTCCGTCACATGTCCCACCCCTCATTGCATAAGCGAGGTTGCATACACCAGCCTCCACGCAGCAATGGGCAGGAACTAAAAAACACTTTGGGGGTTTGTTTCAATTTTCAAATACACTTTAAACCACATTACAAACTTTTGCATCTCAAATAAACATATATCCTGGCACCACCTGTTTGTCCCTTTATCTGTCTAAAGGTTTTGTGACAGGGCATCTGCAATTGCCTTATCCTTCCCTCTGCCCTGTTCATAATAAGGTTTAAGCATGTTTACTTGGAAAACTTCACAATGTCCACCTTCCAAGTTTAAACCAACCACATAGTCTACATTGGGGAGTCTACCAACGGCTTTGACTTTGTTCTGCGGTCAGACCAAAGCGCACTTTCATTCTCTCTTTAAATGTGAGGTAATCAGAGGTTTCATCCTCTCTGAGATCCGAGTATATTTCACTCAAAATTCCACATATCTGAGGGCGCAAGTACAGCATCCAGCTTCCCTCAGGAATGTTTAAGTCTTTACAAGTCTGTTCAAAACTAAATAGGAATGTCTGCACACCATCACCTTTTACATACTTTGGAAACCTCTTTATATTAGCTGAGGAAAAATCCCCACCCCCCAACATGGGTTGCGGCAGTTCTGCTCTCAGCTTAATTTCCTCCATTTTTAAAAGAAACATATCTTTTTCAAGGGCCATCTTGGCCTCTCTTTCTCTGTATTCCTGGGCTAATCTGGCATCTCTTTATTTCTCTTTTTCCTCATGAGCTAGTCTGCTCTCTCTCTCTGCCATATCTCTCTCAGTCTGTTTCTGTTCTAGCTGAATGTCAGCTGTCTTTTGTTTTTCTTTCTCTGCTTCAACTTTAGCCATTTCTAATCTTAGTCTCATCATCTCTAATTCAGTACTGTATTAGGATTTTCCTCAAATGCAGCAGCTCCCAGCACTGGGTCTCTTTGGCTTGGCGCTTGCTGGTTATTTTCTGACAGAATTTTTTTCTCCTTTTAATAAAATAACTTCACTACTTTATTGTTATGTATTGGGTTTAACACGTATTGGGTTTAACATGTATTTATTGTTATGTATTGGGTTTAACACGTATTGGGTTTAACATGTATTGGGTTTAATTTTATGTTACAAGGCGTGTTCTAACCAATCGTATAAGCGTTGGTAGATGAACATTCTAATGGCAAGCAAGTGCATGCACTTTCAACTGTCAACTGTCAACGGTCAGTTCATACTCAACATTATTATTCTGTTGTCCAGTCAGTTCGATTCTTGTTTTCCTATGAGTGAGCTGTTGTCACTCCCAAATGTTGAATAAACGTAGTTGAGGAACTTATACTGCCTTGGGCTTCTGACTTTTCCCACATATATAACATTTATTAAACTGGTTGTTCTATATCTCTGGGTATGTTTCTGTGTGGGTTTTAACTTCGGATCATGGTGCTGCCACCAATTAATATGCGATGACACTTTTCTCTCTCACGCTGTTGGGCCCGCTCTCACTTAGATAAATTGCCCCCACCTCACTGAACAGCACTTTATCCGAAGGTTTCTTTTCCTTTCCTCTTAAAATTCTAGCCCAGAGTATCCTGTGGGGGAACTTTGTGAGGGAATATTTAGTCAGTTGGAGTCTCAGCCAGGTTTTCCTTAAATAAACAAAAAAGATTTATTTAAGGCAAGATAGTATATAACACAAATGGCTTGAACTTAGGTTATTTCAGGCATACAATATGATTATACTTTAATTTGTTGTCAGTTGTATTTGCGCTATAGGTTTGGTTTCTTTATACGGTGATACTTTCTTTCAGTTATACACACCCTTTAACAATCCTGCTCCTGAGGTACCTTAAGCAATAGACCAAAGGGCCCTCCACACCCCCTCCCTTCACTGGGTTGGGGAGATTCTTCTTTTCCTCAGAAGAATCTCTCCCCTCCAGACTAGATTTGAGTCCCAAGTAGGTTGTTCCTTTCCAGCTCCTACTTCCTGGCTCAGCCTCTGCTTCCCAGTAAAACTCTGGTCTATTCCTCCTACAGGACACCACACTCTGTCCTTCACAATACACTCAGAGTGGAAGTTGTTTTTTTCCAGAACCAACTCTTTCTACCTCAACTTGTCTCCCTACCTATCTCCCATCCTCAATTCCAACCCACTTCAACCAACCCTCTCAACCAACCAACCAACCGTCTCTCAAATCCTCTCCTTTTAAACTCTCCCTCCTGGAACCACAGCCAATCAGAGGCTGTCGTTCATTAACCATTTGTTGGCAGGGAAAGAAAGAAAGAAAGAAAGAAAGAAAGAAAGAACACTTTGTTGATCCAACCAGTCCAGCAAAACCAACTTTTTCGTCACAGTGGCCCTTCTCATCTCCTCTGTTGCAGGCCTAAAGTGGTGAGAGCTAGAAGTTGAAATGAGGTTTCTCTTACCGCTGGCTTGCTGGAGTTTGAGGAAGGCCACCTTTTTTGGCACACAGTTTCTACTTGCATTACAGAGGACAAGAATGTTAATCAGTGTATATCACTTACCACAGGCTATACATCTCTATTAATTTTGGGTGGAATTCAACATTGCTGTAAGACCATTTTCCCATCAGCACAGGCATTTCTGCTTGCCCGACTTAATAATCTCCCTCTGTGTGCTGTTCTGGGGGTTCTTCCAATCCCCAAGAGCTGACTTGAAGGGTGCAGGGGGGAGGAGACAGGGGGAGCTCTATTGCACTATGGGAACTCATTGTACTTGTTACTGCTAACACACCTATTCAGCGCTCCATGACATGTTTGGACAACTGGGGCACAAATAAAACTATTATAAGTAAGACTAGGTATGCACCTTCTAGAGTACTGGGGATCCAGGCCAGATGTATTTGACCCTACTGTATTCCCCTGCTGCTGTTTTGTGTTTTCCACTGGATGTCTTTGATTTCCTACTTTCAGTTTCCAGGATGGAGGGGAGGCCTCACTCTGCACATTTGCTATGAGTTTAGGGGATGAGTCCTTCCCCCAATTTCACCCACAGCTCAGACAATCCTGGGATGATTTCATGTTGTTTGAGCCATTGCATTTCTATTGTCCTAATATTGGGCACATGAGGCAAGTCAGCACCATGGAAAGTTCCAAAGGCTATAAAGGGGCAAGCCCCTGGCTTGGAAACTGAGCACTTCTTTCTGACAAATCCTTCCAGGCATGTTGCCTACATTGATGGGTTGGCATGAAGATGCAAGTTCTTTGAGTGAAGGGGATGAATTCCTCAGGCAGGGCAGGATCTGAAGGTAGGGACTCAGGCCTGTTTGGTCCAGATGCTAGAATTAGATTTTCCCTCCCATGCTGCTGCTCTGAAGGATCCGGCCACACCTCCATTGGAGTCAGATCCTAGCCTGCTTTCTCAAAATGGGGTCCCATTCTGCTTAGTGTTCAAAAGCTCTCTGAAGATACCTGCAACAAGCTTCCACTATTCCAACAGTTGCATGGGGTCCTTTGTTCCACAACTTTTAAACTCTGCCATCTGCTAGTGTAAGGGCTCTTGTGTTAGCAGACAACCCTTCATTTTTTAGTGATTTCTGGATGCTATTGTATACTGTATATGTATACAACTTTGTAACATATTACTGACAGCTGGGAATCAAGCCTTTAAAATCTTGGATACCTTGGATATCTGACTCTACAATATCATTGGATTTGGCTGTGAGCCCAACTTCATTGGCTTCTTTTTATGCTGCTTGCTAATTGCTTTCACAGTTTGCACTCTGCCGTTTGCATAGAGAGTAAAGTGCTATTAGTTAATGCAACCTACAATTTCAGCCTAAATAATTAAGTAAGAGCCAGCTACCATGAGACTATGGCTATTTTTGTGAATATGATTTTAAAGTAGAGTGAATTTACTCCAAGGGAAAACTAAACCACCAATTATATATACTGTAGCTTGGGGTGGAGGGAGAGGACAGGCAATGTTTAGGGGATCAGATTTAAATCAATAAATGTGTTCTAGGGTAGACCAAAAACCATGGGTGTAGCCAAGGGGGGCAGGGGGCAGCTGCACCCCTAAATCAAGTAAATCAATAAAAATACTTGACTGAGGTTCTCCCCCCAACAAAAAAACCCCCATAAATCCTGGCTACACCCATGCCACCACCCCCATATATTTCAGGTTAAAGCTAAACCCAAACCATTTCAGTATTGATCTGGAACAATTATTGAGATCCTGTGTCTTGGAAACCAACCCTTCCTTCCTTCCTTTCTTTCTTTCTTTCTTTCTTTCTTTCTTTCTTTCTTTATTTTTATTCATATTACTCTTGAAGACAAATGTACATATTTTTTGTTATGCTTTCTTTCAATACTACTTCCTCTTCTAATCCAAAGAGATATTTCAAGCAATTTTCCCCAAACAATGGCATAAACAATGTCTTAGGGAAGTCCTTCTTAGCACTTTCCATTTATCAAATACAGTAGGTAATTTCAAAGCTGACAGTGCTAAACAAATGAGATTCAAGCAGTGATAATTTCCTTGAATTGATATTACACATTTATTTGTCAGGAAAGCTGGAGGCAATGCTATGAGTAGTACTAAAAAAGGAAAAAGAGATTGAATGAGTATAATTTCATATCCAGGTGTATATAAAATATTTAAGATAATCTGTGTGAAGTACTAAGTGCCAGTTCAAGATGCATTAATACTTGGTTTATTGCATACTTGTTCTTTCAATCACATTTCTACTTATGCACGAGGCTACTAAGCACATTCCTGTTTGTGTCAAGAAAACCCAGAAGATGTTCAACCAGCATGTCCTGGATCTGAACTGTAGAATATTCAAGAGGGTGATAAGTTCCTTAGGGTCAAACTAGATGCAATATTAACTGTATGTAAGCAATTAGCATGCGTGGTTCTGAAATATTAAATTTCTGCAATGAGAAAGGAGAAGCAGGTTTGCAACTATGGCACATTGTGATGGGAATAGCCTCCCCTCACCCCAGCATCACCCCCCAAAGCCATTAGAACCAGGAAGAGAAGTCCCATGGGCATATTGATCTTTCTGAGCAAATACCAGGGATAAACCAATGTAATTGCAATAAAATCCTTTCTAGAATATCTTTAAAACAATCTAGTGCAGTGGCTTAGAATGTGAGCCTTCGACACCATGGAGACATTCAGTCATTCCCTTGCCTCAACCTCCTTAGGTAGCAAGTAACAAACTTTCAGCTTCCACTGTCTCATATGTACTATGGAAGTAATATCACTGACTCACCTGGGTGTGAAGATTATTTAAGAAAATACCATCGTACCTCGGAAGTTAAACGCCTTGTGACTCAAATGTTCTGGCTCCCGAATGCCGCAAACCCGGAAGTGAGTGTTCTGGTTTGCAAACGTTCTTTGGAACTGGAGCTTCCTGCAGCCAATCGGAAGCCGTGCCTTGGTTTCCAAACGTTTTGGAAGTTGAACGGACTTCTGGAACAGATTCTGTTCGACTTCCAAGGTACGACTGTATATGCAATGGATGCAATGGATGTGAGAAAGGCACTATATAGAGGTTAAATATTACCCCCCCCCCGCTCTTATTTCTTCTATGCTGTGTAAATATTAGCACAAAACTGATGCTAAAAGTAATTGAAACTGCAATCCCTATGTACATTTCTGCAAAGACAAGGTGGAGGCTGGTTATAACATTTGACCAAAGTCTACTGTAGACCCTTGATTTTAAGTTTCTTCCCTCTCCTGAAGCCCAACCCTATTCATGTTACCTGGAAGGTAAGTATCACGGGTTGCAAGGGAACAAGTCACACAGGACTTAATTTTGAGCATGCATGGCTCGGTATGCACTGTTCGTTAACTGTCCTGCGACACTTTCCTAGAAGTAAACCTCATGAAATACTGTAGGGCTTACTTCTGAGTAAACATACAGGGGCTCTCGCCATCCATGAACTCAGATTCTCCAGTTCCCTCCCGAAAATCTAAACAACTTCTACCGGTAGCCATGTGGTGCTATGAGCCATTCCAGCACCACGACCCCAAAATATAAGGAGAGCGGTGGGAAGGGCGGGCAGCTCCTTCTCGACCAGCCAAACACCTTTAAACGTGCGGAGGAATTTCCCTTTCTGTAACAGATTCCCCCCCCCCCTCTTCCCCTGCGGAGGAAACGTCTTTTGATTCCCAGGGCTCTCCGCAGAGTCCGGGACACGATCCCGCGCCCTGCTGAGCAGAGCGAGGCGCGAGACGCTCTCCGCTCGCCTCGCGCGTGTGTTTACAGGCGGGAGGGTCTTAGTCAGCAAATCCTGCTCCGCTGCGCTGCAGCCAATGAGGAGCCTCGCTCGGCCCGCTTGCCGGGGGGCTCCGGAGTTGGCGCTGCTGGGCGCGGGCAGAAATGCGAGGCGGCTCTCGCGGGCGCTGATGGCAAAATGGGGTCCGGCCGCCGCCCCCGGGGCGCTTTCGTTCCCGCCGCCCTGCAGCTCCGCCGGGAGGGCTGCCGCGCTGCGCCGTCGTCCACCATGTAGCCTCCCTGGCCAGCCTGAGGATCCCTCCTCCTCCTCCTCATGGATTGAGGAGGCTGCGTTCAGCCCTCATTTCTTCATATTTGTCGCCGGAAGATGAAATGCTTCTCCCGTTACCTGCCTTACCTCTTCAGACCTCCCAACACCATCCTGTCTTCCAGCTGCCACACGGAAGGTACAGGTCGGAGAGGAGCGCCGGCGGGATGGTGGGTGGGACGCCAGGTGCGGATCAGAGCCGAGGGGAGGGGAAAGAGGGAAAGTGGGAGGAGAGCCTGCCGCCCCCCCCCCGCTCCGTTCCCCCTTCCTCCCTGTCTCTGCTGACATTGCCTTTTGCAGCCAGTGCGTGCCCGGGGCGAGGGGGGGGGCGTGTGCCAGCAAAAAAAGCTTGCCTTGCGACAAGATTTGAGGAATCGGTGGGGCCTGGGTGGGGGGCGGCCCGATATTCCCGGCGAGTCAGCCATTTATCAAGGAGAATGGTGCAAAACATTACAGCATCGGAAAGGTCTTCTGGACTGCAGGACTACGATCCCCCACACCTTAGTTACTTGCTTTGCAGGCCGGGTTTCCATCGAAAACATATCGTGCAAATCTGTTTACAGATTGGGGAGAGGGTGGGAGGTTAGCTGTGCAGATCAGGTATATGCAATCTGTTTTGCCAAGGTTTCAACTTGAGAAGACTGGAAGGGAAAGTAATGTTCAGGATTCTGGAGCCTGGGAGAATGCTAGGAACTTTTGCCATTCTGGGGCAAGTTTCTCTACTACTAGTTTGCATGATCTGCTGTCAGGAATTTTTATGAATTGCCATTGATGCCACACTTTAATAACTGATATAGAGTATACAGGAAGTAATCATGGAGGTAGTCAGGATTTTTGTTTGGAAGGGGCAGAAACTGAGTTTGCTATGTATTTTTATTGATTATGGGGTGGGCAGCTGCTCCTCTCTGCCCCCCCTACACCCATTGAAGTAATACTGAGACTGTCATATTATATAAAGATAGAAGGGGGAGAATCACATTTTCTTTAGTCATAATAAAAGGTGCTTGCAAGAAGAATCTAAGTTCTAAAACTTACCAGCAGTGTTAGAGATTTTCCCCCAGTGTAGATTTTGTTTCTTTCCATGTAGCAGAGAGTAGAAGCCCTCCCTATGAGAGCTTTAAATGAGTGTTTAAGTATTGCGGAGATTGATGCTGTCAAGACAGGAATGCAAGCAGACCATAGCATATAATTACAGCTAATTAAATGTTAAAGCAGCAATAAGTAGAACTAGGAGCACAATCCAATAGTGAGTTGTCTTTAATCTTTACATCTAAAGCCACTTTAGTTTAGCTTGGTAATTTATGACTAGAAGATGGAAGTAAATGATAGGCAATAGATCGGCCTCTAATTGTCCCCATATCGGCTATCCAAGTATTTAATTTTTTTTAAGTGTTTGAGCAGGTTACTTGGGTCACATGGGGCATCATTCTAATCCAATCAACTGTTTTTATAGTGGGGAACCTTTTTTCAGCCCGAGGGCAGCGTTCCTTCTTGATGACATTAGGGGGAGGTGCATGTCAGTGGGCAGGCCTGGAAGCCAAATGTGATTGAGGCAAAGGATGTGATGGATTTTTGACCAGTAGGCTGAATTCTAGCCACGCAAAAGCCACAGGTTTCTCTATCCCCCAACACACATTTATTTATTTAACAAAAGTTAACATTCTGAAACATAAAAACTACCTCAGCTTGGTGGGCTTGTCTAAACAAGCATGTTTTTAACATCGTGCAGTGAAGGTGCCTGCTTGCTCTCACTTAGGCAGGGAGTTCCGCTGCCACACGAAGCGACCAAGTTCTTACAAATGTGGAAAGGATATTATGTAGCTCGCAGATCAACAACCATTGCAGATCTCTGAGCACAGGTGTTGCAGTAGTGTAGCTAGGAGAGGCGAGGGTGGGGTGCTCTCGGCAGCACTTATCTTTGGGGGTGGCACACTAGAGCCCAAGGTGGCGTGCAAGCCCCAAGCACCCCAGAGCCCAGCGCACCGCTCCCAAAAGCAGCATGGCTCACAGTGGCCAGAGGGTGGCCAGCAAGGATGCAAGCAGCATGCGCTGACTCTGTGAGCTACCACGTTTCTCCCGGGTGCCCTCTTCCCCCCTTTTTTGCAGCCATTTATCTTATGCTTAAGAGAAGCTTTCCCATTCTTTCAGAGTTCTTAAATGAGACCTTCACTGAGGTTCTGCACTATGTAAATTAGTTTATAATTGATTAATCAATTCAGTTGTTAAAAGCAGGAGCGCTAATCAACTCCATCATCTTTAATCAGATCCTAAAAACAAAAATGACCTTAAAATGATACCCAATTTTCTTCAAATAGTACATTCTGTTTTGTTCCCAAACCATATTTCAGAATGATCATCTTATGTTGCGTTCTAGCCATATCCACTCTAAAAACATTGTTCATTCTTGGTTAGACAAGCATACCCAGATGCTTAGAAAATTGAAGTAATTTTAATCTGTTTTAGTGCAGAGAGATATACTGTAGTCCAGCAACAGCTGGGGAGTAACACGTTCCTCATCCCTGCTGCATTGTTTTTCTTGTTTACCAGTAAAGATTTGGAATCAACCAAACATTTATTAGATTTTTTTTAAGCTCAGGAAGTTTGGTGAGTCATTTGGATGAGACTGTTAGACACCAAGGTCATTGTGGTTGCTCATGTATGGAAGGATTCATATAATGACTTTAGGACAAACAGAAAACTGGAAGTCTGTGTATTCCATAGTTTAGAGAAATAAATGTTTCATGTTAGGTAATGTGTGCCATAGAAATCCAAGGGAATTCTGGAAGAAGAGCTTAGTCGTCTGATGGTTTCTTAATGGGGGGGGGGGCTTTTGTTTAATTATTTCATCCCACTCGCTAAGTCGGTATTTATAAACTCAGATATTGTAAGCAAAGTGATACCAGGCTGAACTATGAAGTGACATGTTTGCATGGCTTTGATGGCAGCCCTTACCAATCTCTGTAGACCTAATTAAAGGCATATAATGATGACTCCCCTTCCCCAAGCCATGGCATGAGTGGAAAATGTACTTTCAGAAGAATATACCAGCCCAACAGATTGGAGGAGATATTCATGTAGATATGGAGAACATAATGATACCCTTACTGGTCTTTGCATTACAGTATTACAGTAATATAAAAATGACATCCGTTAAAACAAGTAATATTCTATGTGTCCACACTGCTGAATTATCTAAATCAGAAAATGGAGGTGGAAAGAGACCACCAACACCCGGTGCTTACATCAGTCCTGCCCTATGAGTTTGGCCTTTGCCTTTTGTTCATGCCAAAAGAGATATACAACATGGTAATCACTTGATTTGCTTGTGATCACCTATTTGGTTAGTAAGTCCTTTTGAATCCTTTGTGGCTTCATTTTGGATAAGCATGGCTAGGACTGGGTTTCCTGTATCCTAAGATAATACCAGGATAATACAGGGAATAAATGGATTCACTTTCAGCTCTTTTTATACCTCTGAAGTTTTTATCACAGCAGCTTAAAATAGCTTTCAGGTTATCCTTAAATGCACAAAATGTGCTTCTTTTGCTTTTGTGTGTGCAAAATGCAAAGGAGCGAAATGAAAGGTAATCAAAAAGGCACATGGTGTTTAATGCTTTCCTAGGACAAGTTAAGCCCCACTGAGAACAGTGGGACTTCTGTAGGTTTAGGGTGATATAAAAGTAGAATACTGTACAAAATATGAAGCAAATCTAGAGATAAAGCAACAGCAAACCAAATTACATCCAGAAACGAGCACTTTCAATTCCCATATTCATAATTCTCCCATTGATCCCAATGCAAGTATACAAGGACATTCCTTTGGCTGGATCATGGCCATTAATAATACCAAATTGCTTTTTACATGCAGGTTTTATCAACAGTCATAATTTTATTTTCTATAACATGTCTTGAACCACAGCATGAAAATGAACTGTAAGTATTAAATCAATTTCGTGTCAGATTAAACCCGGGATTTAGAAAAATGTGCGATATTTATTTTCAGTAAGAGCCTGACCTCTCCAAGGGTAAAAAGCACATTATGAACACAGTGCAGAATAGGACCTGAGGACATAAACCATCCAAAGTGCAGTTTTTACCTGAAGGTCAGTGTGATGGGATAATGAGCTGCTTGTGCGTAAAAGCTGAATCCCTCAGAGCTTTGCATAGGTCTCAAAGCTCTGCCTTTACAGGAGCCCCTCAAAGCATGACTCCCTCAATCGCTGGCAGAATCCGTCAGTGGACGCTTCCGGAATTTACGCCAACATAAGAGTTCCTTAACGGAAACTCTACGTCTGGATTCTCTGCGTGACAGTTTCCTGCGCGGAGTGGGCGTCCCCAGCGGAGGTCCTGAGCCCTCCCCGCTGTTCTCACTGGAAGCATCTTGGAGCCATCCCTCCGCCTGAGTTTCTGCAGGAACTCTCCCTCTCCCCCTGCTGGTTCCTTCCTCAGCATCTGAGGGTCTCTTAGCCTCCTTGAGCCCTTCCACCACCTGACTCTCCGATGGCAGTTCCCTGACATCCACCTCCCCTCCAGGACCCCCCTCACCCCCCGTTTCCCCCTCCTCTCTGGGTTGTGAGGTTGGGAACCCCCGGAAAGAATCCTCCTCATCTTCGGATGACTCGAAAACCGCTTTCCATCTACCCCGAATACTCTTCCACATCTGATTCTTCTTCCTCTTCCTGTCCTGATTCTGGGAACCCCTCGAACTCCTCTTCCTCGTCAGTGGTTCCGAAGTGTTTCTCCCAGAACCTAGCCAAAGGCTGAGGCTTCCTTGGGAACCGGCGATGAAACGTTTCTACTAATACCTCATCGTCGACCGTTTCTGCCGGTACCCAGGTATTTTCAGACTCCGGTTCCCCTTCCTATTCTACTAAGTACTCCACCTGTTTACCCTTCCACCGAGAGTCGAGTATTTCTGCTACATGACTGCTGCGTTCCCTCTCTTCCACTTGCGGTACCGCGGGAACCTCCCCCTCACATCCCACAAACTCCCGACCCTCTCGGTATGGTGACAGTAATGATCTATGGAATACTGGGTGCAGTTTCATGTTGTTTGGCAACTTGAGTTTGAAGGCCACCGGATTTACCTGTTGTATGACCTCAAAGGGTCCCAGTCGTTTGGGTCTCAATTTCTTACACCCGCCCTTGAATGGCAACCCTTGTGTCGACAACCACACCCGGTCCCCCACCCTTATGGTCTCTCCTTCCCTTCTGCTCCTGTCTGCCTGTTTCTTGTATTCTTCCTTGGCCCTCTCTAAATTGTTGGAGCTGCCTGTGGATCGCTTCCATCTCTTCTACAAAGTGTTCCGCTGCCGGGACACTCCATCTTTCCCCTCCCTCTCCTGGAAATGCCCTGGGATGACACCCATAATTTGCCAGGAAGGGACTCATCCCTGTGGACACATGCTCCGTGTTGTTATAGGCAAATTCTGCCAGAGCCAATTTCTCTACCCAATCATTCTCTCTGTCGTTCACATAACACCTCAGGTATTGTTGTAGAATACTGTTTGCTCTTTCCGCCTGCCCATTAGTTTCTGGATGTCTGGCGGTCGAGAAATTTACCTCTACGTGCAGTAAGCTCATGAGCTTCCTCCAGAACCTGGAAGTAAATTGTTCCCCTTGGTCTGAGACCACCCTCAAGGGGGCGCCATGCAACCTAAAAATGTGTTTTACAAACAACCTGGCGGTTTCTTCTGCCGTGACCGCATGCGAGCAGGCTATAAAGTGGCACATCTTGGTTAATAAGTCTACCACTACCATGACTGCTGTTTTCCCTTTGGATTTTGGCAGATCCATCATAAAATCTATGGATACCGCCTCCCATGGCCGTTCTGGTGTGGGTAATGGTTCCAGTAACCCCGCCGGTGCCAGCCTCTCCCCTTTTGCCCGCTGGCAGCGGTCGCACCCCCTTACATACTCACGTACATCTTCCCTCACCTTTGGCCACCAGAACTGCCTGGTAACCAACCACATGGTTTTGTGTTGCCCAAAGTGCCCCGCGGTAGGGCTGTCGTGCAATTGTTTGAGCACTCTACCCCTCAGTTCCCCTTCTGGTATGTACAGTGCCCCCTTGTAATACAACGCCCCGTTCCTTTCCTCAAAACCCCCTGTGTTCTCTCCAGCTCCCCTGAGCCCTCTGAGCTTATCTTGGGCGTATTCGTCGTTCTCGGTTCCCTCTACTAGTTCTCTTTGCCCCACCAATGCTGCCCCACACACCCAGTGGTCCTCGGGGATGATATGCCTTTCCTCGGGCGCTCCCTCCCCCTCTAAATACTCTGGTTTTCGAGAGAGAGCGTCCGCCCTGACGTTCTCCGGGCCCGGTACGTAACAAATTTCAAAATGGAATTTGGAGAACTCCTGTGCCCATCTCACTTGTCTCTGGTTCAGTACTCGGGCCGTTCTCCAATATTCAAGATTTTTGTGGTCCGTGCACACTTGGACCTTGTGTTGTGCTCCAATCAGCAGGTGTCGCCACCGCCGAAAAGCTTCATGAATGGCGAGCAGTTCCCGGTCGTACACGGTGTAGTTCCTCTCGGATTTGTTCAATTTCCGCGAGAAGAAGGCACACGGTCTCCAGTCCGACGCATCTTTTCCTGGCTGGAGGAGCACCGCCCCTACCGCTTGATCAGATGTGTCCGTTTCTACCCTCATCGGCTTCAGAAGATCCACGTGCAAAAGCTGTTCTTCCGACGCGAACGCTTTCTTCAGCCTTTCAAACGCTTGCTGCGCCTCTTCCGTCCAGGCGAATTTCTTCTTACTACTGAGACAATCAGTGATGGGAGCCGTTAAGTGGGCAAAGTTCTTGATGAACTTCCGATAGAAGTTTCCAAACCCCAGGAACCTCTGCACGTCTTTCCTGGTTCTGGGTGCCTTCCATTCCAGTACCGCTTGGACCTTGCTGGGATCCATGGCCAATCCCTTGTCTGACAAACGGTACCCCAGGAATTCCACCTCTCTGGTATGAAACTGACACTTCTCCAGTTTTACCCACAGTTGGTTTGCTTGCAGCCTGCTCAGTACCTCCCTGACATCTCGCACATGCTGCTCCTCATTCTCTGAGTACACCAATACATCATCTAAGAATGACACACAGTTCTTGTAAAGCAAAGGTCCCAGGACGTGATTCATGAAGGATTGGAAGCAGGCTGAGCCCCCCTGTAGACCGAAAGGCATAACGAGATACTCAAAGGCCCCCAAGGGGGTGAACATGGTAGTTTTCCATTCATCTCCTTTTCTCATCCGTATCAGGTTATACGCCCCCCTCAGGTCCAGCTTGGTAAAAATCTTTCCCTTCCTCACCCGGGTCAAAATGTCATCAATTCTGGGCATGGGGAAATCCACTGGTTCTGACACTGCATTTACGGCCCTGAAATCCACTACAAGCCTGGGTTTATCCGTGTTTTTTTGTCCACAAAGAAAACTGGGCTACCCCCCACCGCTTGTGACTCCCTGATGAAACCTCGTTTCAGGTTTTTGTCAATGAACTCCCTTAACTCCTGCATCTCCCTGTCAGACATGGCGTACAGTTTGCCCACTGGCAGCTGGGCTCCTGGGAGTAGGTTAATTTGACAGTCAAAGGGTCTGTGCGGGGGCAGTCTATCTGCTTCTCTCTCGCTGAAGACGTTGCCCAGGTCGGCGTATTGTTGTGGTATTTCTCCCTTTTTTTCCACCTCCATCCCTGCCAGAGTGGCCATGGCTTCCCCCTGAGTTTCCCTTCCCTTGCAGTGTTCTAGGCAATGAGCTGACCCAAAAGAGACTATCCGCTGGTGCCATCCCACTAGCGGGTCATGCAGCGCCAGCCAGCTCATTCCCAATATGATGGGCGCTCCTCCCAGTGTGGCCACATGAAACGCAATCACTTCCGTGTGCCTGGCCACCTTCATTATCATGGGAACAGTCTGTTGGTTCACTTCTCCTCCCAGCAGTTCCCTCCCATCAATCGTTGTCACCTGCAAAGGGTTACTTAAAGGGAGCGTCTGTATCTGGTGTTCAGCTGCAAACTCCTTACTCATGAATTACAGGAGCTGCCTGAGTCTAATAGAGCTTTTATCTTTAGCGGATGTCCATTGGGTAGCTCTAGCAACACCTCTATGACTAGAGCTGCTCTTGGGGGTTCAGGCTTGGGCACGTTCACTGATCCTGGGCCTGGCTGCTGTGCCCTGATGCTGGCAGCCAGGCGTTGGCTTTTACCTGCTTCTTACCCCCCTCCTCCTCGCTCCCAACAGCTCCCGCCATCCCTTGCCATCCCTTCCTTTGAGGGCAGACTCTGGCAAAATGTCCAGGCTGTTGGCAGAGGAAACATTTTTTGGCGCCTTTCCCCTCCTTCTTCCGCCCTTCGTTAACATTTGAAGTTCCGCGCGCGCTTGCTCCTCCAATCTCCATCGGTTCCACTGGCGGGGAAGGTTGCGCCGGCATCTCAGGAATGCGGAAATCATTCCAACGCTCTCCTCTCCCTTCCCGCTTCTCCAGCGCCCTTGCTTCTTGGCGCGCTCCAATCGCGAGCACGGATTTGGTCAGCTGATCTATGGACTCTGGACGGGGCGTGCGGGAAAGTTCGTCTTTTACCGCTGGGGATAGCCCTTCTTCAAACAGCATTTGTATCGCGTCCGCAGACAGGTCCCACCCCAATTTATGTATCAGCATGGTAAACTGTGTCCAATACTCTCGAACAGACTGATTCCCCTGTTTACATGCCATCAACTGTCTGCGCACCACCCCCTGTTCAATCTCGCTGGAAAACATCAAGTCCATCGCGAGGAAAAACTTTCTCAAGTCCTTTAAAGCGTCATTATTCGCTGCCATCAGGGGCCTCACCCAGTCTCTAGCCCCCCCTTCGAGATGCCCAATCACAAAAGCCACTCTCGATTCCTCATCGGCAAAGTCATCAAACTGCAGATTGAGGGCATACTGCATCTCTGTCTTAAAGGCTTGGTAATTTCTTGGGTCACCCCCAAACTTTTGCACCAACCCTGGTACCTTCCGTCCGATGGGGGTGGTTTTCCCCTTTGCATCCTGAGCCCGCCTCTCCTCCGTTTGCAGTGCTAGCTGGTGTTCCAATGCTCTGTATCTTTCCTCCAGACTTGGACCCGCTCCAGCTCCACCTGCCCCTCCGGCTTCGGTTGGGTTACTCATGATGCCTCTCCTTTGCACAAGCGGCTTTCAGGGACTGACGGATTGCTGTGATGGGATAATGAGCTGCTTGTGCGTAAAAGCTGAATCCCTCAGAGCTTTGCATAGGTCTCAAAGCTCTGCCTTTACGGGAGCCCCTCAAAGCATGACTCCCTCAATCGCTGGCAGAATCCGTCAGTGGACGCTTCCGGAATTTACGCCAACATAAGAGTTCCTTAACGGAAACTCTACGTCTGGATTCTCTGCGTGACAGTTTCCTGCGCGGAGTGGGCGTCCCCAGCGGAGGTCCTGAGCCCTCCCCGCTGTTCTCACTGGAAGCATCTTGGAGCCATCCCTCCGCCTGAGTTTCTGCAGGAACTCTCCCTCTCCCCCTGCTGGTTCCTTCCTCAGCATCTGAGGGTTTCTTAGCCTCCTTAAGCCCTTCCACCACCTGACTCTCCGATGGCAGTTCCCTGACAGTCAGTGAGGTTTACTTCTGAATAAACATGGCTTTCCTACACAAATTCCACGTATGTCAATGAAAGAGATTTACAGGGCAATTATAGGCAAGCGTACACTGTAATGCCTAATAAAGGTTTGGTGAAGTAAGCAAGTAAGGCATGTGTACAGCAGTCAGAAATAAAATCTACTAAGCTCAATAGGTTTTACTCTCAGGTATAGGTGGGACGTGGGTGGCGCTGTGGGTTAAACTACTGTGCCCCTTGGGCTTGCCGATCAGAAGGTCGGCGGTTCAAATCCCTGCAACGGGGTGAGCGCCCGTTGCTCGGTCCCTGCTCCTGCCAACATAGCATTTCGAAAGCACAAAGTGCAAGTAGATAAATAGGTACTGCTCCGGCGGGAAGGTAAACAGCGTTTCCGTGTGCTGCTCTGGTTCACCAGAAGTGGCTTAGTCCTGCTGGCCACATGACCCGGCAGCTGTACGCTGGCTCCCTCGGCCAGTAAAGTGAGATGAGCGCCACAACCCCAGAGTCATTTGCGACTGGACTTAACTGCCAGGGGTCCCTTTACCTTTACCTGGTTTGCCAGAAGCAGCTTAGTCATGCTGGCCACATGACCCGGAAGCTGTACGCCGGCTCCCTCAGCCAATAAAGCGAGATGAGTGCCGCAACCCCAGAGTCGGCCACGACTGGACCTAATGGTCAAGGGTCCCTTTACCTTTACCTTATAGTTGGGTTATAGGATTGCTGCCCTTAGCATATGCTTAATTCTCAGTTGAAATGAGTGGGACAAAACTGATTAACTGCAACAGGAATTGTCACCAAGTCTTTGAACAACTAGATTTATATTACAAATGCTATTGCTGTGGCCATTACCTTAAACTGAAGACAGGTGTCTAGTAGCTCCTAAGCTAGAACTGGCTTCCAGTTTTATGTTTATTCATTTAGTGGCTTTATATACCACTGTTTGACTGGCAGCTCACAACATTTATAAATGCAATGGGTACATGAAGAACAACCACAACTGAAGCCAGCCCAGCAGCAAGTGTCTGGTGCCATCTTCTGCCTCCCACTCTGTTGTGTTCGTTCCCACTTAGCTTATCTGACCTCTGGGTTTCCTACCAATTTTAAATCGAGGTGCGTTAAACATTTGGTTTGAAAGGGAAGGCTTTTCAAAAGTTTTGTGAGAGATGGAAGGAAAGTTCACGCAACATTAGAAGAGTAGAATAGAGCCTCCCCTCACCATCCCAAAGAGAGAAACTTTTAATTCAGCAGTCCTGCTTCTTTGCCCAACCAATTATCTCTGCATCTGATAAATGTTCCCTAATAAGGTATCCAGTAGGCAGTCCTGATGTAAATATAGCTTCAGTTGGTGGAGGTGTTTCAGGAATTTATTCCAGTTTGTAGCTGCCTGCCCCCAGAAGCCTCAGAGTGGGTAACAGTACAGTCATACCTCATGTTACGTTTGCTTCATGTTACGTTCTTTCAGGATATGTCCCGCGGTGACCCGGAAGTACCGGAAAGGGTTACTTCTGGGTTTTGCCGCTTGTGCATGCGCAGATGTGCAAAATGACATCACACGCATGTGCAGAAGCGGCGAATCGCAACCCGCGCGCGCGCAGATGCGCCACTGTGGGTTGCACTCTTTTCATGTTGCGAATCGGCCTCTGGAAAGAATCTCATTCGCAACCAGAGGTACCACTGTCTTAAAAATTCAATTAATGTAAAAACAAACCTTAATAACTTGAATTATAGAATCTATGTTAAAATAAAATGTGTGTAAAATGTTGCTTGCTTTTGTTATTCCTAGCCAGTGATTTCTCTCTGCCCTACCTCCTGCATTGAATAGAGAGGTCTTGTAGTGCTTTTCAGGAAATTCCTCTCATCTTGGATGAGGAAGTCTATTCCAGAACTAGGAAGATGCCATCAAAGTATGCTGATGCCACTTTAACAACGAACAGTCAAAGAGATATCCATAAACTTGGTTTCCCTCATCTTTTACTAGAACTAACTGCCAGAGTAAATCCCACTATATATTCATTTTATTATTTCAATCTGGTGCACCTGGAAAGAGGGCCAGAATAGCACAGTGTAACTCTAAAATCCTTTGTCAGCATACCTATCCAAATACTGATCTATGGAGTAAGCCAGAGACTTTGGACAATAGAGACTGGGGTGAGTCAGTCAAGAAAGGGTGAAATACTAGAGTGATATACGTTTTTAAACAGCACCAGAGAGCCAAATGTGTGCAGAGTTCTTAGCGATCAGATCAGATTCTAGCATTCCATGAATGAGTGCATGTTGCTTTTCTAAGATAAAACAGGCAGAGCAAGAGAAGTTTCAAGAAATAAGGAATTACTGGAAATAAGGACCAACTACGGCAGGCCAAAAATGGAACAAAACTAGAGATGGGAACACAGGCTAGGATCCATTGTTAGTAGGGAGGGACTGCTGTGATGCGTTTTTGGAAGCAAGGATATTCACCCCATCAGGTCCCAAGGAAGAAAGAGACTGGCGTTGTCATCCTATCTGTTCCGGCAGAGCTACTGGAACATTTTATGAGAAGCAAGTGGGGCATGTTCTTGCTAAGCTGCTTGTCAGTTCCAGTAATCTCACTATAAAATATTCTACCCAGTGTGTTATCTATAGTGTTGCTTTATGCTTGGCAAAAAAACAATTATAAGTAGTATTTGCGTGTGTTGGCTATTTAAGCCTACAATCATATGCACCACATAGAACTCAGTAGGACTTCTGAGCAGACATGGATAGGATTGTGTTGCTTTGTTTCCCCCCCATAACCATCAGCCATTGGAGACTGCTGAATAAAGGTTTCAGTTTTTAAGGTAAAATTTAAAAATAAGATTTCCTTATAGTTTTCTAGTACAGTGGTACCTCGGGTTACATACGCTTCAGGTTACAGATTCCGCTAACCCAGAAATAGTACCTCGGGTTAAGAACTTTGCTTCAGGATGAGAACAGAAATTGTGCTGCGGCGGCACAGCAGCAGGAGGCCCCATTAGCTAAAATGGTGCTTCAGATTAAGAACAGTTTCAGGTTAAGAACAGACCTCTGGAATGAATTAAGTACCTAACCCGAGGTACCACTGTATTACTATTTAAAATCAAACCCTCAAGATTTTCCTTAGCTTACAACTGCTGGAAGTGCTATATAGCTTTCTTCCAAAGGGGCAGTTAAGTTAGTAACTAGCGACACTTTAAAAGGGAAAGGTTTACCACCATGGCATAAGATAGCAGTTTTTAACCAGTGTGCCTTGGCACCCTGGGGTGCCTTGAATGAGGGTCAGGGGTGCCACAGCCAACACTGGCCTCTGTCCCTCTTTCATTCCCTCCCTCCTCTGATGCCCTCTCTTGTCTCTGCCTCCCAAAGGTTTGCACAGCTGTTTATTGCAGCAGCCCTGGCTATAAGCTTCACAGGCGAATGGTGCCTCTGGAAGGCTCCTCTCTTTGGGGTGGGGTGGGGCAGCTCAGAGACCAGGGGTGGCAGCAGCAGCTACGCAGAGGACTCCCAAGGAGAGGAGGCTGAGGGAAGACTCCACAAGGGAGGGTATTTGAAAAGGGTGAGAGGCTGCCAGCTCTGTAGACAAGGGGTGACATAACTGGGCTCCTGAGCCCCACAGGGGTGCCGCAGAAAGAATGTAGTTGGTTAAGGGAGCCGTTGAAGGTTGAAAACACCTGGCATAAGCTTTCATGGGTCCCCCTTAGCTTTCTTTTGCAGGTGGCTGTGCAATGAGGGCTGTTGCTGCAATCACATTGAAGCCACAAACCCTGGTGTACAGAGGCTCTCTCCATTAATAATAGACAACACATCCATGTTTGGGAGAGACAAGAACTCCAGACACATGCTGAGAACTAACTGTGCTCCTGATCCAACTGAACATGCCTTTGCTTGGCCATTGCAAGCACACACACCTCAATTTGGTCATTTATTAGCACTGGAAGAGACCTAGGTCTCCCTTCCATCTGGTACTGTCACACCAGTAAACTGATCAGAGTGCATACACAACCATGTACTGTATGTAACAACTATTCTTGTACCCAAATGTAAACAAGTTTAAGAACAAAGTGACCCAATCACATTTGCTGTCACTGATAATAGTGTTTTATATGTTGTGGATGGGGGGGGGTGTGTCAGTCTGAATGATACCCATGAATCCCTTCCAAACCTGTGACCGTGTGTATATTAGTTTAGACTTTAGAATCTGTAAGAGGAACCTGCTGAACCAGTCAGACCAGTTTATTTGTAAGATAATGAATGGCCTGGTGCATTTAACAATATCTTGCTATCTATACCATTATACTTTAATACCTGTAGTGGGGGGGGGGGGGGAGACTTCACAGCCACATTTCCCATCTCTGAACAGATATGTATGTCTGTTTATTTATTTCATAAAATGTATACACTGCTTAACTCTAAAAAAAAACAACAACAACAACCCTCAAAGCAGTTTACAAAAATATAAAACAATAAACTTGTGAATAACAATTTGTGGACAACATACATTTGATACATTTTATACATTTGATGAAATAAGCTCTAGTCTACAAAACCTTGTTATCCAATAAATGTATTGGTTGTTAAGGTGCTACAATACTCTTTCTTGGTTTTTATATAATCTTCTGTATTCTGATCATGCTTCCTGAAGTTCAGCACATCTCTCTGTATTGTCAAGTTAAGCTGCTCAATACTACAGAAAAATCTGTCCAGAAACCTACAATAGAGTATAGTCTTGTCAAATGTGTCTTTAAAAAACCCAACAACCTTACAGATCAATCAATGAAGGCACAGGGGAGCTGGTGGGGAAGCTCAAAGACACACAAGAAATGAGAAGCTTTCAGCTGAGATGGTGAGCTGATAAGAGAAATATCCAAGAAATCTGTTTCAGACCATAAGACAACACAGGCAAGCAGAAGCAGTAAAAAAATTATTTGAGACATAATTGTGTAACCTGAATTGTGCAACCAGTGTGTGACTGCAACTATTTCAGGGTGGAATTCAAACTAGAGGTGCTTAGAAAAGCTGGGACTGCAGAAAGAAGCCTCAACAGAGGAGAGAGTATAAATTGTCTTTCCTGCCCTCTCCATGGCTGCTACCATCACAGACAGCTATTGAATCTGGGTGGGGAAGGGAAGACTAAAATCCCTCTGTTATGTACTGAGTTGAATATGATCCAAACTGCAGCAGTCTGATTGGTCCTAGAACAATAGGATTCAGAATGCAGCAGTCTGATTGGTCCTAGAACAATGCAGCAGTATGATTGGTTGGCAGGAACCACCCAATCATGCTCCAGATAGAAATGAATCCACAACCTGATTGGCTTACAGTAGAATTCTGGAATTAGCCAATCATGTGCAGCCCATTGTGTAAATAATGTATATAAAGCAGATACTTTGAGGGGACTTCCATTCGTTCCTCCTCACCACTATGAGCTGAATAAAGAGCATGAAATCACTTTGCGACTCTGAGTATATTTCACCCTCAGAGGAGAAAAGGGCATGGATAAGTAGAAATGACTATGAAGGGGTAAAACTAGCTTGGTAAGACAGGACAAGGACCAGACTGGTAAAAGCAAAGTGAAGAAGGCAGAATAGTCTTTTTTGAGTGTAGTAGGGGATTGAGCTGTGTTTCAGCCATGCCTTTTGTCCCAGAAGCCCTGCTCCCCTCCTCTTAATTGTAAGGATGTGGGGCCAGCCAAACTGGTGCAGTTATTCAGTCAGGGTTGATGGAACACCACTCTGTGCATGCTGGAAACAGCTGCCTTTCTTAGCACATCACCATCTAGGATTCAGGCACGACACAAATTAAGTTTGAGGAGTGTGAAATTCGCAAGGGGGAGCACAAACTATGATCTCCCTATAGTGTGAAGAAGGTGGGAAGTTTTTAAGAGTGAAGGCTGGCTCAAAAACAAGATACCGGTAATGCTGGAGAAACATTGAATGGGCCTGTTCTTCACAACAAGTTATAAAATGGTGGTAACATTGGAACTTCCCTGCCTCCTAGTGGAGAAGGGACAGTGTTCCTAAGTCATTCATGGTAAAAGAGAGGGATGCAGAAGTGAAATATTGCATCATAGCTCCAGAATGGAAAACAGATGATTTTAATAGGCAATTGTGTTTAATTAATTAATTAATTTAAGGGTGTCTCATTAGATGACACCATCAGCCTCTTTATTAGCCCATTATTATCCAGCTCTACCTGTTAGTACATTTGCCAACATTTTGATCAAAACCCCATTGCTTCTTTGGGAAACTACAATTTGATTTACAAGATAAATAAAATGTGTAATTGACTCAAGTTGCACCAATATCCAGGCAAATTGCATAAACTGAGACAAACCAGATGTGAATATATGGTCTATTCTAACACTTAAATGCCAGGACTGATTTAATAATTAGTTGGGATTCCCCCCCCCCCAAAGTCTCTAGCTATATTTTGCTGTCTGCTGGGTTGCACCACTTGATGACTCACTCTGAAAATATGATAGATACTTTGCTTTCTAGCTCTTGACCAATCTGTGCACCCTGGCTGACACCATAAGGCAGAGATGTCCAACTTCCAAGAGACTGCTATCTACTCCCACTATAAAAACATGACCAAATTTGTTGAGCTTTTTTTGGGGAGCCTACACCAAAGTTGTTGAGCTTTTGCTTTTGTTTTTTGGGCGTGGGGATCCGTCAGGATCACACAATCGACTGGCATCAACCAGGAACACCCTGCCATAAGGGATCCACCAAGTCAAGCAGCTGCCATTTTCACTTTGCACAGTATGGATAGAGCAGTGTGATAAAAGACATCCAGTGTGCTGTAGTGGTTAGTGGATGTTCAGTACAAAACATCTGGAGGGCAACAGGTTGGGAAAGGCTGGGTCATAATCTTGGATGATGAGTGGAAAGACTATGAGTTGTATCCAGTGACATCATCGCACAGAGAAGAGAACTTCTGCTCACTCAACAGAATTCCCTTCCCTCTCTTCCCCATGCCCATCCCATAACCCCAAATCTGCTCTGGGAGTCCCTCCAATCCACCAGAGAAGATATGTTTCTCTGTGTTTGTGTGTATGTGTGCAGACTGAACACGGAGAGAAGAGGGAGGGGAAACTTTATTGCATGAGTGGGCATTATTCCACTCATGCAGTGACTTCATTGGATTCAACTTGGCGAGCTTCGTCCATAAAGCTCACTGGGTGACCTTGGGTCAGTCATTGTCTCTTAGCTTTGCGTACCTCACAGGCTTTTTTGAGCCTCAAATGGGAGGAGAGGGCCATGTTTCCTGCTCCAAGCTCCCTAGGGCAGCCTTTCTCAACCTGTGGGTCCCAAGATGTTGTTGAACTACAACTCCCATCACCCCTAGCTAGCAAGGCCAGAGTTCAGGGATGATGGGAGTTGTAGTCCAACAACATCTGGGGACCCGCAGGTTGAGAACTGCTGCGAGGGATATAAGACGACTTCTTGTTGTTGATAAAATATGTGATTTGGCAGGCAGCCCTGCTAAACGCAGAAAGAAGCCAGTGATGTGGCCTCCTGACTGTGGCAGACGCACACCATAAGTTCACCTCACAGCACACTTTTGGCTGGCATGTGAACTTTTAGTTCAAGTGCCCTCAGCTGTTCTTCATTTGTCTTCTTAAAAGCCATTATTCTTATGAATTGCTTTGATCGTGGAGCGGCAGTTATTTAAATATTTATGGCCATTTTGCTCCAGTACTGAGCAGAAAACACTAGAGGGCAGTTTAATATATGGACGGAAGCCAGTCAGCTGAATGTTTATCTATGTTAGAAAAATATAAATGTTCTTTTAAGGGTTTTAAACAATTGGAGGCATTGGCACCCCAGAATCATTTCTCTGGCATCAACTGTAGCCTTCAAATGGAAACAAGCAATTGACTGTTTTCTGAAGCTCATTTGAGAGCTAGTATTTTTCAGAAGACAGTGCTGAGTGGCACAGCGTGTGATTCTCCTTAGGCCTTGAAAGAATTATTAATATATATATATATGTATATATATATATATATATGCAGGTTTTGGTGTCCTCGGGTGTCTTCCCGTGTAAAAGTTGGGGTGTCTAGGCGACGTTTCGACGAGGTCTCACTCGTCATCTTCAGGCTGGTGCTTTCGGCTTCTTGTTACTGGAACAGAGCGGGATCTCAATGTTTGAGTTCCTATAAATACTGTAGAGGGGGTGTGGTGTCTAGCCTCCAATGTTCTGGGCAGAGAGGAAGTTCCCAGGCTAGTGTGCCTTTTCTTCTTTTGTTCCTTAATTACTTGAGAGATACCTTGAGTGATTTCTTGAGTGATATCCTGAGTACCACTTAGGTGGGTCATTAGGTGTGGATTAGTTGCTAAAGTCTTTGTGTCTTGACCTCTTGAACTTTGTGAAGAGTTTTCCTGAGAAGATGGCTGTATTGCACTTAGTTGTGCTTTGGCTTGGCTTCGTGTATAGGGGCGAGCTGTGGTTTTGTGGCTTGTGTCAGCCAGATCTGTGTAGGGATTGCAGGGGGGTGCAGCATCCGGAGGTGCCACCATGGATTGGCTACTGGATGGTGTCAGTAATTCATCTGTGGAGAGGGTCTGGGTTTGGGTCTGGTGTGGTTGATTGGTGTTGGCGTTCTGTGTGCCTCTGGATCTGGTGTCAGTTTTTGTGGGGAGGGCTAATTTCCAGATGTCTGGCAAGCGGGATGTGTCGTCACGCTTGTTCATGTTGTGAGGGTGTTTCTCTATCTCGATGGCTTCCATGATTATTCTCTTGTGGTGATGTTCCGTGTTAAAGAGCAATTTGGAATCTGCAAAATTAATTTCGTGTCCTGTTTCTTTCATGTGTTGGAAAAGAGAGGAAGTTTTTTCTTCTTTTTTGACGGCATTCTTGTGTTCTGCGATACGTGCATTTATTCGTCTGTTTGTTTGTCCAATGTACGTGGCTGGGCAGACTTTGTAGGGTATTTCATAGATCCCTTGGTTTTCCAACTGGATTTTATCCTTGGGGTTTCTGAGGATATTGGCTATTTTTTGGTTGGTGCAAAAGGCTGTTTTGATATTGTGTTTATGGAGGATTTTGCTAATTTTATCTGTAGTGCCCTTGATATAAGGAAGGAGGGCCATGCCATTGTTTTCTTCTGTGTCTTGGTTTTTGGGGGGTGTTTCCTTTTGGATTAGTTTCGTAATCCTGTTTTGCTGGTATCCATTGGCAATTAACACATTTGAGAGATTCTGTAACTCAGTTGTCAAGTGGTCTTTGTCAGCCAGGCGTTTGGTTCTGGAGATGAGAGTCTTGGCTACGGAGTTTATTTGTGCAGGGTGGTGGTGTGATTGTGCATGTAAGTAGCGGTTGGTGTGTGTTTTTTTCTGGTAGATAGTGTGTCCTAGGGAGCCATCAGGTTTTTTGTAGATTAGGACGTCAAGGAAGGGAAGTTGGTTGTTGGCTTCTATTTCCATAGTGAATTGTATTTTGGGGTGTAAGTTGTTGAGATGTGTGAGGAAGCTATCCAGTTTTTCCTTCCCGTGTGGCCAAATTACAATTACTAGCCTAACCAAATTCAACCCAGATGAAGCCAGTAAAATCAGACTTGAAGTCACCAACATCCTCTGCTCCAGCAAACCACCCAGAAGCAATTTACACAAAGAAGAACAGAAAGCACTCACCAACCTGAGGAAAGACAACAACATAATCATTCTCCCAGCAGACAAAGGTAATGCCACAGTGGTGATGAACACATCGGACTACCAAGCAAAACTATCAAAGCTACTCCAAGATCCTGCCTACAAACCTATAAAAACAGATCCCACCACCTATCTGGAAAAAACCACCAAATCCAAAATAAAAGCCTCTCCTATCAGTGAAGAAATCCAGCTAAGAATCATCCCCAGAGAAAAATCATCCAGATGCCCCAAACTCTACGGCCTCCCCAAGATACACAAAGAAGGAACACCACTCAGACCAATAGTCAGCTCCATAGGCTCACCTCTACAAAATCTCGCTAAATTTCTCGCCAAGCAACTTCAGCCCTATGCAGAATCCATCTCTTCACACGTACCAAACTCCTTCCAGTTCATAGAAACAATAAAGAAGCAAAACCTACATCCTAATGACCTACTTGTGAGCTTCGATGTTGTATCTCTCTTCACACAAGTGCCCATTAATGAAGCCTTGACAGCTATTCAAAACAAATACAATCCCCCCGAATACATCTTGGACCTGACCAACCACTGCCTAACCAACACGTACTTCATCCACAATGGACAAAGATACAAACAGATAGAAGGAGCACCTATGGGATCACCCCTCTCACCGGTCATCGCAAACCTGTACATGGAACACTTTGAAACCAATGCTTTAGACAAGTCAGAACACAAACCCAAACTTTGGCTCAGATATGTTGACGACACCTTTGTAATTTGGCCACACGGGAAGGAAAAACTGGATAGCTTCCTCACACATCTCAACAACTTACACCCCAAAATACAATTCACTATGGAAATAGAAGCCAACAACCAACTTCCCTTCCTTGACGTCCTAATCTACAAAAAACCTGATGGCTCCCTAGGACACACTATCTACCAGAAAAAAACACACACCAACCGCTACTTACATGCACAATCACACCACCACCCTGCACAAATAAACTCCGTAGCCAAGACTCTCATCTCCAGAACCAAACGCCTGGCTGACAAAGACCACTTGACAACTGAGTTACAGAATCTCTCAAATGTGTTAATTGCCAATGGATACCAGCAAAACAGGATTACGAAGCTAATCCAAAAGGAAACACCCCCCAAAAACCAAGACACAGAAGAAAACAATGGCATGGCCCTCCTTCCTTATATCAAGGGCACTACAGATAAAATTAGCAAAATCCTCCATAAACACAATATCAAAACAGCCTTTTGCACCAACCAAAAAATAGCCAATATCCTCAGAAACCCCAAGGATAAAATCCAGTTGGAAAACCAAGGGATCTATGAAATACCCTGCAAAGTCTGCCCAGCCACGTACATTGGACAAACAAACAGACGAATAAATGCACGTATCGCAGAACACAAGAATGCCGTCAAAAAAGAAGAAAAAACTTCCTCTCTTTTCCAACACATGAAAGAAACAGGACACGAAATTAATTTTGCAGATTCCAAATTGCTCTTTAACACGGAACATCACCACAAGAGAATAATCATGGAAGCCATCGAGATAGAGAAACACCCTCACAACATGAACAAGCGTGACGACACATCCCGCTTGCCAGACATCTGGAAATTAGCCCTCCCCACAAAAACTGACACCAGATCCAGAGGCACACAGAACGCCAACACCAATCAACCACACCAGACCCAAACCCAGACCCTCTCCACAGATGAATTACTGACACCATCCAGTAGCCAATCCATGGTGGCACCTCCGGATGCTGCACCCCCCTGCAATCCCTACACAGATCTGGCTGACACAAGCCACAAAACCACAGCTCGCCCCTATACACGAAGCCAAGCCAAAGCACAACTAAGTGCAATACAGCCATCTTCTCAGGAAAACTCTTCACAAAGTTCAAGAGGTCAAGACACAAAGACTTTAGCAACTAATCCACACCTAATGACCCACCTAAGTGGTACTCAAGATATCACTCAAGAAATCACTCAAGGTATCTCTCAAGTAATTAAGGAACAAAAGAAGAAAAGGCACACTAGCCTGGGAACTTCCTCTCTGCCCAGAACATTGGAGGCTAGACACTACACCCCCTCTACAGTATTTATAGGAACTCAAACATTGAGATCCCGCTCTGTTCCAGTAACAAGAAGCCGAAAGCACCAGCCTGAAGATGACGAGTGAGACCTCGTCGAAACGTCGCCTAGACACCCCAACTTTTACACGGGAAGACACCCGAGGACACCAAAACCTGCATTCCTGTACCCGTGAAAATCTACGAAAGCATATATATATATATATATATATATATATATATATATATATATAGAACTTATTATCCCACTCTTCCTCCCAAAGGAGTTTAGGGCAATATACACACCCACAAGTAAAAACAAAAACACAAAATCTAAAACAGTTAAATCATTTAAGAAATAGTTACAGTTACAGTTAAACACACGATTACATCCAGTGATTTCAGAGTTGCCATGAATAGTATTATTCAGCCACCAGGCAATATTTAGGTCTATTGGCTGTGCATGCATGGCCATCATGTGTGTGTGGTAATCGTTATGTATAGATACAAGTTCAGAAGTAATTATTATTTAAATAAAAATTCAAGACATCTCATCTTAGTGGGGAAGAGTGCACCCAAAGTGGCTGCTCAGTCTGCTGAATGTAGATGGTGTCCTGAGTTAGCTTTTGTTTACCCTGTTTATTTCTGTGAGTACAAAAGTGTCAGACCTGGCTTTTTCTTTGGAGTCAGTGCAGATGGTTCTTTGAGTAAGGCAAAGGGTAGCAAACAAAGATCAGGAAGAAGAATTCCCTTGTTACGCAAGAGAGCTAACTTAAAGCAGAAGCTTTTATAGAAGTCGGGCACTATCACCTGGCCAGGCCTGCTGTATCATGTTGCTGTTCAAGAGGCTTGTTTAGTTCTTTGTTGTCCTCCTTTGGCCAAAGTTGGGTATTGGTATACAGGCTGGATCCTGATTTAATCTGTCTCAGGCTCCATATTCAGGACCTACTCCCTATGGAGCCTTGTAGCCTTGGGACTGGTAGGGCAAAGGCAGGGAGGCCAACCAGAGCCAACTAATTCTGATTTTGTCTCCATCCTCCTATTGGCTGAACTCTACAAAGGCTAAGGTGGAGGGTGCTGACAGACAGTACCGCATGGGGACAAGTTGTAAGGAAGGAGGCAGGTGGGAGCTGGCTGAAGGTGGATTGTGCTTGGTGGAGGGATGCCTCGTTTGTCCTGATGGACCAGCTTTCACTGCCTCCTCCACACTTGATATGGGTTGCAACCTCGATAAACCCTTTGAATTCACTTGCCACAATGAATTCACTTGCCACAGTGGCAGATGCTTACATCTTAAGCCCTGTGTGACCTCCCCGCATGCATACTGATGGGCGTTATAGAAACATGTGTTCTTTAGAAGGTAGGGAAATGGTGTGTGTGTGTTTCAGTGTCAGTATTTCTAATAAGAAATGAGACAGGAGGTGTGGTAGTGTAAATATTTCTCACTCCATGGTGTGAACCTGCAATCCTACACAGTGCCACTAGCATATAATGACTGGGCTTACTGATCATCCTGTTTTAAATATTTCTCTATTAAAAGCAATGAAGAACAATTGTTGTTCTAACGCTAAAGAAAATGAAGAAAGGAGTCATGGGTATGATTTTCAAGGGAAATCTAGTCCAGCTTCTTGTTCTCACAATGGCCGGTCGGATGCCAAATGGGAAGCCTGCAAGCAGAACCCGAGTAGGAGAGCACTCATCCCACATGTGATTCCCAGCGACTGGTAAATTCAGACTAGGTATACTGTCTCCAACAGCGGAGGTAGAAAAGGAAGGATGGCATTAAACTTCTGTCTAATTGTTGGAAGGTTTTATCTCTTTAATATAGTGTATAAACCTTTATGCAAAAATCCTGAACTAGAATGCTGAACCTTAACAGATACTGTGCAATCTGTGTTTACTACTTTGAGCAAATCACTGTATCAGGTCCTGCAAAACAACTGTCGGTCTGCATGCACCCTCAGGGCCTATTTCATCTGATTAAGGATTCCAAGAGAGAACACAACTCTTTTGTGAAATCATTAAAGCACTGATGTTTTATGAAGTCTTCCCATCTGATTGAAGCACAAGGGAACTTGCACTAGTGGATATTATTGGCTGTAAATTAAGGGACAGTGACAGACCCAGAGACAGGAATGAAAATGGTTGGAAAAGTGCCAGGTTTGAAAGCTGAGTTTAGATGTGAAACTCTTTTGCGGTATCGGTTCATTCTGCCTAGAGGAAGAATGCAGTGTGGAAATCTCATCTTTGAAAACAGACATTGATGTTTGTGTGCAATTTCTATGCCCCATTTGTCTGGAGGGAGGAAAGAACAGTTCCAGGGGAAGTGGTTGCTCTACAGCAGATGCTGTTGGGCTTTCAACTTCCTCCAGCCCTAGCCAACTTGGCCAATTGTTGGGCTACAGGGGAGTCCAGCAGCATCTGGAGGCTCCAAGGTTTCCCCATGCTTGCTGTCCATCATTCTGTTCTTTCCATAATGGAGTGAGTTGGATGATAGAAACTGATAGCTCTTGACTATGAGTTTTTATTGAACAATTCATGCATAAATAAAGGCTTGGCAGCATAATTACTCCGCATCACACAGCCAGTGCCTAATATACTTTTATGTTTAATCACAGTAGGTTTTCGTTCAGTGGCTATTGTTTTAAAATACATACCCAGTGCTTTATGGAATGTTGTTGTTGTTTTGCAATAAGGATTTAATCACTTCAATTTCCAATCTACAGTGTTTTCAAAATACTCAGTACAACTACTGTATAGTTGACATATGATGTTGTGGAATAACTTCTTAGAAATAAAAGCCATCTTAACAGATGTTGGATAATGGTAATTCACTCTTTTGCAATAAACATCCAAAAAGCAAATTAAGGTAGACAAAGGATTGAGGTTATGTAATCAAGTAATCAAGGTCAGAATTTCTCTAAAGCCTGCTGGTTCTTTTCTCTTCTTTCTCCTTCTGTCTTCTTCAGAAGCAATATGCCTTTAAACTGCCATTTCCCATTCCAGCTGCAGAATTATGCCCTTGCAATGCACCTGTAGAAGCCAGTTTCCCACAGTATGTGGACAAAGAAACTGTGTGGCGGGAAGAGCGAATGGTAGATTCCAGCATCACCACCCCGCTATTGCCGTTCCACCCTAGTTGTGAATTTACAGCACAGAGAAGCAGTTCCTAAATAATGTGTGAAGAAGGCTTGAACTCACATCCCTAACTAGAACTCTTATTACACCGTCACAAACTCTGGGTCACATGATCAAAGAGTACCTCTTTTATACAGGTTCTGCTTACAAGAAAGCAGAATGTATAGCCTGCAAAAGAGAGTTCCCCCTGCTAACAGCAGCCCTATCAGATCAGTAGCTAGTCAAAAGGTCATCATAACAGAAAAATAGGTAAGCCAGCCTGAGAGAGATGGATTTAGGGGAAACCAGTGAAGCTCATGATTGATCAGGAATTTCAGTAAATATGGGCCAGATTCAAGCCTAACAATTCATGCATTGTATCAGGAACATGTGTTGGCTTTTTAGGCACAGATTGTTGGGCATATGCCTTCGTTGATAGCAATAGAAGCTCTGTCACTGCCTTAAATTTGGGTAAGAACTTTTCTGTGATCTGAAGTGGGTCATCCCATCAATAAAAGAAAGGAGTGAGTTTCTTAGCAGCTAAGATTAGCAGTGGTATTAAATGAAGAAAAGTGAAAAACCCTCCTTGCTAAGAACAATTAAGGTTGTAGCCGTTAGCTTAGTTGGTAGAGCATGAGACTTTTAATCTCAGAGTCGAGGGTTTGATCCCCACGTTGGGCAAAGATTCCTGCAGTGCAGAGATTGGGCTAGATGACCCTCATGGTGCCTTCAAACTCTACGATTTTATGAGTCTATTATCACACTTGAATATGTGTGTGTGTGTATGCTGACTCTTCGAATTCCTATTTCTGGCTTCAGAAAAAATCATTTTGAAAGTGCACAGAATTAGTTGCTGACCCTGTCAAAACAAAACGGAGTCTGCTGAACAGAAGGAAGTATTTCATATTATTATTATTATTATTATTATTATTATTATTATTATTATTATTTTATTTTGTCTTGGTGTCATGCAGCTGTTCTGCAGTCTTGCTTAGCAGCATTTGTTTGGCTGTGTTACCTAAGAAATCCACAAGGTGGTGGTGTTCATTAACATGCTGCGATATTCTAGTCCTTGCCACCCTCCAAATACCTCAATTGTTCTTTGTTAGCAACATTCTGCCAAAAGGAAATGCAAGCCTTCTGCAGTTTTTGTACCAAGCAAAAGAAAACAAACCATCTATATTTCATTACTGTTTTAATGTGGAATAGCAACTTTTTAACAAGGGAGAGAGTGTGTGTGTGTGTGTGTGTATATATATATATATATATATGGAAAATCTATTGTGCCTGAAATGAATTAACCAATTTGTAAACATGACACTTCCTGCATCTTCATCTTTAAAACATTAGCCCGTAGGGCAAATGATTAGCATTTTCCCTTGACATTGGCATCGATACCTTAGCTGACTTGGCTGAGCCAATAAATGCTTTGGCTCTTGCAAGAAGTTCATTTTAATGGCTGAACCCTGTTAGAAAGGACTCGGTGCTGCTGAGGGGAGCTGGAAGTGTGGAGAGCCCATTAATGTGCACACAATATATTGGCAGCTCATTTAATAAGGCAAACAAACAAGGCTACCTTTAATCGCAAGAGCTGGCCTAGAGAGGCTGCGGCAAGCGAGCAAAACCCCCGCTGTGAAAATGTTTTCAGAAATGTGCTCTGAACAGAAACATTACTATGACTTGTCAATATTGCTCTTTCAGGGAAAATAACAGCATTCATGCATTTTGTATAAGGAAGGCAGATCAAACAGATGATCAAAGCCATTTTATTATGTATAAGCTCTCCTCCTGCGTTGTTTTTAATGTCAGATGCTTAGGCATTCAAGAATGGGCTCATTTGCCCATGGTTATGACCAATGGCAACTTTCTATACTGCCAAGGAAACAGCCAAGTCCTTTATAGGTTGTGATTTCTCTTTCGCATCCATTCAAGTAAGTGAGAATCTTTTCCAGTGGCTTTGGTTTGGGGTTTTTGAAACATGGACTGAAGATACAGCAGAATATTATGCATTTCTATTAAGAAGTAAGCCTCACTGATGGACTTACTCCTGGGTAAGTATATGCAGGATTGCAGTCCTAGTCATCCTTCCTTTCACCTGTTGACATTCCATAGTTTTAAAGTGACAACATCTTTATCCCATGATCTCTCCACAGACAGGAGACTTTTTCTGTGTTTCTTTGGATCGGATGTCTAGGCTGAGTTGTTTCTGACAGTTTTATGCTGGCACAAAGAGATTCTTTCTTTCTTTCTTTCTTTCTTTCTTTCTTAAAAAGGTCCCATGCATTGTGAGAAATATCTAGAAGAGCACTTCCCAAAATGAATGCAGTGCTGAAACCTGGAGTGGTCCCAGTGCCCTCTGCTGTATGTTCTCCACGGCACAAAGTCAGCAATACGCAGACAGTCATTTGCTGCACCAGCACATGCCTAGTCAGCGTTCCATCCGGCCTATTGCAAGAGTCTGCTTGAAAAGCAAAGCCTTGTTTTACCTCTGAAGCATGGCAGTTTCCATGCTTTTGAGAGCGGCAGCCACACAGCAGTGAATGTTAGGGCCTTTCGAGATACCGCTTCCTCTGTGGCGAAGGTTTTGCTGCATGCAATGGCACACGAGGGGAGAATAATGTTTGCAAGAACCTTGCCATGTGTACAGCCCCCTGTGCTGAACTGCAGTAATGGGGCGCATCAAACACCTGCTTGCTGGTTCTGTCTGCCTTGGTACTACCAGCATGAGCGTGCAGCTGCTGTCACATGGGCTAGAGCTGCACACATTGGATCAGGGTTCTCCCAGCTTCTGGTGCCACTGCAAATAAGGGCTTACCCGTGGTCTATGTGAGGGCAAAATGAAGTTTTAAACTTCGATTCTGTTTGATCTTTGTGGTTGGGACAGCTTGCTTGTAGAGTCTATTCAACCCAACAGCAAAAAGTAGGGTACATATTTCATTTTTGTAGTTCCCCTGGAAAAGGAGAGCTGGGTAGAAAAATCAGCTGGGTTTTTGCATGCATTCCAAGTGGCTGGAAACTCCTGCCAAAGATTAGTGGATTCGGTTAAACAGTATGGGAAGGTATCCTAAGGCCCTAAAATTTCAAGGTGAAATGTGGTCCTTTCATTTCATTTATGTTTAAGTGGTATTCAAATTTTGGTAAATACATAGTTTTTTTTCTTAGTGGCTCAGATCTTACACATTGTATTCCTGATAGCCCTATTTGAGTGTTCTGGTCATGTGTAAACCCTATACACAAGTCAGCATGAGGGCATCAAGCTCTGTCCCCACATTGCCATCTCCCCAGTTGCCCTGCTCACATGTAGAGTTTGCACAAAAGCAAAGACCTGGATAGGATTTATGTCCACTTGTGGCTCAAATATCAACTCTCTCATGCTATCAGTGTACAGTCATACCTCGGGTTAAATATGCTTCAGGTTGAGCGTTTTCAGGTTACGCTCTGTGGCGACCCGGAAATAATGGAATGTGTTACTTCTGGGTTTCACCGCCCGCCCATGCGCAGATGCACAAAATGACGTCACGCGCATGCGGGTTGCTTTTGCTTCAGGATGCGAACGGGGCTCCAGAACGGATCCCGTTCGCATCCAGAGGTACCACATTACACATTTTGTGCAACAATGGGATGTGGAGAGGCTTTCCCCCCTCATTTGCCCCTAAATTGTGGCATACACCCATGAATAAACATTTGGAGGGAAGTAAAAATACATTTTTTGGCCGAATTTATAGTGGTTCAGGGAGGCACACATTATGCATGACAGTAAAGCAATTAAACAAAATATTCCCCCCCAAAAAAATATTTATATTGATTCAGTGTGATAATATATTCTGCTGTCAACTTACTATGTGGTTTAATAGCTGCAGCCCAGAATTTAGCTGTTTTTCTTTTCTCAAAATAAACCTGGTATCTATTAACATTAGGTTTTTCATTTAAAGCTTCCTGGGAAACTTAAATCAGTGGTCAGATAAATGCTTCACATAATGCACAGTAAAAAAAATTGCATTGGGGAAAAAATACACAAATCAAATTTTCCAGTTCTTCAGACCTGCATGGACATTGACATCCAGGAGCACAAATGGTTCAGATAATTTATCTTCTAGCATCACACATGTCTTCATCTAATTGTAAAAATGATCTCTGTGCTGTTGTCCTTTTTAAAAAAAAAACCAAAAAACCATGACACGCCCTGATATCCAGGAAAAGAGAAGTATAGAAAGCCAAATGGGATTAAATACAATTCCTGCTACTGTGCATGAGAATTCCGTAATGCAGGCTGTGTAATGCAGCATGAGCTCTAATTAGTTTCTGGCTATAAACAGGCACCTATGAATGTCATCACAATGTGCCATTGGAGACTGAAATCAAACCCTACAGTTGGCAGAGGTCCCTGTCCTCTGAGGTGAAAGTGATTCTGCACTGGAGGCAGAGCTGTGCGCTTTAAACGCTATCCAGCAGAGGGCCAGAGCACTAAAGTACTGCAATCAGGTTGCTATTTGTATGGCTCCTGTAGTTTCTGTACCGGTCGATGCTTTCAGTGTTTGAAACAGTAATGCACGTATAAAAACTTATTGCAGAGAGGGAGGTTAAAATGCCTTTTGCCATTACGATTGCATAAAACTACTTGTAGGGGATGGAAAACCTTTTGTCTGACTTACCAAGCCCCTGAGTTATAAAAAGGGCTTGGCTTTATTAATCTCTAAAAGGTAAAGGTAAAGGACCCCTGACAGTTAAGTCCAGTCGCGAACGACTCTGGGGTTGCGGTGCTCATCTCGCTTTACTGGCGCCGACGTTTGTCCGCAGACAGTTTTTCCAGGTCATGTGGCCAGTATGATTAAGCTGCTTCTGGCAAAACCAGAGCAGCGGATGGAAACGCTGTTTACCTTCCCACGGGAGCGGTACCTATTTATCTACTTGCACTTGGATGTGCTTTTGAACTGCTAGGTTGGCAGGAGCTGGGACCAAGCAACGGGAGCTCACCTCATTGCGGGGATTCGAACCACCGACCTTCCGATCAGCAAGCCCTAGGCTCATTGGTTTAGACTACAGAGCCACCCGCACCCCACCTTCTTAATCTCTGGCTTTCCCCAAATCTCCCAGAAACGATTGTTAGAATCTGATGTTCAATAAGCAGCTGTGGGCACAGCTAAAAGCCGTATTCCTATCCTAAAACTGGCACCTGAAGATATCTGGAAAAGCTACTAATACCAGTTTCACAAAAATATTGATTCAGTTGACAAGAATGCAGGAAAGGCTTGCTTGTAAAATTGTAGGAATTCATCCCTAATGCTGTGGCCTTCTAGATGCTGGTGGACTCCCAACTCCCATCATCTCTGATCACTGGGCCACACCATCTGGGGCTAATGGGACTTGGGAGTCCATCAACGAATGGAGGTCACAGTTTCCCCAACCCTGATCTAAGGGATGTGTCCTTCAATGTGTATTATCCTACATGCTTTTGTGACAATGATTACTGTATGCTGCATTTTACAGAAGAGCAGAAGCAAAAGACAGGTCTCTTGTCTTACAAATATACTTGTGGACCAGGTGTGGGGCACCTTTGGCGCTCCAGATGCTGTTGATGTGGCTACTGTCCATGCTTGCTGGGGCTGATGCGAGTTCTCGTCCAGAAACATCTGGGGGCTGTGGAGGGCAGAGAAAGGAATGATAGGAAGAGTAGGCAGAGGCAACCTGACAGGCTTATGTTTCTTTTTTGGCCACATTTTCTTTCTTTGACACTACATGTATTTATCTAGAATGAAATGCTTTCCCATTAAACTAAGAAAAAACATCAGCACAATTTTGCTAACATTTTGTAATGTTGAGCATTTTTAACTCCCAGTTTCAATTCTCCCTGTTTCTCCATAGCTGTGACTATATCCTTTGGTTTAGTCACCTCTGCCTAGTACATAAAAATAGGAATCAGGATATTAATTGTGACAATGAGAAGGTGATTCAGGTCGGAACAAGCCCTGCTCTATTTTCCATGTGCAAATGCATGTGTCCTCGTTAAACTTTCCAATTGTAGCATCGACTGTTTGATATCAATCTAACACAAGGCTTTCTCCTTTGCACTTTGAATGATTTTCTAATTTGGATTAGAATGAGAAACAGACTGCCATGGGCTAATCTAGCTATATTTGGAAAGCAAATGTATTATCAGCTTTATCAAATCTATGGCAGGTTTATTCATAATCAACATTTCCATTCAAATGCAAGTTCATGGTTCTTAGTAATAAATTTTCCAGTATACAACTCAGCATGCTTCCCCCCCCCCCTCACGTGACTCAGTGGGGCTCTGCTTGATGTAATTCTTTTTCCACTGACCATTGTTTGCACAGTGCATGGACTGAAATATTACTTATCATTTACATTAGTGGTTCCCTGGTGACTGCTGCCTGCTTTATCTGTAATTTTTGACACCGCAGAAATTCATCACTGTTGTGCTTCCCCCCGCCGCCAATTCCACAGCCCACATAGATCTAAGCTGCATAGTTACTGTCAGAGCTGCCTCTAGATCCCAGCTCACAGAGGACCAACGCTAGGCTGTGGTAATGTACAAAAGTCTTTATTAAAGTCCAATTTCCATTTCAAAGCCACAGCGTGCAGCACTACGTCTTGAACTCTAGATCGGCGAAGTCCCGTCTGAATCACTTCCCCTTCCGCACCAGTTTAAGATCCTAGCCCTGCTCCACCTTCTGCGCTGTTCTCTCCTCCTCTGGGTCCTCCTGCCCGCTGGGGCATTGCCCTTTCTGGACTCTTCCGACGCTGAGTCGCTCAGCTCCTCCCCCTCCCTCCGGCGGGCTTTAGGACCAGGTTCCCAATCCTCATTCTCTGCTGTCCCGCGCTCCTGTACATTTGAACTTGCCTCTCGCGCCAACCCAATGACCTTTCTCCTAACCGTCACACTGCTTGTGTCACTGCTTCCCCCTTCCGGGACACTGGCCGGATCTGACCTTCCCCCCATTGTCAGACTCTCCGATGGAGGCGTGGTCAGCCCTGTCTCGTCTTCTCTCCCTGGTGGGGAATGCACTGGCCCCGATGCTTGGGACTCTTCCCCCCCACTCCGCTCTGGTGGGGAAGCTGGTCCTGATTTCCAACTACTGCTCTGGGAGTCCCTGCTGCCCCCTTGCTCCTGGAGCGTTCCCCTTGGGAACCCCCTGCCCTTGGCCGCTGGCGCCCCCTTCTGTGAATCTTCCGATTCGCTGGAGAGGCTCATGGAATCCCTCGGACCACTTTCCTCTCCTGCGCTCCCCTCGGATTCCTCCCTCTCGCTCTCCATCTCCTCTCTTCCCTGTGCCTCTGCTCCTGAACCCCTGACAGTTACATTCAGATTTGCCTCTGATTTCCTATCTAATCAGTGAGGAAAAGAGCCTTATTGCTAGTGAACTGTACATTGCTGCGGATAGATGGCTTCCCTCTCAGCATTGTGCTTGCAAGGGGTGAGGACAGTTGGCCAGTGAGAATTAATTGTTGGACTCAGAAGCCATAGGGGCAGAGGTGGTGGAGCTCTTTACCCACTCATTCCAGGATCTGAAAGGAGCAGATCCTTAGAAATTTAACCAACAATGCCCAAGGGCTAATTTATGCTGCAAAATTCTTTCATCAAACTGTGTATGCGAGTACACGGTTGTGTGGAGGAAAGGATAACATGAGCCAGGCTGGAGACCAGCAAGCCAGCAACCAAATATTGTGACTACAGTTACACTTTCAACTCCACCTCCCACCCAACCATGGGTGTTTGTGATGGTTCCTTGTGTATGTAGCTTGGCTCAAGCTAACCTTTTCCTATGTGGCTGTGCTTCCATGTATTCAGGAAAGAATTTAGAAGATTGAATAGTAATGCAATGAGCAAGTGTATCATAAGTGCTGATATAGGAACAGTGAAAATGCTCTGAAAGCTAGCTGGGGTTGTCAAGGACTTCCTTTGGGACCCACAGATCCTTTGGGCCCCTCCACTCATTCCTCTCATTGTCAAAGGGTAGCAAGTGTGGTCAAAACAACAATCAAATCTTGGGTTACTTCTGTGTCCACAGATGTATTCTGGGATTTGTTGGTGTGTGTGTTTGTTTGTCCTCTTCTGATAAAGCTGTGAAGATTCATGAAGATCTTTGTCTTGAATCAGTGTATATATGGTTCTGGCCATCTCTAGATCTGTGCTTTTTTTGTTTTTGTAACTGTGCTATCTACTATTGTAAGCTTTAATATGATGGTGGCTGAGGCTGGGTACTCCATCTAAAACCATACAAGTTCAAGAGGAGCCATTTTAATTCTACTGAATCCAACTTGGAGAGAAGCAACCAGACAGGGCAGTACCCACTTCCCTCACTCAAAATTCTGAATGGGCCTTGGGCCCAAAACATTTATTATATGTGTTCATTCTTGGTGCACAGTGAAATGAGCTGAAGTATATGCCCAGCACATGTTTCAGTGCAAGTGGATGTTTGTTTCTTCTATCGCTGGACAGCAGCAGAATACATAAGATAACCCAGTAGAATGGAGAACAGAGTTCCTGTACCTTTCAGTTGTTGACTAGAAGTTGATATTTGAGCAGCTTTGTTTTGCTGGTTTAAAAAAAGAAATGTGTAGAAATTACCTCTCTTTGTGGAACTTTATTTTTCATTTATAACAAATAAACATTTCAACAACAACAACAAAAATAAGCAGTTCTCACATATCAAACCTCACCTTCCCTCTCCCTCTTTCAGTGGTTCCATGGATTTATCCTCTTTTTTTCTTCTGCGTATCCCAATTAACTCTATTTATAATTTCCCACATCTATCTCATATGTTTTAGAAACTGCAAGTTTTTACAATAATCCTGCTAATGCCTTAATTTGTTTACAGTTTGTAAATATTCAATAAACGATTTTCATTCCGTAATAAAAAAAAATGTCTTGATTTCTTATTCTTCTGGTAATTTCGCCATTTCTGCATAGTCCATTAATTTCTGTAGCCATTCTTCTTTCGTTGGGACTACTACTTCTTTCCATGTTTGGGCAAATGTCATTCTTGCGGCAGTAGTTGCATACATAAATAAATTTCTATATTATTTAGGTAACTTTGATTCCATAATTCCCAAAAGAAAAGCTTCTGGGTTATTTTGTTTTTGTTTTTTGCTAATGTTATCTTAAACATCTTTTCCAATTCATTATATATCATTTCCCAGTAAGCTTTAACCTTATTACAACACCACCACATATGGGAAAAGGTACATTCCTTTCCTTTACATTTCCAACACATATTTGATTTTAATTTATACGTTTTTGCCAATCTACTTGGTGTTAGATACCATCTGTATAACATTTTCGTATAGTTTTCTCTTAAATCATAACATGCTGTAAATTTTATGTCCATGTTTTACAGTCTTTCCCATGCCTCCATTTCTATGTTATGACCAATATCTATTGAAGATCTCACTTGTTCATCTTTTGTCTCCATTCCAATAACAACTTATACATTTTAGACATCACCTTAACATTACAATCTAGCAGGTCTCTCTCTAGTTGAGATACCTGTTCCCCAAATCCCCATTTACTATCCTTTTTGAATACTTCATTCAAATGATAATATTATATCCATGTTGCTAACATTCCTGATAAATCCTTAAACTCTTTTAATTTAAGTTCTCCACCTTCCTCTTTTAACCAATTTCTATAAGTCACCCAGTTTTCCGTCGTCTTCTTCTTCTTCACCGCTATAGCTTCTATTGGTGAAAGCCATATTAGTTTTTTGTTTCCAATATTTTTTTATATTTATCCCATACTCTATACATTTTTTCCCCTAATTATATGGTTTGTAAATCCTTTTTGTAAATCCTTTTCATACCACAAATATGCGTGCCAGCCATAGATATTATTATGACCTTCCAAATCTAAAATATATGGATTCTTCAATAACAACCATTCCTTCAAGCAGCACAGACAGGAAGCTTCATAATATAATCTCCAGTCACTGGTAATGATTGAAACAAAAATAACATCTTTGGTAATACATTCATTTTTATAGTCGACACTCTACCCAGTAATGAAAATTTCATTCTATTCCATATTTGTAAGTTTCTTTTTATATCCTCCCAAGTTTTCAAGTAGTTATCTTTATACAAGTTTATATTACCTCTTCTGTTTCACTATTACGAGTGCAGGAGCCCTGTTGTCCATCGCAGCCTAAACATCAAAGGATTTGCATGCACATATAAAAATTGCAAATTGGGTACACCATGAAGGAATCTCACATCTGCTTAACCATGTGCTCACATGCATTCTGGTACATGTGACTTTTAATTTCTGGGTCATTTTGCAATACATATTTCAAAGCTATGGCTAAAATATCCTCACGGTGACTCCACACATGCAGAATCCCACTTACAAAAAGAGTCCTGGATATGCTTTTATATATATTTTTCTACTCTCCCTCTCCAGTTATACCTGGTCCAGTCAAAAATATAAACAGTTAATACAATAAACAGGCTATTCTGTTCTCAGAAAAAGCTGCCTGCTGATTGAAGTTCACGGGGTGCCCTACACACAGGACTAATCAATATGTTTGAGATGGAGCTAATCCATGGAAGAATGGTAAGTAACCTTTGTTGCTATTTTTAGCCTGAAAGGTGAAGGGGTCCTTTTTCCAAGATAAAATGTGTTTGAAATAAATTGTAACTTTTTTAAAAAAAGGCCATTCTTCCAGCAGATGCTTTCAAAATTGCCAAAGCAACAAACATCTAAGAAATCGGTTTTTTAAATGGTCAATGAGCCCACTGCATGCATGATTCCTTGCTATTTATTCTGCTGTCCCCCCTCACCCTACAGTATGGCAAACAGATCTTCCCAGACAGCAATTACCTCCATGCTAAAGGCCATATGCTAAGGAGTCTTGAATGCCTGCTTCTCCCACTAAGTCACTAGGAGCTCATTATCTCTCCGTATTTGATCTGAAATTCCTCCAAGGCATTCTGTAGCAAGCCTGCGAGTTTTCTACTAAGTTTTAATAGGGGCCATAGCTGAAATCACGCTCTTGAAAAATGGAAACCAACAGCAATAGGACAAAGCATGGAGAACGGTGTATTTGTGTGCGTACATCTCCCTTCCCACAATAGTTTGATGATCTGGACATCTGTGGCAGAACATTGCACTTAATGCTGAAGATTGCGTACATAAGCCTGATAAGTTACGCAGGTTCCTTTGACTGCAACTTGCTTGTTTATGTTACCCAGATGGATAACAGCGAAATCTTGCCCCAGTATTGCAGTAGAAGGGGGAGGAAGCAGAGGCACTTGGAAGTGGGTCCCCTGCAATATAATCCTGCCAGAGCAAAGCAAAACTCCGTAGGGTAGCGTGGGACAACCTGCTGAGTGGCACACTTTATTGCTCCTCTGAGCTCGAGCAACCTACATGCTCCACCATCTGCTGCCGTAATGCTCACTGCTGTGCAGGCAACATATGTGGCAGCAGGAGGAGGTGGAGAAGGGAGGAGGAGGGGGCTAAATACGTTGCTTCTTGTGAAGACCCCATTCCCTTGGGGGACATGGTGAGTGAGTCAATATATTAGACAGACATGGCTCCTTGTGCTCTCTTGGGTGTGATGGAAAAGGAAGCATTCCTGGCCGTTGCAATGCAAGGCAGCGCTGCATGGAAAGATTTGGAGCTGCCTTAACTCCACCCTCCTCCCTTTTTGCTTATGCCCAATTTGTTAAGTAGGGACATCCTGTGATAGACAGGTAGATCACAGTGAATATTAAATAGTCCCTGGAGATTGTCTGTTGAATGTTTGATACTGAAGGGGTGTGCTGGCTCAAATTCAGTTGACTGTGCCAGCCCCCTGCCCCTGGTTGGTCTGAACAACATTCTAAGGCTGTGGCTCAGTTAATTTGTATCAGGTTTACACTAAATGGGAGCTCAAATCAGAAGTACCATGCCATGTATATTTTAGCTAATAAAGATAGGTGAGGTCAGATGGTTAGTTTTGTAATAAGTAGTCTTGTTTCTTTTTTGAATAATCAGATCAAGTCCCTCTGGAACTGCTCTTGTCAGAAGTCCTTTTACAAATGTCCCTGTTGTAGTTGCCACAGCAGATGATGATCATGGGACAGATTGTGTCCCATTCCTGTTCCATGTGGCTCTTGCCATGCAGTGAGAAAAACTGGCCATATTGCAATCCATAGAAACGTAAGAAGAACGCTTCTGGATCAGACCAAAGGCCTGTCTAGTCCAGCATCCAGTTTTCCACAGTGGCCAAACAAATGCCCTGGGAAACCCACATATATTCTATATATTTTGGAAGGTGGTCTGCCTGTACTCTATAGATTTGGCTGCCTATTGAAATATCATCTCCAGACCTGGTATGCATGTTTCTGAGGTGGGGGTGGCTGACTTCAGTGCCATTTGGATGCCAGCCACCATTCTGTATCAAGATGGTGGACCAAAACATTACTTTGGTGCGACTTCACATATTTTTTTTTTAAGCATAGGTTCAGCCACCTCTGGAGATACTATGGCAGAAGGATTCCCAAAGTGGGGCGCCAGTCTTTATTGATGTTTGCATGCTGGACACCATTTTGATTCCAGACGGAGGACTGAAACATCCTAATTTTTTGGTTTCTACAAATTCCTGGGCAGCACCAGGTACATCGCACTAGTAAGACATGAAGACAATAGCCCTTTGCTGCTGCTGTTTCCTAGCAACTGGCATTCGGAGACATGGTGGCTTCAGTCCTGGAGGGATATAGCCATCATGGACTAGAATCCACTGAGCCTTTATCTACCACGGGCATAGCAATTTTACCCCCACTCATGCTGTTGTTGCCAGAAATGCATTGAAACATTTCCAGTAGCCATTTTACTGCATTTTTAACAATTTTTTTGAAGGAAAAACATTTTCAGTTTGCAACACAGAGGTTGCATGGTTATCTTAAACAAAGCATATGCATTGGGAAGATTGCTGTTGCAGCAGCAGCTGCACACGCACCTCTTCCTATCTAGGTTACTCTGCTCATTGTCTTGATCTGCTGTGGAGCAAAGTTCTTTCTTCAGCAGGTGGGGAAAGGAAAGTGGATAAGCAGTAGGGCACAAATGGAAATTTGGGGAGGGGGAGATGCACAGCAACTCCTCTATTATGGCACCATCCAGTAAATTTAGAGGAGCATCATATCTGCCTTTTCCCTACCCCACCCCTAGCACCTAGGTACTGACATGAAAGAGGCCAAAATAAAAGTTCCACATGGCCTTTGGTAGAAAGGCTGGAGCTCAGTGCAGAAGGTCCCAGGTTCAGTCCACTGCATCTCTAGGTAGGATTGGGAAAGACCCCCGTCTGAAACCTTGGAGTATAGGCAGCTCTCTCGACCCTAGCCCTGGTGCACCACAGACCAGCCTGTGGAGGATCCATCAAGTGAGGAAATGGGATGCGGGTGGCGCTGTGGTCTAAACCACTGAGCTTCTTGGGTTTGCTGATCAGAAGGTTGGCGGTTCAAATCCACACAACAGGGTGAGCTCCTGTTGCTCTCTCCCAGCTCCAGCCAACCTAGTAGTTCGAAAGCACGCCAGTGCAGGTAGATAAATAGGTACCGCTGTGGTGGGAAGGTAAACAGTGTTTCCGTGCACTCTGGTTTCCGTCATGGTGTTCCGTCGCGCCAGAAGCAGTTTAGTCATGTTGGTCACATGACCAGGAAAACTGTCTGTGGACAAACGCCAGCTCCCTCAACCTGAAAGTGAGATGAGCACCGCAACCCCATAGTCACCTTTGACTGGACTTAACCGACCAGGGGTCCTTTACCTTTACCTATCAGACCTAGGAACTGGCAGTCATGAACAGTCAAGCAGGCTGACCGAACTTTCCCTGAGAAATTGCCCCTCCAAGACCCATATGGCACCAGATTTTCATGTATGACATTGTGTATCCCTGAAACTATTCGTTGGTAGGCGAATTGTGTAGGCGAATAGCATGTGATGAACCCGATGCTTATGAATACATCCACACCTTTGCTGGTTGTTACTACTATATTTTCATCTTCTAATGCAAATATCCGATATAAAAATTCAGCTCTCAAAGGGGAAAATGTAGTACAATTTCAATCAAAATGAAACAAAAGATGCAGGATACCATAGTCTTGTTTGCCAAGGAAAAGCTTGAATACTTATTAATGCCATATTTCTTATTTGGGATCTGACTAATATTAATTCCAGAACACAATCAAGTAGTATTTTAAGTATTTAATTTAATTTCTTTTTATTTACTTTTGACCAATAACTAGAAAGTTGTCATGTAATTCCCCTCCCCCTCAACCTGTTAAGGAAATAGGACTATTTTCTTCTCCTTCCCCTTTCTCTCTCTCTCCCCCCCCCCCAAGCCTGGGGACATTATCACCATGGTTACCTGGATACCTGTTTGGAGGAGGATGTGCTGTGGCAATTTAGCTATTGAAACATCTTGTCATTTTGTCTTTAAGTAGAAATTTGTCAATACCACCAATGGGCCATTGAATGAATGGCTGCCTAAGCAATGTTTATCCTAAACTGCAATATACTCTTATCAAGAACTATAGAAACTGAAATCAGTATGGATCATTACTGGTCATTGATTAACTAGTCTATTCAGTGCAGAGAGATGGAGAAATGCAGTTAGAAGAATGCAAGTTTGGATTAGGTTGACATTACAGATAATGCCATAGGCAATATGTACCGTAATGTATAAGGGACCAGCTTGGGCAGGTGGTAACTAAGTTGTTTTCTTTTGCTATTACTCTGTTCTTTGTGTCCACACTAAAAAAATAATAAGATGTTTGTTTCACGCATATGGGAACGATAGACAAAAGATTTAGGTTTGCTGTAATCAAACATATTGTATATCTTCATAAACAGGAATATTACAGTGCAAATGCTGGCATTTTCCTATGTAAAATCTTGCACTCTTCCTTTGTGTAGCATTGTATATTCTTATGTTCTCTTGCTAAAGAAAAACTCTCTCTCTTTCCTTCTTTTTATCGCTCTCTTCCCATAACCTTTAACCTATTTGTGGACATAGACAAATCCCTACTAATTTGTCTGGGGTGTCAGACTGCAGTGGATCCAGAAGAGCAGGGAAGTAAGGGCTCTTCAGAATGTGACCCGATCATATGAAAAGAGCAGTAAACAACATAAGGGTGGCATCAGTGCTGAGTGTATTATAAGAGGGCTTACATCATCTCTGCTCATGTTACAACTCTTCCATGGAAGAGATGTAAATGACCCTTTCAACATTTATTCATTCATTCAACATTCTTGTATGGCACTTTTCATTAAAAAGATCATCTCAAAGTGGTTTACATCAAAACAGATTCTATCAATATAAATAATAAAAAACGGGGGGAAACTACAATTAAAAGCCAATAATAAAATCATAGTAATCAGTATAAATCACAAAAGCTTCAGAAAGTAAACCACTCATAGCCTCCTGCTGAGAGAGCCAATCAGTCTTCACCATGCAGCAGACGCTTGTCAGTATTGTGGGCATCCATGTCTCCATGGGAAACAAGTGCCACAACTGGAGCCCCACCATGGAGAGGGTCCTTCTCCAGGTTTCCACAAGCAGCTTCCACACCACGTACTGATCTCGGTTCTTGGACTGAGTGCACAGTCTCATTTGTGTGCTCAGTCTCAGTTCATTTCAGTGGGATGTATTTTCAACTCTACAGCTGAAGGACTTGCACGTACTTGATTTGTCTGGATTGTGCCACAGTTTCCATCCATTTCTATGTGTCAGTGCTGAAATTATCAGCGGACAGAGGAAGCCCAGTCCCCATATCTTTGTGATGCCCCCCTCCCTGTCTATCATTTTAGGAGGCTGCAATGGAGCCACGATTTGGATAAAAATGTGAGGGTTTGGGGGAACATGTCTTGTAGATTTCATTAGGGGCTTTGGACAATTTATCTCCCCTACCCCACTAATGTGTACACTGTTATGTTTCTTTCTAAACAGAGGCCACATTTTCGTTCCTTCCTACCCTACAAGCTTTGAAAGTTCAGAAACCAGTACAAGCAATAAAATGTATTTTTGTGCGAGTATACCAGCTTCTGTGTTACATTTTGAAGATGTACTGGGTTTTTTTTTTATGTGTATGAGTATCGCAAAGGTGCTTGCAACTACCCAAGAGTTGGAATTTGCTTGTTTTCCCACACAGGCACATCTGGTTGCTAAGCATATTTTGATGGCATATGTGAAAAGCAGTTCTTTAAAGAAATGGGGAAGCACAAAATATGCTTTACATGCAATCTGTATGAGGCAGCTTTTTGTGTGCAGATGATGTCTTGGAGTGGGGTTCATATATTATGTTTTCTTGCTATGCAGTGTTTCTTAGCCACAGTGAGATTTGGGAAAAGTTATGGTTAGGGGGTGCATCTTAAAAAGCAGAGACATCACCTTGCCAACAAAGGTTCGTATAGTAAAAGCTATGGTTTTCCCAGTAGTGATGTATGGAAGTGAGAGCTGGACCATAAAGAAGGCTGATCACCGAAGAATTGATGCTTTTGAATTATGGTGCTGGAGGAGACTCTTGAGAGTCCCATGGACTGCAAGAAGATCAAATGCATCCATTCTGAAGGAAATCAGCCCTGAGTGCTCACTGGAAGGACAGATTGTGAAGCTGAGGCTCCAATACTTTGGCCACCTCATGAGAAGAGAAGACTCCCTGGAAAAGACCCTGATGTTGGGAAATATGGAGGGCACAAGGAGAAGGGGACAACAGAGGATGAGATGGTTGGACAGTGTTCTCGAAGCTACAAACATGAGTCTGACCAAACTGCGGGAGGCAGTGGAAGACAGGAGTGCCTGGTGTGCTCTGGTCCATGGGGTCATGAAGACTGCCTGATTCACACATTACATTTGCACATGTTTGCACATGTATTTGGGGGATGGCCAAGACAATGTGGGTGATCAATAAATTCTCTGTCTGTTTTGGCCAAAACAAAAGATAATCAGATCCTAAACTGATCCTAAACTGGCAACTCTCTGTTGACTGGGAGTGGCCACCGAGACCATATAATACCGGTCCTGAAAGACCTACATTGGCTCCTAGTACGTTTCCGAGCACAATTCAAAGTGTTGGTGCTGACCTTTAAAGCCCTAAATGGCCTTGCCCCAGTATATCTGAAGGAGCGTCTCCACCCCCATTGTTCAGCCCGGACACTGAGGTCCAGCTCCAAGGGCATTCTGGTGGTTCCCTCACTGTGAGAAGTGAAGTTACAGGGAAGCAGACAGAGGGCCTTCTCGGTAGTGGCGCCCGTCCCGTGAAATGGCCTCCCATCAGATGTCAAGGAAATACACAACTATCTGACTTTTAGAAGACATCTGAAGGCAACCCTATATTGGGAATTTTTCTATGTCTAATATTTTACAATTTTTTATGTGCTGTAAGCCGCCCAGAGTGGCTGGGGAAACCCAGCCAGATGGGTGGGGTATAAATATTATTATTATTACTATTCTTTCTAGACATTCACACAAGTTGAAAGCACTTAGCTGCTCTAAAAGATTACTGGGCATGTTAAAGAAGGGTGATATTTTTAGAAAAACAAATTATTTTGGATCCTTGTGATCCTTCCTTCTCTTATTTCAAATATCAAAGGCACCACAGAGCAACTTGGAAAAGTTTCATTGTCTGAACGGCACTTTTGAAAAAGCCCAGCTCTGCCTATTTGTTTCTGAAGCCTCTTATTAAATATAATTCTAACAACAGCTGAAAGGAAAATTAAGTCCCCTGCATATTGGCTAAGCACAAAGGCTTAGCTATATACCAATGAGCCAGAAAGCAGTGTGTGATCAAACATATGTTTGCTCATTTTTGCCATTCATTTTTGAGGCAAGGGAGGCGGGAGAGTGTCAATCTTTATTTTCCCTGGAGAGTACCACTTTCCACACTTTATGAAGTCAGTAAATTATTTTCACAAATGCTTACTCTTAACTATCATGTCCATGAAAGAGACAGACATACAAAGCTGTCAGTTTTTACAGCAATTTTCTTTTTAGATTTCTTGGAAACATTTGTGTGCAAAGGCAGTTGCCCATTGTTGTTCTGGCTTTTGCTTCATTCGTTTAGACAACTGTTTCACCTGCACCTCATTTACTTTGGAAAAGCCACCTATTTTGTGTGGAGAGGGAATTTCCAATCTTCTCTCCCCTCACATTGTAAATTTTGCAGGCAGAGGAAACTAGACAAGGGGGCTGCCATTATGACAGCACTTCCAAGATTAGCGTTACTTCCAGTTCTGCACATGATAATTTGCAGTCCCTTCTGTTCTCCCCTCTAACTATAGCATAATTTAGAGTGCCAACCTGCTTTATTTTGGAAATTTGGAATAACTGACAAGAGCTGGCATGATCATAAACAATGTGAGAAGGAAAGCAGCCTTAGCACGAGGGAAGCAAATGGGAAATTAGCATGAAGGAAGCTGGGGCAGTAGGGCGTGCCATTTAAGGGGCGAAACTTAATTTTTGTATTTCAGTAAGGGCTCATAATATGTTTTTGCGTATGAGGAATTCATCTCTGCTGTTATTTTTGTGATTGGATAACATTAGCTTGGTAAATCGATGCTTGATTAAAAAGCACATAAACTGTTCTCAGAAAACCAAAGAATTTAATTTTATCTTCTGAAAATGTCAGATAATGCTATAAAAATTATCATTTCTCTGCTTAGAATATATCCTGCCAAATACACAACATTACCTTATAATCATACAACAACATTAGAAAGTTATGACATCAGTTCATAGGAAATTTAAACTAGAAGTTTCACCAAGTCTTGCTTTGATTCATTCTTGGACATCAGCCACCGACTTGCTTCTTGGCCTCTGATGTAGCCCATATGATCCAATAACTGTATGCTTGATCAGTAGACAGAGCCTTGACAACATGGTCACTCAATGAAGTTAGAGGTTCTCCAGTTGAGAGTTTGGTGTATGGAAGATCAATTTCAAGTTCTGTAGCAGTGTCTAGCATCTTGTCAATGTTGCCTGTCCACTTGGTCTTCCCCTGTGATCAAGTGTCGCAGGGGTAACTCCTTGGTGTAGAGGGCACCAACATCTGTGGAAGCTCTAGTGGCCTTCAGGCTCTTATCAACACATCTCATACTGTCTTTCTTCATAATAAGGTTTTTTCTCTTGCACTCACACCTCCTTTCTTAAAATGGCATTTTCCTCCCTTACACGATTACACTTTGGTCAGTGTGTAGTGAGGTATAGGATACTGATAAGAAGATGAGCTGCACCCAGGTGTTTCTAAGCAAATGCAAGAAGCATGGTGGGTGTGAATCCTTAACTTTAATAGGAAACTGGACCCATGAGAAGTGAAACAGGCTATCCCAAAACACATACAGTACATGAACAGACAGACAGAGAGAGCAACTCAGATTTGAAACTTTAGTGAGAAAGTAATTGCAGACTGCGGATGTGGGGTTTGGAATGACAGGTTTGATGGATCCTTCTGCCCCAAATTAATGAATGAACATCTCCCCTGACCAACACCATCCCATCTTGTTGACCATTAATTCCTAACTAGTAATAAATAATTCTGTGACGTTTCAGCAGCAAAATTGGTGGTAGTTGTGGTGGGAAGATAATATCCTTGAGTTATTTTTTTTGCAAATCTGTGACCTCTGATCTTTCAAAGAACTTGGCAGGTGCCCCCAGACGGTACTCACACTGTGAAATGAGACCAGAAATGCAATGTAGGTTTCATTTGTTACAAATGTCTACTTAGGTGGGAAGCCCAGCGTTTTCCTTCCAGCCGTGCTGTTCGGCATGTCTGCGTGTGCACATGCACATTTCCTCTCCCCCTCACATTTGTTTCTCTTTAATCTGGTTTCTTAGTAACATGCCTGAAATGGAAATTTCAGAACAAAATGAAGTGGCCGTTAATAGCTTCAGGAAGAAAGGTTGCTAAGAAGCGTTGTTTTCCTTTCAATTTTCAACTGAACTCTGCCGGAGAATAAGAGAAATTTGGAAGCGGTAATGAAGCGGTAAACCCTGATTACAACACCATCAAGGTGTATTTTTTACCGCCTGTCTGATAATTAAAAGTGGATTGTTCCACTGAAACAAGTTAATTGATGTGACCGTTTAAGTTAATAGCAGATTAAGTTCCTATCTAGGGTCCAATGTTTTAATCAGAAATCTGAAAGCAGTGGAATGATAGATCGAGAAATAACAACCTGATACAAACAGGATTTATTCCTATATAGCATTCTTTACTGATTCTTATATGCTGAAAATGTAAGTGATATCATTGTTTCATGTTAGTTTCAACTACTGTAGGATCCTTGCAGAAGTGAGGGTGAAAGACCCAATTGCGCAATGTCTTTTGGCTGCTTCTGCCTTGCCTTAACAGTAGATTTATTCAGTGATTCACAAAACCAGTATTAAAATAAATGCAGGAATCATTACTTTGGACTAATGTAAGGAGAATCTCATCCTTTTATTTATTTATTTGGAAATATTTATATGCTCCTTGCTACAAACATGAGCCTGACCAAACTGCGGGAGGCAGTAGAAGACAGGAGTGCCTGGCGTGCTCTGGTCCATGGAGTCACGAAGAGTCAGACACGACTAAACGACTAAACAACCACATATGCTCCTTAATCAGAAAACTCCCCAAGCAGTGAGCTAGGAGTTGTTCCAGTAGCAACAGCTTTGTATATGAGACCAAACTATGACAGAGTAGTGGATTGGTCCAATTATGTGTGTGCCATTTGTTCTTTCAGAATGGGCCTATCTGTTGTGGGTATTACTCATTTCCCATCCTAATGCCGCCTGGTCATGCTCTAACTGTAACTAGTGGATGTGAGGAATCATTCAGCATGGAGGTTCAGGTGCTTTCATCTACTTATATTTAAAAAGATAAAAGTCACCATTGTTATCAATTTGAACAATGCTCATCAGCCTCTGTTGATGTCTTGAAACTCTGCTGACTTTGAGAGGGTTCTCATGGAGATCCAAAAGGAGAGATTCCATTGCTCATATCTTTCTAGTTTGCATCCTTCACTTTTATTTCCTTCTACGAAATATGCATGTCTTCTTCCCCACCCCAAATCAGACATACATGCACTGCAAAAAAAACCCCCCAGATGTGTACATTTATATCTCCCTTCCGCTAGACCACATTCAGATCTGTTCCTTTTTCCTGTTTGCTGACAGTGGAGCTTTGCAAGGACACTTGCCCTTGTGAGTGAAAGCAATGCAGGGTGTGAAATGCATTGCATCAGTCTCCATTGTTATGAGTTTGGGGGTACAAGACTCCCCTAAATTAATCCAGTAAATTTTAGAATTTAATCAGTGCTTGCAGTATTAAGCTGGAAACTGAACCTCCACCAGATACTGTACCCCTGGATTCAGCTTTTATTAAAATACAAACTAGGATGATGAGGTAATCGCCTTGGAGATGAGCTATTAAGAAGACAAAAGGAAGGTAATGTCCCTTTAAGAAAGCTATCTTTCCAAATGGGGGAGGGGCCCCTCCCTCCCTCCTCCAAGTTAGTTAGTAGTTGGAGAGACAAAAAGCGAGAGTCTTTGGAGGGTTCTTTCTTTCTTTCTTTCTTTCTTTCTTTCTTTCTTTCTTTCTTTCTTTCTGTGTGAGCTAGAACCTGGACGCAAAAAGTTGCAGGCTGAAAGCTGGAGCAGAAGGTTGAAGAGCCATGACTGATTTCTTGTTGTTTTCTGTTTTTAAATAATTTTTTATTAAAGAATTTTCTTGGTTTACAAAAGTATGTGCATTGTCGCTTTTTTCAGGTTGCAAAGTCTTTTCTACAAATCAGTTACATTTGAAATGAGACATTATTCATTATTATCCCATTATTATGAGATATTCAGTATAGGGTTGGGGAAGAAAAGCGAGGAGAGAGGAAGGGTGAGGTGGTGGAACATATTCTTTAAATAGTTTACAAGTGGAGTTTTTTATCAGCGGGGTAGGTTCTCTTTCTATTTGCTTATTACATTTCCTTGGTAGTGAGAGGGATGGGGGGCAGGGCATGGTTGGTTGTCGTTGGCTGCAGTGAGGTTTGTTTGCATTTGTTGGGAGGGAGGGATTATTGGGTCAGGTAAGCCATATTGATTCGTATACTGTCGGTGGATTCTTGTTGTGGTCTTGTTGAGCTGTGTATGTGAAGGCGTCCTCTTCTATTTGTCCCCATGTCAGATTCAGTCTGCTTGGTGTGTAATGCTCCACCACAGGCTCAGGTTGTATATACAGTGGTACCTCGGGTTACATATGCTTCAGGTTACATACGCTTCAGGTTACAGACTCTGCTAACCCAGAAATAGTACCTCGGGTTAAGAATTTTGCTTCAGGATGAGAACAGAAATTGTGCTCCGGTGGCGCTGCAGCAGCAGGAGGCCCATTAGCTAAAGTGGTGCTTCAGGTTAAGAACTGTTTCAGGTTAATTCGACCTCCGGAACGAATTAAGTACTTAACCCGAGGTACCACTGTATGTGTAAATAAACCATATATAATACAAACACCACAGTCTCTGCTGTGACTGATTTCCAAAAGGAAACATGGACCCTAGGTAACCGCCCCTGGACACTCACACTGCTTGGAGATTGGAGTGGCGTGCAACACTATGTTACTTGAACTAAGAGCAATAAAGATTGTGTTTGGAATATTCTATGTATGCAAGACAGAATGAAATTTTTGGTGGCACTTTTTATGCTCAGAAGCTAGAGGAAGGAATTAGTGAGTTTGCATTTTACATTATTTTCATTTTATGTGTCTAACAGAGCAATCCTAGCTATATTACCGGCAGATGTTAGGATGTGTTGGTGGTGCATGGAAACCCCTTTACAAATCAGATATTTAAAATATGACCATTCTTTTTTTAATAATAATAGTAATCTGCTCAAATCATTACAAACTTGAGGTTAATTTTATTTATCAAATTGGATCACACAAACCGAATTACCATCTTGGCAAAAGGGGTTTAATGTTTAACAGAATAGCTGTGATATGAATGTTATGATATGGTGCGATTCCAGGGAAGAATAAAAAATGCATTGGCTATAAAAATTAAAAAGAAAAGATGAAATGTTAAAGGTTGTGAAATTTACATTGAAAATTCATTTTTTGTGACCTGATGTCTAAATGCAGAGTAGAGGTGAGGGGGTTACATTATAGTAAAATTATTTGTCAATCAGGCTAAATGTGTATATACATGTGTGTGTGTCTACAGCTTTATGTGGTAAAAGGGATTGTTGTTTGATTCTTGATTTAGCTGAGGCTATTAGATTTTCTTCCCTGAGGCATTTGATAATCGGTTTAACAGAACATAGTCATTTGTCTTGTTTGCTGACTACATAACAGATGGATTTGTGATTTTAGTAATTATGATATGAACGTTAATAAGACGTGATATCTTTTATTAATTAACACTTTTCAGCACTTCTTTTTCCAGATGATATGGGCACATATACCGTAAATACTCATAATGTACAGATATTAGGTTTATGAATTACATTTCCCCAAAAGATCTGTAAAATAGTTCAGAATACAATAGGTACAAACCTATTCAACACCACCTTCATTATCCAAGGTGCAGGGACCAGAAACTGGTAGTTGTTTGAATGTACAGAGTAATGATTGAATGTACAAAACAATGACCCTAAGGAATCTTGTTCTGGGTTAAGGATATCCTTATTTAAGAAAGACAGCCATTTTACTTTATTATAGTCACTTTCCTTTACATGATGAGCCAAGTTCAAGATTCTGCAGCCCTTGTTGTGCACTAACAATATCCCAGGCCAAGGACACATTTTGCCACACAGCCAATTTTAATAATAAAGATTTGGTCAGCTTATATTTGGCTGCAGGCAGAAGGTCATGTGAATTGTCCTGGTGTGCCTCCCTTGTCAGTCTATATAAATAACACTCCTTTATATTCTGATCTCTGATTACCCTCCCAAAGGAGTCATGTTAGTGTATTGCAGAAACAGTCAAAGATCTCTGTGGTGGCAACTTGAAGACCAAAAGATTTGATGTGGATTGTGAAAATCATAGACTCCGGTGTATGCACCACAGTGCAACGGAGGGTAAACTAACACTTTTGTCATGGAAATGTATTTGCACACATTTCATACACCTGTGGGTGTTTTCCAAGCCTCTGTTGCAGCTACTTGCACAGCTAAGGAATTACCCATGAAAACCTGCAATAAAAAATATTGCTGCCTAATATTGTTTCTAATACTGGAGAGCCCAGATGCTGCAACATTTCTTCATGGGGCAGTTGCTCTATCCCTTTGAACATGTTGGTTGCACTTTTTTGAACATTTCCAAACAGTATTCCAAATGTGACCATACCATAGATTTGTATAACAACGTTGGCAGTTTTATTTTCAATTCCTTTCCTAATGATCCCTAGCATGGAATTTGTCTTTTTCACAGCTGATACATACTGGGTCAACATCTTCATTCTCCACTGAGACCCCAAGGCTTCATTCCTGGCTAGTTATCACCAGTTCAGACCCCATGAGCATATATGTGAAATTAAGATTTTTTTTGCCCTGGGTGGGGCATAGAGGTGTGGAGGCTGGAGCCGAGTCAGAACAGGATGTCACTTCCAGATCAAGCTAGATGTCACTTCCAGATCAGAAACAAGGGGACTGGAGCAGCAGAACCGAATGGAAATGAGCTTGAAAAGGAGCTGTTAGAACTCAACAAAGGTAAAGAGGGGACTGAGAGCCTTATATAGTCACTGCCAGCTCTTTCTCCTGGGTCATTGCTTTCAACTGGCTCCTCTCCCTCCTCCTGAAATCATTCTTATTCACATAAAGGATCTTAGGTGCCAAGAGTTACAATTCGTAGTCCAGTCTCCCTATTTGGGGCAAGTTTTTTTCTGATGCAGAATCAGCACGAGAACTGAGGTATGGCTCTTCACCATATGTAGAGTAGTAATATTATAGAAAGTTATGTCCCATTTTGTTGGAGGCGCATGACCTTGAATTAGGCTGCATTCCACTTAGCTTTATTGAATTTGGCTATATTAAGACCAATGCTGCTGGACTCAGATTGGCTTATTGCTAGCACTTCAGGTTGTTCGATGCATCTTCTCTGACTTCATCACTACTGACTACATGCCAACAGTTTTATGCTGTCCACAAAAGTGATCAGCAATCCATCTTCTCCCAGAATATGTTTTCAGAAAACTTTACACTTGCTAATGTTTTCATACAGCTACCACTGTTACTACAATTCTAATAAATCAGAACAACAACAACAACAACAAAAACCAACCCTAATTGAATTACTTACTGCAGATGCAGCCCTTCTGCATATTTATGGAGATAAGAAAAAGGCAACCAATACTGATACAGCCATTTATCTGTGGTTCATAGCTCATTTGTATGGCGCATGAGGGCAACACCTTGCTGAAGCTAAGCAGATCTTGGTCTGGCCAAGGCTTGGATGGGTGGCCACCTGGGAGCCACATGTATGCTGCTTCGAGTTCAGTGACATAAGAAAGTTGGGCTATAAATTAAGTTTACCAGACGCCCCCATTTCCTGGGGACAGTCCCTGGATTTACAAATCAGTCCCTGACAACATCCATTGAAGTTAAAGTGTCCCCAGATTCAGTGAAAAAAATCTGGTAACCTTACTATAAATGTAAGAAAATAAATCAATAAATCTTTGTCTTTCTCTGTGACCTATGATGAGGGAGTGGGGTCTTAGCAGGCCAATGCAAGGCCAACCAAATTAATTCACAGAGAAATCAGTCAGTAAAAACTTGGGTTAGTCTATGAATTTCTGAAAAAAGTGACCTTTCTCAATCAACTAAAAATAATATAGCGCAAGGTGTATTCTGTTGTGGGCCCAATGGATTTGACTGCTTAGCTGTCAGGGATGGCTAGATGCAGAGGATTGGTGGGAGGAACTAGCTGGGGAACCCCCAAGGAAAAATAGCTCAGAGCCAGGGGATTGGTGGCGGGATGGCATTGAGTGGTCAGAAGGAGAAGACTGGGAAGAGGTGTCGGGGCTCAGTGAGTAGGGGGAGTCTGTGGCAGAGAGCAGCTCAGAATCAGAAGCTGAAGAGGGTGAGTGGGATGAGGGAGGCAGAGATGAGTCAGACTGGGGAAGAGGCATGGGTGTCTCCCGCTCCTGATGTGACAAGCTCCCCTCCCTCCCGGTCTCCCAGAACCAGGAGAGGTATGAGGAGGGTAAAGGAGAAATTAGCGTCACACAGGTGTAGTCTCAGATATCTTGAGGGAAATCCTGGAGAGGAGGGACCTTCAGTCTCTGCAACTGCATCATTCATGGGGGCAAGACCTACCTAAGAAGAATTGCTGTGCTCATTAGGCTTAACACTCCTGTGCAGATCCTGTTTCCCCCCCCCCTTCCTAATAAAGAGTTAACTCCACTTACTTTGTGTGAATTATTGCTGGTTCACTCCTTTTTACTCCACCTTGTTGCCTCCAGGGTCACATCCCTGCATATTACATCCTCCTGGCTGAAGTATCACAGTGCTACATTGCATCCACTGTAGACACTTAGGAACAGGATGCCAGAATTTAAATCATGCAAACTGCCACATACATTTCCCTGCTTGTGCACTTACTAAGCCGTATTGCTTTAAAAGGGGTCGTGTTAGCAGCATGCTGGTAAGAGAGTAGAAAAGCATCCTAGATCTGAGGTCAAAGAAAGCATGAAGCAATTTATTCTATTCCTCCATTTTGCAGTATCAGTGTGGTTGGCAAATAAATAGAGAAAGCAAAAAGCCTCATTTGTGGAAGTGCTTAGAAAGGGCAATTTGAAAGCAAAAGATAAGCTTGTGCTAAGGAACCTATGCTCCAGCCATTCAGATGCACTGGCATGGCAGCATATGGCTTTGCGCATTTGCAAATAGCAAATCCTATTTGCTATATAAGTAGTTAAGCTAATTACTGTTCTGATGCAAGGGTGTGTGTGACAGGGGTTTGCACCATCCCCTCTAAAAGACATTAAAGTCTTGTTTGATCCACTGGAAATATTCCACATTTCATTCTCTTGATTAGCAAGGATTATATGCTTTCTTTCAGCAGCACAACAACCAGCTGAAAAAAGCAGGAAACAACACTCTATATAATTACGTATGCAGTAATTTAGATGGTGTGCTTAAAAGTACCATTCTGCATAGTTCATTAAACCAAAAAGATGGCTAAATGTTGTATGCCTATCAGGCGAGGATACCTTTATGTCCTCTGATGTAGTTAACAGAATTGCATTGGGAAGAACTGAGTTGATTGGTCAGCTGCTATGAAGATCAGTGTCTGCCTTGGTTGTCAGTATCTCAGAACCCAGTCAAAGTAGAAAAGGAGATAAACCATCTACACTATCCTGTTCTCTTAAAAGGAAGGGCAACCAAAATTATCAAGGGACTAGAGGAACTCTGCTACGTGGAAAGGTTGCAACGTTTGGGGCTTTTTGGTTTAGAAAAAAGACAAGTAAGCGGGGACATGCCAAAGGTGTATAAAAATCATGCATGGTGTAGGGAAAGTGCCCAGGGATGCCCAGTGAAGTTGAACTTTGGAAAGACAAAAGGAAATGCTTTTTTACTCAGAGCATAACTTGATCTATGGCATTTGCTCTCACAAGAGGTTGTGGTGGTCATGTACTTGGATGGCTTTAAAAAGGGTATTAGACACGTTTGTGGAAGGTAAGGCTATCAAGGGCTACTGGTCATAATGGCTATATATTCCAGTATTATATATCTGAATATCATTTGCTGGAGATCATGAGCAGGAGAGTGCTATTGTGCTCATGTTCTGTTTGTTGTGAGCTTCCCATAGATGAGCTTTTTTGTCTGGTCCAGCATATCGTCTTATGATACAAATGTGAGGATTTATAAATGCACCTCATTCTGTGGGGGATGACAAATAGCAAGTATGTACTTTTATTGCACCTTAGCAAAGAACTTGAGTGGAATGGGATAATATTTATACATATATTTACAAAGAGAATTTGTCTCTCTTGTGGAAGCTTGTCTTGCATACTTTCCTGACTAACTGCAAAGCCCTCCTCATTTATATAGCACTTTTATTATCTACTTTCTTTCATTAATCCTTGCAGCAACCCTGTGAATAAATTATTATTCCCTATACTTTATATTCCTGGCGGGCAATGTAGATTTAAAATTTTATGATTCCTCTTTAGGAATGTTATAAACATTATTGCTGTCTCAATTGGGAGGGTAATTAGTTTTGCTTTGGCAGATGTCTGTTTTTAATCTGACGTTGCAATAACTGTTCATTCACTATTATTCCCATTTCAATGATGAAGCATTGAGGCTGAGGAAGAATTATGGGCTCAGATAATTGACACAGTAATTTGGTGTCTCATTTTGAGAATAAGAACGCTGTCAGAAAATATCACCAGATCTAAGGTAAAGGTAAAGGGACCCCTGAGCATTAGGTCCAGTCACAACTGACTCTGGGGTTGCGGCACTCATCTCGCTTTATTGGCTGAGGGTACAGCTTCCGGGTCATGTGGCCAGCATGACTAAGCTGCTTCTGGCAAACCAGAGCAGCGCACAGAAACGCCGTTTACCTTCCCGCCAGAGCAGTACCTATTTATCTACTTGCACTTTGACATGCTTTTGAACTGCTAGATTGGCAGGTGCAGGGACCGAGCAATGGGAGCTCACCCTGTCGCGGGGATTCGAACTGCCGACCTTCTGATCGGCAAGTCCTAGGCTCTGTGGTTTAACCCACAGCGCCACCCGCGTCCCACTCACCAGATCTAGTCTGTTGTAAAAAACAACAACACTTTTGCTACATGGAGTTTATCTGGGCACATTTTCTCTTGGGAAACTATTAGGATGTTGATGGGTTATGCAAGAGGGAGCAATGAAGATTGCATTTTTAGCACTGCTGCTTTAATGACTACTCTCTCCATATTCCTTATATACCATTGTTACTACCATGAATCTCGTAATTGTTTGAGTTAATGGCTTGGTTTGCACATGATAATAAGCCATAGTTTATTCAACTGTGGTTTATTAAACTATGGCTTAGTGTTAAGTTTGAACCCTGCTTAGGGTCTTAACTGGTTCTTTACTGCCATCAAACCATAGTCTGAAGCTATGATTTGTTGCTGGCTTACAAACATGGATTTGTTTTAACTATGGCTCAGTGTTACATGTGAACCCACCACCATACCTTAACCATAGTTTGTTTGGCTACCCCACCCTAGACACTCAACAAATTACAAAGGCAGGAGGCAAGAGCAGCTGGAAAACAAACCAATATTTGGAGAAACATGTTTGATCATCTTACGGTTTGTTCAGCAAACCATGGCTTAATGTTATGTGCCAACCAGGACAATGTTTACTTGCAGCTGTGGTTATGTAGATAACTATCAGCAGAATAGGATATACATTTCCCCCCACAGTTCTGGAAAGATGGGAAAGCCTATCTTCATCTGTATAGTGCAGTGTCAATGGAGATCACATTGACTGGATTATATGAGCACTCACATTCTAACATCCTATGTATTGTATGTGGCTTTCCCATGTACAGCATTATCCAATATCAGCAGATGTGAACTGAAGACAGAGCCTCCCCCTCTCTCCATGTCATGGGATATAGTAGGTCATGTTGGTTCAAGCCTGGCAGGACAGCGTCCTCTATGGTTTTAACCCCTTCATGCATTAATTAGACTTAAGCATGTTGGTTGTATGTGGCTGGTTATCCCATAGGTATGTGTACATGAAACAGCACACGCAGGCCTTCTGCTGAGGCTAAGGTAACTGCTGGATTGGGGCAATTGAGGATACGTTGAGAATGTTATTGGAAAAGATGCTACATCATTAATAGTTCCATGAAATACCATTTATATATTTATTTATTTATTTCTGTTACAACTTATTTCCTGTCTTTCCACCCCATTGGTTGCCCAAGGCAGCTTGTTTTCTTAATATCAAAACCGTGATAAATTGAAAACTCATTAAAAATCACTCCTATAAGAGCAATAAAACTGGGAGATGCAAGTTGAGAGATGCATCAACTGAAAAATAAAATATACACTGGAGATCTATTTTGATTTTTAAAAATAATAATACAAAAATTAGATTTTACAATAGAAGAGCCTATATCAGCTGGAAATTGGGCCCTTAAATAAATTGAAATCCATCTATTCACAGCAAAACAAAATGAAAGAGAGGAAAGAATATTTCTGGTAATGGCATCAGTTGTAGATCATTGATGGGAGGGAAGGATCCCTGCATGCCATTGGTGTGTTTATAATTCCTTTCTCTGCATACAAATATCTGAGTCACTAATAAATTATGCTTTCATTCTTTCCCAATCTGAAGATTTCTTTTCTGACACCCCACCCTGCATGGGTAATACAGCTTGATCTGGGAAGGAAGATCTTGTCATAATGTGGACATTTCTCATTTCTCTCTCTCTTTTTAAATAAATATTTTTAGTGATTTTCAAATATCGTTCCAATAACAGCCTCATTATAACAACGCCAATTTTATCTAATTAATACAATTATTAAAATCAATTATTCATGTACCAAATTATACAAATTATCATGTGCTAGATTTGATGGCTCCCCCCCCCCGCATTTCAAAATTTTAATAATTTCAGTTACATTCCCTTCAAGATAATAATCTCTTATACAATGGCTACAATCTTACGTTTTCAATTCATGTTAATATATTAAGTAATTTATAAAGTCTCAGGTGAGGTACCGTATTTTTCGCTTCATAAGACACACTTTTTTCCTCCTAAAAAGTAAGGGGAAATGTCTATGCGTTTTATGAAGCGAATGCTGAATGGAGGAGGGATGGACGGGAGCCATGGGTCTCATCCGTCTCTCCTCCGCAGCTCGCTTTAAAGCAGCAAAGTGGGAAAGGAGCCGCTTACATGGGTGTAAAGCAAGCACAGCGGGAGCCATGTAATCCTTCTGCCCCCGCACTCAGCCACCCCCTTGGGATGACACTCGCATGGGTGAAGGGATTCTACATTCTACATACAAGGATGATAAAGCAGAAAAGGCTAGCATATAAGATTCCTTTTAAACTAGAGGTAGTAAAATATGCTAAGGAGCATGGAAACAGAACAGCGGAGAGACATTTTGGACCACCTCCAATTGAAAAGATGGTAAGAGAGTGGAGGAAACAGGAGGATCAGCTGCAAAACGCAGATAAAAGTAAGCACACTTTTTGTTGAAATGCTGCAAAGTGGCCACAGTTGGACATGGCCATGAAAGAATGGATCACAAATCACCGGAATAATGGCTTCGCAGTCTCTACAAAAATGATAATATATGAAGCCAAATGCATTGCTGAAGAGAAAGGCATTCACGATTTTACTGGATCACCACCGTGGTGCTACAGATTTATGAAGCGATGTGGCCTTGCTATGTGACCAAAACTAGAATTGCACAAAAAATGCCAGAAGAATATGCATCTAAGATTCTGTCTTTTCATAAATTGGTAATTGATGCTAGGAAAAGAAATGGGTTTGAAATTGGCCAGATTGGGAATATGGATGAACTTCCGCTAACCTTTGATGTGCCATCTAACTGTTGATCTGAAAGGTGCCAAAACTATCGCCGTGAAAACCTCCGGACATGAGAAAACCCCTTACACGGTTGTGTTGTCTTGCTGTGCAGATAGCACCAAATTGCCACCCATGTTAATTTTCAAAAGGAAAACATTTCTAAAAGAAGTGATTCCAAGAGGGCTGATAAAGTGGGATATCAAATCCAAACTCTTCTTCTTCTTCTTCTTCTTTGTACATGTTCATGAGAAAGGATGGGTGGACAAAAGTGGAATGAGAGTATGGGTTGAAAAAGTGTGGTCCAAACGTCCTGGAGGGCTTTTGAAAAAAACTGCCTTACTAGTACTTGAGCAGTTTAGAGCACATATTAGTGAAACTACAAAAAAAGTGTTTTAAAGAAGTGAAGACTCATCTAGCTGTAATTCCTGAAGGACTTACCAGCCAGTTGCAACCTCTTGACGTTTCCATCAACAAGCCATTTAAGGTCTTTATGCGAGAAGAGTGGAACAAATGGATGCCTGCTGGTAATCATGATCTGACACCTACTGGACGAATGAAAAGGCCCACTATCACTCAAGTTTGTGAATGAGTGAAAACATCATGGCACTTGGTGAAGGAGGAAATCGTTGTATAGTCATTCAAAAAATGTGGCATCAGCGATGCTTTGGATGGAAACAAAGATGGTATCTTATATGAAGATAGTGAAGAAAGTGATGTCAGTGATTGTGAGCAGCGGAGCTTCATAAATTCTGACTCTAGCACTGATGAGTTCTTGGGGGTCACAGAAGACTAGAAGAGGACTTGAACCTTAAAGTCTCTCTTCATTTGTTAATGACAGTGATGATGGTTCTTAATGCCACTGTTGGCTGCTGTTCAGTGGCGGAGCTTCATGCTCCGGCGCCGGGGGGCAGAGAGCAGGCGGGGGCGGGGCTGGCACACATCCTGGGGGCGTGGCACGCCACCTGCAGAGGTGTGGCACATGTCCTGGGGGCAGGGCATGCCGCCTGCAGGGGCGTGGCGCTCAGCACGGGTGGAGGGCAGCCGCGATGGCACCCCACCAATTGCGCTGTCGGGGCGGTGCGTTCCCCCACACCCCTCTTCATTCGCCAGTGCTGCTGTTTACTTTACATGGTTGAAATATTTTTCTGATATACTAGTAGTTTATTAAATAGTTTAGTACAACATTTGATTCAGAATATTTTTTTTCTTGTTTTCCTCCTCTAAAAACTAGGTGCGTCTCATTGTTCTTTCCTGTGTGTGGTAGTTTCCCCCCCATGATGTTGTCCCAACCGTATATGGTGTTGTGTCCTTCATTCTTCCAACTGTTGATATTTCCCATCATGACTTGGGGGAAGCAGTTGTCCCACAGTTTTCCAAAAAGCCTGTGCATCGCTTCATCCCGTGACTCAAGAGCTTGTTAGAGACCCCTCTGTTCCAACAAACAAACTTTCCTCACCTTTTTTTTTTCAGCCTAGGAAGAGTGGTCTGATTCCAAACTACCAATTAATAGGAAAACCTCTGACCTTGCAGCTGACAGACTCTTTACCTCTTTTCAGCTGAACATTTAAAATCAGTTATCTTTCCAATTAGATCACATTCCAAATTGTCTCAGTCTCCTTTGCATTCCTTTGAAAATAATGGAGAGCGGGGATGGTTTGGTTTTATATTCCAACATAGTCCTTTCAAAGGGTGAAACGTCCCCCCTTCTCTCTCTCTCCATTCAATTCCTCTCACATATGCAGTCCCAGTTTGATGTTAAATTTCATATTATTAATCCAGTTTCTTCCACCCTCACTTTTATATTATGTTTTATTTTAACCTTGCAATCTGAGGAGGGTTGCCAAATCAGAAATGTAGAAGAAAAACTTCTACATTTTCTACAGAGCAACCATAGGCTCCCCTCCCCCTACTGTCTCTGGCACCGAATGAAACCTTATCTCAATTCCAACCTTTAAATCCTTGTAGCCAAGATGTTCCACAGTTTGTCTTCTCATCGCCTCTAGCACGTGCCTGTACTTTACTTCAATTAAAGCCCAATTAGCAGGGTATCCTCTGCTTCCAGAAACGGATTGGGGAGGGTGGATGCAATAGTCGGAGTGCTCCATGTACCCAATTCCTTTGCCTGCCCTTGCATTCCATAGGGAAGCAAGTGCCAGACCGCAGGGCAATCTGTGAGTGAAAGTCAGTTCCTCTCACACCTACAGAGGAATTCAAAGAATGACTTTCCCCCATCATTCCTTGTTTATCTCCATCTGTAACTCCCCACGATGTCGAGGGAGACCTCCATTCCTGGCGCAGGCAGAACATGAAGCCTGACATTTCTCATTTCTCTTCTGAATGTGTAATGAGGTACCATCTCTGACTAAAGCTTTCTTTGAAAATCTTACACCTTTTCACCCACTTAGATTGAGTCAATAATGAAATATGAGGAGCTGTGGATTATTTTATAATAAACCAGAAGCCTCAAACCAAAGAATTGACTGGTTGGTTTATATCAACATGGGAAATTTCAGCAATACATACTGCTTTTTTGTTCTCATTGTTCCCTTAGGGCAGAGGTGGAAAACCTTTGTTTTCTTCCAAAGGCCAGACTCCTTTGGGAGAAATCTGTTGCGGCCAGCATGCCAACAGTGGGCAAGACCAGTGTCAAATGTGGGTGGGGCCTGGAGGTCCCTCCATATATAGCTATTCTGTCATCCACCTTTATTTCATTCTCTCACCTTCCTCATTTCACACACACACACACACACACACACACACACTTTCCCCTTACTCTCTCTTCCTTTTCTTTCTCACTCTCCCCTACAGCTACCACTACCCCACAAATGCACTGTCACCAATGCAAGCTGCTTTCAAAAGCCTAATTGCTGCATGGGGTGGAGAGGTGGTGTGGAGGTTACAACCTGCAGGAGAGGAAGGCTAAACCTTATTGTCCCAGCTGTAACTGTCCCTCCCCTCAATCACAGCATTAACCATTAGGCTTAAAAACAGTTGAGAATGGAAGGGTGTGGGGTGAATAGGAAGGCCCCATGGGTTGGAGGCTCTCCCCCTTTTCCTTATGGTTGCCAGGTCACAAAGCTGCAGTGGCAGTAAAAGCCACCAGTGGCAGAATTCCCCCAACAGGGTCTAGATTCCAGTACTCAAAGAGGTTCTCTCCATCACTTATAACCAACCAGGGGTCAGCAACCTTTTCCAGCCATGGGCTGGTCCACCATCCCTCAGACCATGTGGTGTGCTAGACTATATTTTTTGGGGGGGGGGAATGAACTGATTCCTATGCCCCACAAATAACCCAGGGATGTGTTTTAAATAAAAGCACACATCCTACTCATGTAAAAACACACTGATTCCCAGACCGCCCGTAGGCTGGATTGAGAAGGCGATTGGGCTAGATCCGGCCCCTGGGCCTTAGGTTGCCTACCCCTGCTTATAACCATGCAGGGAGCCTCCAGCAGTTTAGTGAGATTCCTACTTTAGAGGCAGATATATGGAAGGTGATGGGGGCCAGTGTTTATTCCCACTTGCCCCACTTAAACACCTGAGAGGGGTGGGAAGGACTTTGGTATAGCCAAAATGACATTTAAAGAACATTAATTCTAGCCATGCTTTATAGATGTTGACTGTGTAAAGCAAAAAGCAAACTTTTTGACCGGCTAGGGGAAAACGGATTTAGTGGAACTTCATTGTGGAAAGGGGAAACCTATTCAGGGCAATCATTGCTGTGAGAGGTCATTTGCTTCCATGCATACATGCAGGAATGGATGAGCAGAAATGAAGAGAGCCATGAACAAAATGTCACAGAACAATGATCCATCTAATAGAAGTTTTGAAATACACTGTCCTAGGCTACAAATCCACTGAGCCAAAGTAAAGGCAAGTCCATAACAGTGTTCATTAACTGGGCACTGTTTATCATAGGCAACTTGTGACTGTGAAGTTGTTCTATTTATCATATGACCTTTGGGAGGTAGAAAATCTGTACCTACTTTGCATTCAATGAACTGATTCTTTTCTTGTGCTGTTGGAAGGTCCTGACCCTCATTCTTCTTCTCATCCGTGAAGGAGGAGTACTGCGTCTCCTTTTGTGTGACTTGACTCCCTAATTTTGCTAACCTCGTGCCTGACATTATGAGATGCTGTGTGATTCTGGAACAGTCACTGAAGATCAGCCATGCCATTGGTCTCTGTTACTAGGAAATTTCCGTTTTCCAAGTTCCCACTAGCTTATTTCTGATTCTATAAAAATAAGATGAAATGTCCTAGTCTTCAGTAATGACATTAGCGAAGTCATATTCCATGTTTGACTGTTACTCCTTCAGTAGAAATTCAAGGTAGAACCCCAGAAATTCTCATATTAAATAACAATGTGATTTTGGCTTTAGGTGCCATCCCTGGAATGTAATCCCTGAGTAAATTGCAGGCTCATTATACTGCAGTCTGCTTTTAAGATTAGAAGAACCACCACGGAGAGAAAAATAAACACTCAGGCCAAGCAAGCCAATGTGGTGGTGAGGTTAGAGGCTTGGAATGGAACCTGGAAGACCATGGTTCAAATCTCCACTCATGGCCATGGAGGTCTCTTTCTCTTAGCCCAACAGGGTTGCTGTGAGGATAAAATGGAGGGTGGGTAACCATGTATACTTTCTTGAGTTCTTAAAGGAAAGGCAGGATATAAATGTAGGGTTTTGTTTCTTTAAGTTTTACAAAAATGCTGCAGCACGCTGCTGGAATCTCCCCATTTAGGAAATGTGTGTATATGTGTTGTGTGCATGTGTATGTGCATGCACACTCTTTTCAGTTTGTCATGACAGCATCTTGTAAATGATCCTTAAGCAGTGCATTTGACCGTGGCCATCATATTGGTTTAAACTCAAAATCTTTGCTGTTTTTCATTGTAATGCTGGTTAGATTTAAATTCATGAGAAAGGTTCTTGTATGTCTAACAGCTAGCCAATCGGTTTATTGCCTCTGATGCCAACAGGCCCAAGAAACAGCAACAACAGAACTGGGGAATTCGTCTGTGTGTACTTAGGAAATTCATGGGAAGTACCATATTTAAAGGTGAACTTTCTAATGTGATTTTATATCCCTGTTAAAAAGGAGGTCTTAGTAAGATAGCATCCAATTCAGTTGACTATCTATATAATCCTCATGTAATGATACTGCTTCCATTCCTGGAGCAGATTTGTTGGATTTCTGGCACACTTGTGCCTTTAGATTCATTCAAATATGGTTAATATAAACTAGGGCTATTAACACCTGCACTTTTTAATTCACTTTGAAAATATTCCCGTTCTGTCTGGGTGAAAGCTTTCCCAGTTCTCAGCTACATTTTCAAAGCTACAGTTTCATCTTTTTTGGGGGGGGAAGGGAGTCAATATTGGTTTAAAATGATTGCATTGCTTTATGAAATAATAATTGGTGCAATGAATGTCAGGAATTCTAATTAATTTACATATGCATTAGAGTCCACTGTCATGAAAGACCTTACTTTGCTTTCCAGCACATGAAATTAAATATTTATTCCTGTTGTGATTTCATATATACATAGTTAATACCTCTCCCACAATACCACCTGCTCACCGCCATATGTCATACGCCTTAAAGTTCATATGTAACGCAGCCTAATGGCATTCAGGCTAACATGCTCCTGGAATGAGAACAGACAATTAGGTGAAATTACTTGGATCTTCAGGATATATCTACTTGCATGGTATTAGTTCGCAGGAGTACTAAAAAAGCTGCCTAAAGCCTCGGGACATGATTATCTACAAGCCATTTCAGCTGGGGTATTTGCACTTAATTTGATCTATGGTTCATGCTCTTTTGAACTGCTGCGCTGGGATAGCTGAGCATAACGTTGGCATTGTGGGTCCAGGACCCATGAGAGAAAGGAAGAGAGAGATCGCAGCTTGGGCGCAACACAGCCTTCAGCCAGCAGGCTCTGCCCCAATTGCCAGCATTGGGAACAGGCGGCTCAATGTCATGCAGCAACTCCCTGGTTGCATTACTACTCTGGCCTCTCTTTTGTATTGGACTTCATGTCCCATGGAAGTAAAGGAAGATAATGCATTACAAGTGTGCCTACACAGTTTTAAATGGGTAGCAAATACCATTAGCCTTCAATGGTGCTACTTTTTTTGGTAAAACTGCTAATGTTCAGGAACTTGATCTTTGTTCATCTAGCAATTGTTTTCTGTTGACTTGAATAAAAATACAACAGTGTTGCAGTCTGTAAGTATTGCTCATGGATAATGTGAGGGAGGGACTGTATTATGTGACAAAGTTAATTCATGGTGTTTCAACATCTGATAGTGGGTTCTGCAAGGAAGAGGAATTGATTCAGTAGCTTCCTAGTACCTTGGATATACCTGCCTGTGTGCAGCTGTTGCATTTACCTTGAAAGTTTGCCAGCAAGCATCAAATAAGACATGAAAACAGTAAGCTGCTGGTGGATTTGCTTGTTATTTATTTGGACTTAGTGGGGTTTTTTTGTAGCAATTAGAGAACACTCAGAAAAACTAAATTCTTTTCAAAAGTCAATGACAGTGTTTTTCAAACTTGGATGCCCAGCTGTTGTTAAACTACAGCCCCCATCATCTCTGACCACTGGTCCTGCTAGCTAGGGATGATGAGAGTTGTAGACCAACAACAGCTAGGGACCCCAAGTTTGAAAAACACTGGTATATGATACTGATACACCCATAGGAAATGCCCATTGCTCCACCCTTTCTCAAAAGTTCCCCTTACAAACATGAGGACTGGTAGGAAAAGAATTGCTAGGAGCTCCATTTATGTGTCTTTCTGGTAGCATTGGGCAATCCTCTCTGCATGAGTGTCCAGGCTAGGGCATCCAGGACTTAAATATGAGATCTCCATCATGGTTGCAAAGAACTGAGCTGCAAGACATTGGAAATTCCATTTCCCCCCCTGCTGCTTGAAAGCAGTGGGTGTTCCTAACTATGCAACTACCCAATCCTTCAGGATGGAACTATTGCTGCTTCACCTACCAGTCTTCCTCAAAAGGAAGCCCTGTAGTAGCAGAGGTGTCAGGAATACAATTTACAGGCCTCCTTTAAGCAGTGTTCCTGCCTTAAAGTATATAGACCTTAAAGAAGAGGCCTCTGCCACTATAAACCCTCCCTGCCACAACACACTTCTCTCCAACAAATGTATATTTTGGTAGTGGCCTCACAGCTGTGAAATGTGAACCTGAGTGAGATCGAGAAAACTCCAGTCCCTCAGTACTTAAAATGGCCCTTTAAGACATATTTCATGGGTGAATATCACTTGGGCTATAGAAAATATTGTGATCTGACTCAAATGTTTTTTTACTATTGGGGAGTGGACAGTGCAGCCCAGGAATTCAAACAAACAAACAAAACCAATATGATTTCCATATAGATTGTGTAATTTGTGACTTTTGGGGCTGTGTACATACACACACCCCACAGGAAACACCTGACCCAGACCCAATTCAATTTGTGTGTGCGCTAATGTTTATTTATGGTTTATTTGTTTTGCCATCTTGATTCAACATGGTGACTGGTGTCCAACTATAGATGAAAACTGCCTCCTCCATTGGGAACCCTCATGGCAGATTGGGCAATACTATTCTCCAGAGGCATCCAAATTGGTTCAGGTTTGAACCAAAAAATGGGGAACTAACACCAAAGTCACATTTTGGCCTGCCATTTATATTTAAAATGGCAGCCAGTATCCCAACCTTGACAAAAACCACTGCCTCCACCTTAGGAATCCTTATGCCAAGTTTGCAACCAGCACTTTGGACCCATCATGACAAAAATTGGCCAAAGACATGCCAAAATCACATTTCTGACCACCATTTTGATTTAAAATGACAGCTAGTGTCCCACCATCAATGAAAACTGCCTACCCCACTTCAAGTACCCTTTTGCCAATTTTTATTGGGTATGTTGTAAACTGCTTTGGGTCTGAAAAGCATTCTGTAAGTCCATTAAATAAATGGATATGTAATTCTTAATCTTTGCAGATTTATTAATAGGAAAGGTCTAATATGGGTCACAATGTTATGGGTCTTGGACTGGAAATAGTCCCTCCCAAATTTAATATTAGGTACCAAGAGCTGCTGTTAAAAAGAAAATAATATTTAATATGTGTTTTTACTCTGAAGTAAGTCCTACTGTGTTCTGTGGAGCTTATTCCTAAGTAAGTGTTCATAGGGTCCCAGTTTGATTCTCTCAGTGGCAACTGAATTGTTGCAGGCTGAAAGGAGCTGTCACAATTCAGAGGACAGAAAGCGATTTTGTTAAAAGGTTAAAATCAAGAACTTGAAATACAGAAGTACAGTATTTAGTGGTAACAGGACATAAATAGCAAGAATAAATAACAATGTTTGCCAATCTAGAATTACCTTCCTTTGTAACGTTCAATCTGATTTATTCCACCAATTAGTAAATGGATTGTGAATATGGAAATTTAAAAGTGGTTAAGTTGAGGCAATTCATCCTTTTCTGAAAAGGATAAAGCTGAAGCTTTTTGCATGTGTCGAACAGGAAGTTATAGTAATTTTATTGCACACTTTTAGCCTTATGCAAGATAATGCACAAAGGCTCTTAAATCTAAATGAAGGTAAAAACCACTGGAGTGAAAAGTGCCTCCACTCTTCAAGATATGCCAAAGAATGGGACATGGTAGATACCTGGGGAGGTTGGACAACAGTCACATGCTGACCTTTTGTGAATTTTAATCTGCAAATGCATTTGTGTTCAGGACTGCTAATGCTTTTAGTTGTTGTAAAGGCTTGTTCCTTGATTTTAGAGATTTCAGAATAGAAGAATGTCACGAATCAGCACAATGCATGTTGCATAACAGATCACGGCAGCATCCAAGTCATATGGAGGCTTGATACTAAGCCTGTAGTAGTCAATGAAAGTTGTTTCTCTGGAGCTGAATCAACTGGATTATGCAGGCTACAAAATGGGAAACCACATAGAATTGACAGATAATACCCAATGATGAGAAGTGAAATGTTTTAGAACAATTCAGTCTAGGGGTAATTAGACAAAAAATCTCATAAACAACAATGCTATTCTTGCAAAATAAGCAATTGTGCCTCACTTCACAAGAATGTACTATTTGTTCTTCCACTGACATGGACAACAGTCCTACAAACTATAAGGCTGAATGAATTATATTGACTTCAGCATAATTTAGGCAGCATACTTATGTCCATGAATAAACCCTGTGTAGGCGAGTAGTGGGCAGGCATTTGTGAGTTAGTTTGACCCTTGGTTACTTTCTTTCACATATGAGCTCTTCAGCTGTTGATTTTATGACACTGATTGCAGCGACTTTCTGTTCTTAATGGGAATTACTAGGCAGAAACAGTAGGTTTTTGCAGCACGGTTGTACGGTTGTTTACATATGCACCTGAACTCAATAAACTGATGAAAACCTAATGAAGGGTTTTGTAAGATATGCAGGATTAATAAATCTTAGCCCTAATAACTCATGCAGCTTTATAAATGAACGAAAGTACATCTTTCTAACATCCCTTTTAGAATTAGGACTCCCATGTCCCAATATCCACAATATCCTCCCATATCCACAGAAGAGAGAATTCCAGGTAGTGCAGCTTGTCATGTCAAAGAGTGCCAGGGAGAGAGAAATCTGTGCCTCCTGTAGCTGTTTCATCCGCAGAGTTTAAAATGTAATGAACCCTAATCTTGAAAATTTGGTGATCCCTGCAACAGAAGAATAGTTCTTTTTTGGTGTTAATTGAGGAACTGATACTGATGATATTGAGATGAAATTGACTCAAGTGTAAATGTCAACAGAATATGTTCCTGCGTAGGGTTATAGCCTGTGTGAGAATCCCTGCTTTGAGAACCTGCTGGCTGATTTTCACTGCACTCTTAATATGAATTTTGTGGCATGTGAAATTTCTGTCTTGGGGTTTATGAGGTGGAACACCTCCAGAAGGATACTTTTGGCTTGCCATGTCAGTAATTTTCATATTACAAAATCCCTGAATGTGAGATGACATGATAACCTAATAAATCCTTTAAGCTATAATGGCTATTATTGGGTCAAGGTGAACTGGGCAGAGTTTTATACTGCACTGTGTCAGTAGTACACTGTGTTAATGTACAATTAACGTTGATGCGAAGATGAAAATAGGATAAGGTTTCTTTCTTGGGAAGGATTTGTCAGGTTGCTTCTTCTGATTTGCAGTGAACACTGTTTCAAATAAATCCTTTTCACAAGGTATGTTTGGCCAGCCTTAAGGTATATTGTATTGCTAGTCCATGTATGCAATATTCCTGAAGGCTTCAGATAGAGGGTCTATCTTCTGGTTTGCCTTTTAAATAGGTGGGCAGTCCTTTCCTGCAGAAATAATGTGATGCCTTAAGCAGCTTACCATATGGATTGCACCATCCAGTAATGCTGATGAACATGTGTAGCATCTGGTGGTAGCAATCTACATTGAGAGTGCACATCCCATTGAAATTAATGCAGTGCTGACAAACATGTAGATTTGGATGTCATTCTGATCTGCATTGAATCTCTGTTTTCTCCTGTCTTTGTGTAGCTTGTGCAAGGGTTCGCATGTCCTGTTGCTGATTATTTCCCCTTCTCCTCACAGAAATGGACTGCAGGATTTTGCAGGTTTGCTTGTCATCTGCGGTGCTGTTTGTGCACATAGACTACTCCTGTGATCTGTGAACTTTCTTTTATAGCATTCCCTTAATGTGATCTGATAAACGTACATATTAGAAGCCTAAGGAGATGTATGAATTAGGCCCAAGTGACAAAAGATAAATATGAACCAGCCCTTAGTTACCATAGTTTCAAAGAAAATTACTGCTTATCAGCTCTCAATCAGACAGCCAATTAAGCATCTTTAACTTCTTTCTAGCAAATTGGATTTCTGTCAAGTATCTTCAACATTTTTACTTCCAAAGTAGATTTTACAGGAGGGAGAGATTTCTTTGTTCAATTGATAAAAGACACTTGTTTCAATTTTTTTAAGGGACCATTTTAAAGCATTTCACTTGTAAAACCAAAATTTAGGATTAGAGATTGGCAAACTCTGCTCTCCCTAGATACGGTGGTACCTCGGGTTACATACGCTTCAGGTTACAGACTCCGCTAACCCAGAAATAGTACCTTGGGTTAAGAACTTTGCTTCAGGATGAGAACAGAAATCGTGTGGCGGTGGCGCGGCAGCAGTGGGAGGCCCCATTAGCTAAAGTGGTGTCTCAGGTTAAGAACAGTTTCAGGTTAAGAATGGACCTCCGGAACGAATTAAGTATGTAACCAGAGGTACCAGTGTACATGATACAAGTCTCTTTCCTTTTTTAAAAAGCGCATAACCTGGATTATTTTTCTGAGTAACCCAAGGCTTGGAAAAATGATGCGCCTTGTCCCATCAGTCCTCCCTGTCCCAAAATCACACCCTATCACACACTCCCCAAACTTCCTCCTTTGCAAACCTGGCAAGCAATGGCGATAGCATTGCTATTGGGAGTAGAGGGAGAAAGGAGCTTTGTACCTTCCCTCTCTTCATCTTAGTACCCTAGCAGTGTCCTGCTGAGCTACAAAACCCAAAGGGGTCTGGAAGGTGGAGTTATACTGTTATGAATTGGGGATCCTGGGTACCAGATTTCCCTCTCCCTAATTTCTAGAGTTAGCAAATGCAGGAGATTACAAAATGCTTTAAGTCTTCACCCAGGTGTGAGACAGCTTAGAAGTGTAAAAATGCAGGCTGAATCAGTTTCTTGGCCAGGGGCTTGCCTGGGGAGAAGAACCACCATGTAGTTAGTACAAAGGAAGGTAATGGGCAACTGACACAAGCATTTACCCTATAACAGAGTGTGAGTCCCTCCTCCCATGAGGGGATGAGGAACCAGGTTCAGAATTTCAGTGTACCATGATGTAAACTGGGAGGTGGGAGGTAGCCTGGGTAATGGGGTGTGATGTCACCACAGGAAAAAATGTGTCCTTTTAAAGCAGAGGTTTCTAAGAAGGTGGGGAGGCCTCAATGAGTGGCTGGCTTGGAGAGGCTGCATGCAGAGACCGGGGAACATGGCTAGCTATCACACTTGCAGAAGCTATAAGGAGAGCAACAAGAAACACTATTGGAGTGTAGAGTTCTGCACTTCCTCCATTTCAAACTCAGGTATAAATATGTGTAAATAAATCATATATCTTAAAGACACTGCAGTCTCCGCCGTGCCTCGTTCCAAAGAACACAAACCCTGGTTAAGTGCCAAGACCCCTGGAATTTTGCTACTGCTGAGATTGGGGTGGCCAGTAACCCTACCCTAGGGCTAAAGCTGTTCCTCATCTTTTCTCCTGGCACTCTCTCACTGCTGTTCCCACCACCTTTTGCCAGGCTCAGATTCAAGGGAAAAAAATTCAAGGACCTCAAACCCTTTCTTTTCATTAGAGGCAAGTGGAGTTTGTTTGTTTTTTGGTGTGTGTTTTTGTTGTTGTTTTTTGCAAATTCCTCAAGTGCTTCTCCATGCCAGACCTATTATCCAACATTTCAGTCAACCTGAGAAAAGAGGGAGAGTTGTCTCATGCAGGGTGATTACGCATAAGCCAAGAACATCAGGAGGGAACTTAATGGATAAAGAATATTATAGATACAGTATACTGAAGGAAAATAGGATAGCTTTGTCTGGCAAGCTGAAACGTAACCTGAAGCTTTATCATGCCTTTAATTTTAAAACCAAACACACTAACTTGTACTTTGCTCAAGAGGTAACAAACTTGCCATAAAAAACTGCACATATCAGATTTCTGCCACAGCTGCAGACACCCCAAGTCACAGTGAAGGAATGGTGGCAATTTGCAGTGAAAAATTGATTGCAGTCTGTCCCTGAAGAGAGAAGCAGCAGCAGCCTAGAATCAGACAACTCTTGCTTCTAGTCTGTCACTGAACAAAATAAAGGTAGCTCTCTCTTTGTTTCCAAATGGCCCAGTTTTGCTCCTGATTTCCTTTTCCCTGTTGAGTTGAGGCACTGATTCCACAGTTATTTCCTGCTAGGCATTCTGTTGGTTTGTTTACTTTACAAGGAACACTGAAAACATTTAAGGATAATTGAAATAAACAGGAGAAAATATTAAAACACATCATGTCTGGATAGGCTTGTCTAAACCAAAAATATTTTAAGCAAGTGCCAAAAAGGCGCTTGCCCTGATGGCAATAAGCAGGAAGTTTTAAAGTGTAGCTGCTGCTACACTAAAAGATTGATATCTTACAACTGTGAAGTATCATGTCACAACAATAACAGTGCAAGTTCTGCAGATTAAACCAGTTGAGTGGGCACGTATAGGGCAAGGCAGTCCCCATTAAGGACCTGTGATCCCTATTGGCTTTTCAGGATCACCTTCTTGTCTTCAGAATAACTGGCTCTCATAGGGCCTACACAATTGTCTCTTCCCCTCCCCCCATGAGCAACAGGAGCTATGCCCCCTCTCCAGTTAGTACTGCTCCAATGATATCCTTGTTTCTACAACAACTCTGCTATCACTATTCAAACATAATTGGGGCCTTGAAGGAGAAATCTTGTTATAGGACAAACCTTTCAGTGGAGCAAAACCTCATTCACATCATTTGAAAAGGGAGAGGGGGGACATTACCTCAATACACTTCAAAGGAAAATAAGTAAAATAATTTATTAAAATGGAGAATGACTGCTGCATTACATACAGGCAACCACACTACAGAGAGATGCTGCTGCTGCAGGATATACTGTGTGAAGCAGCTTCAGTTTATTACTGATACAATTTGCCAATATGCATATCCAGGACAAAGCCTTTAACAATTATTGCTATTATATTCAGTCTTTGCTCAACTTACCTTGTTGATACCCATTGAAATAAAAGTCTAAAGTACTCCAAAACTCCTCAAATGATTATTTGAGTTCAGGTATGTGCATAGATTTCTGGGTTTGTTTTGGCCAGTAGTTAATAGTCCAGATGCCCAGCCATAGAAGTTATTTTTCTAATATGGGCATCTGGTTCCTTGGCACACATACTTGGCTTGGATAAAGGCAGGGACACTTAGCAGACTGGCTATCCACTTTGTAACCATTAAAAGGGAATGAATACTGCATTGTGCTGGCCCTACGCCTGCTATTTACTATTACAGCTTACCAGGGTGCAATCTGTAGGAGAAGCTGAGATAAGGAGTGGCCACAGAGCAGAAAGGTCCTCCAAAGATTTAGCAATTTAAGGAAAGTTAAGCAGCATCCTTTCCTTGCTGACAGCCTGCAGTGACTAGATCCTGCTTCAAAGATTGCCTTTCACCATTTCACCAGAAACACGGGTACTGAAACCTTTGGCTATATAATGTAGTCGTACACAAGGGGATTGTTGCAGAAATGTTGTTTTCCTAAGGAATATCCAATTAACAACCAGCGAAAATCTTACTGTAATTTTGACTGAGAGTATACCTGTTGGAAAGCAGGTAACAGTTGTGAAAGTAGTGTGTACCTGTGGGGTCCTGCTGCTGCATGCCTTTGTTTGGGTGCAAGAAGATCACTAGTACAAGGTGGTAAGCAAATGGTGCATCACTGAGCAATTGCCACCCTGGTCTGTATCTGTAAATTGGGATTTATATCAGAAGGTTTTACTTCAGTGTTGGTGCACATCCTTTGTATGCAGAAGGTCCCAGGCCCTGGTGTGCCCAGGTAAGTTTGAGAAAAGCCTGAAACCCTTGGAGATCTGCTGCCAGTTAATATGGACAGTACTGAGCTAGATGTTCGGACTTGCTATAAGGCAGCTTCCTATGTCCTTAAATATAGTCAAATTATAAGCCACTTTTACACTTTGCCCAAAGTGGCTCACAATAAACATAAACATTATATCATGTTTTGTAACATATCGTGCTTTGAATTTACTGATACACTTTTAAATAAACATTTAGCATTGCAAAGCGTATCAGTAAATTCAAGTAAGGCAAAATAAACACTCAGTGAACATAGGATACATTTACTGTTACACTGTAGTAATCTAGACTGAATGCATAACAAGTGCAGAGCAAAATCAAACATAAGAAGAGAGGGGAAAGCTAAACCACACTACCAGTTCTCATTTTGCTGCACTCCAACAGGACACAGTGTCGTGGCGAAAGTGAAGTTCAGAGAGCTCCCTACTCTTTTCAGCACCATTCATTATTTGGTTTACTGGGGACAGCTCCCTGCTCTCAAGTGCTGCTGTAAGAAAGACATCAGTTTTCTCAGCTGGTCAAATATGCTCCCTGCTTCTAAGCAGCTCAAAATGTCAGTGTTTCCTCTGATACTTCATATTGTCCTGCATCACCATGCAACCTCCATGCACCGATAAGTGCAGACCATTGCCCTCTTCCTGGACCTAGGGAAAAGTTATATTCTTAATTATTATCATCATCACCAGCTTTTCTCACCCGATGGCTTCCATATTGGATCATTTGCTGCTGGACTCTTGTGTGGGTCTGCTCCTTCATACCCCAGGAATAATGGAACACCCTCAAACATACTCTGTCTTGTCCACCTCATTTATTCAGAGTAGCACATACAAAAACACAGTAAAAAAAAATCCACAATAATAATAAAAATCATTATTAAACACAGCAGATTTCAGACCAGCAGGTAAGATTTATTTCACATGCATTCCAGTGTGTTAGAAAGAACAGTGCTAGGGTTGTGCACCCATCTCACTTAAGAGGCCGGGGGCCAGCGCTGTCCGGAGACACTTCCGGGTCACGTGGCCAGCGTGACGAAGCTGCTCTGGCGAGCCAGAACCAGCGCAGCACATGGAAACGCCGTTTACCTTCCCGCTAGAAAGCGGTACCTATTTATCTACTTGCACCTGGGGTGCTTTCGAACTGCTAGGTGGGCAGGAGCTGGGACCGGACGATGGGAGCTCACCCCGCTGCAGGGATTCGAACCGCCGACCATGCGATTGGCAAGCCCTAGGCACTGAGGTTTTACCCACAGCGCCACCCGTGTCCCTACTGACAATATGGATTGTTTAATTTAGGCATGTCCAAAGTCACTTTCGGGGGCCTAATCTGGCCCACTGGTCGATTTAATTCAGCTTCTGTGGCAGTTTATTTCCTGGGGGGGGGGGGAATCCTGGGAAAAGCTCCTGAACTTTGGTCAGCCCTCACACATGTTCACTTCATCAAATCTGGCCCTCTTTGAAAAAAGTTTGAGCACCCCTGGTTTACTTTATTTGTGTGCCAGACTTATCTAATGGCCATGTGGTATTACAGTATTCCAATTTTATTATATATACCACTGAAGCAAGCATAACTATAGTGGTTTTATTAATTGAGGGGTGTATAAAATTAGATTTGCTAAATAATCCACTCTCAACTTAGATTTTCAATTAAGTTTCCACCTACGAGATTAGAGCTAGAAAATTTAAAAGTAAATAAACCATTGGATAACTTCTTGTGAACTGAGGATGTTTTTCTCTCTCCCCCCCCCCCCATATTATAAATCAAATATTCCATTATTACTGCTTGCTGAGCCTCAAATGGAACTGCATTCTAACTGCAATATTAGGCCCCTAGAGGTTGCAAAACTGCAGGCAAACACTTGTATTATAAGTAGAAGAGACACAAGAGTAATGCTTTGTTCTTGCAGAATTTTAATACTGCCTAATGTGAATTCCACTTTTCAATAAAGTGTTATTCTTCTAAAAAGTGCATCATAAAGTTCAGAATTGGCCTTATGTACAATACTTGTAGCAACTTATATTATGGATACACCACACCTTGATAATCTATAGCTGTTCTACCTGTGACGCCTACCATGTTTGGTCTAAGTCAAGAGCAAATCTCCCAAACAGCCAGTCTGTCCCAGTGCTGCCCAGTCTAGCTCTGCTCAAGTGGCCTAACTAGAAGCCTGGAAACCTTGCATGATGATGAAAATTGCTGCCTGGAAAACAGCACAGTGGTGCAAGCCTTAAGATGCTTCTGCACCTGACCCTAAAAAGACAAAAGTAGGTTCACCCTCCCGGTCTGGACCTCTTAAAGAAACACCAGCAGCTGGGTGTGGGTGGAATGGCACCATTTCTGGAATCTGCTAATCAAAGCAGCCCAGCCCAGTTATGATGGATAGTTTCCTCCAGGGGCCAATCAAGAAAGTGCAGGATACTGGGTCATGTCATTCTATTACAAAAACCCAATAAGAGTCCTGGATCAGGCCAATGGCTCATCTAGTTCAGCATCCTATTCTCAGTAGCCAACCAGATTCCCATGGGAAGCCTGCAAACGACACTCTCCCCACCTGCAGCTGGTCTTCACACACACTAACAAAATAACGAGGAATTTCCACCTGTGAGGGCAAATGCTATTTTTTAACACTATCCACAAAGTTACCAGGACTTAGCTGGCTGCAATGCTAAGCTGGGTAGGGCTACTTTCATGCCCCAATGCCTCTATAGTGAGGGGGTGAGGCTGACTCCACAAGTCCATGAGAGCCGCTGTGGTGCAATGGCATTATCATAGCCAAGAGGCACAAAGATTGCTAATCCAAGGGTTCGAATCCCCATTTGGCCAAGCAGCTCACTGGGTGACCTTGGGCCAGCCTAACCCGCCTCACAGGGTTGTGGGGGTTGAAATGAGAGGGGGGGACTATGCGCACCACCACGAGCTCTTGGGGGAATAAAATGAAGACTCCCCAAATTTCATTCGCGTCGAGACGCATGCCCACTCTCCTCCTCTTCCAGGCCCCTTGCTCCCCGGTACTTCAGCGTCAGCTCCCCCCCCCCCCCGTTAACTCTTGAGAGGGAAGGGCCGCGGGAGGAAGTTCCCCTCAGAGGTCGCGCGCCGTCTACCTGCGGCCGCGCCACGTGAGCACCATTACTGCCCCGGGCGCGAGAGGTCACGGGGCCCTCGGCGCCTCAGGCGCGGCCCCGCCTCGCGAGCTCGCCGGCCTCGTGGCGGTGCCTTCGTCGGCGTCCTTTCGAAGCTCGTCCCTCCGGGGTGGTCCTCCTCTCTCGGAAGCTCCACTGCAGCAAGAAAAAAAGCTGCTCCCGCTGCCGGGGGAAGAGTTCCCCAGGCCGCCGCCGCGGTTGGCCAAAGCCGAACTGTAGGGGAGGAGCCTGAGCTTTAATGCACCATCAGGTTCCAGCAAAGCCGCCGCCGCCGCCGCCGCCACAGCACAAGCCCGAGCAGCTTTCTGCAGCAGCAGCAGCAGCAGCAGCGACGACTCGCGCTCCGCCAGCCTGGGCTGTTCGGCGGCGCTTTGCAGCAGAGCCCAGCCCGCGGCACCCCGCGCCCCACCTCCCGCCTGCCTGCCTGCCGCAGCGGCGCCAGTCCTCCTGCCTCCCCGGAGAGAGAGAGAGAGAGAGAGAGAGAGAGAGGAAGACCCCCGCCTCTCCACCCTCATCGCCTCGGGCCGTGGCTTCACGGAACACCCGCCCCCCTCCGCGCTGAAATAATTAAAGAAAAAGAGAAGAAGAAGAAGAAAAACCCAGCGAGGAAGAAGAGCCTTGACGCCGGAGCAGTGCGATCTTTGCGGGAGCGGACACCATTTTGTGGCTAGCGGCTGCCTGACTTGCTGCATGCGGAGGAGAGGTGGGCAGCCAAAAGGGGAACCTGTTGGGCGCCGCGATCGGGAAGTCGCCCAGCTGCAGCACTTCTTCGCCCTGGAATTGGGGGTTGCAGCAGCGTCCCTGGGAATCGGATCGTGCGTGGCAGCGGCAGCCTTGGGAAGAGGAGGAGGAGGGAATTCGGAGGTTGTGCAGCAGCAGCAGCAACCGCAGCGTCGGCAACAGCAGCAGGCGGCGAAGGGAAATTGGACCTTGCGCATCCCCATTCCTGGGTGGAGGCGAAGGAGATTTGCACCTTTGCGTCAACGGCACGAAGAGAAAGGCATTTGGACCTTTGCAACAGCAGCGTCCCTGGCAGGAGGAGGAGGAGGTGAAAGCTTGCTTGCATATATATAGATTACACACACACACGTACATATTTTTCCCCCCTTGCAGGGCAGGAGCATGTTGGTCTCGATGCAGCTCCCCTTCCCTCCTGTCCACTGATCCCAGGCTTGGTGGGGCGATGATGGATACTTGCCTGCTTGTTCTCACTTCCCACAAAAGTAAGCCCGCTGTCAATGGAGGAGGACATTGATACCCGCAAGATAAACAACAGTTTCCTGCGCGATCACAGCTATGCAACAGAAGGTAATGGATGGCCCAGCCGGTGACGGGTGGGGGTGGGGGGGAGGAAATAAAATAAATAAATAATGGGGTGGGTGAAGAAGAGAGGCAGTCCACTGCGGGGAGGCTCCTTGCCAAAGCGCAGCTCCGAGTCGGCAGCACAACGGCGCTGCGCTTGGCCACAAGATCGGACCTAGTAGGGCAATCGCGGGGAACTGGTGGCATGGTTGGTTGGTTTGGCAGCTGCGCGGGCAAGACGCGCCATAGGGCGCCGGTGCCTGGCAAGCTAGGGCCCCGAGCAGCAGGTGGATCGGGGCGGAAGGTCCCTCGAGCACTGGCCGAGGACGCCCGGGGTGATGTCGCCTCCGGTTCATTGGGGCCCTGATCGCACCTCGACGTGTCAGCAGCCTGGCGTGCTGCGCTCCCCAGGTGTCTGCAGCCTCCCCTTGCACCCGGCGTTTGCGCTCTCTCTCGACTGCTACCTCTTAACGCTCAGGGAAGTGTAAATTAATGACTGGTTGCTTACAAGGCAGGATTTGGGCCGGTTCACTCTGCTGGGGTGCTGCGTTACCCATGCTCGGCAATGCAACGATTCAGCGCCAGGGAGGGTGGGGGTAAACCCTGGATGTATCACGATGACGACAGACCCAAGCTGTTTCCCGTGGAAAGGGCCAGGGAGCTGTAAGGCAGGTGTCGACATGCTTACGGGAAACGAATGCAATGGTAGGTAGCCGTGCTGCAGAGTCGATTTTACTGAATCAACTGGGAATGGAAAGGAAAAGGGGGTTAAAACAGAGAGGTGTCGTGGATGAAGGAAAAGAAATGGCTTCGCTGGGCCTGGTTTTCTCACTGATATAATGGGTCCTTGTCTTGTGGTCTCCCCCCCTCCCCCCTTTCAATTCATCAGAGGCTTCAGTGAGCCACTACTGAAGATACTGAGCTTTGGCTCTGAGAATAAAATGGAGAAACAGGATGATGGGGAGGGAGGGCAAAACAAGGATTTACCTGAAAGAGGTGGCATGGGGGGGGGGGAGGGCGGAATCTAAACTTGGCTCGCCTGTGATTTACTTAATCTGCAAATAAATCCCAGGAAGGATGGAGGTAGCTGCATGTGGCTCTGACTTGCTCCTGTAGTTCCGTTCCCAAGTATGTGAGCCCCTCCACTGGGCCATGCAGTGGGGATGGTGGAAATAGGAAATGGGGTCTTGTGTCTGAAATAGGCATTGGTATTCTTGGGGTTTGGCCAAAATCTTTAGGTTGGCAGTGATTTTTTTGCTTTCAAGACAAGAAGGTGTATGGAGGGCAGAAATTGGGTACCACAATACCTCCCAAATGTGTTTAAGGTTTAGGATTGATTGTTAAATCCTCTGGGAATTGTAGTTTTGTCAGGGGAATAGAGGCCTCCCAAGAGCTCTCAGTGCCCTTAACAAAATATAGTTCCCAGCATTCTTTGGGGGAGGTCACGAGTGTTTAAAGTGGTATGATACTGCTTTAAATGTATAGTGCAAATGGGGCCTTGGTTGGAAACAACTCTGTTTCCATTTAGAAAGTGGAAGTAGCCAGAGCAGGCCAAGATATGCAGAAGGCTACAATAATGTGTGCGAATAATAGGTTGGGGCTGCAGTTGGTACCTGGGAGTAAGTCCCATTGAACTCACCGAGACTTACTTCTGAGTAGATGAGTTTAGGATTTGACTTTTCCTGTACTTTACAAATGATTGCTTTAAAAAACAAGTTTTATTGCTAAAACTGGGTCATGATTGAAGCCTTCTATTGGATGTAATAGGGAAAGGTTCTGCTGTTCTCTTGGAGGCAGTTTATGTAAGTTAATCAAAAAGATCCATTTAATCCTTTGTGGTAAATTAGGCAGTATTCAAATGTGTGGCTGTCTTAACTGTCATAACTTCAATGCCTTCTAAGTCACCTCCTCAGGCTACTACTTGACTGATTCTCCCAAGGGTTGCCCTGCTAGAACTTCCCTAGGAATCTGGTCACTGATTTCAGCAATAATTTAAAATCTGCCTAATTCTGAATACATCTACTTATATAAAAATGGCTGTTAAAGCATAAAAATGCCTATTCCCAGGGAATTTTTAGGTGTTTGTATATTAGTTAACTTAAGTATGTGTGTCTGCCTCTTACTCATGTAGAACAAAGCAACACTTTGATATTTTTGAGCAAAATGAATAATGCAAAAAGATCCAAGGAATTTGGTATTTTTCTTCCCCACACAGAAAAGCTATGAGTAAGACATTCCATTGCAGCCTTTATGCTGGCTGTTCTAAGTAGGAAGAATTGGATTTTCAAGTGAAGATGGTATTGTATTAACAGAAGGGGGGATGTGGTATTCCCCCCCAGTAACCTGTTGCTAGTTGGAAACGACATAGGGTTGTCTTTTAAGGCATGCCTTGAATCCCATACATCTGTGTAGAGCGAATAATGTATAGGCCATCATCATCAATAGGCAATAGTTAAAATAATTCCTTAAGCAGCTCCACCCATTTTCAGTGCAAGCCCTGTAAACACTATTAGCCAATTCACAAATAACACTTAAGCCAAACCATGGCTAAGCTTGAATGAGCAAAACATGTGGATTCCTGGAGAGAAGGTTGAGACCTCCAGGCCTGCTACAGTGAGGCAAGTCAGAGTTTGGCTCAGTGTTATGTCCAAACCTGGGCTCATGGTTTATCTTACTCCTGATAAGCCTCAATCTATAGCCAATGTTTGTTTTATGGCCCTCCACAAGCATTTTGTATGAGGCAGTTAAACCACAAGCCTTGGTTTGGATGAAATGCTATGCCCAACCATGACTTAGTTTACAGTTGTGTGTCAGCAGCAGGAAGACTGGCGGAGGAGCAAGGTGGCCATGATCTTTTATCTCAGAGCTGCTCATTTGTGCCAAGCCATGGTTTGGCTTAACATTATTGCAAACTGGGCCTGTGTGGTACAGTTAACATTGCTGCCACAGTATAGGTCTCTGTGTATATATGGCAATCCGCTTTTTAAAGGTAAGGAATCATTCTCAAATCCTGCTTGTGCGTTTCCCGTAGGCATCTGGTTGACCTATCACTGTGAGAACAGGATGTTGGAGTAGATGGGCCATTGGCACGATCCACCAAGCTCTGCTTATGTTATTATGTTCTTTATAGGTCTCTCCGAAGCTAGTCTGTCTCAATCGTATGTAACAGATATTGCTTCAATCCCTTGTGGATCATATCTCACTTCCCTTTTCGGTTTGCTTCAGGCAACGTTTGGCATTAATGAACACAGAGGGCTGTTGAATATAATACATCTACCATGTGGAATGTTAAATCTCTCTCATAATCTCTATATCCAGGATCTCTCATACCATGGGATAAAAAAATAAAAAATGCTTTATTGATGGAAACTGTAGGAAGAGAGGTAGTTTCCAACCTCATCTACTGTATGCATTTATTTATTGCATCTCCCCCCAAAGTGTCTTCCATTTAAAACAAACTAACAAAAAACCCAATGTGGATTGATTCAGTACCATTATGGATACATTTGCTGCTTGGACACTCTCTGGGCCTGCTGCCCAGTTGTTTGTTTGAAACAACTGGATGAGATCTTTGAGTGTTTTATAACAGATATCATTGCTTGTCCTTCTGCCTGCTACTTAATTCTGGTGCAATATAGGGAAAGTCCTGTTACACACACTTTGCCATGAGGAATCTTCTCTCCTGATTTCAAGCATATGAGAGCACCTCATAGATCCATAGATGGGGTAGAGGGTTCCACTGGAACTTTGAAGTGCGTTTTGTCCTCTCTCTCTCTCTCTCTCTCTCTCTCTCTCTCTCACACACACACACACACACACACACAGAGCTTTTCAGGCAAAATGGAACCAAGGTGCTTGGATTTGAACCAAGGTGCTTACGAGTGAGCATGAAATGGAGGAACCACATAGACTTCCCCTTGTCTAGTTTCATTCTCTTAGTTTGCACTGCCCCATGTATTCTGCACTTAGCTGATCAAACATTAAAATACGTAGCATCATCTGGCTTAATAGTGTTTTTTTTCTAGAATATAATTGATAAAGCATTAACAAAGCATATGCTACATAAATGTGGTTTTGACCATGTCCCAGTGCTGCCTAGACAGGTCTGGTCAGTCTGTTTTTGTAAAGTACCATCCTGCTTTCCCTCCTATTCCTAGGAGGACTGCTCTTTAATTTGGGGTCCCTTTGTGACAAATCCAAGGGACTGTGGCCCTTCCGTGTGCTGAGCTGTTTAGCTTTCAGTAATCTGCTTGTGCCTAAGGGGAAAGTCTGAGTCAGCTGGGATTCCACCCCCTTCCCTCCAATGAGAGCCTGACTCAAAAGTGCTTTCTGCAGCAGGGAACCTCTGCTGATGCACTGGGAAAGGTGGAACTGCAGGCAGTGCTGTGCTGTTCGATGTAAGAATTCCCAACTACAATAAAATTGGATTTCTCCCTGTCCCTAAAAAAATAAAACAAAAATGAGCACGAATTGTTGGAGCTGGCATCCAGGTTTGGAAACAAATACAAACCAAGTACTCCTTCCCTGAAGGTTTTTGCATGTTTTGGGGCCTCTCAGAAATCATGTTCCTGCCTGTGTGTGAATGCCAAGAAATCATATGAAACAATAAACCTTTTTTCTTCCATTCATCTCCCAAGCAGCTGTCCAGAATAAGCATCTCAAATTAACCTGCCCAATCATTCTGGCAGAGACTTGCAGAATAAGTAGCACGCTGAGTCACTTGGCGAATTAGCAGTAAATTGAGGAGTGAGGGTATCATGGAAGCAATTCTGCATGTAGCTGGCATCTTTGGGAGAAAGAGCTGTTAAGAGTCTAGTCTGGAGTAAATTGAATTTTATTGAAGCAACCACTAGGTGGCCCTCCTAGAGGAAGCTAATCTTTGCCAATATACCATATTTTTTGCTCTATAAGACTCACTTTGTCCTTCCTAAAAAGTAAGGGGAAATGTGTGTGCGTCTTATGGAGCGAATGCAGGCTGCGCAGCTATCCCAGAAGCCAGAACAGCAAGAGGGATTGCTGCTTTCACTGCGTAGCGATCCCTCTTGCTGTTCTGGCTTCTGAGATTCAGAATATTTTTTTTCTTGTTTTCCTCCTCCAAAAACTAGGTGTGTCTTGTGGTCTGGTGCCTCTTATAGAGCGAAAAATACAGTAATATTTTAATTTTATTTGGGATAGGCGGGCAGATTCAGACCATATAATCCAAATAAAGCACCTTAGCTGTTGTTGTGGTTATTCTTCTAGCGTATTTATCAATAGATACTGTTCCACATCAGCTGCTGTTGCTGCTGTTGTTTTTTTAAACACCGCAACACAAATTGTCTCCAAAGATACAGGACTGATGATGAGAAATCTTGTTTAGAAATAAATAAATGGGATGGGTTGAGATATTGTTTCTACAACAGGAGTAGTGGTTTGGGATGATTCATGGGTAGCACATGTGGAAACTGTTATGTTGGATTGAGCAGGCCATGTGGCCCTTTCAGTAAGCACCTATGAACAGATCTTTCTAAACAGAAAAATACTGTATTGAAATCAGCCTGCAGTGTTGCTTCTTTACTTGATTATCACATTTATATCCTACCTTTCCTCCAAGGAGTTCCAGGTGGTTTGTATACAGATGGATGACCATCTATCATGGATGCTTTAGTTGAGATTCCTGCATTGCAGGGGTCCCTTCCACCCCTACAATCCTATGATTCTCTTATTCCCTTCCTGTGCTTTTAACTGCACAACAACCCTGTGATCTAGATTAGGCTGAAAAATGATGACCGGACAGGGTGAGGGAGCATCATGGCTGAATGTAGATTTGCATCCAGGCCCTAGTTGAGCATTCCAACTGCTACACCAAACTGTCTATACAGTGGGATTCTCCACTTAACTCTATCCTGGTGTGCATTCTAGCCTTTTTTATTTGTGCCCTTATAAATGTGGTGTAATTTAGTTAGATGTCCCTTTGGGTTATGCTATTTTGAGTGAGTGTTGGGGCTCAGCAAACTTAAGTCTATTCCTTAGTCATGCGCCTCAAATAATATTTTATGGAATGGCTTAATATTGCGCAAATCTTATCATGCTAACGGGAGACACACACAAAGATTTGCATGGTTTGTTTATATCCTTATTTGGAGATGCTAATGAATTTGTAAAGGTGCAGGGTAACCTACCTTGGTGAAAGGAATTTTATTCCCCCCCCCCATATTCCATGATGGGACTGTTTTCCCTAAATTTCATATTGGGCAAATCTCCTGCCAACAAACCCACTTTTAACAGATTTATCTCTGCCTTGTTTTGCAATCTGTTTCAAAGCCTAATCTTTGCTTTTCTTGTACTTAATCCTGCCATTCCCTTCTCAGGCCTTCATTTTCTCATCTTAATGTCTACTGTTCCTTTCTTTATAATTTTATTTATAGTTTTCAATTTTATACATTTCATTAATTTTACAAAAATCATAACATTTCAAACAGTTTGACTTCCTTCCTCCTCTTTCTGGGATTCCTTAAATTTGATTTATCATTTCCTGCACATTCTAAATCAACTTAATTTATGCTTTTAGTTATTTATGTTAATTCTATATTCTTTTTAAAACTGCAGGTTATATCTGTACTATTCCTGACCTATCTGAGCTCAGTGTTCTAGCTTTGCCCAGAAAGCTTTCATAACAAATATTTCCCTCCTTTCTGCACCTACTTCTACCATCAGATGCCTGGGGCAACCTTTAAAACATGAACTTGGAACTTGTCTCACATTGATGGTTACTCAAGGAATCCTTAGCCTTTTAGAAGCACAGTCTTTCCCTCATGTATTGTAAAGGGCAGCTTCCTGTGCTTGAGAACAAAAGTAGCCTACAAGTCATCAGTGCAGTGAGAGCCAACCTGTCTTGTCTGTGGCAGGTTCTGGGTGTTCCATTTGTGTTATGCATACTCCCCTGGCTGTACTGGCCATTGATTCAATTTCCTTACCTTGCATCTATTGCTGCTGGCAGGCATTTGAGGATCTTCTGTAGAAAGCAAACGAATGCATTTTTCCTTACACTGACAGAATTTTAAAAAGATTAACTTTGCTTTAAGGGGTTGGATTTTGCTGTGCTGGAAACTTTAAAAGCTTTCTTACTTTAGGAGCTGACTTGAGAAATAGCTCTCTGAATTCCTTCCTTTTAAAGAGAGCTGGTGCCCTCTGCAAAATCTTACATTAACTTTCTCATTTTCACACGTTTTGAAATTGAACAGAAATGGTGCGCCTGAAGTTTCCAAAATAATTACATAAATCAAAAGAGCCATTTCCATTTTAATCTCCCCCACTTCTGCCTGAAGATTGTCTGTGAATCTTGCAGCTTGTGCATTCTCGGATAGCAGAGATGCACTCTTATTTCATGTATTTGCCAGTCCCAGATAAGACCAGGGCTGTGTGTATTCTGCAGTCCTATGACATATTAGTTATTGGTTTGAGAATTCAACATCCTAGGAATTCCAGGGTTTTTTTTAGTTAAAAAGAAATGTGAGCTAGCTCAGTTGGCAGAGCATGAGACTCTTAATCTCAGGGTCATGGGTTTGAATTCCATGTTAAGCAAAAGATTCCTGCATTGCAGGGGTTGGACTAGATGACCCTTGGGGTTCCTTCCAACCCTACAATTCTATGAAATCATTTCTTGACCTTATGGCTGCAAAGGTAGTTCTGACTAATTTGCAGTCAATGGGGCAACAGTTGATAGCTATGCAGGGCTTCCAGTGATTAGGGACTAGCAGTTCACTGCCCTTCAGAAGTGAAACCCACCAATTTCAGTGGCTTTGACTTCCAAGTTAGCGCTTTGTGGAGCTGCTCTTGAAGAATATTTCCATCTGGGAGCCAGTGCAGAATATGAGATTACCTGTCTTTCTTAACTGCTGTGAGCTGTGGACGGGATACTGCACTTGTTCTAGCATTAGCAGCAAGTTAAGAGCACAAGAATGACTCAAGGTTCTGGTTTTGACTTTTAAGTTGTGTAACAATCCCTGTGTATTCTGGGGACCACCTCCTCTCATGTGTTTGTTGAGATCAGTAGGTGATAATTTGCTTTGTGTATTTCATTCATTGGAAGTTAGATTAATGGATACATGTGGTGGGACAGGACTGTTTGGTGATAGCAGAAATGTGTTTTTATAAGGATTGTAAATCTCTTTCTGTGGTGGAGGAGGCTGGGAGGCTTTTGAAGTTTTAAAAAATGTTTAATTGTGAGGATTATGTGAAGTACACTCCCATTTTTTATTTGGTTTCTTTGAGTAGACCAGTTTTTAAAAGGAAATTGGTCCATCTCTAAAATGGTACTAGCATCGTGGGTAAAAGCACAAGCTATGAACTGGAATTCCCTAGTTCTGATCTCTGTTCAGAATTAACTTAAGGGGTAGCTTAGGCAAAACATGACCTCTGCCCTCTATTTGTAGCAAAATAATATCAATAGTGTTTTAAGGATTATTGAGTCAACGTATTGGAAGTGCTTAATAAAGTACTATTTGAGTTCTGAGTATTATTATAGCCCATTCATGACTACTAGTTACTTGATTTGGAATATGATTTTGTTTCTTGGATATATTACAAATTGAGCCATTTCCCCAGAAGATAATCTCTGGCTGAAATAACATTTTTGTACATGTGTGGCTTGCATTTTCAGAACGGAAGACAGCTATGTTGTGGGAGTATGCACAAAAGTTACTTGTTGAATCCCCTTGTAACTCGATGGAAGCTCTCATTGATAGTTGTGAACTGTGTGACCTGAACACCCAATGACACAGCCTTTTGTTTATTTAATATTGTCTCCATTTGGATCAAGTATTTGACTTGTTTTTTGCAAATGTATAATACGATTGCTGTCACCGCAACCTTCTGTTGTTCCTGACTGTTGTTGTTTTGTGATGGAAAGAGGAAGATTGAATTTCTAAGTGGCTTTCTGCCATGCCTGATGCTTGAAACTATATTTCCCAAGAGCCAATACAGTAAGACAGGTGCATGCAAGCATTCATTAAGAGCCTGAAGAAAATATTTGAAAAGCAGAAGAAAACTCAAGAAGATAGATATTAAATATACCAAGCCAGGTGCAGATTGAGCTGAGGAGAATTTGCCAATCAGTCATTACTGGGTTGGGAGTGTGGATAGTGCTGGTACAAGTATGATTATGCACAGCAGCAACACTTTTTTAAAAATAAAAATGCATTGATTCGTATGGTTACCTTGCAGAAGGCCTGAAGTTAGGAGGCAAAAATGACAATACTGTACTAGAATCATAGGATTGTAAAGTTGGGAGGGACACTGAGGGTCATCTAACCAAACCCCTTGCAATGCAGGAATCTCAACTAGATCCTCCATGACAGATGACCATCCAATCTCTACTGTAAAATTTCCATTGAAGAATTTGGAGTCTGTTCTACTGTCGATCAGCTCTTACTGTGAGAAAGTTATTCCTGATATTTAGTTGGAATCTCCTTTCTTGTAACTTGAATCCATTGGTTCGAGTCCTAGCCTCCGGAGCAGGAGAAAACAAGCTTGCCCCATCCTCCATGCGAAAGCTTTTTAAATGGCTATCGTATATCCTCTCAGTTTCCTCTTTTCCAGGCTAGACATACCCAATTCCCTCAACTGTTCCTCATAAAGCTTGGTTTCCAGACCCCTGATTATCTTGATCATCCTTCTCTACACACGTTCCAGCTTGTCAATATCCTTCTTAAATTGTGTCCAGAATTGGACACAGTACTCCAGGTGTGGTCTGACCAAGGCAGAATAGAGTGAGACTATTACTTCCCTTGATTGGGACACTATACGTCTGTTGATGCAACCTAGAATAGCATTAGCTTTTGATTTATTTATTTTTTAAAAAAACCTCTCTTGCAAGCCTGAGTTTATTCTGAACTTTGGCCCACCAGACCTTCTTACTGCAGCTGTTGGCTACTCTTGCATACCCTTCTTGCAAGTTAAAATAGTTAAGTCAGGAGTGGTGCTGCCTGCAGCTCGCATACAACCATCGGGAATGCTGGAGAAAAAGCAGCAGAAAGCCTTGGTCAGTCTGTTGGATAGGCTCAGGCAGACAAAGGTTCAACTGTTCATTAGTCTCTTTAGACACTGGCTATTTGGCATCAAACCAAACAGATGTTTACACTGAACAGCCTGGCTATGGGACTGGAATGGTGGGTGAAAGGCTGGATAGCATTACACTGCTTGCAGTGCCCGAAGGCCACCCTGTGTCCATGGATGAATTGAGGCAGAACATTGTAACCCAGCATTTCGGTATGGTGTCAAAGCTAATAGAAAACTTGCATTTTGGGATATCCTTTTAATACACCTGTAGATAAGCTATGAAAATACTGTGCACTATTATATAGTCCTTGTGTAAAAGCTAGGACATTGCAGAAATGGAAGAGTTGATTAGGATGGACTTTTTGAGGGAAGGAAGAACAAGTGCAGAAGCATATTTGAATAAGGGGACTTTTCTTGGATGATATTTGCATTGACAACACAAGTCCAGCTCATGAACTGGCTGTTTAAAAATTAATAATTTCAGTATAAAAGAAAAATGACCATAATAATATAAAGATCAGTCCAGATTGTTTAATCTTTGAATGGAAAAAGGGCAGCAATCTTCAGTCATTCTCACAATGTACCTATGAGACATGTCATCATTATTCCCATTTCACAGATGAGGAACTGAAGAGGACAGAGAACAACTTTCTCACACTAGATAGCGAAATTATTGTTAAACCGCAACTAAAACCCACAAAACTGTTAATACCTTACGTATATGTGGTTCTTTTTAAGTCAATACTACACATATACAGTAAGTAAAACTTAGCCAAATGAACTTGCTTTAGAAAATGTTATGTATTTGTAGGTTTTCCCAGGTAAAGTTTTCAGCAGGTATCTAAAACAATATAGCGACATTAGGGACTGGTGCTTATATCAATAGGCAGTGAGTTTCAAAGCATAGGTGCTGCCACATTAAAAGATTGGCTCATTGCAAATGTGGAATGAGCATCACATGGCATTTTAAAAAGTGCAATTTCCACAGATGGAAATGGCCAAATGAACACATAGGGCAAAGTGATTCCTCCAGCAAACTGGCCCCAAGGCTTAAATACATTTAAATTGTGATAACAAAACCTTGATTTTGGTCCAGTAACAAATCCACAGCAAGTGCAGATCTTTGAGCGCAGGAGTCATGTAGTGTCGTTGCAGCGCAGCATTCTGCTGAAATTTCCAGATCAGCCATAAGGGAAGTCCCATATTGAGTGCGTTCCTGAGATGCACTGTGGTGAAATGCCAACTCTGCTTTCCATTGCACCACTCTGCTCTCAGATATAAAGGGTATGGCAAATTGCTGGAATAATCTATTCCACACACTGCTAATTCCACCAATACCTGGCTGTAACTAAAATTAACATTGCTGAGTCAGTTTTGCGTTCCTGAGTGCTGAGCAGTGAACTACAGCAGTGCAGTTTGCAGCACAAAACAGAAGTAAAGCTTCAGTAAGCATGGCAGGTTGCTGATTACTCTGTGCTAAAAATAGATTCATCAACATTTCTTCCTTATACAATTTTGATATAGCCGTTGATGGGGAAGAGCAAATAACTGGCTGGTAATGGTATGTTGAGCAACACACCCATCTGTGCTTTAGAGATAGGTTAACATGGTGATAGCTATAAACCTACTGGTGCAGAGCAGTCAAGAACCTCTGGGATTGCCCAGAGTGTGTGCAGATGAAACAGGGTTTTGAATAGGGTGGTGCCAAATGCGATGTTTTGTGGGGATGGATTTTGACAAGTATGATGCATAACCTTCAAATGCAAGTAAACCTCCAAAGATACCTGCATTGAGCTTGTTGGTTTGTTATTTCCATTTTGCAGTGCTTGCAACAAAAATGGTGCAGAGCATTGTTCAGCCAACACACACAGATTAAAAACGGAGAGCAGTGCCTTGGTGTCCTCTCTTGAAAGATGCTTTTGTATCTTTAGGAACTACACAGACAGAAGTAGCTGACACCAGAAAAGTGGCATGTGCTGAATTTCTCTTGAGATTAAAAGTTTGCAGCCTTCCTTTCATCCCGTCACTCTGCAAGTCTTCATGAAATTGATGCTTCTAATAATGAACCATCCTGGGAGCATAATAGCACAATCCCAAAGAATGATAATATTTCTTAAAAAATAACCCTGGACTTCCTAAGCATTCAGAAGTATGCACGTGAAGAAAAGTAAAATAAGTAGAAAATGGTGCGGTGCAGCAAACCTTTTAGTACTCTAGCAAACAATCTTGTTGTCATTTTTGTTGTTTAGTTGTGTCCGACTCTTTGTGACCCCATGGACCAGAGCATGCCAGGCACTCCTGTCTTCCACTGCCTCCCAGAGTTTCGTCAAATTCATGTTGGTCGCTTCTATAACACTGTCAAACCATCTCGTCCTCTGTCGTCCCCTTCTCCTTGTGCTCTTAATCTTGTATCAAGTCAGTATATATGCCCATCTAGCCTAGCATTGTCCACTCACAGCAGTTTTCCAAGGTCTTGTGTTGGCAGATCAAGGCGGGTGAAGGAGAAAAGATGTCCTCTCCCCCTTCTACTGAAACTGCCCTCTTAGGGGCTCAATATGCAGTGGAGCATTTGTTGCAGGCTTGCATTACCTGAATTCTGTGAGGAGGGAGATTTTGTTCCTTAGAATCAAAACATGGCTGGATCCTGTTCCAGTCTAATACGACTCACTGCAGATTTGTATCAGGGATCTCCGAATTGCTGAGCCGCATCATGAAACTGATGATAATGGCAAGCAGAGCTAGCTGATGATCACCTGGAACGAATGTGCTATGAAACAGACTTTTGGGACCTGTCTGTTATCTTTTGCAAAAACTCAGTAAGTTTTGTCCTTTGCTGCCTTTGAACAGAACTGTCCAAATTCCATTCCCTGTCCCACTCCATAAAAGCACACATGAATTTAAATCAATGTTTTCTTCCCTAATACACATAATAGAGCCATTAGGGTTAGTATCCCCCTCTGAGCAATTATTCTACTGGGTTTTTGTTCCTTGTGTTGTAAGCTTGATTTCTTGAGAGGAAACACTTTGAAGCAGTAGTAATTCCCATGATTTAAGAGTTTTTGTTCTCCTCAGACCAATTGCAGATTTGCCACTCTTAAAGGATAGGGAAAGGTCAGCACTGATGTGTAATGAATAACATCCTGTTGCCTTGGTTTTACGCTGTACTAGGAATGTTGACATAACTGCTTAGCGCTTTTACCACCAGTCAGATAAACAGAGGGTGAAGTGGATGACATGATATTATTATTTGATTCTAAGAGGAAATGGGGAGGTGGAGAGAAGACCAGCCTCAGACAGCTGAACCACTATTGCCCTCTGTCATCGTCTTCCAAACCCAACTGTTACAAATATATATTTTTCCAATCAAAGAGTGGGTGGAAAAATGTTTAATATGCTGGGCATGTAGGTGACATGTTAGTTATTATCGTACTCCTTACCACCATCACTTCAAACCCTTAGAAGAGAATTGGCTATCTTGGGAAGCTTTTTAGAAGGATGTACTCAAGGTTCTCTTTGAATTTGTATCCCTTTAAGTAGTTTTGTAGCTTCTGTATGAAGAAAAGCTCTCATTTTGGACAGTAAATGCCGTTTTAATAAACACATTGGTTTGGTTGGCTTCGATTGGCTGGCTGTCGCTGCTGGGTTTTGTGTTTGTCAGTAATTTGTCTCAAACATCCTTCAATGGACAGCAACCTGTAGTACTAGCATGTTGCCATGGCAACACCTGAAGACTTTCTGAGCCCGGAATCCTAGAACACTGGTCAACTGCTGCATAAAGCCAAGCAAAAGTAGTAGGTGGGGGGAGAAAACACTACAGAGGAGGCTTCATAACAGCAATATAAATGAAGCAGCAGCTCATGAACCATGTTCAAACGTCAGGGGCAAGACAGGTCATTTGCATCACATGATATGTATATCCCATTTCCTCTTCCTTTTGAAAGGCAAGTAGTATATAGGTTGTACAGCTGTGACCTTAAAAAGTGAAAAAGAGCCACAACCCACTGTGATGCACCAAACAAATGGCAAAAACCAAAATCTGGACATTTCCCATTCTTTCTTATGCTTGTCTAAATGTACATTTGAAAAATAAATGTGAAATATGTCTAATATATGTGAAATTTTGGATTCTGATAATTTAATCTGCTGCTGAAAGCAGCTGGTTTCAAGGCAGTGAATTTATAGCAATGGTGAGGAATTGCTGGTTTGTAGGTTCACCAGGCCTCCCCATTTGGTTTGTGAGGTTGACATGCCCACCTGTCAGGCATGACGTCGGGTGTGGTGCAGATAAAGATGTCGCTCATTGTCCGAAGTGGCGTTTACAGGCATCACCAATCTGCTGATAGAGCTATGTGCACAGGGAAAGAAGGAAAACTGTTCACCTGATGTCATTGTGGGTGCCATTATGGACATCAGGTTGGGCCTAGAGGGTGGGTGAGAGACATAATGATGCAGCCCATCAACCAGAACCAATTCCCCACCTTTGTTTCATAAAGAAGGCCTTGGGAAGTTATATATGATGAAGGCCAAAAAAAGTCTGGAGACTTGAGTGCCCACGGTGGCTTTCTGTCCCCAGTATCTCTTCCATTTCTACTCGTCATTCCATTTCTTCTATGCCACCTATGAGGAAGTCAGCTTCCACCAATTTCAAGGTAATTGTTTCACAAGGTAATGTCCCTTTGGCTTGTGCCCATTGTCAGCAAGAGTGCAGCTGAGCGCCATACCAGAGATTCAGCATTCGTTCTTGAGAGTCCTGAGCTGGATTGCCTTAGTTACAGGAATTCCTTGGCACTGGAAGGCAGGAGGTCACAGCAAATTGCCTGCTGCTTTTAAGGCAAGAGGAGGTGAAAATAAGTTCAGCTTTCCTCTGCAATGAGCAGATTATGCATCTGCTTCAAGTCAGTAGCAAGTCCAGCTGTGTTCTCATTGCCAGCTTAAAACACAGCTAGGTTAGACTTTTTCTCACTTCAGAAAGAAGCTGGTTGAGGGGAAAGCTAATCAAAATGCATTGTTTCATAAGAAACAACACTGATTGTGGCTAACCTTGTTTCCTCAATCAGTAATGGGAGCACACTGGATGCAGACTAAATGGGAGTTTGTGCGCAACCTTTGTATCTGAGGCTGAAGCTGCATACATTTTAGTTAAGCCACAGAATATTGAACTTTTTATTATTGTGAAGGCTCAGGGGGAACCATGGATTCTTATGCTTATGGGCATACCCACATTTAGACAATTAATTCTTGCCCATAGCTCTGGAGTTCACTTTTTCAAATTTTATTGTAATATTTTCTCTACTGACAAAGACATTAGTTGCACATGTGGTGTGTAAAGCTGAAGGACATTATGGAGTCAGCTATACAAATAATGCCTAATAGCTTTTGGGTACCTGCATATCATTTCTACAAGCCCTCAAGCTGTTCTCTTCACAAGCTAGCCAATATTGTGCCACTTTTGGAATCTGTCCTTAACGTTTTCATCCATTCCAGAGCACTCATTGGCATAATTGTCACTTTAATCATTTTGTTCTCCTTACTGGCATAACAAAGTGGCTATTTAGATAACAAGCCGTGGGCACTACTTCGAAGCAAAGGCAAATGTCTCCTAACAAAAAGCTAACCAAAGAATAGTTTAACCCTTAATGACAGCAAACTTCTCAATTTGATCTTTGTTTTACAGCATTTGGGTTGTCCTCCGTGCAGTCATAAAACGCAGCCATTAACTGTGCCTTCTGAATATCTGAACAAATTACTGCAACTTTCCTACGCTTCGTTCGGTCTCTGTCTGTAGTCTCTGAATAACAATAAAATGTTAATGGAGATAAATACAGTTATCTCCCTGATGTCTAGTTTGTCACTGGAATAACAGTTTTGAAAATTGGAAGTGCATGAGTTTATATGAGCTTGGACAGCTCAGCAAAAATATAAATCTGCTGAACTGAATATAGTAACATCTTGTATCACACACACATGGTTATGTACAAAGTATAAGGGCAAGGTTGGTATTGTTCACACAAGGTCTAGATTGAGCATTGAACTGAAGAAGTAGAAGGAAAACTTCCTACATAATTGCGTAGAGCAGAAAGACAAGCCAGCCAGAATAGTTTTACTTTATTTCCATGCTAACAAGATTTAAGTATCTCTTGGACTATTGGCAGTAAATGTTGGCATCATGACATGCACAGAAAATCATAGAGTGAGGGTCAGAAACAGCATGCTCCTTATTATTAGCCCCTGTCAACAGTCTGGCTGCTGCATTCTGGACCAGCTTCTGAACAGTCTCAAAGGCAGCCCCATGTAACCTGTTCCACAGTAATCCAAGTGGAATGTAACTAAGACTATACATGCCATACACATCTGATGTTGGGGACTGGCAAGGCTTTGAAGAGTGTGTGATGGAGGCAGGGGATCAGGGGAGTGACCCAGGAGAGGGGACCAGTGACTTATGGGGTGCCATGCCACCCACAAGGAACGAGCCAGGAGAAGAGCAGAAGTCAGGGCAGTCTGAGGTGGAAGAAGGTGACTGCTCCATATAGCCCAGATCTGTGGACAGCTGCCTACAGTCTAGAAACGTGTAATAAGAATAATTAATAATAAAAACATAATAAAAACTTCCTTAAACAGGGCTGCCTTCAGATGTCTTCTAAAAGTCAGATAGTTGTGTATTTCCTTGACATCTGGTGGGCGGGTGTTCCACAGGGCGGGTGTCACTACCAAGAAGGCCCTCTGCCTGGTTCCCTGTAACTTCGCTTCTCACAGTGAGGGAACCAGCAGAAGATCCTCTGAGGAAGACCTCAGTGTCCGGGCTGAGCGATGGGGATGGACAGCACCAACACTTTGAATTGTGCTTGGAAACGTACTGGCATCATTCAGGTGGAGATTAAATGAAGGACTATTAGATAATCAAATGGTCTTGCAGAAAGCTCAAAAAACCTGAGAGACTATTTTGAATTGAATCTGAACAATGGTACAGATTTAAATGTGGTATGGGATGCAAGTAAGGCAGTGATGAGAGGTTTCTTTATACAGCAAAATACACTGCAAAAAAAGGAAACGTACTGGGAGCCAGTGAAGATCCTTTAGGACTGGTGTTATATAGTCCTGTTAGCCACTCCCAGTCGCCAGTCTAGCTGTCGCATTCTTGATTCGTTGTAGTTTCCAAGTTACCTTCAAAGGTAGCCCCACTTAGAGTGCCTCACAGTAGTCCAAGCGGGAGATAACCAGGGCATGCACCACTCTGACAAGACAGTCTGTGGACAGGTAGGGTCTCAGCCTGCGTACCAAGTGGAGCTGGTAGACAGCTGCTCTGGATACAGAATTGACCTGCGTTTCCATGGACAGCTGTGAGTCCAAAATGAGTCCAGGCTACATACCTGGTCTTTCGGGGCACAGTTACCCCGTTCAGGACCAGGGAGTCACACCCACCCTCCCTCTGACCTCCAAAAACAGTACTGTTAGCTGCCATCCATCCCCCAAATGCCTCCAGACAGTCACATAGGACCTTCACTGCCCTCACTGGAGTGTATCTGGAGCTCTGTGGAAGTTGCTGAAAGTTTTTCTTGCCAGTAAAGAGTTAACTTACAGACTTGTGCCTTCCTTACCTGGGACAGGCCATGACAGATTGCAGCAACAGTGGGACCCCTCTCCTCCTCTGGCTTATATGAGTCGCTGATGGCATCTCTGCTCTTCCTTTTTCAAGCCCATCCTGAGGAGGGAGGGTGGGGAATCTACTGGCCTTTCCATCCCTGAACCATCCCTGCCCCCGCAAAGAATTCTGGTGAATTTAGTTTGGTAAGGATACTGGATATTGTAGCTGTGTGATGGATAAACTACAATTCATACAGTTCTTCTTTGGAGAAGGGATGTTGTTCATATACACAATCATGATCGGAACTGAAGCCACTAGAAACAGGCATAGGTGCCTAGTTATATGGGTACACAAACCTTTTGGATAGTGTCAAAACAGTTCTTTCCTCTTGAGTGGAAGCAAATTTTGTACTGCATACTTGCACCTCTGGGGGAGTGTAGGATGACAAGGATGCTCTGTATGCCTTTAAACTTACTGGAGTATGCAGTAGACTGGCAGAACCTTAATTACAGAGCAGTGATTCTTTATTACCTGTTCCCCACTGGACATTTCTGGCTAGCCAAGAATGGGATACCAGATGTCTGTCTGTGATTATCTTTGGTCCTGAAGAGCAGTTTGGAAGGGGCCCTCTCAGCATGAGAATGTAAATAATGCACATACCAAGGGTCTTATTGGTTTGACAACAGCCAAAGTACCATAGATTGGTCCTGTCTAAATGATTATCACTGTCTCCTTAGAACCATAAGGAAATTTTCATAATTATTTATGCAGGGACAGATTATGCAGAGCAAAGAATAAAAAGCATTTGTATAAATAGCTAAGTGCTTTAACATGCTGTACTGGTCCATATCTGCAGCAAGGATTGTGTTTCAATTTATTGCAGCAAAAGAACTGAGGGTTCTAGTCAATGTAAGTCCTACTCAGAGTAGACCCATTTCAAATTAATAGACTTAAGTTAGCCATTTATTCCAATGGGTCTACCCAAAGTAGGTCTAACATAGATTAAGGAAACAACCCAATGTGTGACTAGTTGAGTAGAAACCAGACTTATGGGTGAATTCGCATAATGAACTCCATCTGGGGAAGCCCTGCCTAGGAGTTGTGCCGCAGGACTGTGCCCCACGTCCCCCACACCCCATGGCTTGGGGGGGCAGGGGGTTGGGAGAACTCCCAGAACAGCATGCAGGGGGAGGAGACATGTGATTGTTCCATCTGGCAAGCTGAAATGCTTCCGCAGACAGAATGCTCATCATAGTGCAATGTTGAATTCCACCCCAGGGCTACTGTCATTTGCACCTAGGAATAAGTCCCGCTTTACTCGGCTGACCTAATTTAGAGTGAACTTTCATAGGACTCAGCTGTATAACTATTTGACTGCTGGCCAAAACATCCCTATGTTTGAAAACCTGTACAGTGGTACCTCAGGTTAAGTACTTACGTAATTCGTTCCGGAGGTCAGTTCTTAACCTGAAACTGTTCTTAACCTGAAGCACCACTTTAGCTAATGGGGCCTCCTGCTGCCGCCGCCCCGCCGGAGCACAATTTCTGTTCTCATCCTGAAGCAAAGTTCTTAACCCGAGGCACTATTTCTGGGTTAGTGGAGTCTGTAGCCTGAAGCGTCTGTAACCTGAGGTACCACTGTACCATGAAAATAGGAACAGCCCAGCTGCATCCTAGGACATGCTGGGTCTTCTGTTCTTTGAACTCCACTGTTCTGTGACAATGCAAGTTTCCGTGCTTTATCCCAACATTGGATTCACCTGCTTCTTGCCCAGTGCTTGGCCTGTAGGGTGGTGTGTGAGCCTTGATTTTCCCTGCACATTTAGCCAGCGACTATATTACTGAATATCCTAGGTGAAATATCCAATTGGTATCCTTTGGACTGTGGGCAGTATTTGTACATTTGTGCATTTTTGTGTGCCAGAGAGAGAATGTAGAGGTTGTATTCTTTTTTTTATAAACTTGCTTGTGACCTGGTACAATATAAAACTGACCTCTAACAGGCCTCGTTTCTCTCTGTTGGCTCCCACTGGGAATTCCTCCCACAGAATGACAGCAGAATCGGGCCATTAGTTTGAAAAAGCAAATGCATGGAATGCTATAAAAAATTGCTGTAAGTTGCCTTCCATACTGATTTCCCAAATGGCAAAAAAGCTAGCCATCAAAATGCATCATGCATTTTTAATGACTCAGGCATTCATTGTCTCAACTTTGTCTTGTCATTTTGTTTGGACAGGCAAGACCAGCTGCTACTATCCGTTAACATTGGGTTTCCACATGTGTGGGACTCCTGTGATTTGCTCCAGCAGAGTTCTGGTTTTTCAGAAAGCAAAAGTGAAGTATGACCCACTGAAGGCAGATCTTAGATGCTCAGTAGCAACAGTATAGGATTTGGAAAGCTTTCCTCCCACCTTTTCCCAAGTTAGTTCCTCCAATACATGAAGTCAGGTAGACCTCAACTGGCTGAAGTTTTCTTTTGCTTGAAAACATGATTCGTGTATAAAAGGTGTGTGTGCTTTATTCCAAAGATCCTTTATCTCAAAAAGTCAGAAGCTGTAACTTGGGCTATATCCTATGAAAATTGTGTGTGGGAGATTATTAGGCTTTTGTGTTACTGTCTTTGCTTTTCTTTCTAGTTTTTAAATCTCTATTTTTTTTTAAAAAAAATAATTAAATATTTATTGGTTTAAAAATATACAAACTACATTTAAAAGGCTTCTCAAACCCCCCTCAACACCTTGAGAATTTTAAAAGCCCTCTTTAAAAACTGGAAAATGGAAGTATTCAATATTGCTCTTGTATTTTTTTTTAAAAAGCTTTGAAATTTCAAATGTTAAAATAAATTCAAAGGAGTAGTCAAAACAAACTCATCTGCATACATGTACAGCTCACCATATATCTTACTTTATAGGTGGAGATGCTGTAACGTTGTAGCCTTTCACTTTAGCCTGTTTTTAAATGCAGCCAATGGGCCTTGATGCGGCAAATGGGCCTTATTTTGAGGGATGAACAAGTCTGTGAGATTCCCTTTTCTTTCATTTTGTTGATTGGCATTGCAGCTGGCTTCCTTGACTCCATAATGATATAACATTCTTTAAGTGGCTTTCATATCTCTGGAAGCCTTTAGTATGGATGTTTGGTCTCCATCTGGTCTGCTATTGCCATCTTGTACAGGCAGACAGACCAATTACTCTTGGCAGAGTCTCAAAATGGTGGTTAGATCAGATGTTAACCTACGCAGAGTTTTGAGTTACCAAATTGAGAAGTTGCTCAGCCATTGGATGACTTTATTGTCACAGAGGCCTATTGACTATCCGAAAGAGAGCTTTTGTACTCATGTAAGTGTTTCATATTGTCTACCAAGGACTTATTTTTGCATTATATTTTTGTTACAAATTAAGAAAAGTTTAATAATCTGGGATTTAACCTGGAGAAGCAATCACTCTTTGAAGGGGGCAGGACCAGAACCAGGAATTGGGGGTTTGGGGCACATGCAATGGCCTACAGTCCAGCAGGGGACCCTTTGCCAAACTTAAGAATGTCCTGGCCCTTTCTTCTCCCTGTTGTTACTTCCTGTTCATGTTCCCTTGGCAAGTGAGCAGAAACCTCCGCATAACTTTATCTCCCCCTGGGATGTGGCACAGATTGGGCCCAGAGGCAAGCAAATGGGGAGCTGTAGCAGTGGTGAGGAAAAGGAGATGGGCACACAATTAGAAAGTAACTCTTCCTGAAACAATCTTGCCCAAGGGTCTCCCAAAGCCTAGAGCCAACACTAAAGGAGGAACCCATGTCTGAATTCTGTAGACCAATTAACAACTCTGTATGTATGCAGGGGCACTGAGACTCAGGTTTTGATGTATGCGCTCTTACCTTTGAGACATTGGTTGAAAACTGAGCATGCTTACTTAGCATCTAGTAAAGTTGGGTCTTCATTTGACATGAAGGAAACATGATCCGTCCCCACCCACAAGCCCATCTTTATTCAAAGTTTTGAGAACAAACTATTCCAGCAGTGCTGGTTAGCTAATTATGTTTCTTGAATCTGACAATATTCAGAACACTGCAAGAGGAAGTGATCCTATCTTTAAATTGTCTGAAAAGGAGTTCCAAAATTCCAGAGCAGATGGAGCACTCCAATATGTAATGGTGGTTGGTAACAATTTGTTCATTTCTAGTTTTCAGTCTAGATTATAAGATCCTACGTATGGTAATGAAAAGCCCTGGGCTCTGGAAATATGAGTACTCACTATCACAAAAATGATGTCACATGTGCACTGGGGGCAAAAAATCATTTTATGCACTGTGACTTTCCTCCTTCCCATCCCCCTGTATGTGTCCCATGCCTTCCTCAAATCTGTTCCAGAGGTTTGAGGGAACAGATAGAACATACTTAGGTAGTGCTCAGGGGTGGGAGGGGGTGGAAAGTCCCATTGCACAAGTGGAAATCCTTGTACTGATAGACTATGATTTAATGCTACTTTGGATGCAGATGTGTGTGTGTTTCTAGTTCACTATTGTCCATATGGGGAGTAGAAAACGATGACAGACTTACTGGTGTGCTGAACACCTAGCTCACTTGCCTGGAATGTATATGCATGTTCATGAGGCCCACACTTGTTCCCCATTATTTGTGGGATGTCATTGCTGGGCCAAAAGTCTGAATTCCCCCCAAAATCAGTGTGTGTGTGTGTGTGTGTGTGTGTGTGTGTGTGAACCTTGTCTTGTACAACCAATTTTCTTGTTACCAAAGTTTCTTTAATATAGACCTATTTCATTGGGTTGCTTGGCAACTTGATGTAAAAGTACAATGAGAGACACAGAGCCTTAACAAACTGATGAAGGGTGTTTTGTCTAAAGCTACCTATTCCGTGTTCTTTAAAAGTGAGAATTAATACCTAGACATCCCCTCTAATTCATTATTTAGTGGAAATAAATGGTCTAAGAGAAGTGTTTAGATCGCCATACCATTGTTTGCTTAAGGCTTTATATTAAGAATAGCTTGAAAGCTTTCACATTCTCAGTGATTGCCTATTTTGCCCTTTCATTCAGCAACATTTTCTGAAATAGTCCTCTAATAGGAACATTTATTTCAAGCAGTGGATGCACATTTACGGTAAGTTTCCATCATGGTAGGGAGTTGGCGAGTCAAGACTGTGACATGCATTTCCATCAAGTAGAAGCAACTGACCTCTGAGATTCCATCCAGATGGCAAATGGTACTTGGTTGGGAACTGAAGGTGCCAATATATCTTCAGACGCTTCTATAAAAGCAGCTGCTGGGGACTTGGAAGGAATGGCTGGTTCCGGAGTGGTGCTGCTTCAGATTAATATATGGTATTTTTAGTTTCCTGTTTTATGATGGGATAGGGATGCATCATCTTATTGGCAGCAAGTCACTCAGTGCATTATTTCCATCCATCTGCTTGTCTATTCCATGCCCCTCATTTGAAAAATAAGAAATATGTACCAGCAGCTATTATTAGCTAAATGCTGCAGCAGTCTGCTCTCACAGATGGTATTCTAAGCTTTTGAGGCTCAAAACCATAGAAACTCATTACAAATAAAGAAGTAAAATGGGTATGATCCCACAGGCAGTGTAGCTCAAAGGGCTTGATAAAGGCTCTGCCTTCCTCCCTGCATCCCTGCTCTCACAAATGAAGGCAGTGTTAGCTGGCATTTACAGGGAATGGCAGGTCTGTGTCACTCTCCAGTCCTCCCCCTTCAATAATCATTTATAGAATTCTGTTCTTTAAAAAAAAGTGATGGGAGAAGTAGCTGCTCTATAAATGCATTCTAAATCACCATAAATAATTTGCTTTTTGTATCATGGTAGAGGTATTCCACAGAGATAATAGAAAATGGGGAAGAAATACCTGTCAGCAGAAATTAGATGGCCAGATACTACTTGAAATTGGTTCATAAGAGTGACAGTTGACCTCATATATGTCAGAACCAGCTAGTTGCCATTTCTTCTGCAGGGCTTGCATTGCCTAATTACAAGCCCAAAGAGTGGCCTTGCTGGATAAATTGCTCCCACTTGGCATAAAGCTGCACATGGGAAATAAGTGTTTCAATTAAGTCAGCTGTACTTTATAGCAGTCTTTTATGAAGGGAGGACACTCACTGGGTTTTTGCCCTTTGGAAATTTGTTTTAGAATTGGTTTATCAAGAAAGCCCTTTTGTTCCACCTCAGAAGTGGCCTGTGGTGAAATCTAGGGCTTCTTCTATATGCAGATCAGCCACTTATTATCTCCATATGATCTCCCCCATGTATGCAATCTCATGAAGAAACTTCACTGTGAGCCAAAATAAATGGTTGGCTTGCATGTGTGAAGAAGGTGTAGTAGTTCACATGCACACACAATATCGGCTTCTTGCAAATGCAAACAGTGCCACTTAGAGGCTTTCTATTTTGAAAGTAAACACTTGGTACAGCATATTGAACTAAAACCACTGCATAGCTTAACTATCCCTTTATATGACAATCCTGTGCTAGTTCTCAGGCAATTGGTAATGTGGAAATTCAGTGCATGTAATGGGGCACATACCCACTAAAACATGTACATCCATGAGCCTGACTTCCTTGACCCTTTTGTCCTATAAAAGGTTTAGAAGGTTTTTGGTATGCCACACATAACTATTATATTGATATCCTTATATTGATATCCAACCTTTCTTCCCTCGTGGAATCCAAAGGGGTGTACATGTGATCCCCAGGCACTAAGCAAATCCAGAGTTGCTTAGCTTCAGCAAGATTGTGGCCTAATGTGTTTTCAAACCATACCCCAGTTTGCTGCTATGGTCCATCCATATAATTTGTTACATGCATGTTCCTGAACCCAATCACTTATGCAGTATTTCTGATGAAATAAATTAGCCCTTTAATGGGTTGCCTTGAAGCTAAATCAGGCAACCCCAAACTTGGCCCTCCAGATGTTTTGGGACTGCCCCATCATCCCTGACCAATGGTCCTGTTAGCTAGGGATGATGGGAGTTGTAGTCCTAAAACATCTGGAGGGCTGAGTTTGCCTATGCCGGAGCTAGACGTTTATAAATACATATTCCACTAATATTTATTAAATATTTTAGGATTTTATTACATGTGTGTGCACATGTGCATGTTATACTCTATTCCTTTAAAAACAGCCCTTGCTCTCAACCTCCTTTGTGATTTAAAAAAATGCAAAACCTAGATTGACGTCATCCATTTAAGCTAAATATTGGAAGCTTGTGTTCCAGCACTATGGACAGCTCAGTAACTGAGATCATTGTAATTCTTGGCCTGTCTAGAGCACAGGGCAGGAATCTATTTGATAAAAGCCTTGAAGGCTTCAGGCAGAATGAGGCTTCCCTTGGAATCTAATGAATGGAGAAATTTGGGAAAGGGAAATAGAACTGCCCCCAATCATTATTATTATTGTAATAATTTGGTGGGACCCCGCCACCAAATAGGTAAAATCTTTCATAGTCCCCAAATAAATGTTCCTCGGCTTATTTTGACTCTCTTGTGACTGGAAGATATTTTTCATCAAACACTTCTGCCCAATTTGCTGAGTTTGCACAGATTTCAGTGAGGTTTTTGTTATGAATGGATGGCTCACACCAATTCTAGTTTGTTCCAGGGTTGTGTGTGTGTGTGTGTGTGTGTATTTTCCATCCTATTTATCCAATAACATTCAGATTAAAACAAACAAGCAAATACTGGTTTCTTGACACCTGGAAATGATGGTAGCAAACATTATTTTAGGGAAACTCATACACTAATGGTTATATTTGGTTCTGTTCCTATTATTATCCAGTTTTCTTCAATTGAAATCATAGTGTCATAGAATTGTAGAGTTGGAAGGGACCCTGAGGATCATCTTGTCCAACCCCCTGCAATGCAGGAATATGCAGCTGTCCCATATAGAGATCAAAGTTGCAACCTTGGTGTTGTCAGCACCATTCTCTAACCACTTGAGCTATCCACTTGAATAATAATAATAATAAATTTTATTTATATCCCGCCCTCCCCAGCCGAAGCTGGGCTCAGGGCAGCTAACAATAATCAAATAATCAAACAATCAAATAATCACACATTCTAAAAATATTTCATTATAAAAATTAATTAAAATCAAATTAATGGCAACCGATTAAGCAAAATTATGTGCAGGTTGCCAGAGGAGGGAGTCAGGCTGCGCCCTGACCAAAGGTGGAACAACTCTGTCTTGCAGGCCTTGCGGAAAGATGTCAGGTCCCGCAGGGCCCTAGTCTCTTGTGACAGAGCGTTCCACCAGATTGGAGCCGCAGCCGAGAAGGCCCTGGCTCTAGTTGAGGCCAGCCTAACCCCTCAGAGGCCTGGGACCTTGAGGATGTTATTATTTGCAGACCGTAGGTTTCTCTGTGGGGCATACCAGGAGAGGCGGTCCCGTAGGTACGAGGGTCCTAGGCCGTATAGGGCTTTAAAGGTTAAAACCAGCACCTTAAACCTGATCCTGTACTCCACCGGGAGCCAGTGCAGCTGGTATAGTACCGGATGAATGTGATCTCGCAGCGAAGACCCCATAAGGAGTCTCGCCGCGGCATTCTGCACCGGCTGGAGTTTCTGGGTCAGTCTCAAGGGCAGCCCCACGTAGAGCGAGTTACAATAATCCAGTCTGGAGGTGACCGTCGCATGGATCACAGTGGCTAGGTCAGGGCGAAAGAGATAAGGGGCCACTGCTTAGCTTGGTGGAGATGAAAAAATGCCACCTTTGTTGTAGCTGTAATCTGTGCCTCCATAGAGAGAGAGGTATCGAAGATTACACCCAAACTCTTAACGGACGGTGCTGGCACTAATTGCACCCCCGCAAGAGATGGGAGTTGCCCCCTCAATCCCATATCGTCCTGCCCCAGCCAGAGGACCTCTGTCTTCGAAGGATTTAACTTCAACCGGCTCCCACGTAACCATCCAGCCACAGCTTCCAGACATCTCGCCAGTGTGTCTGGGGCCGAGTCAGGATGGCCATCCATCAACAGATAGAGTTGGGTGTCATCAGCATACTGATGGCAACCCAGGCCAAAACTCTGGACAAGCTGGGCGAGGGGGCGCATAAAGATGTTAAAAAGCATTGGGGAGAGAATCGCACCCTGAGGCACTCCACACACCAAGGAGTGGCGCGATGACAATTCCCCCCCAAGCGCCACCCTCTGTCCCCGACCAGAGAGAAACGAGCGCAGCCATTGAAGGACTGTGCCCTGGATCCCCACGTCGGCAAGGCGGTGGTCCAGGAGTTCGTGATCGACCATGTCGAAGGCTGCTGACAGATCTAGAAGAATCAGCAGCCCCGACCCGCCTCGATCCAGCTGCCTACGGAGATCATCTGTTAGGGCGACCAGAGCCGTCTCGGTCCCATGACCAGCGCAGAAGCCGGACTGGAATGGATCCAGAGCAGATGTTTCATCCAGAAACCTACCAAGCTGTTCAGCAACCGCTCTCTCAATCACCTGGAAGATTCGAGACCGGGCGGTAATTGGATAGATCTAAGGGATCTAATGATGTTTTCCTTAAGAGCGGACGCACCACTGCCTCCTTCAGTTCCCCTGGGAATATCCTGGTGCCAAGGGACAAATTGATGATATCCCCCAGGGGGGCCCGCACCTCGTCTGGACACGCTCTGATCAGCCATGACGGGCACGGGTCAAGAGGACAGGTGGTGGGCTTTCCAGCTCGGAGGAGTCTGTCCACATCGGCTGGAGATATCCGGTCAAAGTGGTCCAAACTGGACCCGAGGACAGTCGAGGGGCCTCCAGTTCCTTTATTGTATCCAAATTGGCAGGGAGGTCATGGCGGAGCAACAGGACCTTCTCCGCAAAAAAGCTCGCAAATGCCTCACAGCTGTGTGTCAGATTGTTATTTAAATTTGGCTGTCCTTCAAGGGACGTTAAAGACCAAATTATACTAAATAATTGCGCCGGGCGAGAGCTAGCGGATGCAATGGAGGCCGAGAAGTAAGACTTCTTAGCGGCCTTCACTGCCATCTCATAGGTTTTCATAAAAGCCCTATAAGATGTTCTTGAGGCTCCGTCACGGGCACCCCGCCATACTCGCTCATAACAAATTATTCAAGCTTCCAGGCATTTAAAAGATTTTCACGCAAATCCTTGAACGGAGGGTGGCTTACAGAATTCATTATGGGATAGCATGTTCCCTAAGAATGTGACAGCTTACAAAACAAGGCCATTGAGACGACCCAAAGTTCTCTAATAAATGCTTGTTTTATTTCGGTATGATTGTATTATATGGGACTAAGTGTTCGAAATTCCCATTGTTCTAGGCACGTTTTGCGACAGGGAATTTCATTAGCGCAAGCTGTTTCTGAGCTCTGGGCACAGTACTGCACCTAAGATTTCAGATTAAAACTGCAGGGTGGAAGGAAAGGAGGACCCTTTTCTGCCTCCCCATTTCCAGCCACTCTCTTAAGACTGGAGAAGAGACCGCCTTAAGAATATTAGGGGGGTGGGAAGGGGAAGGGCTAGACCATGTGAAAAATGAACATATCATTTTAGCTGCAGTTCATTCATTTTCAGCTTTGCATTCTTCTTGTAAAAAAGTGTGCCTAGACATTCCTTTGTTGCACCCATAACCTATGTTTAAGGTGTCATTTAGCTCCTAGAGTTCATATCTCAGTTTCTAACACTGATGGGACTACATGTGAGTCAAATACTGATTATAGTTACAAGATTTTTTAAAATAACCTGATGAGTTCTTCTTGGTTTTGTACATTTTTGAAAATGAATGATCCACTTTTTAAATCTTAAAAAATAATTAAAAATCCTGCTTTTTTAGTTATAAAATACCTAAGCAGTTCACAACAGTCAGCATTGCAATAATACTATAGTAAAACATGCCCAATATAATATGCAATAAACATTAACATCAATTACAAACTGAAGGTACTGGCATTAGTGGATCAACAACTTTAAAATGTGAAGATATAATGCCCCAATTTTACAAAAAAAAAAAAAAGCAAAACCCTTTTGCAGACATAAATATCTCATAGTTGAGGAAGTAAGGTGGACTGCCTTTGATAAAGTATCCAATATTGGTATGGTGTAATAAGCACCAGTCCTTTAAAAACTCAGTTGTCTTGTATTGAGGACCGACTATTCTGCTGGGTGAGCCAGTTTACAAAAAATACCGGTAAGTAACCCTAGCGTCTAGCGTGTTGAATGCAGAAAGTTACAGCTGTCCCTCTTTTAAGTTCCCAAGCCCAAGTCTCTCTCTCCTCCCCCCCCCCCAAAAAAATGCTGGCGATAACTGTAGTTATAAAAATCTCACCATATTGGAACTATTACTGTGAGAACATTGTGAAATGAGATAAACAGACTTATCTATATAAATAGAAGACTTGAGGTACTGATTGTACTATTCATATTCACATTTTAATTCAATACAGCCTACCCTTATTGAGTTTGAAGGGGCTGCTGCACAATATCCAACCTTCTGCAGTGGCACACATTATTGCTAAAAGGCCTGGTTTCTCCAATTCAGAGTCTAAATGAGACAAATGTGAATCAGTCTATGTGGCTGCCTTTAGAGGAATCCTTAGTTTCACTGTAGGTTTTACCAGTTTCTTACAAGGATACAGTCATGCCTCTATTCCATATTACAAAGAAAGAAATGGCTTTCAGATGCTGCTGTATTTTGCAGCTGTGAGTCATAGCTGCAAAAGAGACAGACATTTGTTGTTGTTGTTGTTGTTGTTGTTGTTGTTGTTGTTGTTTTGTGTGTGTCTTTCCTCCATTTTCAAAGAATCATGGCTATACCTTCCAAGCTATCTTAATCTTAGGTTAGAGAGAAATACTACTAGGGATTTCAGAATTTGAATTGTCTTTTATGCTGGTGGTTCACAAGGCCTCTGGATTTGGATTTCAAGACCATTTTGGGCACGCTATGCCAACCTGTCACTCACCTGATGACATATGACAACTTGGCGCAACATACGTTTACTCCATTCTACAATATTGCTGCTCAGGCTTGCCTAGATTACAGAAGGCTAATCTGTCAGAGATTAAGGGCCAAACATAGATGGTCATAATGTAATGGGGAAAATGTTTTTGCCTTTGAAATGGAAGGTGTGTGGGGAAAAGTAATCCAAAGCCCTAGTTAACTCAAAGTCTTGAGATTGGCTAATTTGCAGATCTCAGTGGTGCTGAGAAAAGTAGAAGGGTGTTGATGAACTGTGCAGAGAATTATGTTTGCTGAGAGAGACAGATAACTGCAGACCAACAGACGGCAGCTAAAATCATGTGGCCAGACAAGAGAAAGTGTGATCACACCCGGTTTATAGAGAGAACTACATCATAAAATTGCCAGAAAATTGACATGTATTTGAGAATCTGAGAATACACTGAGCACAAGGAAAACAAATTAAAATGCCAGATAAAAGTTGGCAATTCCAAGAGATGGTGGAGAAAAATCTTCTGATTTTAATATTAAACAAGAGAAAGCAGACACCGTTGTTTTTATTTTTAAGGAAGAGTGGGAGTAAGACTGATGGCCTATGTCAAAGGGAAGACAACTTTCAGCTGTAAAAAGCAGGAGACTGGATTCATTTGCACACACTCAACTGAAACTGCCAAAAGGACTGGGCTTTTCCAGATGACCCATTTAGTCAACATTATTCTGATTTGCTTGCAATAAGCTTATCTGGTGGTTACACTATGTCTGGTCTTTACTGAGCATTCATTCGGATTGTGAGGTAGTTACATGGCAATGAACATTCATCCTGCATTTATCCTGATCTGCTTGCAGGGTGTTCATATCTCTTCCCATCAGTAATTTGTTCACTTTTCCATGTCAACTTCCTAACCATAAAATGCCTCTTTTTGAAAGAAGTGATTTGTTGCATGAAGCCAACAAACCCATTTTATATGAGCAAACTTTATTTCTTGTTTGCTCCAGCATTCCTCTCGCAAACTACTGACAATCCAAAGATGCCTGTCATTTCTGAAATTATCCTTGGTAAGAGCAGTTGTTTTCCTCAACTAACCTTGAAATTAAAAGGAAAGGGAAACATTTTTGCTGTTGCATCTTCCTAACCACTTTATAATTTCACTGCATCAGCTCTTTTCCTTGAGACTGTCTGATTCTCCTTTCTTCTCTTCCATTTCTTCTTTCCTCCCTTTCTTCAAGTTTTCTGATTCTTGTTCCTTTAGCCAATCCTCAGTTCCCAGAGTTTGTTCATATTGTCCACAGTTTCTGTACATGTTTCTGGAGTAATCTCACGCATGCTTTTTCTTGTACAGAAATTCTGCCTGTGTTATGAAATGAATAGCATGTGGAGTGGCCCTTGATAAACAAAAGCAGCCCCTATTCGTGCTGCTCCTTTTAAGTATGCAAAATATAGTGCACGAGAACTTGCATTGAAGCATGAATACCACCATTAACAGTGTGCACAGCTGGTTTTTCCCCATATATATGGGACCCATGCAGAAACAAATGTTGGCTCATTTCATTTGAAACATAAAAGGTCTTTTATTACTTTTTTTTCAGTTGAAGGAAACCAATTTCAGTTGCAAGACAGCTTAATTTCAGGCATCTCCTCTCTTTCTCTCTTCACATTTTAATACTAAGCACTAAGTTTTCTCATCTCAGAAACTGCCAGAGATGAAGCAGAATACCCTGTTGTGCTGCTGTGTTGAACTGATGGCAGACAGCAGTTCATGTGGAAGGCAGTATCTATGTACACCGAGCACAGCCCACACCCATGCTGCATTAAGGCATTTATTGATCTCTAGAATGCTTTGCTCCTCCATTGTAGAGTTCAAATAAGCAGAAAATCTTACGCTTGCATTCAAGAAGTAGTCTCCCAGTGCAGCTGTTTGATCCCCCTGTTGAGTGTGAATCCATAGGCTTAATCTGGGGTTTCCACTCCTATTTATTTAATGCACCTTCTAGATGTATTGTGTGTGTAAATACAGCTATAACTGTTTATCAGCTGATAACTTACCGCAGCAGACACATAGCTGTGTGAGTAGCTGTTCATTTATAGGTCCCATCTACAAAATGAAGATAATAATTTTACTACATCTCCAAGCTTAATCAGAAATTTGGGGCAACAGGCGAGTGGCAAAAATTGTCATAGCAACATTTGCTTGTGCATGAGCTTGCTCCTGTCTAGACATTCGCCTTCTGCACCTTCTATTTTAAACTTCTTCACATGGTGCAACAGCATACTTAAATCCTTTCACAGTATCCATAAGGCAGAGAGATTATTACTCAACCTGACCAGAGATCTAAATCTAGCATTACTATTTTGTTTTCAGCATCTAGCCCAGCCTTGGGAGTTTAAATTCCCATGGAGTGGTATCCGCGTCACTACTGTATCTGTTTGAAATACCTATCCTCATTCCTAGAATTGCCATGGAATTTTGTTAAAGAGAATTCATAATTAACTCCTCATATAGCTTCATGTTGTGTATTTCAACCACTTGATAGCCGGAAGTAATGGCAAGGATTCTCGTGTTATCGTACAGGTATTGAGCCTGGTTGTTCAAAAAACTTCTGCAGTTTTTGGTTCATTTGCTCTGTCTCTCCTGGTTTTAGTGCAAGGGCATTTGTTCACATTTGTGGTTGACACCTTTTGATTAGCTTTGTACCCAGGCTTTTGCACATGCTAGGATCCAGTTCTCTCCATTAATGACTGTGCCTTTGGAGTCAGACCTATTATTTCCTGTTTATTGATTTAACTTGCAGCAATTCTCCAGTTTTCCCTTAATCCTCTCTGGGTTAATTAATAGGCACAGCTCAGCTTATCATAAGACCTTGCGTAGATAGGTCATTTCTCTCCTCATCCACGTTATTTCATGTCCATTGCGTTATATTGTTTGTTTCCAAACCCTACTTAAAAGAATAAAAGGCATTCTAGATGCTACCTTGTGACAGATGTGTGTGAAAATGCCCTGGAGTTTTTAGTCATGAACTGAAGGATCCATGGAGTAGACTTGGGGAAGGAGAGAGAGAGAGAGAGAGAGAGAGAGAGAGAGAGAGAGAGAGACTATCCTCCACCCCCCTTAAAGGTACAAAAATGGCTTGGAGGGCAATTTTTTGGGTGGAAAAATGGTAAGATGCTCCTCTCCCAATAGCCATCTGCTAAAGAATACGGTTTCTCACTGCTACTTTAAATTTAAAAGCAGGGTTGAAAAATAAATACAGACATTAGCCCTGTAAAGTTATGTTTGTCCCTGAAGCATAAAGAAAATGGGAAGCAATTTGATAACATTTTTTTCATTACCAAGATCCTCCAGTAACCCTGTTTTGTGAACTGTTTGCAGTGTGATTACTGGGAAAGTCAGTCTCAGCCAGCCAGCAGAACAGCTGCTGAGGGCAATGGTCTAAATTTGGGATGGAGAACTTGTGGCTCTCCAGTTGCTGTTGATCTCCTAACTTCCATCAGTCCTACCCAGCATGGTCAGGGATGATGGGAGCGGTAGTCTAGATGATGGGAGCAGAGGACCACAGATTTCCTACCCCTGGTCTAAATAGTTCAATGTGCTATCTTGTTACCCTCTTTGTATACTCTCCAGTTACACGTAATGAATAGTAACGCTAAGGATGTCTTAGTCTAAACTGAGTTTATGCACATGGTGGAAATAATTCTTATGCCCAAAACTCTGATCTGAAAGGAGGAAGACCCTGTTACATTAGCCTATTACATCCTTGTATTGCCACTCTCTGCACCTCACGCAGAGGAGGCACATAGAGATGGGCCTCTGATGACAAGTATAGTGTCCGGGTAGGGTTATATGGAGAAGTAGTATTGGGTTCCTAACTACATCAGGTTTTATAGTTCTAAACCAGCACTTTGAGCTGAACCTGGAAACAGATGGTTACCCTGCAGCCCTTCCCCACTTGTGAAGGTGTGCTCTTTGCAGGGAGATTTACCTGTCGACTTCGTTGGACATCTTTAGGTGCTAGGCAAGAACATTCCTCTTCTGGCAGGCCTTTGGCTAATTAGACAATATATGGCCTTTTAAACTGTGGGGTAGGTTATTGTTTGTTACTCTGTGTGTATTTTTGTGTTTTTGTATTGTAATCCACCCTGTGATCTTCAGAAGAAATGTGGTATAGAAATTTAATAAATAATGAATTCCCTTCCCATCTTTATCCCATTTTTCTTCCGTCATGCAATCTATGGTAGTGTACATGCAGTTCCCAGGTGGTCACTCATCCAGGCATTGACCAAACCTACTTAGCTTCAACAACTGGCCTCATGTGCCTTCAGATCACACCTAGACTGTGGTAGCTGCTGCCCCCTTGAATATAATGCAGCTAACTTCCAGGTAAACCAGCTTAGGGTTTCACTGTTCATCCTGCAAGGGATTCACTGGATCACATCACATTTCTCTTTTACCACATTTACTGGGATAGGGTAGTAGAGGAGGAGATACAAACTTCATGTTAAATTGGTGGCAGCGACATATCTCCTGTAGCCTCTAGTCTTCTTTTCACACATGTTGCTATTTATCTCAGTGTTGTTTGTGATCGCGCTCCTACATACTCTGCTTGTGGGCTTCTCGTAGACATCTGGATGGCCACTTTGGGAAACAGAATGCTGCACAGGTTTGGCCTCTGGTCTGACCCACAAGGCTCTCTTTATGTTCCAAGTACTCAGTTCTTTTCTCTCTCTGTTTGTGTTTTTTTAAAACAGAGAAGATACAGCAGCTACTTTTCCTGCACTGTGGTTTTTCACATTTGTATGGTAATAAAACTAGACCTAGGAGGCCTGCAAATGTTCGTCTAAACGGTTATTAATATCCTTCATGAACTTCAAATGTGGTTCAACTTGGTTCAAAGTGCTTCAAAAAGCTAAACACTGAATTACAGTCACCTAGTGGCACTTTATCCCTTGTATTCCAGAAGTATAAGGTTTCTCTCGCCAGAATCTCTTGCTTGTTGCTTCTCTCTCTCTCTCCCTCTCTCTCTCTCTCCCCACAATTATCACATCACTTTGACCAGTGTTCTGAGGAAAACACTGCACTAATTTAAACTGGATCTTTCAAAATTAACATTTGTCTATAGCAGTTAGATCAGTGGTTCTCTGGGCCACACTTTTAGAATAAAAATTTGCTCATGCCACATCACATTTTTTTATTGATCAGAAATACTTTGGAAATCAGAAAGAAACCACTCCTAGCAGTGCTTGATTTAGAAGATAGAACACAAATACTTTATAATATGATCATGGGACATGACGTATAAAACAATGCAGTTACAGGTAGGGATCAAGAAGACTCCTGTGTAAAACTCTTGCAGCTCTGTTAGCCTGTGCGGACAATATAGTAAGGCATTCCCAGACTGTTGTTATTTTATTCAATCACATACCAGCAAATTCAGGTTGCACAATTAAAGTTGATTTAGTGTCCTTGTGCTACAAACCCACCCCCCACCTACAATCAGACTTTTTGTGATGAGGAAAGTGGTGGAAAGCTGAATGGGAAAGTATGGGTTAATAATGTTCTTCCAATGCTTCCTAAAGCCTCCTAATTACAAATGACATTTAAATATGCTCAGTCTACAACTTAAGAGCAGTTTAATTTGGTCTCTGTGTTGGCTGCCATTTCCGGATGAAATGACACCTGCAAATAATGAAAGACTTATCTCACATTACTCATAAGCACAATCTTCCAACATTTGCATTTCCATACCTCATATTTCCACTTGGATAGCAAGGTGGCTTATCTCTCTCCGAGTTTCATCCTTGAACTGCTTACACTTGAATAATCTCATTGGGTTCTGCAAATTGTTCAGGAGCAAGTTGCCAGTCTAAAAAAGAATGAAGAAGTGAAGTCCACTCCTACACTTGCTTCCTCACAAGTAGATCCCATTAAACTCAATGGAGCTTTATTTCTGGTGGACATGCTTAGATTTTCAGTCTTAAATAAGCTATATTAAAATTACGGGAATGTAGAAAGTTGCCTTATAACAAGGCAGACTCTTTGCTCTATCTGGTTTTATGTTATACACTGACTGCAGCTGATTGGAGATACTGGCAATTGAACCTGAGACTTTTTGCATGCAAAGCAGATGCTCTACCACTGAGCTATGGCCCTCCCCCCAAATTATGCCTGCATATGCTTGAAAATAGGTTAAGTTAAAGCTCCATGCATACTTTGACAGGCTTTTTATTTTGAATGGTGATGAACGATTTTAAATGGAAGATGTGATTACATGAATGAATGATGATGAGTTAGTTGCATTGAATTACAAACGAGACATCCACATTACCTGAGACTGCTGTGTACGAAGGCAGATGCTACAAGCAGGACTCAATTCATTAACTTGGTTGCTGACTGGAGCAAATACATTTCTGCTCTGACTAGTGTCCCAAGGAAAGAAATGGACCTCTTGTCACTAATGGAGTAGCTGGATAAAGTTCTTGAAAGTGTAGGCATTTGACCAGCAAGGTTTTTAGCAACCATAAAGACCACAAAACTACCACAGGAATTAAAATGGAAACAAGCTGTAGCTTGGGCAACTGGAGTTAAATGAGACCAGTTGCTCTCTCAAAGATTCGTGTTTTAGCTGCTTGCCAAAAGGCAAGAGGTAAGGTAGACAAAACAGGTGATGATATAGTATGGGGTAGACACTACTGTTGAGGAAATCCAAGCATGCCCTTCCTCTGCCAAACTTCACACAGTGGCAGAACTATAAACAGAGCTTCAGTAGTTGTGTTGGTAGCTTGGCTCATATGGGCAAAACCAGTCCTTGGGAGATCTTGGCAATAACAATTAAGCCTAGCACTTTGCATTAAGCTAAGAAGCAAATTGGTGACTTTAATAGATGAAATGACATTGGAGTGTTTGTATTTGTGTTAAAAATGTCTGTTTTTCTAACAACAATTTCTGAAACTATTTTAGAAAGCATTGCAAACATTTTTATTTCCTCTCCTACTCTAAAGGGAAACAACCTTTCAAGCTCTAAGAAACTGTCTGCCCCTGCCCCCTTTGCTATGGAACAATGCTTGAATGAGTGGGTGGTCACTGGTATGTGGAGAATAATTGCCCTGCCTAGACTTGTGTTGTGCTTGTATCAAATGTCTTCCAATACCAAAACCATTTTTTCCTTTAGGCATTGGCCTTTTTGTGTTAAAACAAATTGCCACAACTGCAAACTGAACACAGTTTGTTCTATGCTTGCATTGATCAGGAGCACTTGGCTAATCACTTCCTGTAATTAAATTCTTCACTAGCAATAAAGTTAATCTCCTTAGTGCAGGTAAAAGCTGACCTACAGCTTGAACTGGAAGAATTGTCATTGTTTATAGGCATGCTTTTTCAGGCCCAGCAGTTTCATTCTACGCCATAAGCAATTAATATAATCAAGTTTCCTTTCATCTGTCACAGATACATTAATAGGTAGCATTCGTGCTGATGAAGCAGTTCTAGTACTACTCAGCTGAGCCACCAAATGCTCTTGAGGCAGGTAAATGTCATTCAGTTGGTTTTATGGGCTGGTGAATAGTGAAGGCCTATAAGATGCTGGAAAAGCTATGCCTGAAAGCCCATAGGTTAACACCCCAAAAGACTTGCAGCACAGTATGTGTACTCAGAAGTAAGCCTTCTTGACTGCAGTGGAATTTAATCCCTGGTAAGTGAGTGGCGCTGTGGTCTAAATCACTGATCCTAGGGCTTGGTGATCAGAAGGTTGGCGGTTCGAATCCCCGCGATGGGGTGAGCCCCCGTTGTTTGGTCCCAGCTCGTGCCCACCTAGCAGTTCAAAAGCACGTCAAAGTGCAAGTAGATAAATAGGTGGGAAGGTAAACAGCGTTTCCGTGCACTGCTCTGGTTCACCAGAAGCAGCTTAATCATGCTGGCCACATGACCCAGAAGCTGTCTGCGGACAAACGCCGGCTCCCTCCGCCTATAGAGTGAGATGAGCAAGCAAACCCCAGAGTCGTCCGCGGCTGGACCTAATGGTCAGGGATACCTTTGCCATTACCTTTAAATGTGTATTGGATTGCTGCCTTGATGACATAGTTACCTTCTAGGCTTTGCCAAGAGGGTTAAGTTTACATATGGGATACCTATGGATTTTTTCCATGAATACAAGTGTGTGGTCTTTTTATGAGATTCTCCTGAGTCCTGAACATAGGGGATAGAAAGCAGGTAGGGGTGGCTTCCTGTGAATCTGTGACTGAAGCCTACTTCATGCACAGCTTGCAATGGCACGAGCACCACTGTTCCATTACTCTTCCCATGCTACTCCTGCAGCATAAGCACCTTCTTTGTTTGATTGGAGTTCCTGATCTGTCCTGCTCTACAGTTATGAAAAATATATGTGCTAAGCACGGCATGTAACAGCCTTCTACAGACTGGTAGATCCTAAGACTGCATGTCCCACCACATCCAGCTGCCATGCCCAGTAGTCAGGATTGATGGAAGTTGTAGTCCAAAACATCTAGACAGCTGTAGGTTGGAGGAAGGTTGATATATATTCACATTATCTGTTCAACTCCATGGATAGAAGTTGCACAGGTGATTGGGAGAAATTTCAGGGTTATGTCAGTATAGAGATTGCCTTTGATCTCTTGGTCCAGAAGGGCCTGTTTTTTTCTGATGTGCCAGTGATTACTAGAAAAAATTGCAGCCTGTCTCTACATTGTATCATGGCTCCCAGTCTTTATACAGAATATTTACAGTGATTAGTCTTAATTGCAAATTATGATTTAGACAGTCAAGATGCTGGATACCGCCTACCCTCAGATGTCTTAACGGGGTAATTAGCCAATTCTATTTTAGGCATCTTCACTTCCTTCAAATTATCAGCTCTATCTTGTATAACTCTGATCAGTATGTGCATTTTGTGATTGATGGTGGGACTCGACTCACTTTTTCCAGCCCTGATGAAAAAGGTGAGCAGAAAGAATTACTTATGTTCAAAGATACAACCTGATCGGCCTTTGTATCAAGTATACAACGGTCACATAGTTTTTGTATCCTATTCAGTATTATTAATGGCTTGGAGCTGCCTTAGAATACCTTACAATGCAACTAAGTCAAGCAACAGAGGATCAGAACCTTTTGATGCCAAAATATTCTGTAGATAGTGTATAGTTTATGGTGTTGCAGCTGTGCTGTTCCTACAGGTGAAGCCCTACTGTGATTCTGGGATAATGAAGCAATGGATAAGTAGGGACTCTGCAATAAAGCAGCAGTGGTCGCTTCCCATTTCTGAGATGTTAAATTCTGAAGAGGTCTGGAGAACTTGAAATCTTGCCACGCTTCTGTCACATTTTGACTTGTCCCAGTGATGCTGTTGCTCAGCTTTTGAAGCTTTTTTCTTAGGGAACAAGGTACGGCTAACCTTCTTTTGCTTTTTTTGTGCTCCATCAGAAAACATTGCTGCATGTAATAAAGCAATCTTGCCATCTACAGTCTCTCCCTGTTAATTCTTCTTTGTTTGGGGGGTTGCCCTCTTTCAGAGGGGTCTGAGTAGCAGTTGGCGTTTTGCTGGGTGACATCGCATCCAGTAAAGCTCTCTGCATGCAGCTACTGGAACACAGCCAAGCATGTTGCGAAACATAGCCAAGGGGATGTGTCAAGGCTCAAGGACGGTCTGTCCCTTTGGCTGGCATTTGGACCCAAACTTGCAGTAAAATGGACTTTACTGAGACAGAAGCTTGAAGCAGAAAGGGGCATGGGTGGAAAGAAAGGAGTAGGGCTGTCATTACTCCACTGGATCCAAAGGGACATCTTAGCAACCCTATGTTCACTCAGTGGACTCAGCATGGTGCCCAGAGTTTTCTGTAGTAAGGGCTATTTTTAGGGCTTGCACCCCACTTCCTTAAGCACAGAACTGCTTATCACAGCAGCGGAAATGGTCTAGATAGGAGTCATGAGCTGCAGGTCGGGCAGGGACTGTCTTTAAGAAGTGAGTTTAGTGCTGATCTGTGTGAAGGCATATGCAGTAAAGGCTTCTGAATAATTCATAAGTGCTAATATATTCTATAAATTTTCATAGATGATTCCCTCTGCATTCTTCCAGGAATGTATTCATTATTTACCAAATTACTTTTATAGACTCTTCTTGGTTCCTATCTCATTTAGTAGCAAATTGATAAAAGGAGTATAATGTTAGAATTTGAACTACTTCGTGTTTATTTCATTGCTAACCTGGCCTTCCTCTGAGGAGTTCGTGGTTAACAGACATGGTGTTCCCCTGCACATTGTATTTCTTTACAACAAACTTGTTAGGCTGGGAGACAAATGATTAAACGCAGATCACTCAATGAGCGGGGAGATTAGAACACTGGTCTCTCTGGTCCTAGGCTGACACTCTGGGAACCTTTGCCTCTGTGTCTGCGGAACACATGGGTACCATAGGACCTTAGCTTATTATTTGGCTTATACTGGCTCAGAGACATCCTAGTTCAATACGCAGAAATGTTGAGAAGAATTCATACCTTTATACATTGCCATGGCAGATGCGTTCAAGAGTGGAGGGAAAGTGCATCTATAAATGTGTGACATGTTGTGGCTTTCTGACTCCAAAAACTAGATTTTCTCCTTCACATTTCACAGTGTCCACTGGGAGATCCCAATGGACATATAGCAGATATATTTGCTATGGGAATTAGGCCACAGCTCTGGACAGAAATAGTTCATTGTCCCCTGGGATGCTTTGGCACTCCAGATCAATTAATTCTGCCCCCTGGCAAAACAAAAAAATCCAAGAAGTTCCCTCATCTCCTGAGTAAAGTTTGTTTTAAAAAACAAACCACCAAAACCAAGCCCTTGCATAGAGATTGCAGTACTCTCCCCGCATCAGTTTAATTAGGACAAAAAGTAAGGAAATTCAGGACTGTGGATTTGTAAAAGTAATTAACATGGTTTAGATGCTAGTGTTGGGGCAGATTTGTTAGGGACGCGGGCGGTGCTGTGGTCTAAGCCACTGAGCCTTTTGGGCTTGCTGATCAGAAGGTCAGCGGTTTGAATCCCTGCGATGGGGTGAGCTCCCGTTGCTCCGTCCCAGCTCCTGTCAACCTAGCAGTTTGAAAGCATGTCAAAGTGCATGTAGATAAATAGGTACCGCTCCGGTGGGAAGGTAAACAGCGTTGCCATGCACTGCTCTGTTCCGTTGCACCAGAAGCGGCTTAGTCATGCTGGCCACATGACCTGGAAAAACTGTCTGTGGACAAACATTGGCTCCCTCGGCCAGTAAAGCGAGATGAGCGCCGCAACCCCAGAGTCGTCTGCAACTGGACTTAACTGTCAGGAGTCCTTTACCTTTGCCGTTAGTGTGTGTGATTATCTTTCAAGAATAAATATCCTAGAAGTGAGGCTTTGACTTCATTACCAATTCAGTTTTAACTGCTGAGTATACTTGGTGTATATTTGTTTATCAGCCTCAATGTTTGGTTTAATAGTAAGGTATTTCTTATTACTTTTTGCTTTTGGTGGGCAGACTTTCATATTATATATTTATTTCTAAACTCTGTGTTGTTGGGTTTATTTGGGGGTGGCAGAGGAGGTTAGGGGCCATTGTCCCCAACCATTTCAGTTCAGTGCCCAGGATTTCATTTTTTGTTTGACTAAACTTTGACTGTACAGATACCAAACACTACAACAGCCAGTGTCACAGCATATTTACCAAGCCACCAATAACAAATGTATGCATTTGATTTCCACAATGAACACAAGGCAGCATTTGTTGAAAATTCAAAACAGCATTTGTGGAACTTTTAGCAATATTTCTTACACTGCACACATAGAGGCTTGGTATCATTGTTACGTTCCAGTATAAATCTGAATTATCTTTATACCGTGAGTATGATGGTTCGGAATTCACTCCCAGAACAGCACAGCTCACTTTCTTTTTCATTAACACATATCAAAATGTTCTTCTGAAAGCTGAAATTGCTATATTAAATTTAGGGAGGATGCTCTTGATTTGGAAAATGATGAAAAATGTCTCTGGGGTGTGTGTGGGGAGCATTGCTTCAGCACCAAGTGCCTGGGCCTTTTTTCTTCTTCTTTTTCTGCAGAGCGTAGATAAAATCTTTTGTCACTCTCCTTCATGTTTATGTAAACCTACTCCAAAACTCGTTGATCAAATCTTTGCTGGCTTTGGAATTAAGCTTCCTCTTGGTAACTAATCTCAGCCATATGTTTTGGTCCCATAGCTTCAGGAAAGGTTCAGAAGTGCCTATTTGCATCACCTGAGGCTATTGAAATTCTGATCAGAAATGGTTTGTGCATAACTTATTGTGTGCGCTGCTGTTTTGCTTGAGCTGCAAATTTCATTCAATATACCTGTTCCTTATTTTAATTATTTCTGTGAAACCAAAAAGGACATTTTGTTGTTATTTTGGTATGCAAACTGCAGGTTTTCAGGTCAAGGCAACACACAGGAAGGTGTATGGAGCTTCAAAAGGGAAACCAAGTGAGTGGGGGTTTTTTTGCAATTTTTTGTTACTAGTCCTCTTTTAAGTTTTAGAAGAACTTAAAGTGAGACTAGCTTAAAACAACCCTTGAAATTTTACATCTTGTACAAAGCAAGTACAATATTGTGTTACACAAATATAACACTTGATATTTCAGGGTGCATTATGAGCTATTTAGACAGACTTCATTAGTGATAATAGTAAAAGTGATAAACAGTTCCTTATACTAGTGGTAGTTGCATCAAAGTGGTATAATTCCTATATTAGAAGACATGATATCACTTATTTAAATAACAAAATCAAGGAGGCACTTATGTAGCGTATCATTCACAACCAGTTTAATTCTATTACTAGCAGTAGTCTATGCCCAAATCTGCTTGATTCCAAATTCCATGTTTAGTTTCCTTAACTGATCTAAAAATGATATGCAGTCTTAACTGATGCACCTTCAATATATGTAAAAGTAAAATTCACTTTCATAATTAAATTTACAGTTAGAAATATTCTTGTATAAACTGGTTACAACACCAATAAAGGACATAAACTGGAAATGGGAGTATGCTACCTATTTACTGTTGAAATTGGGTTTAATAGTTGCTTCAGTATTTAATATTTCCCTTTTCTCTCAGGAGTTTAGTTTTCCTGCCAGTCAGTTCTTTCCTACATAATGAACTATCATGTAGAGCAATGGGGAACTGCTCTCATAATCTGCATCCCTCCAATCACTTTTGGATGCTAATGAACAGTACCAGGGAGACATCAACCATTACGGTACATGGGGCCTGAATAAATCAGTGTGTATGGATCATTGACCATCTTTGTTGTAAAACAAATGGCCTGTAGTCAGTTAATCATATAAAGAAACATCTTGGGGAGGGGGGAAGCACTATTCATAAAACCTAGATCATCTTGTAGTTCCATAAACACAACATCTGTTAAAATATAAAGAAACTACAGAGTTGCACATTGTTACAAATACAAACCTTGCAGATTGATGAGGCTGTATTACTAGCACTGTGTTTTGGAGTGGCCTTCCCACCCACCTCCAATTCTTATTTTGTTTGTCCCTGAAAACACCTTTTTCATTCTTTAATCTGCCATTCACATCTTATCATCGCCAGGATTTAAATGGAGAAAATATGCACTGAAAATTGTGAATATGTGAACAGGATCAGCAGGACAGTGAGAAGTAGCCAGTCATCATCTTTCTCTCTCGCTTGCTGGCCAGAGGCCTGTAAACTAGTATTTAGCTTGTTCAGCCTTAGTAGCCGGAGGCAAGATTACTTTATTGACCTTGGATGCTTCTGCACCGTGAGCGTTGCAACTTAGCCAAGTTGAAATTTTATGTTTTGTTGATGTTCATGTAGCCTTTAGGTACAATTATCCTTCCTGGTTAAGACACCTTATGGGAGTTCATGCCATTGGTGTGTAAACCTTTTGCTGATTGGATTTCCCCCTTCTGGTGGTGTGTAGCTTTTTTAATTTAAAGGAGTGATCTTGGCTATCAAATAACTCCCTTTGCTGTCTGTCTTTTGTGTCCTCTGTATTCATATTAAGGGCCTGCGGGCATTTTAATATAGGCACTTAAAGGTCACTTGCTCTGACCATAAAACACATCCATTATAGCAGCTTAAAAGTTGGCTTTGTAACACAAATATTCCCAAACAAAAGAAGGAGTTTTATTTTTATGTGATATATGTATTACCAAAGAACTCTTGCTGCAATAGGTTAAGTCAGGGTTCTTTATACTTAAAAAGTAGAAGGGGCCAATCCAATGCCAGGGCAATTGGTTACTGTACAGTCCTGTTCCCTTTTTAAGAATCAGTGATTGATCCTGATAACTGAGCAGGGCCTAATCTATATATGCAGCAAGTGGAGTGAGCAAATGAAGAACATAAGAGCCTTCTGGATCAGGCCAGCAAGTCATCTAGTCCAGCATCCCGTTCCCACAATGGCCAGCCAGATGCTTGTGGAAAACCTGCAAGCAGACACTGAGTGCAACAGCTCTCTCCCCACTTGTGATTCCCAATAGCTGGCATTCAGAGGTATACTGAATTAGGTAGCAGAATGGATTATTTCCGTTTAGTTTTAAAGTGTGCATGTAAGGAAAGATTTCCTGTGAGCAGAAAAGTAGCCCGGCATGGAGGAGCTCTGCTGGTGGGAACCCTTTCTTCCTGGTGTATTGATTTACTGCTTCACAATAATCTTTTCAGTGGAGGTGCATTTAAAATCCTTCCTCAGCCCAGCAAATGATTCTGCACTTGAGAAAACATATGGTAGATTTCCAGTTGCAGGACTAGGTGCCACTCTCCTTGGTGCTTGAGCAGCATGCTTAACAATATGGGACATTCCCACTGCCATCCATGAACGGATGCTTATTCTCACTAATTTAGTCCTGCATGTTCCACCCATGCTGTGGAAATCCATGGGCAGAAAGACTGGAGGTTCTGTGCAACCTTCCCCCCCCCCCCTCCAAACTGGGAGGTTGAAAGCTTTGGAGATGAGAGGCTTGCTTTCTCCCCCACACCTCCCACCCCTGTTGGGCAAAATTGCTTCTCTCCCATCTGTGAAAGGGGCAATAAAATTCCCAGAGTCACTGGAGAGGATGGTGACCCACCTACTGAAAAGAAAGAGAGGCAGCAAAGCCAAACTAATCAGTGGTGCCCTGAGGCTTTTTTCCCAGTTCCTGTGACAAATTAAAAGAGGTGAGGGGTGAGCTGAGGAGGGGGACCAGAGGGGATTGTAGGAGATGAGGCAGCAGAGTGTAAAAAGTTTGGGCAAATTAGGCTGCCTGAAAGATCCAATTTGCATGTTGAAGAGGCATGAAGGGATCAGAGGGTGAAAGCCAATTAACAGATCAAAGGCAGAGGAAGCAAGGCCCCTTTAGAACAGTGGCTGGTGAAAGCAGGAGTTATAGGCAGGGCTGAAGGTGTGGTGATATTAGATACTGGGTTGGACTCCTCATGTGATAAAACAGATTAAATGACGGGATAATTCCTGCTGTAAGTCCCACCCACTTCAAGCTCACAGGCTGAACTTGTTTGAGTGGACATCAATATTCATGCCAGCGCATGAGTCACAGTACAATGGGCAAACAGCTTAACTGTTAATTGCACAGTTAAGGCACTGGGCAAAACTAGCATAATAGGTCTACTCAAGCTTTAGTGGCTTAACCCAGATTTCTGGCTGCCAGTCCAATTTTCAAGGATTGTGGGAGGAAACAAATGTGTGTGCAGGGGGGAGACATGAGAGGTGTAGGGGACTGGAACTGACTGGGAGGCCAGATCCTTAATTCACCCATCCCCTCTGGGACAACTTCCATGGGCATGTCTTGTCTTTAGTGCAGCCAATCCCAGAGGGTTCACTGATGATGCCAATCAGCTGATTTTAAAACAAAGGCCTTCTCCCTTTTCTGCTGTGTGTATTCTAATGCAGGTGTAGTTTCATTTTAATAAACTTGATACATGCAGCAGCAGCATCGAAACCCTATTGTCTGGAAATGGAGTGGGGAAGGCAGAACAGAGCAATAACTGGTTGTTGTACTAAATGAGAGCACAGCCATTATGCATTTTCTCCTTCTCCATGAGGCCTGGGTACAACCTGAAGCCTGCAAAGCACCTGAAAGGGCTTAATTTGTATGTAGGCTACTCTGTCCCACATCACATCTTAAGACTCTGTCACATGCAGACTATAATGGTTTGAACAACAGTTTTCCATCTCCTTTTTTTACCATCCAGCCCAGGGGGCAGCAACCTTTTTCAGACGCGGGCCATTCCACCGTCCCTCAGACCATGTGGTGGGCCAGATTATATTTTGGGGAAAATATGAATGAATTCCTATGCCCCACAAATAACCCAGAGAAGCATCTTAAATATAAGCACACATTCTACTCATCTAAAAACATGCTGATTCCCGGACCATCCACAGACCAGATTGAGAAGGCCCCCGGGCCTTAGGTTGCCTACCCCTGATCTAGCCTGATGAAGAGTTTGGGGGAACTTGAAAACTTTCACATTATTTTGTGGCATTTTTAGTTAACTTAATAAAGCTTTTTTTCCTGGGCCAACACCTTTGCTAATATAATTCACAGGAACTTTTGAAATATAGTCTTTTGACTGAGCAGTATTGGTAAATCTAAGTGCTTCGCATGAGGCTGGTGTATATCATCACCCTCCCTTTCCAGATTTGTGGTTTTATAACCAGTGGTAAACTAATTTAATTTCTGTGGATTTTTTATTTGTACATCAGAACTTATGTATGTTACATTACAGATTCATCACTGATATTTGAAATAGGTGAGTCAGTGCTAGGGATATTGGGGTTACTTGCTATATGTTTTTTATTTGATGTACATACATTTGGTCTTGGTTTTACAACTCTTTCCTCGACTTCCTGTTTGTTCTGCAGCATTAGTTTCCTTGGGTCAAGGTCATCTCGTATTATAGTCTAGCACGAGCACTGGGTGTCATACAAACCACAACTATGTTGTGTCAGTGTAAGCAGGGAGATCATTGCTGCAATGCTATGCTGGCATCAGCCACACCAGATGGTGGCATGGCCATATTTGCAAAGCCAAAATAGAATGGGGAGATGGTTGAGAAATGGGTGCCTTGAATTTCAGAGAAAGAGCAAGAGGCCAAAGCAGTCCACAGTAACTGAAACCATATGCAATTTCTCTCCACCCCCCTCTTAATGTATTAGGGTCTTGCTGAAAATCTGTCAGCAATTTCAGGGATTTGGTTCCTGTTTTCTGGTTTTGTCCTTATTCAGGGACCTACCGCCAAATGGTAGAGTTTATCACCCACCTCTAATGTGACACTAAAATGTGACCTCCATTTCACTGTTGCATTGACAGGCAAGGTTGGCATTAGAGAAATTATGCTGATAGATACTTGCCTCACACTCCCTGATATTACTGGTGTACAGTGAAGACAGTACCTTTATGCAGATTATGAGATACTGTACTTGATTTGGTTTGATTCCTGGGGTTAACTACGTCCATAATTTTCTGGGGTAAAGAATTGTAGATGGCCTCTTGCACCATCAATCTTTGAACCATCTCAAGTATTGTTGGCATTTCATTAGATAACTAATTCCCATCTTATCCTATTAGAAGTAAAATTCTCTTGACGTTTCCTAAAATTCATTCAGAGTATTTCTCTGACTTTTTGTCCATTATTAAAGTACCGTGAGGGGACGCAGGTGGCGCTGTGGGTTAAAGCCTCAGCGCCTAGGACTTGCCGATCGAAAGGTCGGCGGTTCGAATCCCTGCGGCGGGGTGCGCTCCCGCTGCTCGGTCCCAGCGCCTGCCAACCTAGCAGTTCGAAAGCACCTCCGGGTGCAAGTAGATAAATAGGGACCGCTTACCAGCGGGAAGGTAAACGGCGTTTCTGTGTGCGGCTCTGGCTCGCCAGATGCAGCTTTGTCACGCTGGCCACGTGACCCGGAAGTGTCTCCGGACAGCGCTGGCCCCTGGCCTCTTGAGTGAGATGGGCGCACAACCCCAGAGTCTGTCAAGACTGGCCCGTACGGGCAGGGGTACCTTTACCTTTACCTTTAAAGTACCGTGAAAAAGTGTGCCCTAAAACATACATAGCCTGCCGATTCATTTTGATCAGTTAAATATCTTATAGTAATAACTGGGAATTTCGTCTTTTTACATCAGGTCCATATTGGAAAAAATTGACTAGAATAAGGCCTACTTCTTTCTCCTTATGTCTTTAATATAATTGATCTCGTTACTTTTTCAAACAGGATTAAAATCTCTTAAGTGTGGCCACCTCAATTTACAATTCACGTTTTAAGAAGGGGTCTCTTATGTCTTGCCAATCCTCTGCATGTTCACTCGTTAAATTATACATATGCTAATGATGTGTGAAAATCAGCCAAATAACAACTCTCTGTAATCGCTTAATGTCCCTAGAGCACTGTGGCTTTATTATTATCTTATGATTTGTGACCTATTCTGAGTCACGTTCCTTTCAGGGCATCATTCCAACAGCTGAGGTTAATTAGCATTTTCACTTTTACCCCTTCTGAGAGAAGCTCAGGCGAGTTCTCACAGTACTTACCCACAGGACAGCTCAGAATTTTCACTTTGGAATTGTGTATTTTCCCCTTATTACAGCCTGGAGTGGGTTTCCACAGCCAATGAGTGGAAACTCCAGGGGTGGGTGTTGAAGCGGGTGGTTGGCAAGTTAAAATATTTGACATTTGAATATCATTATTTTTATAGTCACGGGTGGCGCTGTGGTCTGAACCACAGAGCTTAGGGCTTGCCGATCAGAAGGTCGGCGGTTCGAATCCCCACAACAGGGTGAGCTCTTGTTGCACGGTCCCTGCTCCTGCCAACCTAGCAGTTCGAAAGCACGTCAAAGTGCAAGTAGATAAATAGGTACCGCTCTGGTGGGAAGGTAAACAGCGTTTCTGTGTGCTGCTCTGGTTCTCCAGAAGTGGCTTAGTTACGCTGGCCACATGACCCGGAAGCTGTACGCCGGCTCTCTCAGCCAATAAAGTGAGATGAGCGCCACAACCCCAGAGTCATTCACAACTGGACCTAATGTTTTAGCTACCAAGCTTGATGACGATATTGTGTAGACTTATAGCTCTCTAAATAGCTTTCATCATGGAAGGCTATCCATGCAACATGCAGTTTGGGTTAAATTCTACTAGTCTGGGATGTGATGAAGGTTATTTACAGCTCCGTGCACCATGTCACTGCTCTCATTCTCCTGTTAGATTTTGCAAGTATCCCTCCCTGCTAATGGTAGTCTCAATAAGGGATTCTTGCCAGTAGTGCTAAGAGAACTGCTGAGTGAGGGATGAAGTGTGCATTTTACGTGACAGAGAGATGTCCCTGAAAATAGCTGCTCTTGTGGGGAGTATTCTCGATCTTATCCCATAACGTTTAGAAATACGGTACTCTTTCTCTCTTCTATCTATCTATCTATCTATCTATCTATCATCTATCTATCATCTATCTATCTATCTATATCTATCATCTATCTATCTATCTATCTATCTATCTATCTATCTATCTATCTATCTATCTATCATCTATCTATCTATCTATCATCTATCATCATCTATCTATCTCTCTGTGTGTAGAGAGAGAGAGCGCATTCAGATATAATGTCACAAAGTATAAATGGTTTAATCATCTTGTGCATGAGCTGTAAGCTGGTGCCTACAGCTCAAGCTCTGCTGCCTTGCGCCTCGCTTAGTCAAAGCAGGAAGCAAACTGCAGAGCTGTCAGCTTGGTGTTCCATTTGAACCCATGCATATAGTGTTTCTCTCTCCAAAGAAATCACAATCTGAAGCCATTGTTTTCTTCTGAGCTTCCCAACTTTTGTTCAGGGAAAGGAAACTACAAATGCTCACTTGGACATAACACTAAGTTGGTTTGTGCACAAGGAGAAAAGGTGAAGCTCCCTGAGCTGCATATAGCTCATTTGTAGTGCGGTGAAACAAAAGATGCTTTGTGTTGCATCTGAAATGCAGCCAATCTCTGCACACCTGATCCAGGTTTCTGGCTACTAGTGCATAGGAGTAGCCAGGGGTTTTTTTGGGGGGGGGCAAAACCTCAGTTAACTATGTATTTTTATTGATTTTTATTGATTGGGGGCAGCTGCCCCCCGACTACGCCCATGTTCTAGTGCAGGATAATGGTTACAAGCTATATAGCAAGCCATTCTAAAAGTTACATACCTGGACAGGATAATTATTTCAGGGAAGGCTGCTTTTGGCAGCATTTCTGTGAATTCTGAGTAGCTTGTACTCTGGTTGAGAGTGCAGTTTTGGGGAAGGTATCCTTCGAGATTCCATTGTTGAATTAAACAACTTTAAATGTCTTACAGGTTTTCAGAAAGAGCTATTACGTTGCAGGACTGCAGCTTCAGAATCCCATCTTTTGATGGTGGCAATGAATAAGCAGTATGGGACGCAGTTAGAATTAAGTGAGCCTTGGATGGACTACCCAGGAAAACTGTTTGTTTGGCAGCCTCTTTGGATGTGCAAAGCTTCCTGCAAAAGACTCATTTGCATTTCTGCATTTGTCTTGCTCTGGGAGAGGGGAGTTAAAGATGCTCCTTGGGATTTAAATAGGGTGAGCAGCAGCAGCCTAAGGCTCTCCTGTTGGATTTTTGCCATGTGCATTGAGAACAGTACTCACTGCTGATTCCCATTCACTCTCAGTTTTTGTGACACTTAGGAGTTTTATTCCATGGAGATGCCCTTAAGTTCACCACAGCTCTTCCACCAGTTTGGTAAGAGGAAACAAAATAACACCCAACTCCTTTTGTGAATGACCTTTTAAGTACTCATACAAAAAGTATGCTAGAAATCACTGTATATGCATGCATATTTGTTGATGGAACTGTGAAACATCAGAAGCTGATAGAACTGTGATGATTCTATTAAGGACAGAACCAACACCCTGCACCTCAGACTTCCTTCCATGAATGCCCTTTAGTCCTTAAAATGCAGCACATTTTGAAGAATTTATTTTGGCTTCCCCCATCTCAGATTGGATCTGTATCTGAAAAGGTTCAGAGCAAGGTATAAATATGTGCCATATAAAGTGCTTGCGGTCATTACCTCGCTTTGGAGTCCATGGAAAAGACCAGCAGGGTTGAAAAAGGAGAGCTTCAGGGAACACCAGTATGTTTATTTATCTGCTCTGCCTTGTGGGAGAACTATAGCTTATTGGACAGAGCAGCTCCTAGGCATTTGAGCTCTTCACTTGCTTGCCAATCCACAGCCTGAGGCAGCAGTCCCTGGGACTAAGCTAGGGTACTGACTTGCAAAGATATTGCTTGGGGGCTTGTAAGTTATCTACATTCTCTCTGTGTGTGAGCTTGATTTCTCTCTCTGTGTGTGTACACACATCCATTCCACTCTTCGTTTGGAAAAATCTGCTGAATGAGCCCCCCATGTGACATGGAACTCAGTTGTCTTATGCCATTACCACACAGGCATTTAAGATTCTCTGTGTTCGTGAGCCATTTTGTCTTTCTTTCTCTGGTGGAGAGCAGTGCTAATATTTACATCCCCAATAGCAGTAATGCATTCTGAGAATGACAGCCATATTCCTTAGAAGAACAACCAGTTCCCAAAATCCAAGTGCTGTTAATTTGACCACCTGACAGCTCCTGAGGCCACTTGAGCAGTCCACAGAACTGCCTGAGGCAGAAGGGGCACAGGAGGGGTTGTCTAGCCAGCTGGATATATATCCATATATGTATAACTGCTTTCTGTCCTTCTCCTCGTTTCCCATCCAAATCAGGGGGGGGGGGGGGAGAGAAGAGAACAAAAATTTGATTCTCTGCCATCGTAGTACATCTGGTGTCTGATGGATTATTGACCGGTGGAAGGATTTATAAGGCAGAAGGAATGGTACACGCTGAAGAGTCATGTGGCAGGCTTTGTATAATTGGTTGGTTTTTTTCTTCTGCTTAAATGGTCAAAGAAGAGCTATGCCTTATATCCAATTGCAGCCCCCCACTGCACACACATACGGTAAAACAGATACATTCTTTCTTTACTCATGTGGGGTCATAATTACTGTATTTATTTCCAAATACCATAACCTTGTGCTGTGCTCACATTCATATATAAGCATCCATCTTATGTCATGGATGCTAGGTTGGATGCAATACTATTGAAGGAAGTACATAACAAAACACACAGACTAATAAGGGTATTTCCCATGCCCTCTCATCCCCTTTTACTTGCGATGTGCTGCTAATATTTTTTGATAGCATGTTTCAGTGATTATATTTGCCCAGAGTCATTGTTATTCCTAAGTTTTCTTTCAGTTTCTTAACTCTTCATCTGTTTTATTACTTTACATTTAAAATCTGTTACTACTTTATTATTATTAGGATAATTGGTTTTGGGTGGGTGAGTGTGACTCCTTTTGGAAACACCTTGGTAAGCTGATACAGTGCTTCATAAATGCTATATCTTTCTCCCCTGGCTTCATTACATGAGGATCCATGACAGTGTATTTTTAATCTTTGTTGGAAGCCGCCCAGAGTGGCTGGGGAAACCCAGCCAGATTGGGGGGGGGGGTGTTTACAAATAATATATTATTATTATTATTATTATTATTATTATTATTATTACGGCTCTTTTTATTGTGAATATATTGCTAAAGTCAGTCATATTGCTAAGCATATTACTTTGAAATAAACCCCATGTATTTCATTGTGCATTAGCTATTTTTGTATTTCCACCCCCGGGCTTTAACACCATCTAAAGCACCTTTTTAATTGTTTTTCCATTGTTGCTCTGTGTTTTCAGAATTTATCTTCCCTAGTTCAAAACCAGGAATTACTAGCGGAGAAATATGATGATGGTCTACATGATGCAGATCCCTATCATTAGTTGCCACTGACCAACTTTTATTGGAACAAATTATAATCTTTGAAAATACAGGGAATATACTTGTCCTACCTTTCTTCTGTGACATGGCCTTAACCCTTGGGAAATTACATTTTATATTCCGTGTGCATGGCATAGCTAAAAGAGAATCTCTTTATGCAAAGCATATGAGGCTTTCCGTGGGAGCCCTGGAAAAGCTTCCATTTAGACTAGCTAATTATGACTTGCAACCTGTGCCATAAATTAAAGCTCACGATGAGCTCATGACCGGTCAAGGTCTGTAATGTTTACAAGCCATAAGGTCATGGTGGAAAACAGCAAGGAACAGCCATTTAATAGGCTGTTGGCCTAGCTGTCAAAATTATTAATTAAATTTTATCTCCTCTCCTCCATGCTTGAGTGCCACCAGTATGAATCTTCAGACCTGAGGAAGCCATGCACAGTAATAATTGGGTGCTTATCACAGGCCAAGCAGTCTTTTAATATGATCCTTTGTTTGACAGCTATTGCAGTACACTGATGGAAGATGTCAAGATTTCTGAAAATGCCAATAGAATGCCTTACTACATATCAGTCCCCTGGGTTTCAGATCTTGGGATAAATAAGGTAGCTAAGGATCAATAGAATGTGGTCTAATACATTTATCCATAATGAGCTTCAAGGGGGAGGTGAGAGGAGAGAAGCTTTCAGTGAGAGAGTCAGAGGCATAACTGACAGTATATATTATGCAGGGTGGATTGAAACCACTTTTGTATAGCTTCAGTAGACCAGAAGGAATTGCTGTGATGCTGCTCCTTTTGCACGAATTTTTGGCAGAGTAGAAGTCTTCATTTCTTCCCTCCCTCCCAGCCCACCCTCTTTTTTTAACTGAAAGGCAATTTTGTAGAAGCACATCTAAGACTGCCCTGGAAACCAGCTCTTCTCACTCTCAAGCAAATCTGTCATTGGTTCTATCACAGGCATACTCTCAGCAAGAACATTAGAGTCTGAGGTTCCATATCATTGTGAGGCATCATGTTTGACTTCCTGCTCCAGCCACCACTTCGTTTTGCCTACTGGGCATCACTTTGCATGTTGATATTAATCACAAATCACTTGGCAGATTAGACTGAGAGTGTGGGAGTGACTGGCCCATGATCACCCAGTGACCTTCTTGGCTGAATGAGAGTTTGAACCTGGATCTCTGTGGCAGTAGTATAAAACTCTCACCTCTACGCTAATAAATAGACCATGCAGGCCTCTTGCATGAAGTTAATGAGCTCCTTGGATCAAGTGCAGCTCACTCAAGGTAAACATCTGGAGCTGCTTTCATTGGTTGCCTCAGCAAGTTTCATTTTAAAGACCCCCTTCCCCATTTGTTAAATGAGAATAGGAAACGAACACCCTCAAAAAGAGGTATTTTGAATTGTGCATGGTCTTGTAAAGCATTTGCACATCAAAATGCTATGTAAATAACCTTTTGTAATATAAAACAAAAGGCTTGGCCATTTGTTTCAAATCAGACACTGTAAGTAATGAGATAAGAACTGCAAAGCCTTGAAATGGTGAGGCTTTCTATAGCTCCTTCATAATTTATGTCTGAGTGTCTCTTCCAAGCATTGGTTATATGGCTAGGAAGTGCCAGAAACATCTCATTTTCTAGGTCATGTAAGGAACTGGCACAGATGCAGTGGATACATTCTGACATTTGCAGACTCTGAAAATCCGGGATGAGTAATTGTGGTAGAAGAGTGAAATATCTGGAGGGACAAATGTGAGCCCTGCTTCTAGTCAAGCAGTATTCCAAACGCCCATCTTCATCAGTCTTCTGACCCACTGAACCAGTTCCTCTAATGAAGTTGTGAAAGGCTAGAGAACCCCAACTCAAGGATGGAGAGTGAGCTGCCGATAATAACCCTGAAAGTTATGTCCCTGCATATCAAATGTATGCTGCCAAAAATATAAATAAGGATCAAGAGCCTGCAGGATTCTGTAGTACATAATGGTAAGAGTGCATTGTGGTGGGCTTGTTAAGTGACTGCTGTGACACTGAAGTTGGTTCAGGAGGAATTTGCTAAACGTCCTTATTTGTTGCATCATTTTGTACAGATGTGGAGAGGTTTCCTGCCAATGGGGTCTTATAGGAAGCAGTTTTTTACCATGTGCCCTTTTAAGTATTCTAACTAATGCTGATGTTGAAATTTTGAATTCCTTTTATATTTATATCCTTTTGTCTACCACTTCGGCCAGAGGAGGGTCTGTTAGGCATACACAAGGCCATTGTGTCACAGACTGCCTCCATTCCGTTCTGCAGAAAAAAGCAGTGGCGTGTGAACCAATTGAATGAAATACCTTCTTTGTCAGTAGTCTCGTTACTTCCCACCTCAGCGACTATTGGATCAGTGAATCCAGGCACTAATTTTATAACACATCTGTCACTCTCCTCCCAAAATGGGTTGGCAGCTGATGCAGCAGCAAGAATGAGAAGGTCTTTTAGATTCCAAGGTGCCCTGCTATAGGAGCGTTGGAAGTCTGATTTCACTAGCCTCTTGAGACTCCGAATCTCTAGTTTATTGCTGATCGAGCTGTCATGGTGACTGTGTAGCAAACCTTTAGAGTGCCTTTCCTGATTAGTAGCTGCATAGCCAGGTCCGTCCCACAGTTCCAAGAAAAAATGTAGGCTGAGCCAACCCTTTCCTTAGCTGATGCTCACATATCACACATATTCCTGGTCCGATTCGGTTTTACAGCGCTAGGGTTTTATTTTTTATTTTTCAGAATGCATCATTCAAAGCAAAACATGTAAGCTTGCTCAGCAATGCACATGCATTTAAACATATCATAGGAATTAGGAGTCAAATAGAATACAACAAACTGCATACTGAGCCATCCATGCCTGGCCCTGCTTAGCTTTACTTAACACAACCCATTCATAATATTCTCATTGAAATCATAAGCAAAACACACACGGGCACCTGAGAGTTAAGCACTGTTCCTAGAATACAAATAGCAGAGCAAATAATGATCATTACCCACAATCCATTGTGGTTTTTTTCAAGTCACTATCATCAGCTCAGTAATACTGTTTAATCCCTTCCCTTGATTTAAAATTCCATCATAGGGAAGTAATGTGTTTCTGTTCTGGGGTTTACTCTGGTAAAAACATTAGTAGATTAACTTTATCTTACCTATTACAGGGGTCTTCTAGGAGTTAGTGCAGCTTATTTATCAAAAAGTGAATAAAATAAAAATTCAAACCAAATTGGTAATATCTGCAAGTGCCTTTCAGTGGGAAGTGCACTTCACTGGTATCAATTTCAAATATTTGCATAGATCCTGTTGAGTGCTCCAGAGAACGGCTACAATTTTTTTTAAAAAAAGAAATCTATCAATTTAATTGGTTACAAGAAAACCCATACTTGAACCTGGATTATTTTAGTTTATATGCCAATGTCATGACTTGTTAAATTTGCTCTATAGTTTGTTCCAAATTTTACATGAGTTATTTCCCATCTTATTTATAGAAGCTCATTTTTGAACCCTTAATAAAATCATGGTCATTGTGTGTTCCTTACTTACATTTTCCATGTAACTCTAGGACACAGAAAACATTTTATGATGGGAGCTGCAGTCCAACAACATCTGTGGGCCCCACAGGTTCCTTACCTCTGCTGTTGACGCCACTATCTGGGGTGGGGAAGGGGCAGGTTTTGCTCCCATCTAAACTGTGCCCCCAGTTGTAGTGTGTTTTGCTTTCCACCATGTGAGTCAATGGCTGAAGTTGGGTTCAAGTGAAGGCAAACCCTGCACTTCAGCCTTGGCACTGGGAGTAATGGTAGGTTGTGCCCCCCCAACCCAATGGAGTCCCCCCAGCATACCCTTTTATTTTCTCTCATGTACATGAATTAGGGTGCATTCTGTACTTTGGGATGCTGTGATGTCAGTGCCACTGTGTCAGTGCCATTGGGCACTATGTTGGGGCCTCAGTTCAAAAATGTGTCATTGCCTATGTTGTGATATTTTGCCAGTTAGTCAATAGTGAGCATGTCTTCTTGTAGCTGCCTTTTCCAGACTTCTGTGCAGATAAAAATGTTTAGTTTACATGTGAAATGGGTGTGTATATTGAGTCTACACTGCTGGAGGAAGACTCTTTTGGGTTAAGAAATGCATAGAAAGCTTTTTGTAGGCTGCAATCAAACAGTGGGCAGGACCAGGTCTCAAAGTGGTCAAGCCAAATGCACATTAGGTACACATCACGCACCTGTATGCATCCAAATTTGCAGGTGCAGAACATATAAACAGACATAGTGAACACAGAGACTTACACACACACACTGCCCCTACTCATCACCTTAACATAGGGATGCTCACTGTGGCATATAGCCGGAGGTAGGCAAAATAGCTTGCTGCATGGGAAGCAGTCAGACTTTGGGCAAAGTTGCACTTGAGTGGTTTGCTTTTCTTTGTGGGCCAAGTGTTCTGATCACACCACAGGGGATAAAACACCCTCTAATCTGCTCCGTTCAATTCTCATGCACTGGCAATGATCACTGAGTGTTCAGGAAACACTGGGAGCACTTGCATTTCCTACGTTATGGGGGGAAAGAGTGGCAGGAAAGAGCAGCACAGGACATCGGGGAGGGAGGGCTGTTATCAGACATTGTAGGATGCTGCTATAGAAAGACTCTTCTATGGCATGTACTGTGTTTGTAGCTAAAGACAAGCATAGTAAAATGTTTCCCCTTTAGGTGGGAGAGAGGTTTCCGAGGAAAGCCCAGCAAGCTGCTATGACCCTATTGGTGCTTGCCCACAAGAAACAAGGTGGCAGCTTGCAAATGATTGTGGAGCACTCAGGGATGCACAAGCAATCTGTGCAGGATGGCTTGAGAGGAAGAAACTGTGCTCTTGGTAAGGGCAAGAGGACTTCCCCCATTCAATTCTTGTATTGTTCTGTGGTGCATTGTGCTCTGCATCCCATTCCTTCTGAAACTGGGTTTAATTAGGAGAGTTACTAACATTAATTCTGGATTTGGAGCATGAATAGAGTTGCAGCTTTTACATCCTTCACATATGTTCCCTTCTGTGTGATTGCACACATGTGCATTGATGTTGCATTAAAGGTATGCAATCAATACGCATAATGTAAGTTTATTTTTGTACCGTGTTCTACGTGTGCAAACCTTTCGTGAGTTAGGGACTTCTCCTGCATACAAAGACAAGTTCCAGCGGATGAGCAGGCAAGATCAGTAATGGGTCCAACAGTCAAGAAGGCGGTTACTGCATGTACCGTAAAGGAAAATGAGGGGCAGATGGGGTTCATCAACCTAGGAAGGTAGCCCATCTAGGAGAAGGAAAACTAATCCTAAACCTCTGCTGCCTTGCAGCTATAATCATTGGTGAAAAAGGCTTCGGGAATAAACCCTGAGGAAAAATCTGTATCCACTGTCTTGTGGGGCATCATTGGGAGAAGAAAAGGCTAAGGAGTAAACCCTATGCAAATCTGAAGTCCCCAAGGTGGCGCCCTGTACTACTGCTCCTGGCAACTTCTGCAGCCAAGCTGGTGCCAAATGTATTGCTCTGCTTTCCTTTGGTGAGGCTGAGACCAAGGGCATTGTTGTCTGGGCAGCCCAGGACCTCCATACACACTGCTCAGACTTGTGCCCAGAGAGTTCACTTTGCTACTGCTAACACAGCAAAAAAATTCGCAGGTGAATCTCTGCAGCAGCCATAGTAGACAGTGATTCTCCAGTAGTTTGACTTCACCCATAGAAGTGCATTTCATTGTATCTCAAGACAGACAGATGGATTCCAACTACTAGTGGGTTCCTCTGCTACATAATATTGAGACAACCATGTGCACCATCACTACAAGCTGTGCCCCCCCCTTTCACAATATTTTATCCATGCACACAACAAAATTGATAATAAACACTGCAAAAGCACAGCAAAAGTAAAGTGATGTGCAGATGTGCAATTGAAATGCAGGGACAGGGAGGAAACGACTCTACAAATTTTCAGAACTAAAAACACAGAACAATAGAGACCTCCTAATGTGTCGCTTCCACTTTGGAATGAAGACCAGATAATCCAGATGTAAAGAATCAGGGAAGAAATTCACTTGGCAATTTCAGAAGAATTCCTAGATCTCGGTACTTTGATGTAGGTTTACACATTGCTGAGATGTCTGAATTCTGTTTGGAGGCTGAGTGAAGGTATACCCTGACTGGAATTTGACAGGAATGCTGTGTGGGCCTTTGTTCTTTCCTAGAATGGGTTTTGGTACCTGTTCCAGCTTCTTCAGTCCATTCTGTAGTTTTGGCAGCTCTGCCCCCAAATGTTTCTTCGTTCAGCGTAGATGACCAGGGATTTGTAGAAAATCCAAGGCATAGAGCTGCCTTTCTATTGGTGAGGGAAAAGGTTTTGCAAAGAATACTGGCAGTGATACAACTTGGTTCTAATAGAAATCTGTGGACATAGCCCCTCCTTTTCCTACACCATGAAGTGTAGTAACTATCAATTGAAAGGCCACATAGTTAAAATGAGGAACAAGTTGGAAGTTAAAACCCCACCAAGGCCCCTCATGAATATCTTTGCAAATAATCTCTGTTTATATATTATTGTGCAGTATAAAAATGTCACTCCCCAAAGGTAACCAATATCACGTACCTTTTGAGTGCTTAACCTATTTTGCTATTAGCGTACTTAGGAGTGGGGGGAGGGCATTGCCAATGTAAGAGCTGTCTTTGAATGCATTGACACTGGCATGTAGAGAAAGCCTTTCCTGTATTTTGCATTGTCTCTCTTTCCTTGGAAGGGATTATCGTGTAGGTTGTATGTGCTGCAACAGTGAGGTCGAAGTAAACAGAAAAGGGACTGTTGAAAGTGAGATAGCTGTGATAGTATGTGGGGGCTGGGACTTTTTTTACAGCAGGCTTTATTGTAACCAGCTTTTTGCCTTATGCCAGACTCCTCTCACTTTCTCCTTTGAGATGTAGATTGTGACATGGATTCTGACATCTCTTCCAGAGGAATGAGCTTTAGGTAAAACAGATAATGTACCAGTTCCTGTAAGATGTATTGCACAGTAGCTCTAGATAAGTTCTTATTTTCCCCTCTTTGAAAATACTTTACTTTTGGCAGGATTATTAATAAGAAAATCGGCCTTTCTGCATTCAAGGTGGAATTCATTTTCATGGACAAAGGCCCTTTGTTGGGAGCTGCCTCTGTTCCTGAAGTGGGATAGAGATTATTCTGAAGATAGCATTGATTTTTGTCCTTCAGGAGACTCCAGTAAGAGCAATCCTTTTTGTTATTTTTGGAATCCTTTAAAGGCCTGCTAGAAGTTGAAAGAAAATTGTTGTTTGAAGTTGAGGTTTATAACCTGGTTGACTATATATAGGAAGAAATCACCATCTGATATCCAACTTGCACGAACAAGCGCCAAGAAAATGTGTTGAGTGCATTGTGTTTTTTGTTTGTTTTTTGAATCTGATCAACAATATTTTGGTCAGAAAACTCAGTTGGTTAAGGTGACAAAATGCACCTGATATTAAATGAAGTCAAGAATAAGCTGCCTTTTCTAAGAAACGTACTGCCACCTTTCAAGAAGGTACGTTGTGCTTCGGCTAGCAGAGGAAAATACCTTATCATCGACTTCCAGGTTGTCAAGGTGCTTAATCATAACCTTTGAGATGTGGCCGCTTGCACTCTGCTGGTGCAAAGAGCCATGAATGAAAATCAAATAAGCATTTAACGTGGTGTTTTTCAATCTTTTTATTCATTGATGAAGCCTGGTCTATTGGATTAGGTCTTTCCATAGCAATATTAGCAACGGGGGTGTTGAGATGTAAGGGAATAACCTTTTAGCCATTGCCACTTGCTTTACTAGCTGATGTTACCTGCCAGCTAATCTGCCGTCCTTGTATTTTCCTCAGACTGTCTTCTTTGTAACAGGAAGCTCAGGGAAATGGTTGGCAAGGTTTTGAAAGTGTAATCATGTATAAAAAACAAATCCATTGCTAACACTGGATACTCCATTGTACCAAGCAAGATGAGAGTAAAAGGAGATTAGCTGAAGAAGGAAATGTGCTGCACTCACTTTTTTTCATGGGTAGCCTGTGAAAGGAAAAATCTTTCACAAAATACTGAGAGGAAAAGGGTTAAAAGGAAAGTTGTGCAAGAGTGGCCAACATATCTGAGATTACTGGTATTCTCTACACAATATTTGATGACATTCTGGTGAAATATTTGATGACATTCAGGTAAAATTTGTTTCAGGTGAGATTGGGGCATCTTCATTTTTGGGCAGCAGGTAAGAATACTTCTAAGTATCCAGAAAAAATACAGGTCGTCTGAGAATCTTTCCACAACAGGCGCCAACTGAATTAATCCTCATGACAGACTAGAAGCAAACAGAAGCAGCTTTTCTTCAAGACGGCAGGTCAAAATCCCATGGGGAAATTTCCATTGGGTCCAGTGATATTGCACCAGATCTTTGGAAGTCTTGTGTACGGCCTTGCAGTGGATATGTGTAAGGTGAACAGGATACTTCCCTTTTCCTACTTCCTAAACACACCAGCAAACTTTCCAGATTCTGCTGAACGTAATTGCACATACGAATTAAAACAATCTTTAGTATCAATTTGCAAATGAACATTTCATTAAAGATATGGAATACATCTTTGTTTGACTGCACCTAGGTACCTGCTGCTATTTTTAAATCAGCTATTTAAAACCTGCCCACAGGCTTGCCTACATTAGACTCACATGGCAACTCCTCGACAGTCACTCAATTTAACAGCAATCACCCTCCATTTTTGCCCCTTGGAGTTAGAGAATTTTAGAATACATAATGCATCTTCCCACTCCATTCTAATTAACATGGGGTTTTGCACACTAAGCTTTCATTAGAGGCAACCAGGTCACGCTGACAGTGAATTTCTGATGTGTGGTCAGCAAACAAAGATCTGCTTAGGTTTGTCTTTACAGTTTTGCTCCAGCATTTCTATACTAATAGCGACGGAGGAAGTTCTATTTTTAGCTTCAAAGCTGCATCCCTCACAACACCAGCAGTGAAGCTTCCAGCAAAGCTCTTTAATTCCTTGTCAGAATGAACTTAATTAAATCCCCTCTGGCTTTTTTTTTTAAAGTAATCTAGTAAGTATGTGAATCTAAATTTGGAAGTTTATTATATCCTGAATTTTATTATAAAGCTTTTACTCAATAAGGCAAATAATTACTCAAGTCTCCCGCTTCCCTTTCTATCTTAGAATTTGTATATGGTTTTTCTTTTCTTTTTTTAAGGCAAGGAAGTGCCCAGAAACAAGTCATCCTTTGTTGCATGGGTGGGGTGGGATATGCATGTGTAATCCATAGCCCTGAGATCAGCTAAAAATGGAATGCAAATGAACACTTTGGATTTGTAGGATTGACAGTTTAAGCTCAGGGTTCCTGAGGTGCAGCCTGTGTTAAAATGGGGCAACCCCCTTTCTCCAGCGATACGGAAAGTAGGTCACTATACAGCTGGTCCAGAGAGAGAGAGATTAAAGAATTTTATCTCCAGGAGGTGACTCAAGAGGCAAGAAGCTAGCATGTACTCACAGGCGCTTTGCACATCATAAACTTAAACTTTCAAGATATTTAAAGGTGCATGTAGCAGGTAATAATTGTTTCTGAAGATACAGCCTATCTTTGCAAGAAAATCAAGGTATATCTGAAATTCCTCTGAAATTCAGAAGCCAAGTTAGAAACAGCTTCAGTGAGATTGGTTAGCAAACAGCTATGATGGTGGTGGATGCTTCCTAACGCCCTGCTTATTTGATCAGCAATAGATGACCTCCTGTCAACCAAATTCTTTGCAGATGTGTGCTATCACACTCACACCATACCATTAAAGCACATTTAAAGCCCTTTAAAAGGTAGAATTTTGAACACTCTTAACAACTACACTATAAAAATATGGTGTGGATATGTGAGCAAGGGTTCTTTTCCTTGATACTTTTTGCTTCAGAGGGAGTGAGGGGTATGCCTAGCCTCAGCACTGTTACCAGGCAAAAGACCACTGGGGATGTGGGATATTTTCCTGTCCCAGCTTCCCCTGTGGGCTGCTTCTGATCTACCCAGCAGAAGTGGCTTGGGTGAGCTTCGTGCTTCCTCTTACTATGGAATGTGGGGAGAGGAAGCACAAGCAAGTAATGCTTCCATCTCTGACTCTTTCTGCCAAAAAACCTCCAAAGTAGGTTTCAGACTGTGCTGACCCTGTCTGAGAAAGGGAAGAGGGCATTCCACAGTACCTTAATTTAGCAGTAGAACATTAAAAGCTTCTGTGGCTTTGAATCCCCTGAAATAATAATGTTGAAGTGAGAAACCTGAATCTTTCAGACAATTGCAACATCCCAAGTAGCTGTTTTAGGGGAACTCTTGATTGTAAAAATCAGGTAGAAATACAAATAATAAATAAGTAGAGATGAAATGAATAACCTTGCAAATCCACAAATATTATTGATCACACTATGTATCAGCAAGCTTTACCCACATGTACTGTATATTAGTGTCCCCTTACCAGCAGAAAAATTAAAAAATCTCTACCTGGTTGCCTGGAGCTGAATCTTGCTCTCCATTGGCAACCAGAAGTGTGCCTGATGATGGAATAAAGCAGAATAACCATGTGTTAACCAGCCTCTATCATAAGCAGTTTAAGGCTCAAAGGGTGGCACTGAATTTTCCCATCTTTTGCACTTGGTATTATCCTCTTCCCTGCCCCCGGATGTTGAAGGGTATATCTGGTCTACCAATTCTAGACATTGTTAGCCGTGCAAATATTAGAGTTCTCTGACTGTTTAAGATGGATTCCTGTTATCGTAGTCTGCAGATCCTAACATCAGTACGACTCATGACCTTTCCATTTGAGACATGGATGTATGAAGATTTACATTACTTCTTTCTAGATAAACACAGAGCCATATAGCAATACTCTGATAGGTTTTTATCTAAATCTGAAATAACAGCAGTGCAATAGGTATATCCATGTGCTTTTTGGATTAGCTTGGTTCACACTTTTTAGAGTAAGTGACACTACCGTATATCTTTTGCTGTTTGAGAATGGGATAAGAGTGCTTGCACAGGCTGCTGAGTTTTGAGTTTTAAGTTAGAATTCTATTGCCTTGCAGTCCTGTGGATTTTATGTATGGTATTGTGGATAGTTTATGTGTATTTGCACATTTTTCTGAATATATGTTAATAGACAAAATCCCCTCACACACTAAAAGGGGATGGCCGGATGACAAACAACACTTGGCTGTGGAATATGGCATGTAAAGGTTTAAAGGAGAAGGTGCACCTTCTCTGACTCAGTGGGTGAGATTTAGCTTGTATATGAGTGTTTTCAGTCCTCCTGCAGCTTGTATATGTTGCTGAAATTTGGGCCAAAAATAAACAACCTCGGTTTTGCACATTCTCCTAGTTGGTACAGTTCCAGAAATTGGCTAAATGGCATTTAGCTGATTAAATTCAAATCTAGACTGCACAATCTGATGTCTGCCATTAGAGCTGTAGACTTGCCACCAAAATGTAGATTAGTGGCATAACACATTATTGTGGTTGCTCACGAGTATGTGTGTGAAAAGGATTGGCATTTTTTTAAAAAATAAATTCTATAAATCCTTTCAGTTAATTTGTGGGCATTTAATATATATATTTTTTTCCAAATTTCATTGTTTTCAGTTACTTTTTAATTTTTTTGCCTCTGGCTTTGAACTCTTATCTCCAGTTTAAGGAGATAAACCTAGTACCAAAGGTTTCCTATACTTGGCTTAGAGGAACTATGTCTTGTACTGTAGTGTACATCCTTTGTCAATTCTCCTCCAGATTAATGCAGCAGCAAAAAGGAAACTCACACAACTTTTAAGCAGTATTTCAGTTGGGCGGGGATTTTTTCCAAGGACCAAGTCTGATTCTCTCTCAGGCTGCTTGTTTTCCTTCAGCCTAACGACCAACTTAAATTGAAGCATGCCCATACCTGTACATTGCTTTATGCAATGGGAGGACAACATGTGCAGCTCTTAACTCCCTCTAATTTTTATTTTTATTTAATTTTGTTTACTTTTCAACAAGGAAGATCCTGGGTCTCTGAAAGGTTCATAGTTGGTGTCTGTGTACTCCTTGATCTGTCTCTGTCACTTGAGGCTCAGGTAGTCTCATTGGCTAGGAATGCCTTTTACTAGCTATTTCTGTTCTTGAATGGGGATAGCCTGGTCATTCATGCATTGATTCATGCATTGATAACCTCAGGAGTAGATTATTGCAATGTGCTCTATGTGGGGCAAGCCTTGGGCTTCTTCCAGAAGTTACAGCTGGTACAGAATGCTGTGGCTAGACGGTTGGTGGGAACATATTACTCCTGGACCAGGTTTAAGCAGGGTTCTAATATTAATTTACAGGACTTGCAACAATTCGGGCCTAGGGTACCTTAAGGACTACTGGATACTTTATATACCAGCCCAGTCACTGAGATATTTGTGGGAGTCTTATCCACCAGGAGCGCTGCATTCAGTATTTTGGGCTACAGTCTGTGGAATTCCCTCTCAGCTGAGATCAGAGAGTCCCCGTCCTGTTCAACTTGAGATGCTTGGTATTTTAAGGAAGTTGTATTTTGCCTATTTATGGACTCTGCCTCTTTCTGAAGTTGTATTTTGCCCTGTGATTTTTATCTTTGATTTTTATTTTATTTTTGGTATTCAACACCATATTATTGGTTGATGAATTCATCAGTCCAATAATGTGTTGAAAATAAACAAAAAACAATGGGTTAAAACCTAAGCACTCTATAAACCACTTTTCATGGTGAAAGGTACTCTATAAATACTGGAAATAAATCACCCCTCCCCCAAGCTTTGACTCCAGTCATGTCCACATACTTAGAATCTACTTTATTAGACATACGAATAAAACACAAACGTTCATAACAGAGTAGCATGGAAGCCACTTCCACACAGATGAGTCCAACACTATTTCAGTATCCTCTACTTTTTAAAAGGATAGCCATGGTTCCTTCCCATACCAGAAGGATTTGAAACTACCCTAAAATTAGACACCTCTAAAGGATTGTCTGTTTCTGTGCTACACATTGGCACTATTCAAGTATTTACAATTCTGCAAAATGAGCAAATCTCTTGGGTCATCTATTAATCAGGGTACATGCCACAGAGACTGTGCTTATCATCTTAAAGCATGAGAAATGCAGGGCAGTAGTCCTGCCATGGGACTATTTGGCTGTCTGAAAGATGCAAAAAAGCCAAATGAAACAGACACGACTTTCTCTCTCTCAAATGTTTCTCATCTCTGTTCCCTGCCCCCTCTTGAGCGAGTTAAGATTATTTCAGAGAATGATTGGGAAATCTGGCAAATTTGCTATATTTATTATGGGCTAGGTTTTCAGATGGGCTTTTCTGAAGTGAACATTTTAAGGCTGCAGTCCTGTGCACATTTACCAGAAAGTAAGCCCCACCGAATGCAGTGAATATGCTTGATGGTTGTGGGGCATGACTTTTGGCCACAAGGTTTCACCAAAAGTATTTGAGGGGGTTGTTACTGGAGCATCTTGGGGAAGGAGATTGAGAGGAGAAGTAAACTTGTGTGCCAACAAATAAAGCCAAAATATTGTGTGGATAAAGCAAATAGGATAGAAAAGAGTACTGCCATTTGCAGATGTGAAGCACCAAAAGAGAATTTTGAATCTTCAGGTCGGATTCAACAAAGTAGTTTTGCTAATGGGACTCAGCGTAAGGGGACAGGCAGGACATGATTCCCTCCTTGGCACCCCCACCATATTGGCTTTCAGGGTGGGAAGAACCCCCAGAACAACACACAGGGAAAGGAGAGGGGAGGCCATTCCAACGGGCAGAAGTTCAGTCTGGGGAACTCACTAGTTCTGACCTTCAATAAATCTCAATCATTCAGTCTCCTCTTCTGCAACATTGAAATGATGGAGATCCCTCCGCATAGGGTTGTTGTGCAGATGGATTACCCAGGGGCACAGTGTTGATTAACCAGCATGAGCTACAAATCACAATAACCACTTATTTATAACGTAATTGTATATTATAGACCTGGCTATGTACGTTTCTGAAATCCCCTATAGGCATGTTGTTGTTTACTTTGTTTAATTATTTTCCGGTTTATACACTATGTAAAAGTCTGTGTTTGGCCCTAAAATTACAAAGCATGTGCATCATATTGCAATGAGTATGATAATGTAGAAAAGTAGATGGCATCAGTATAAAATGATGGCAATCAAATGCTAAAAACAGCTGCCGGGTGTGAGAGGAAGCTTACTGTTTCCCAGATTTAACTCTCTCACTTGGTGACATTTGGGTACGACTCATTAAAATGTTTAGAAAATCAATAGGGTTTGCCTGATAAGCAACCAGATGGCTTCCCTTGGATAGCCACAAGACAGCCTCCATGGCTAGCACTAAACTGTGGAACAGTATATAAAAAGTCTTGACAGCTATAGATTGCCTTTGCTGTGTTACATGTGCTTAAGTTTTCATGCTGTAGCTAAACAAAGTGATATAAACCAGGAGTTATAGCTGGCCAGCACACAATTCCCCATGCTCACAGGACGTGACCTTTTAGAGATCAATTTTATTTGTTCTAATACGGATGCAATTTTATAGAGCAAATAAGTTCTGGAATCTCTTCCTCAGCAGGTGCTGGGCAAATAACAGAGATGAAATATATAGCTATTTCTCTTTGCTTTGCTTTTCAATTATATGTAAGAATCTATTTACTACTAGTAGAACCTTCAGTAATTGGATACTCAAGTGAAAATGCAGCTTTACACCCCAAAATGAATGGGCTCATAAAGGCTAAGATGAAAGGAGTCTTGGAGAGCTGGATTTTATTTATATAGGGCTTTTCTGACATGCTCAAGGTGTTTTGCACACATAATAATCCTTACAACCATCCTGTAAGGTATGTCAGTGGCATTATCCCAGTTCTATACCTGGAGGCTGAGAATTAGAGACCTAGAGCTGATGCATCATGCTCTTAACTGCTCTAGCAGGAGTAGCCCAACGTGGCGCTGTCCAGATGTTGCACTCCCAACTTCTATCTCCCCTAACTATTGGCCATGCTGGCTGGGGCTGATGGGAACTGGAGAGTCTTATCAACCTACATGGGGCACCCCTTTTAAAACTAAATCACAGTAATATACCTTATGTGGGGCTGCCCTTGAAACGTGTCCAGAAACTGCAGCTGCTGCAACAGACAAGATTTCTGCTGTCTGCTTTTCTGCCCATGTTACACAGGCCCTTCTTAATATGAACTGGCTTCCACTCTGTACTTGGGCCCAATTGAAGCAGTAGCAGATGCTGTGCAGCTAACCTCACCTCCCTCCTGCTGTGTCATTGCTGCATACTGGGACAGGGAGGGAAGAGACTGTGGTGAAGTCAGTAGGGTGCAAACCTGCTGGCGGAGCCAATCCAGAGTGGAGTATTTGTACCACAACACTCTCACTGCCTCATCACCCCACCCAGTCTCCATCAAAGTATGCAGAAGAAATGCATCCAGAGGGAACTCAGGTGGCTGCTGTGGCCCCACTGTGGCATCCACTGCTGACTTTTAAGGTGGCCTAAATGTCCTGGGACCAGGATATTTGAATGAGTGCCTCTTCCAGCATGAATACCTTCATCAGTTGCAATCTCCTACGGTGGTGAACCAGGGCCTCCCAGAGAATGGCAGCTTATGGGGCAGCAACAGACAGGCTTGATACCAGCATCTATGCTCTGTTCTGCCACCCAGAGATGTGCAGTCAGGATAAGCAAGAGGGCTTTTTGGTGTTTCCCACCTTGGGTTGTCTTGTTCTTTTAGGTGTAGTGGGGTAGGACATTTCTCTTCCATAAAGCTTCTATATTCTAATCTTGCCTGGTGTTGGTCTCCAAATATCGTGGGTTATTTTTTATGCTCACCCAGTAGTGCTAATTGTAGTGTTTAATTGTAGTGTTACCTTGCATTTTATACTTCTTTTTATATGATTGTAAGCCACCTTAGGCACTTTTCTTAGGTCATAGAGTGAATAATTGAATGATTTAATAAATTAAGATGATAATCTCTGGTGCATTGTTGCCAGTTCCAGAACTAAGAACAAAGTGCTGAGTTTGTTTTTTCTCTCTGGCCTTGCATAAGAACCAACTTCAAGACTTGCACATGCACTTCCTTAGCTTGTTTTGTTAAGACAGGAGTGCATAAGAGCAACTTATTTCTCTTTCCACAGAAACCTCTGAGATGTGTCAGTAAAATTGCAACCTTTTTCTGATATGCCCTTTTGACTTTAATAGCGGGTTAATAGGCAGAAATTCAGCAGGTGTAGCATTTGCAGCATTAAATCTTCATGCTGGAGACCCTGTACGCGCCACTGTTTAGCTTATCACAGGGCTCGGGGCTCCTTGGAAGGAGCGGGCAAGAGACATGCTTACCAAGGGCCTGATTTGACTCTGAACACCTGAAAATACTACAAAGAAGGACATGCTCAAGGTCACACTGGCATAGCAGGGAACAGTGTCCAGTCATATTAATTCATAATTTGTGGGGAAGATTGCTTTACCTCCTATCTTAAGATGTACCACCTCTAAAACAACAGGAAGGCAATGTTGAGAGAACTGTAGCTAAATAGAAAGCTTCACCAGCACCTGCATTGTCTTGCAGAATCTGGAATTTAAAAGCAAAACGAGGAGTTTTTTGTTGTTCCTGAAAACATTTCTACACTCTGTTAATGTAGCTCATTTGATACTGTTCAGCAAACACAGAGAGCCTGCATGTTTAAATCAACAACTGTCTTTGAACATCACATGGGAAAGGGGGTTTGAAATCATTACAGTATGATTGACTCTGTGGTCAATTGACCAGACACTACTGCAGCTAAATTCTGGATAAGGCCCATCCACAAACAAAACATGGAAGCCTTGCTTTGGATAGTTGCAAATGTATTCTTGCTCCTTGTTTACCTTGCCGGTGACATTGATGATGAAGCATTAGAGTATGTGAAATCAAATAAAACATGGGAAACAAAAACAAGCCTTTCTGCAATTCTGCAGTGCATGGATCACTGTGGAGGCTGAAATATAGATGGAAAAAAGAAAGGGATCAAAATGCTCTCCATTCAGCTTACCGGAGCAGTGGGGCAAATCAAAATGTACTGATAAATAAGACCCACTCTGAATACTGAAGAACTAATGTGATACTTCATCACTTGCCAAATAGATTTCCTCTAATTTGTGTGGATATGCATGAGAGAAAGAGAAATGTAACAGTGGAAATTACAAAATAAAAGTGATATAAAAATGATGGATCTTTGTAATTGTGCAATTAATCATTTGTTTCAAATTCACTGCATTACAGAAAGCATATTTTCTAATTATGCTAAGCATACATACAATAAAGAATGTCTCTGTAGCTAAGTATTGTCATGGAGGCATACAGTTTTGCAAATCAGGTATGTAATTTTTCATGCTTTGCATATCTTTCAAAACTTAGCAAAATATATTCTTTGCTGGATTTTCTAAATTCACAGGATAAAAATAACTAAGGTCTAGTCTACATAAGCAGCAGAAGAGTAGATTATACAACATCAGAGTTCAAGTGCAAATTTTTCAGGGAAACCTCTTCCTGTTAGTGGTTTCATCTCCAGCAGCAGGATTAGAGCCCTGAACCTGGTCCAACTCCTTAGCTGGAGAGACTACAGCTTCTGCCTCTCTTCTGTACTCCTGGCTCATTGCGCCCTCCCTGTGTCAGTTACTAACTTTCAGCCAATGTGGCTGCTGCCAATGTAGTTAGTCTCACATTTAGCTTGGCCCTTAGTGCTTCAGAGCTGTTACAGAAGTCTTATGGGGGAAGCCCTTCTGTGCATGAAGCAGAATGTCATCCAACATGCTGACCTTTTTAAAATGTTCTGTGCTTTGCCTGCTTATTTTCTATATATTGAGTGGCTTACAAAGACACAGAAGCAGGTTTAGAAAAGGTGGCACTTCTGAGATCATCATTGATCAAAATGGTACATGGATTTGGTTTGCTGTATTTATATCAGCTGGGATGCTATGGTTTTCTCACATGTGTGCGCCCAGAAAAATGCACATGTAATGTTCTGCAATCAGATTGCATAATGATTCCTAGAGGCAACTGCTTTTCATGTAGAAACTTTGAAGCAGACCATAGTGTTAAAAGATTGTCTCCTACTTAAAAAGGTAAAGAGACCCCTGACCATTAGGTCCAGTCGTGACCGACTCTAGGGTTGCGGCGCTCATCTCGCTTTATTGGCCGTGGGAACCGGCGTACAGCTTCTGGGTCATGTGGCCAGCATGACTAAGCCGCTTCTGGCGAACCAGAGCAGCACACAGAAATGCCGTTTACCTTCCCACTGGAGCGGTACCTATTTATCTACTTGCACTTTGACGTGCTTTCGAACTGCTAGGTTGGCAGGAGCAGGGACCGAGCAATGGGATCTTACCCCGTCGCAGGGATTCGAACCGCTAAAGAGGTAGTAAAAAGTAGTAAAACGTGATCCATTAATGGCACCAGGAAGTAAAAAGCATTCTAGGAGGCAAAATGGAATGCCTTTTTAGCCTTGCACAGAAAGTATTAACACTTTTATGCTACAGTGAATACCTGCTCCAAGATACTTCGTAAAAATAGGAACATTAAATTGAGCTGTCGGTAGAGTCTAGAGTCGTTATCAGCTTCCTTGAATGAGTTCAAAATCTCTGTGGTGAAAGTGCAGAGGAAATCACTTCCCAGATTGAGATAGACCCATCTTCCTTTTAGAAATCTCTTTGCAGAGGTCTGAAAATTTCCATCAGTCTCTCCTGCCATGAGGCAACTATTGTGCCAGATTACTGCCTAGTGGTGATTTCCCTGGACTTCACAGAGTATATGATTGATTCAAAGTAAAAATGCAAGGGTATTTGAGCAGATGTTATCTTTCCCTATCATGAGAAGTTGTGAATCTCTCATTTGATTGCAGCCTGATACCAGATTTCATGCAAATAGAGATGAAACACCTCTGGAGCAGCCATTAATTCTGTCCCCCTCCCACCAGTGATTTTCCTAGTGTAAGGAAGAACCACAAGGTTGCTGTTCTAATTCTTGGTTTAACACACTCTTCAGTTATCAGAGATAGCATTATTCATGGCCTGGCCAATTAAAAATGATAGCTTACCCCCCCCCCCCAAGCTAGCATGTTGCATGTTTGCAATGTGAAGGTCAGTTTGTCAAATCTGAGACCAGTGTGGGGCACCCACCATTTGCACAGGAGATTGCCAGTTGGTAATTGTCAATCTCCATCATTTCCTGACAAAGGGGAGTGGAAAGAAGGGGAGCATGGAGAACAAGAGGATAAATGAAAAAACGAATTCTGTGGTTTCAACCTTTGGCCTGTTGACCTCCTGATCTCTTTAGCACAGACGGTGTATGTTTAATGAAGGGACATATGTATGGCCTCGAGACACACACTTTACCTTCCAATGGGTTTGGAAGGGCCAAAAGTCCATATACTCAGCAGGAGAGGGGAGGGGGAAACCCAGGAAGAATGGCAGTGGAATTAATTCAAGACTTGCATGAGGAACCGAGCTTGTTGTATATGGTGGAGCCTGAATCAAAGCTGGAATCTTTGTCATTCTGGCCTTAAATCTGACAAAGACTGGAAAACGCTCTGTTGTTCCTCTACTAAAGAGTAGAAGAGGATGGAGTGAGGAGGCTACTCTATTTTACAGGAGCTTATAACTGACATGGTCCTAATTATCAAATTACTGCTTACATTTTTAAAAGCCTCCTTACCTATTCTTTGTTCTTGTATTGCTTTTATTGCTGATTTTGGCCCTTCTCTGTTTCCACATTTCCACTGTTGAGAACTGTGCACACTACACCCCACATTAAGTTAGGGTGCAGTCCTTGTTGGGGTAGGCACTGTTGAAAGCAGGGAGGCTTGCTTCTGAGTAGACATGGATAAGGTTGTGCTCTTAGATTATTTGCCAGTGTAAATGATACCATGTTTCTTCGGCTTTCATTCGTCATTCTGCTTCTCTTAGTCATGGCAAAGCACAAGGAGTTTTGCATTGCAGTGACACTCCATTCACCACAACTGGAAATCTTGCTCAGCTAGTTTAGGTTGTGTCTCCTGTACTGATAACAAATTTGGGCTCCTCTCCCCATATGTGGTCACAAGCAAATGCTAAGATGTATAAACGTACTTTGTTGGGCTGTTTTAATTGAACATTTAATATCGTGCCCTTTTGGTGCTTCTGCACCATTGGGCATCTGTTGTTGTTTAGTTGTTTAGTCATGTCCGACTCTTCGTGACCCCATGGACCAGAGCATGCCAGGCACTCCTGTCTTCCACTGCCTCCCGCAGTTTGGTCAGACTCATGTTTGTAGCTTCGAGAACACTATCCAACCATCTCGTCCTATGTCGTCCCCTTCTCCTTGTGCCCTCAGTCTTTCCCAACATCAGGGTCTTTTCCAGAGAGTCTTCTCTTCTCATGAGGTGGCCAAGTATTGGAGCCTCAGCTTCATGATCTGTCCTTCCAGTGAGCACTCAGGGCTGATTTCCTTAAGAATGGATACGTTTGATCTTCTTGCAGTCCATGGGACTCTCAAGAGTCTCCTCCAGCACCATAATTCAAAAGCATCAATTCTTCGGCGATCAGCCTTCTTTATGGTCCAGCTCTCACTTCCATACATCACTACTGGGAAAACCATGGCTTTAACTATACGGACCTTTGTTGGTAAGGTGATGTCTCTGCTTTTTAAGATGCTGATTCGGCATCTAATAACAATTAAAACCAACCATAAAATACAGTATTTTTGTATTTTTTTATAACATAATAAAAACAGAAATGCAGCAGATAAAAATGAGTCATTGAATAAAAAGTATCTATCCAATAAATGCCTGCCCTGTTAGGCATTGCCATACAGCAAAACACCAAGTGTGTGGGTCAGCTAAGCCTCCCAGGAGAAAAGATTCCATGATTTTAGGTGCAGCCACAGAGAAGGCCCTTTTATAAAAGTCAAGCACATGCATTTTGCCTTGTAAAATGGTTCCCAATATAAAACCCTGTGTAGCAGTAGCCCAAATTCTTACTTGATGAAATGGAGAACTGTGCTTCTAAAAAAACCCATTCTGAGCCGAGTTTTGTAGAAAGCACTTAATAGTAATAATCTTACACAATAACTTGTACTGTAATTCTCATTTTTCTACTCTGCCTTTTGTATAATTGGCCTAAACCATAGTGGGTGATGAATCCTATAGCTAACAGACATTTTGTCTTTCCCATAGTTGAAACAAAGTGAATTTTTCTGTCTAGACTGGAATTTTCTTAGGCACATTCAAAAGTTTTGGTTAACTATATGTAATGATGGTTTGTCAAGCAAGGATCCAGTCTTTCTCCATAGTTTGCAAACGTGTGCCATTTTGAATTATAATTCTTTAAAACGCCACCGGCTCAAATAAAGAAATTTGGTTATCCATAGCAAGCAGTAAGATATGAACATATACATACGATGCACATCTCTGTGATTGGGCAATAATGTTCAAGCCATTTTTGCTGATGAGCCCAGATGCGTACTGAGTTTAATGCAGTGGAATTGATTTCTGTTTGCTAGCCTATCATTCCCCTCAGCAGGGGAAAATCAATACAGATCAATCATGTGTGATTTTGCATGCCATTAGATCCTGATTTAACCTCTGTAGCCCCCTCCCCTACTGTGGACCACACAGTTTGAAAGAAGATTGATTGCTTCTGATAATCTGGGCATGACCCTTCCATTGAAACATCGGGAATCATTCCCTCCTTCCCTAATACTTTTTAACCTAATTATTAAACACAGGGTTCTTGAAACTCTGCCATTCCACTTCTACGTAATTTGGAATTGTGGGCAGAAATTCAGCTCTGCGATGAGGGCATATTAATAGCTAAGCAGAAATTTTGCTTGGGGCTACAAACATTAAGCAATTTGTTGTTCTGACTAGCAAGGACTTAGATGTTGCAAAGGGCCTGTTGCCATGCGGACTGCACAGAAACACATTTTCCCTTCTTCCTAAGCCAAATTTTGTGGAAAAAGGAAATGTGAAGATGAGCTTATCTTCCAGTTTGTCCCTAAATTAGTATGTAAACTAGCTTCCCAGGAGGATACTTCCATACCGTTCCTTCTAGTGGTAAGAATCACAGTCAAGAGAACATGGTATTGCCCATGGGGGGGGGGGGGAGAACACTGGGTGATTTCCAATGTCAGTCATACTTAAGTAGATCCATTGAGCTCTATGGTCTTAAGTTACTTAAGTTCAACCATTTCAATGGTTCTTCTCCAAATATGTCTAGCATTGCCCAGTATGTCTTTTAATCTGGATCTTATGTAACATTGAAAGGGATTGAACTCGTTGCTTTGAGGGTATTTTGACTCTGAAGTATGTTACTGTAATTTGAAATAATATGTATTTCCAAATTTGGTGATTCATAGTAGCTTTCATTGATCAAACTGAAAGTGATTTCACACTACAGAGAATAATCTTCAAGATCCCCAAAAGCTAGCAACCCCAAACTCGGCCCTCCAGCTGTTTTGGGACTACAGCTCCCATCATCCCTAGCTTACCGGACCAGTGGTCAGGGATGATGGGAAGTGTAGTCCCAAAACAGCTGGAGGGTCAGGTTTGGGGATGCCTGCTCAAAAAGATGCCTATATTATGCACTGTGAAAATATAGTTATCGCTATATAAGGTGTGCTGGAACCTTAATGGTGAGACTTGTAGTCATATGGACTGATGCTTTTTTTTGGTGTGTCAATCAAGGATAATGATGTCCGTGCTGCAGCATGGTTCTATTGTCCCACTTTGGACAGACCATTAATTCTCCCTCTTCTAGCCTGGTTATAAATATTTCTGAGTCAAAACCTATCGCTTTACCTGGATACTGGACAACAGCTAGTATTGACTTTGTTGGCCCTGGTGTCGTGCAACTTTGTCTGTCTTCCTGTGCTCTTCATCTTGGGCAGATACTTCTTTGCTTATTGTCCATGGCTGGTAAATGACTTTTTTGGGTTGCCTTTTCTGTATAATGCCTTTAACCTCTTACCAGTGATTCCTAAAGCTCCCTGGCATTGCACAGATACCCTACCTGTAGATGATTTGGTTTCCTGTGTCCCAACCATCAACTCAACAGATCTAGGTAGACATAACATTGCATTTTGTTATGTTTTACTTGCGACCATCCATATCACAGCATAGCTGGTTTCACTAGGATAATTGTTAAGGTAATTCTTGTTTTAAATGGCCACTGCTGATGCCTAGAATCACATTTGGGAAAATGCTTGCAAAAGGAGATGGGATGAGCAGCATATCCTCTTTCTCATGATGCAAAGTGCTACAAACTAAAGCCTGAAAACTTACTCTGTAGTTCAGAGCTGTGCCTAGACTTGAAACTGTTCGTCTGAGGCCTTTTATCCAGTCTCTAGACTGGCAGACTCTGAACTGTTATTTCCACAGTCTCTCTGCAGAAGCATAAACATAATTTTTCAATTGCTGGCCTTTGTTCTGTATTGCTGGCCTAGAGCACATATCAGATTTTATTTTAAAAGAAATGGGTTTTCAGAAAGGATTTGCATGAGAGAATGAATATGTATCCTTTTGATACATATTCACTGTCATTTTAATGAACTCAACAGAGAAGCTTCTACTGAATGTCTTTGGGTACAGTTCTTCAGAGGTGTCTTTTGGGGGGAGGGGCACACTCACACCCACCCTTGCAGTCTCTAAGATGACTGTCAGGGACCAAAGGTATATGCTGAGTGTCTGACAATTGTGGGGATCAAGCCAAGGGTCCAGCAGCCCCAAATGTTGTTCCTTTCCATTCTCTCAATACCTATAATTTTCCTTTTATCTCCTTGTGTTTATTTTATCCATCAAAACACCACAAAAGCTCTCTCTTAGATTTAAATTCCCTTCTGTGGTTGCTGGAACACTGCAATATCCCATTGGCTGCCTTTATTACGGTCACACAGCAGGCCTGGGACATTGGGGATTATTGTACAATCACTCAGCCTGGTCAGTGCTAGCATCCCTATTCCTTCAATAAATCTGTTGTCCTTTTTCTGTTTGGTGGGCTTAGAGAGGGGATGTGCAATGAGTTATTATCCCACACTTATCAGCATTAAACTGGATTTGACAACTCATAGCTTGGGATTTGAATGATCTAAATCCTTCATCATTTGGCAGCCCTGAGGTTTCCTGGGGGCTTTTTTAAATGGTACTTCTCAATTTATCATCTGCAGGGCTGGAATCCTTATTTATGGCCAGTGCTGGATTTAGGATGGTGCAGCTGCCCCCCCCCCACAGGATGCCAAGATGAGGGAATGCATAATTATTATTATTATTAATAATAATAATAATAATAATAATCCTATATTTATATGGGTACCTACTGAGAAGATTCATAAAAAAGCAACTGTACCAAAAGGAATTAACTGTGAAAATAAGAAATATGGGGAGGGGGGGGACAAATTTTGTCCTGACTCCAGGTGCCATATTACCAAAGTCCGCAGCTGTTACGGAGTTCAAAGATAAGATGAGAACTTTGAAACCTGTCTGGGAGTTACTTTGCAACAGAAGTTTTCTGTAGAATCCAGTTCATCCAGAAGAGCAGTCTCCGTCATCATGAAATAGAGCTGGCAAGTGATTCACGCTCTGTGTCCAAAGTAGAACTCCCCCATCCTTTCTCCATAGTGATATGAGTAAACTTCATGTGCAAAGGCACCTCTTTCTTTCCCAGGGAAAGTTCCTATTCTATAAGCACCAGAAGAATTGTGAATGCCTCCACTCCCCTTGTTTCTCTGTGACATCAGAAACCTATCTTTGAAATTTGCCCAATAGCTTCTTCCCTGGAAGGAGACTCCACAGTCTCTGTAGCCTAAGGATTGTTAAAGAGAATGCATGTTGGTTATACCTAGTCAATTAGGACTTTCCCCAGAAAGTCTATTGGTGAGTGGGATTCCTGACTCACAATCCAGAGGTGGCAGCGCTGTACTTTTTGGCATAGGGATGGGGCAAGCAGGGTGGAAGTGGCAAGTCTGAGGCAGCCCCACAGCAGTTGCCCCACAGGTGCACACATAAATGCAGGCTCTCCTGACCTTGCCATTGTCTTGCCCCGCCACCCCCCGAGTATAGAGCTGCCTCCACTAGGAGAACTCCACAGCCACCCCCACCCTGCCCCCAAGCTTCAACTGTCCAATAATGCAGGGGCAGGGAGCCTGTGGCCCTCAAGATGTTTCTGGACTACCACCATCCCTGAACATTTGCCATGTTGACTAAGACTGATGGGGGTCCAACAGCAGCAACAACAATTTCTTATCTCTGCCCATCTGACTATATTGCCCCAGCCACTGTGGGTGGCTTCCAGCATAATGAAAGCACAGCAGAACGTCAAGCATTAAAAACTTCCTGATACAGGGCTGCCTTCAGATGTCCTCTAAAAGTTGTATAGTTCTTTATCTCCTTGACATCTGATGGGAGGGTGTTCCACAGGGAGGGTGTCACTGTTAAAAAGGGCCCTCTGCCTGGTTCCCTGTAACTTATCGCAGTGAGGGAACAACCAGAAGGCCCTTGGAGCTGGACCTTAGTGTCCAGGCTGATCAATGGAGGTGAAGATGCTCCTTCAGGTATACTGGGCTGAGGCTGTTTAGGGCTTTAAAGGTCAGCACCAACACTTTCAATTGTACTTGGAAACGTACTGGGAGCCAATGTCAATCCTTTAGGACTGGTGTTAAATGGTCCCAGTGACTGCTCCCAGTCACCCTCATCATTAAGAGGGCCACAGGTTTCCCATTCCTGGTCTTCGGGAAGGTTTGTGTAACTTAATGATGATTATGTTACAACAGTATCAGAGATAAAATTCCAACATGTAAGTGTTGAGACTGACAACAAAACACCAAACTGTATACAGAGAGGAAAATAAGTAACTAATTTACAGACATAAGAAAAGGAAGGAGATGTTATGATTCTGCAGCCTTTGCAAGTGAGTTGAAGCTTATTCTTTTCTTTTTTTAAGATTAAAAGTACAACCCTATAGGTGTTTTCAGAGAAGTAAAGTCTACTGTGTTCAGTAGTGTTGCTGTCAGAAACAGTTCATAGGCTTGCGGCTAGGATTTTTTTTTTTTTTACGAAAGACAGTTCTCATAATGTACATTTCAAAATGCACGCTAGGGAGCCAGTGTGGTGTAGTGGTTAAGAGCGGTAGTCTCGTAATTTGGTGAACCGGGTTCACGTCTCCTCTCCTCCACATGCAGCTGCTGGGTGACCTTGGGCCAGTCACACTTCTCTGAAGTCTCTCAGTCCCACTCACCTCACAGAGTGTTTGTTGTGAGGGAGGGAGGAAGGGAAAGGAGATTGTTAGCCGCTTTGAGACTCCTTAGGGTAGTGATAAAGCAGGAGATCAAATCCAAACTCTTCTTCTCTTCTTCTAAAGTATCTGCAGAAGTATCTGCAGAAACCCAACCACCTGTTTCCTTCCCATGAAACAACTTTGAAAGGAATGATATGAAGTGGAAAATCAGCAGGAGTGTGTGTGTGTGTGTGTGTGTGTGTGTGTGCGCGCGCACTCAAACACTTTCCCAACCCATAATATGCAGATTTGGTGAACTGGAATATGGCAAGCCCTATATGAAAGTGAAGTGCCACCCCTCCTCTTTTACACTATTTCAAGACCCTGCCCCCCCCCCATGATGAAAGCTTTACACCAGGGGGCAAAAACATTTGCAGTATCCACCCATTTCCCATTTCAGTTCAGACCTGTTTGCAGGCGATACGAAAAAGATGAGGAATTTTATCTCTCCTCTCCATGGCAATCCAGATGTAGCCCCACCTACATTGCCACCTCAAGCTAGTCTGTGGGTGGGCCATCCGTTTGGTGTATATATATTTTTTTGCCTGAAATGAAAAGATGACATTTTTCATGCTGAGTTCTGTGTCTGCTTCTTACTTTTCATTCCCCGCCCCCTCCCCCGATAAAAATGGTATTGCTCCTGAGGAAATCAAATCCAATCTTCAATATATTTAGCATGAAAGCAATAAAGAGCATTAATGTACTTCAGAAGGGAGCGAAGTACGGGCTGGCATCATCTGCCTCATGGAGAAAAGAAGGATCACCATGGAAACTGTTTTCGTTGAATTCCACACTCTCCAGGCACTGCATGTGTAGGAAAGCAAGTAAAAGGGATGGGGCGGAGGGGGGCAGGAGGGGGGGGAATCTTAGTTTTTTTTCTCTGTTGCCACAAATCTGCTGCTGGAGTCTTCTCATGAAGAAGAGTCATGAATTATATATACCGATCGTGCAAATAGCATTATGAATTCGAATTAATATTGCACACTGCACTGGCCTTTAAATGAAGGCTGGTTTGAAGTAGCAGGTGACAATCAGGATCAGATTGCAGTGCATTCCAGTGACACAAGTTAGCCCTAAAAATGAACAAGCAGCAGCTCAGGAGTGTCTTTGCAATTCTAAACACTGACAGATGCCACTTAGAAGAATAGAGGATATTTTCCCAACTAGCCAAGGGAAGAAAGGCCACCTCTGCCGCTCTTGGGATTGTGTACTTAGATGCTCATCTCCTGAAAAGGGGGGGATCAGTCACTTGGGGGTTGCAATCAACGTAGTGCTAAGGTGAACATTCCACCAATGCAACCATTTTTCCTTGCATGATTGAACTTTCTTCCCCTTCCTCCCCTATGTCCTGGAGGTTCCCCAAAACATTCCGAGCAGATTTGGGGATGGCTTGAAGCATGCTCAGAGGGAAGAGGGGCGGAAATCACCTTGGGTCAGTGCTAATGCTTGCGCTAGCACAAAATGTGTGTTGAATGTCACCCTTGGTGTCTCCCATCCAATCTTTCCCGGTGTAACAGGCCAAAGAAGAATTGGTTGGGTCCCCCCCCCCCCTATTTTATTGGCCTCTCTGTTGCAGAGAGGTTTGGCACTCTGTCTCTGCCCCAGAAATCCTTTAGTGTCCAAGCACTGAGAGCATTATTGGGTTAAATCGGGGGAAGCACCTTGGGCACAAGCCAGAACTGATCCAAGTAACTACTGATCTAATGCAAGCAGCACCTCAAGTATTGCTAATTAATTATACCTTATAAATGAATGCATATCCTACTGTAATTAGACCAAAGTGCCTTTTTTGTATTTCCAGGCAGATCTAAGTTTTTATGTTTTTCAGCAAAGACCAGATGACTTTATTAAAATAGGATTTGAGATATAGGGACAAATATCTGACTTGTGTTTAGCACTCTGGCAGGGCTTTTAACTTGTATGACTGAAGCTAAGCCAGGAAACTCGCCACCTGTGTCTTTTGTTGTGCAGTGATGCTCATGTCCAGCCTGGACCTTTTAGGAAAAGCTGTTTGAGATTCAGAGTGAGGCCTTTCAAATATTTTTTTCCTATAATTGGGTGCACATTGCACTCCCAATTTAGTCGGGTTTTGGGGGTCAGTCTTGAAGACTACTCTGCACTGCCCTGTTTAGATACCATAGTCCCATTGATGGCTGAGGCAGCGGGCATCTTTCTCTCTTTAAGTAGTTTCCTTCCATGCCAATTCATTGCCTTGCCCCCTTGCCTCTGCACCATGTTTGTTGTTTTCCTAGTCAGGAATCCTTTGTGGAGAGGTACAGGCAAAGAAGAATACTTCTTTGAGTGTTCAGACCCCTGGGCTCTCACTTGTGGGGTGCCTCAGGGTTCTGTCCTCTCCCCCATGCATTTCAACATTTACATGCAGCCACTGGGAGAGATCATCAGGAGGTTTGGGCTGGGTGTTCATCAGTATGCGGATGATACCCAGCTCTACCTCTCTTTTAAATCAGAACCAGTGAAGGCGGTGAAGGTCCTGTGTGAGTGTCTGGAGGCGGTTGGAGGATGGATGGCAGCTAACAGATTGAGGTTGAATCCTGACAAGACAGAAGTACTGTTTTGGGGGGACAGGAGGTGGGCAGGTGTGGAGGATTCCCTGGTCCTGAATGGGGTAACTGTGCCCCTGAAGGACCAGGTGCACAGCCTGGGAGTCATTTTAGACTCACAGCTGTCCATGGAGGCACAGGTCAAATCTGTATCCAGGGCAGCTGTTTACCAGCTCCATCTGGTACGTAGGCTGAGACCCTATCTGCCTGCAGACTGTCTCGCTAGAGTAGTGCATGTTCTGGTTATCTCCCGCTTGGACTACTGCAATGCGCTCTACGTGGGGCTACCTTTGAAGGTGACCCGAAAACTACAACTAATCCAGAATGCGGCAGCTAGACTGGTGACTGGGAGCGGCTGCCGAGACCATATAACACCGGTCTTGAAAGACCTACATTGGCTCCCAGTACATTTCCGAGCACAATTCAAAGTGTTGGTGCTGACCTTTAAAGCCCTAAACGGCCTCGGTCCAGTATATCTGAAGGAGCGTCTCCTCCCCCATCGTTCTGCCCGGACACTGAGGTCCAGCTTCGAGGACCTTCTGGCGGTTTCCTCACTGCGACAGGCCAAGTTACAGGGAGGGCCTTCTCGGTAGTGGCGCCCGCCCTGTGGAACGCCCTCCCATCAGATGTCAAAGCGATAAACAACTACCTGACATTCAGAAGACATCTGAAGGCAGCCCTGTTCAGGGAAGTTTTTAATATGTGACATTTTTGTGTATTTTTCATCTTTGTTGGAAGCCGCCCAGAGTGGCTGGGGAAACCCAGCCAGATGGGCGGGGTACAAATAAATTATTATTATTATTATTATTATTATTATTATTATTATTATTATTATTTGTTGAGTTCACAAGAATCCTTGGAGCCACAATGGTTGTAGAGAAGGGTGAGTTGCCTTGCCATGGGGTTCAGGTTACTGGCCACCCTGAATGGAGGCATCCACACTTGGCAGGTGGAAGAATTGCCTAAAATGATAAGTCCTTGTTAAAGCACAGAAACCTACCTGCAGTTCTGCATGTATTGTTTCAGTGAAAAGTTAAGAAGTACATTAGATGGTGTTGCTTCTGTTTAAACTCCTTTGCTTGTTTCTGTTTTCTTCATTTTCCCAATTTCACTCCTCTTTTGCTCTTGTGGGACTGGGAAACTGCGTGTTTTGTATGAAACCTTCTCCCACCTTCCTGGTTCCTTTTCTTTCTTCATAACAAAGCTGAGCCTATAAAGTTTAGCCTCCTACTCTTACATAAGGCATCTCTTTGCCTCTAGTTCTCCCACTCCCATTCTGCTGCAGCAACTAAGCAAAAGGTCCAGGCAGTGGGGAGGGGGTGTAATTAATACTGTGCAACATGCAGTATTATTAATTCCTTCCATTCTGTATTGGTATTGCAAACCCCAAGTCATTAACCTGTGTGTGCTCTCACACTTCACCTTAAAACATTTTACTTCTGTAAATAAATTGTGCAGTTGCAAGATTGGTGTGGTTATTGCTAGCTCTCCAGAATAACTAGCTCTTTGCAGGTCAGTGCTAAATCCTCCAAAGTAAGCAAGCTACTAACAGCCAGTGCAGTCATGTCTTTTACATCTCCATTAGGGATATGAAGAATACAGTTGAGTAGGCTGAAAGCAAAGAGTAAGGTTAGCATAACTTCTGTCTTAGAGCTTCAGTATGCTGATGACAACATAGTGTATGCACACTCAGAAGATGACCTGCAAACCATCCTAAAAATCTTCCCAGAAGCTTACAAAAAGCTTGGCCTATCACTCAACATCCAAAAAACACAAAGTGCTGCACCAACAAGCGCAAAACAACCCCTCTGCAGTGCCACTAATCCAACTCTGTGATTGAAGCATAGCGTGTTTGAGGACCAGGACATTCGCAGGAAAACCAAAATACATATTTACAAAGCTATTGTACTACCAACCTTACTGTATGCTTGTGAAGCACTGACCACTTAGAGGTACCATCTCCAGCTCCTCAAAAGATTCCATCAATGATGTCTCCAAAAAAAAATTATATATCACTTGAGAAGGCAGGTGAACTAATGCCAGTGTACTGGAAGAAGCAAAGATCGCCAGTGTCAAAGCAATGATTCTTCAACATCAACATACAACTGGTCATGTTGTTTGGATGGCTGATTATAGTCCTCCAAACAATAATCTGAACTTAAAAATATTCCAAACTTAAAAATGGAAAGTGTAATGCTGATGGTCAACAAAAGCGGTTTAAAGATTCTCTCAAGGCAAATCTAAAAAAATGTAGTATAAACACTGATAATTGAGAAACACTTGCCTGCGAGCACACCAATTGGAGAACAGCCTTTACTGAAGATGTTGTGGACCTTGAAGACAATGGAACACTAAACGTTTGGCAAACCCTCCCATGATCAACTCCTGCCCAGAAACCTATGTCCCCACTGTGGAAGGACATGATGGCCTCCACAGTCACTTACGGACTTACTGTTAAGACCATGTTCATGGAAGACAATCTTACTCGGCTACGAGTAATCGCCAAATAATAATAAGAGAATACTATAAATCCCACTGCAGCCCTTGTGGGTTTCTCAGCTGTTGTCACAGCCCTGTCTACAATGAAATTGTCTTCCTAAATCTATTCACAGCAAGCAAGTGCTATAAATTAGTTAAGACAAACTTCAGAAAGCATTCATGTCTTGGTAAATATGCTTAGTGCTGAAGAGACAGGGCAATATGGAGAAAATTGTGCAAATATTAATAGAGGCAGCATGGAACTCATTATTCACCTGCCTAATGCCATCTGGATGTTCATGGCCCAGCAGGCATGGGGGGAGGAGTATATGTGAGGAGTAGGCTTCTTGCTAGAGAGTGGCTGGATCCATGGAGAGTGGGGTCACAGGCTCTTAAAAGCGCAAATCAACATGCATTTGGGCTAAATGGAACTCACAATGGCAACGAACACAGATTACAATTTACCAGGTGGAGTTTACTATATAGTAGGATGTAACCATGTGGGAGGCCAGTTGTCTGTTACTATCATACCTTGTGGAGACAAAACATACCACCTCTCTGCTTCCCCAGATTTCTGAGGACAAGATGAGACTTTATGAGGCATCCACTCCACGTGGCTTTCTTGTAATGTTCCATTTCACTATGTAAAATGACATCATTCTGCTGTGCCTCTAGCACCCAATATGATGGTTCTACATCACACATCTGTGTTACACTAGACATTCTGAGGAAGAAAAGAAAAGATGCCTAGATTGGCAGTGCACCCTGAAACAAGGTCCTGATAGCTGTGTCTTTATTTTTATTAGATATAACTTGGAAGGTAGCAAATGTAAATTGGGTGCTGAAAGAAGCCCATGACACCATAAAACCTGCTCCCTAACACACAATGAAAATGAATGCCAGAAGCTAAAAATGTGTAAAAGCCTTCATTTTATAAAAGAAGCCCTTAGCTAGCAATACTGCTATGTTGGAAGCCATTTTTCTCCCTCTCTAGTTGTGCTTTGCATTCATGAAAACTGCACTCAGATGCAGTTGCTGAAGACAGGGAGTAATTGCAATGGAATTAACCCCTGACATATTTTCCTAAGAATAGCCCTGATAAATCCACACATCAGCAGGTTACCCGCTTACCTTGATGCAGTGTAAACACTCCTTTCTTCCACCTTTTGAAAGGGACAGCATTTGTAAGTCAAATCACTCTCTGCCCAAGCACCTCTCTACTGTATTTTAGTTAAATGTATATTCCATTATATTTCACTTCAGAGTGTTTGAATATTATTAAATAACATAATGCTTCCAGACATTGTGTTATAGAGGTGGGTTTGGGAGGTGGTCGCCTTGGAGCTGTAAATGTTGAAACATATCCCTGTGGGCTGCAGAAAATATAACTACACATGTATGGCATGTGTAGTTTAGGCAGCACACCTAACACACACACTTAGTAGGGAGTAAATCCCATTAAACTCAGCAGGATCCACTTAGGCAGCAGATCCTTAATGTAGATCTTATGCAGGGCCGACCCAGCCATGAGGCATGGGCTCATTTGCTGAGGAAACACATTTCAGTTTGGTGGTGTACTGTACATTTGTATTTGAAGGGGATGAATTTCATGACTGGCTCCAGGTTTCGGGGGAGCCTTGGGTGAGAGGCTCTTGTACCCATGCACTTTGTCATTTGTCTTCCTCCCTTGATGCTTCAACCTCATTTCTTCCCACTACTGGTGTCCCCTTAGCTCTGGCCCCTTTCCTAAGGCTGAGGCTGAGCAGGGGAGCCAACAACCTGGGCACCTCTACTCCTTCCAGGCTGTGGCCCTGTGGGCAGAATTATTTGAGAGAGGGGAACGGGGAAGAGGCTGAAAGGAACATATGAGCATCATTCTTTCCTCACTCTGCTAACACTGCATGCCCTTCCCATTGGGAGATATATATACATATATGTAGTGCTTTTTTCTGGGGGGACGCAGGGGGACGCATAGCCCTAAACATTTTGTGAATCTTTGTAGTTTTGTCCATTTACTGTATTTATTTTTCCTGATTTGAACTATAAATGGTGATTTTTTTTGAGTCAAAATGAGGGTACCCCTAAACATTTTTCTTAGGAAAAAAAGCACTGTTTGTACATGTGTGTGTGTGTGTGTGTGTGAATGAATGAATGAACAAAAATATTCTTTGTTCACTATTGACATGAACATTCAGAATGAAAAAATGGTGTGTGTTTTTACTCTGTAATTAATAGAAGTTTAATCAAAAGATTTCGTGTCAGTGTAGATTCTCTGTGGTTTTGAATCCATTATACTAGACAGTGTGATTGTTAAGAGAAGATTACCGTATATTGGAGTGAATCTAGGTGATGATGGAATACAGAGAGCGCTAATGAATAGTATCTAAGGTGGTATTTACCTATTGCTGCTTCCTGAGGATCTAAGTGAGAGGCAGTGATAACTGGCACATCATCCCATTTCACACTGTGGTTCCAAAGTTTGGCGTTTGGCAGATACTTGCTGGAGGAGACAACATTTTTCTAGACATTTTTAAAGCAGAATAAACATGCAACTTTGACTCTGTTATTATGAGAGATGCTGATATTTTTTCCTTGGAAAGCACTTTTTTCACAGGGACACTGCATTCTGTCAAGCAGCAATAACTAGAAAAATGCAGTTTGGCCTTCAACTGGCATGTTGGTTATCACTGTGACTACAGCATGGAATGCAGTTGTAGTAACCTCAGGTGCCATTTCTGATAGTGCCTGTGACTTCCCGGGTATTTCCAGTACATGTTGTCAATGTTTAATGTAATGAATTTTTAAAAACTTCTTTAGAAACCAAGGATTCCAACTGATAGCAGGAACATTATTGTAGCCTTTAAAACAAGCAAAAAAGTGTTTACCTTCTTAGTTTGCTGCAACATCCAGTGATCCTTTCCTTCTCTTTGGAAGATGACATTGTACATTCTCCCTTTCAAGCATTAAGAGTGCACACCTCCCTAGATTTCTGTACATCACTTGAAAATTAATAAAGAATAATGTTTAACAGACTATCCAGCAAGGTTATTTTCCCCTCTCCTGCAGCAAGACTGCTTCATCCCATAAATCACATGGGGCCTGGAGATTGCACCACTGGCCAGCCCTCATGAGATGCTATTTGTAAAGACTCGTGCTTTTCCCACACACCACCCCCCAGCCGGTGTAAACATTCCAGCCATTTATGTTGGTGACAAAAGCAAGAGTGTAATGGCTGACTATTTGAAGTGCTCATATAGATTTTAAATCTTGACAGTTCTTTGCTTACAATGTCTATGAATTCGCTTTATGATATTCAAGTATAATAGAACATCCAACTGCTCCATAGAAATTCTGCAGGGAAGGCAAAGCCCTGACGGTGGTTGTTCCTGTAACCATATAGGCAATGAAGCCTTTAGATGCCTGTGCAAAGCCAGTTTGCAGTTAACTTAAATTGCCTTTGTCTTTTTCTTTTCAGCTGACATTATCTCTACAGTAGAATTCAACCACACAGGAGAATTACTAGCGACAGGGGACAAGGGGGGTCGCGTTGTAATATTTCAGCGTGAGCAGGAGGTAAGTGCTGGTGAATGCAAAAATGCCCATTTTTATCCTTTTAAAAGAAGCTTCCTGCTGCTTCCTAATCTTTGCGTGTCAGTCTTCACCCTGCTTCTCTTCTAGCAAACTAAAAATTGCAAAAAAGTCCATTAACATCAATAGGCCAGCTTCTGTCTCATGAAGCACCCTGCAAATACCACATTTTCTGCATCCTTTTGCTTCCTTTAACAGTCAGTGCTGGCTGCAAATCTAATATAAACTGAATACTGCTGAAGCATCATAAATTCAAAGACACCCAACTGCCTTGTTTGCCCAGCCAAATAATGCTTTTAAAGTCTGATTTGTTTAATCATTAGTACGACTTCTCTTACTTCTTTTTCTTTTGCTCTCTCAACTGCTTTACTTTGCAAAGGTATTCATAGTCTTATTCTGGTAAACACTGATGCAGAGCCTTAAGCAACAGTAGTGATGCTGTTGCCATATGCCAGTGAAGAATATATTATAAGGTTTCACATATAATTAAACTCCATAGTGGAAGCACGGTATTGTCAGTTATGATTTCTTTCCATTTGTATAATTGCTTGTTGGATGTGTGTGTGTGTATTCTGTATAATTATTTAGAAAGGACAGTTTTTATTGCTATAGAATACACAACATGGGCCATTCCCAGAATATGATTCCCAAGTATATCTTTTTATTCTAATCTGTCCTAGTCAGCAGAGATATGTCTTACCTGAATGGAAAGGTATTATTGGATCAAAAAGGCAGGAATTTGATAACAGCTTGAATTGATCCCACTGGTGCAAGCAGAAGACACTTCCACATGTAGATGTGTGTGCTGAAGGTTTTCAGTTTCTTCTCATCTACACCCTACACAGACAATCCATACACTTGCAAAAAGGGTTTTCTTCAGTTAAGGGGATCATTCATTAACTCACATAGCAGGATTATTGGCATCTTGTGAATATCTCAAACTATGTAGGATCACTTTCATCTACCTGGGAGTAATGTCTCACTTGTAACATTTCAGAGAATGCTATGAGCAGATATTTATAAGAGCCTCTAGTAGAAATACTAGCATCAGGCACCATCATTTTAATGCAACACGTTATTTCTGGCAGAATCAGCTCTTATGAATGAGATGCCATTTTCTGGCCCCATCAGCTTGATGCAAGGGTGTTGCAAGGGTGGAAAATGGTCAATTGCTTTCCCCCAGTCATGGCTTGGTTAAAATGCATTTGACAAAAACTGATTTTCAATTAGTGCAATTTAAAATCTGAATGTTCCTGTCTCCAGAATATTTATGCTTAAGGCTTGCAGTACTGCCCCAGTGCTTAAGGTATTGGCGTCAACTCATTTACATCAAATGAATGCATGCAGCTGTTTCAGTACTTTTTTTTTTGCTGAGTACCCTCAATTGGGCTATTACAGTGGCAATGCGTATTCCTGTGCTGCCCAAAGGGGGCGGGGTATAGAGGGCACCTTCCCACATGCCACAGTTCAGGGTAGGAGAGGGGCATGCTGCCCACTCTCCCCCTGCTCTCATCCGCCAGGCGCGCCTCGCCAGGACCGAGGTGGGATGCTCTCTGCCACCGGATCAGATATGACCCAGTGGCAGAGCTGCTGCTACCGGGCACGAGGTGTGCCACAGCTGAGGAGGATGGGCATCAGCTCTGCAGCCCACTCACCTCCTCTCCTCCCCCCCCCCAAGTCAGGCCTGACCCGGGGCGGGGGCAGAGCTGCACCAGGCACAAGCGCCGCAGCCAAGGCGCAGGTCCTTCTGGTGTGGAGCCAGGCTCCGATGAGGGAACCTGCTGTGGGGGTGCCTGTTTGCGCCCCCTCTCAAAATTGCCCCTGGGACCACAGCCCCCATGACAAACCCCACGCTACGCATCTGGGCTCTTGGAGGGTGTCATCTAATTTGGATCAAACAATCTGATGAAGTTATGCAGGTTGCATATACTCCCATCTGGGTGGGGATTTTAAAACTTCTAAAATAATGTGCATCTTTAGCTGATTTAAATTTATCTCATCAAGTGTTGAAGACTCATTGCAGTTACTTTTGTGCCAAATAATAACCATATGTGGTTATGTCACCTCAGCTATGAACTTACTAGTTGACCTTAGGAGAAGGAGTTCCCTTTGAAGTCTCTTTCCTTCCCATAAGCAACATGTAAGTAATAATACTGGCCAACTTTAGTTACAGGCATGGATCCTCTTTGAAATATCTTCAGGGAGCAAGGCTGAGAAATATCCTCTGGCTGAGTCTTGGGGACTAAGGGTGGGCAGACAAGGCAGCTCTGTAGGCCAGTGGTCTGATCTGACATAAGGCAGTTTTATATGTGGATTTTTACTGTTATAATGCAAAGTGCTTTGAAACAGAGTCCTATTTAAATATAAGCTGTAGTATTTCAAACATGTCCATTATGGGTTAGTTCACACAGTGAAGGGGGCTGCTGATTTCTCCATGTGACCTCTCATGTGCACAGGGGTCACGTTGGGGAAATCTCAGTGTGAACCAGACTGTGTCCAATTCAGCTCACAGAAGTCTTTTTATAAGCTTGCATCAGTGGGACAAAGTTTTGCTGTAATTGTGGAAATGGTTTCTGCCCACATATAACAGTGTACAGACCAATTCACCCAGAGGAGTGTCTGTGCAATTCATTGTGTGTGGGAATTGCATGGAAGAAATAAGCAGATGGCTCGCATGTGTGAACTGGCCTTATGATTGGGCATCTGGATACTGTCAATTGGAAGTGCCTCATAGTAGCATAACAGCAGTTTTCAGGATAAAGGCAACTTTGGACCATTTTGTATGCTTTCCATTCCATCCTGGTTTGTTGTTATTATTTTTAATTCTGTTAGGCCTGTAGGCAAACGCTGCATTGAGCTGTGATCCTGGGCATAAGCCAAGTAGGGTTTGCCCCTTGATTTGAGCCACTTTCACACCTTGCCAATATGTTTTGGAGATAAACATCAGGGAGGCCCTCATTCATTCATGGAACAAAGGTCTCTTCCTGCTTCCTATCATCAGCGTGCAGAGAAACTGACACACGAGGAGGATGCATTGTGCAGGAAAGATCTCTTGTGTCTGCTTTGATATCTAAACTGTAATGTGTCACCATAATCAGACATTTCCCTGTCTTTTAACAATCCTCTGAGAACAAAAGAATCAATTGAAAATTTGCTAGCTCTGGCTCTTTTAAGAATCCCTTTATTGTTTCTTTCCCACTCCCACAGAGCAAAAATCAGCCCCATCGCAGGGGAGAATATAATGTTTACAGCACATTCCAGAGCCATGAACCTGAGTTCGATTACCTGAAGAGCTTAGAGATAGAGGAGAAGATCAATAAAATACGATGGCTCCCGCAGCAAAATGCAGCCTACTTCCTTCTCTCCACCAATGGTATGTTGCAGTAATGACAGATAATTCTTTGCTTTCCAGCCAAATATCCTGCTATGCTTTGGTGGCTTGTAATAATTAAAACTTGTAATCTCGCTGCAGGATGGGTAGGTATTACTTTCTCTCTCTCATATACGGGTGGAGCGACTGAAGCTCACAGGCTTTGTAAGATGGTGGCAGTGGCTGTAATAAAGCCCCTTTTTATAATGTTAGTCAACAGCCCATTAATATCAGATCTTACTTGGAACTTCTTATTGTAGTTGTACCTCTGCATAGAACGATGCAACTAGACACAGGTATCTGGCTGAGTTCAATTGGCCTCTCCTCTGTCACGTGTCCTAATGTGTTTCATGTATCTTCACATTATGACTGTTGTGAGATAATGAACGGCATGGCTTAAATAACAACTTGAATTATCCTAGGGACAGTTCTCACAATTTTGCTTTAGTATGTGATTTTAGCCTTTCTGAAGGCATTTTACATTAGCACTGCCCCTGCCCAAACATCCTATACACTTTCAGATTTGCTCTTATTTTTTTATCCGGGCATGTAACTTGAAAACAGATGTTATTGTCAGTGATGATTTGTGCGCTGGCGAACCTTCATCTGAAAGAACAGCACTTCATACCATATTTGATAGTTAAGGGAAAGGACACAAATTTTAAACTTACAACTTACAACCAAGGCCAAGTACTAAAAAACAGAGCTATAATGATAGTTTTTAAGATGACTCCCAAGCATCTTCTATATGGAGGAAATCTCTCCATTTGCAAAGAGGGCTTGAAGCTAAATTGTCTTAGGCAAAAAAGAAGAAGAAAAAGGTTTTTTCATCCCCTACCACTTTATTTTTATTTAGTTTGAGGGTTGTTCTCTTGCCCCAGTTCGGGAGCATACTTCTCCCATAGCTTGTTTTAAAGCAGCATAAATTCTACCCTCCTGCAGCCTACCTTTCTGTTCCTACCTTCCTGTTTATTACATGGAAATGATCTATTGGTGTTGGATCCAGTCTAGTGCTGAGAATAAAAATCTGGGTCTTTTGTCTTCTGTAAAAGCCCATAGTAAGAGGAAGGCTTTAAAAAAAATGAATATCCGAAAACAAGATGGAAGCCCAGTTTTGAAAAACATCTCAATTTGAGAATTCTTTTAAATAGGAGAAGCAGAAATGTAGATATGCCATTTGCAGGCATTCCATTATTTTGTGCATTAATTGCACTGTGGCCTATAAACAGGGTGTCCTTGTGATGATTACAAATCAAACAATTGCAGGGCATTGTTCTGAGGGATTACATACCTTCTACAGAACACTTAACATATCAAGAAATAGACTGGTTTAATAAAACAAACTCATTGTACCTTTTTATAGGGTAGAAAGAAAACCCCTTCTTGATCATATAGAACCCAAGCACAAGAGAAGAGTCCATCAAAATAACTTCTCTAATGCATACTTTTCTCAGCTCTCTAAGAAAAGCTCCAACTTGTCTTATGTAACCAACCAGGGATAGTTCACACATAAGAAAAGCAACCATACGCTCTCCAATTTTGTTCTGGTTCAGTTTTTATATACCCGTCAGTATATGCATAATGCACTGACCTTGATCTAGTGTTAACCACAGTGAAGTTCTCTGACCTCATGATTGTGCTGGGGAGCCTCTGTCAGAATTACACTCTTCTACGATAATAGGGAGGGAAGGAGAGAAGAAGCATTCCTAATTTGTTTCAGTTTTCAGTTGTGCTAAGCTTATGTTTCATGTTAAGTTTAGATAAATATCATGAGGATCCAGTGATGTTACTAGGATGAATGAAGCCTTAAGATGGATGTGACTTAATTACTACAGGAGAAAAAAAGGGGGGTCTAATTATCTCTCATAGTCAACTTACTTTGTGTTAAAGAATTTACCCTATTGATCATTGTAATAAAATTCTGAGAGTTATTAAACTCATTTGGGGGAAGATTCACTGAAACACAATGAAGATTAATTATGTAGCCTAATGTTCTGTTAATTGAGTTTTTAAATAGTTTTTTGATTAACAGGAATATTATTCAGGAAGGTGTTTTCATATGCTTATAAATACCTCAAAAGGATTCAGAGTTCTCTGCTACCTTTTCTACCCAAATATTCCCATTCTGTTCCCAAAATAACAGTGTGTGGAAGGGCCCTTTGATCAAAATGAGTTAATACAACAAAATTAACAGGAGTCAACTGGAATCCCCAGAAAAGGGGGTGGAGGGAAATGAAGATGAATAAGATTGTCTTTAAAGGCTGGTGGGAGCAATGACAAACTGCAGATAGAGCACCCGCCAGGAGGGGGAAAAGAAAACACCATTATTCAGAATAAAAGCCACATGTTCCTGAGGCTCTTTCCCTGAAGGACTTCATGGCACAACGATAAATGGGATGACAACAAAATGATGAAGCCAATGGAAATATCCACCTGACAGGCAAGCTGGCAATTGTGGAATTCAGTACAGATTCAGTGTCGATGATAAAACGTCAGATTTTATTCCTTTCACTGGGAGGAGGGAGTTGAAACTGACTTTTGAGTAAATTACAGACATGATTGGGCTCCTTTCTAGTTTGTACTTTGTCACCCTTTGGACTTGCAATGTAATCTGTTGCAATCAAAGCTCAGCTAAAGCAGTTAGCTTTCATGTAACTCTAAATTGCTTTTATAGGATATTGTGCATGCTAGTTTTCTTGTCTAAGCTGTTCCCTCAACCTGTGCCAAAGTAAAATTCATTCAGCTTGACATATGCAATGTGCAGAGACCAGATTACAATCAGCAACCTTTTGCAGACGAGACACTGGAATCTACTTTTGTGGCTTACTGGTTCAAAATTTGCTTGAAATATTCAAACATGATAGATAGGCTGCATAGTCATGAATGTTGTTATTTCCTTTTGCCAAATTGGCAGGAATAACTGGTGGCATGTGTTTCTTCAGCATGCGATCAGAGAAGAAATCCTTGTAATTGCCCCTTCTTAATTTTACATAAAGCTGTACTTTCCCCCTGCTATATTGAAATAAGATCAAATGCCTGACTGCGCCAAGACCAATTATTGAGAGAAATGCATGGTTTAGGCCACCATTACTAGGTCAGGGTATAAACATTAAAAATCTTCCATTTGACCTACTTTAGTCTGAAAAGTCACAACAGTTTCTTGGACCACTGGTTATGTCTAAATATATAGAAAGGAAAATTCTGCATAGGCATCTTGTGTGGAATACTTTTAATTATCTAAACACAGAAGTTTAAGGGGACAGCGGCTATATGAGTAGCCATATTCTATGGATTTGCAGCACCCTCTATATTTGGTCCCTGTAGGGGATAGGGAAGCCTTGCATTATCCTTCTCCAGTAATCTCCTACTGCGATTGAATAGGGGAACCTCAATCCTTTCTGAGTCTTCTGCAGTGGAGTTAAAGGAAAGTGGTCCTGGTGGTGCTGACCCTGAATGTGCTCCTGCTTCAGGTTCAGAGTCCGTTCCTCCACTTTCTGACTCATAAAAGCTTCTGTGTCATTTCTGATCATTGATTTCAGCAAGAATGAAACCTGATCATGCTACCTGCAGAGGGCATGGTGTGAAAATTGCATTGGAGTTGAGTCTGTGATCCTATATTTCCTTAGTCATGGACTACCTTGGTGACCCTGAGCAAGTCACTAACTTGCAACTGCAGTTTCCCATCTGAATTGCTGTTGTTTTGAGACTAATATCATTTTTGTGATACACAAAAAACCCTGTCCACATATAATGAGCTGCGTAAATAACAAATAAAAGAAAACATTGTGGAATATTAAATGTATCGTTATTCAATAGCATTCGATCTGGCTTAGAAAAAAATGTCAATTGGGTATTCCCGTTGTCTTCTAGATAAAACTGTGAAGCTATGGAAAGTGAGTGAACGCGACAAAAGACCAGAGGGCTACAATCTCAAAGATGAAGATGGACGGCTCCGAGACCCCTCCACAATTACCACACTACGGGTAAGGCAAATGCATATTTCCGGGAGGGGGGGCATTTCCCCTGCAAAAAAGTCAGAGTTTCTTTATTTCATCACTCATGATCTCAGCAAAAAACAACAGCCCACAGCATTTCTGTCTGAAGTACAGTGGCACCTCAGGTTAAGAACTTAATTCGTTCCAGAGGTCCGTTCTTAACCTGAAACTGTTCTTAACCTGACGTACCACTTTAGCTAATGGGGCCTCCCGCTGCCGCCGCACCGCCACTGCACGATTTCTGTTCTCATCTTGAAGCAAAGTTCTTAACCCGAGGTACTATTTCTGGGTTAGCGGAGTCTGTAACCTGAAGCGTCTGTAACATGAAGCGTCTGTAACCTGAGGTACCATTGTACTCTTGGCATGTTTGCATACAGGGGCCTAATATTACAAATGTGTAATTGGGAACAGGTATTTTTTTACTTACTGGATTTTCCCCAGAAAGGGACAATCTTAATTAAATGCAGTGTGTGTGTGGGGGGGGGGGGTGAGATATGGACTGATATGGACATTTTGATGCCAGTGACGTCATGTGGGTGCTGCAAAATACCTTCCTGTGTGAGGAGTGCTGTTCACACTATTAACACCTGTCTGGGAATACCCTTTCTTTGCACATTAGATGTTAGTAGCATGATCAGAGTGTTAATTGTCCCTGTCATAGTAATGAGATAGTGTTTGACACTGTAATGAGGACGGTAGCCTTGCCATTGCTTAAGGCAGTCTCGCCAAAACACCTGTGAATTCTTTGGAGTGTGGTGCATATAGCAATTGCAGTTGGGTTTAAACAAGCCGTGTTTCTGCTTTGGATTCTCACCTTGCTTTGGTCTCGTGTTTTAGCTGCCAGGGTACATTTCTGTTAGGGGTTCAGCTAATTGGAAGTAAGGGAGACATCACTGCCTGCTGTAGCTGACTGACTCAGAGCAACGGTTCTTTCACACATTCTGGATTTCTTACACAGAGGTTCTGTGCATTCTGATGCTTGCCTGCTTGAGATACTGATGGTGTGAACAACACCGGCACTATAGTTCACACACTCACACTTGTTCAACACAGGTGTTTTCTATGTCCGGCAAAACGGTAATGTATAGAAAACACCATATCCCAACCCATGCTGTAGTAAACCTTGGGTTATGTTATTCATAAGCTATAGTAGTACAAATAGTGCTGCATAAACAACAACAGCAGCTCAGCAAGACAGTCAGTACTAAGTAGAAGGAACATCTGGTTGCTTTAGTACCAGAACACCTCAAGAGAATTGGGTTTCCTGTTTGGGTTGTCAATTCCTTACCTAAGGTGTTTTCCTTTTGCTGCACCAACTATGTAACAGGAGGAGATTTGACAGACATCACCTCTTAGCAGGGTGATGGAAGAAGCTTCAGCAGGTGCACCTTGCTTTACTTGGCAGAAGTTCATGTTGCGGTCCTGTATTCGCATTCTGAAAAGCACCCCATAGACGTCTTTGTCTCCCTTTCCCTCTTTCCTCAAGTAGCAAAAAGATAAAGAGCTTTCGTTTTTTGGTTAAAAGAAGCTCCTCTTCCTTCTCTTGGCAATATCGTGGTGAGTTCTCCTTCAGGCTGCTTTAGCAGCAATTTACACCTTCTTCAGAGTCATTATCGTAGCACATGGTAGCCTTCCTTGTTTTATTCTAAGTGCATTACAATTAACTGAAGAACACTGATGTGCATTGTATAGCTGTTTCTTTTGCTGTCCATCAGCGGAGCTATTGCTTTATTTGATTTCTCCATCCAAACTGCAATTCTTCAGCGGGAGTGTTTGTTTCTTCCAGAGAAGTATGTGTTTTGTGGACACTGGGCACTTGCTTCATTAGGATCTGAAGCCTAAGCTGTGGTGCTTTGGGTCTCTCTGCTCACAAAGCACCCGTCCCACACAGGAGATTCTCTGTGCTTCCACTAATTAACTACTGGCTAAAGAAGCCTTGAACCTGAAAGTGCAGCATGGCTTTGAAATAACATAGTCACAGTTTTCTGGATGTGTTTCCTATTTTAGCGCCATTACCTCCTGTTGTACAAAATGGCTGGTTTGGTATTGACCGTTAGTCTAGTGTATATTAATATGGCTGCACAATATTGATCTAGAAGAGTTTTTTATGTGTGGTGCTATTATTACTCTGGGTCACCTTTTATAGCTTCTAGTTTCATCGCCCGCAGGCCAGCAAAGACATTTAATAACTCCAGACAACTAATTAATTCTCAACATAAAGCAAATGGTTTCCATATTGCATTGCCGATTCTTGATATTGAAGGCATTGCTCAAGGCCAAGATTATTATTATTATTATTTTTACTTCACAGTTTGTTTACTGTCATTTTGAATAGTGCATTTGGAAGGCTGCATTGTCTCACTCTTGTTCAGAAAGCCCGTTAAAATAATTTCTCGCATATCCTGGATATCTAAACCAGTGTGCTGCTATGCACAGACAGAACTGCTCATCATTGTTATTGACTTCTTTAGTTTTTTCTGAAATGCACTGTCAAAAGGATACTATTCAAAGATTGCCTTCTTCACTGCATTAGAAGAACATGTATTTAATGTATAAAAAGCAAGGACCCAGTGCAGAACTGCCACATTTGCTTTGTCTAGATCTAAGTGGAGAGTCTCCACATGGCTGACACGCCAGTTTGAGCCTGGGTTGTACTGACCGAATCCTGCAGTGGCTTGAAGTGACAGCTCATAGTGAGCTCTTCCTGGAAAGCTTCAGTTAATTATTAAGGCTACAATCCTACACACCCTAACATGAGAATAACTGCCATTGGACTCAGCATTGGTACTTCTGAGCAAACATATATAGGCTTGGACTGCCTAGGTAAAGAAATCGTACACACTTTTGCCATCTTAAACGCAGCCAGTCACTCATTGGCTGCTATGCTTTCTGTTTATTTTCATGTCAATTGTGGTTCTAAAGTTTGCAGGTTGTTGTGAGAGTTGGTGTGCCCCCAAAAAGAATGAATTGTTTTGCACTCTGGGGATGGTGTTGGACAGGCTGGCATTCAGATAATGTTCATTGTCTTGCATATTGTCTTGGAAACCTTTGAGGCCTGCTGGTCTCTTGTGATACAATAACTCCAGATGACTGATTAATTGTCTGGAGTAACTGTACTATGAGTCAAAATGAAGTGACTTCATTGGCAATGGATTTTGGATGCCATTAAGGGTGATGCAGTAGGAGACAGGTCGATCTTATGGGGCACAATCCACCAGGAATATCTTCTGGGCAAGTTCTCTTGAACTGTAACTGTGCAAGAGCTCCAGATTTCTGATATACGCTCAGTATTTATTACCCCTGCTATGCAAAAATCTCCAAATGAATCCAAACTTCAATCTCTAAAATCCCTGGTAGAGGACAAGGATCCTGATATCACGTTAAGGGTAGCCAAATTCTGTGTGATCGCCATAAAACTTAGGGAACAAGTTGTGCTATCATAATGATCAAGGCGTTAAATGATAAATTTAGGTTATATTTTAGTGACTAAGTTTTAATTTATATATTTCTTAACTCTTGCCATATTTGTATTGTCCCTGTTATACCTAATTGCAAATTCAAATGTATCCCTATCATGTTTTATGACTAACTTGATATTGTATGTGAGCCGGAACTGGTCTGTGACTGAAATAATAAATTCAGTATGTTCAGTATTTCTGTTTTTCTGTATCAGGGTGGTCATCAAGGAAATAGCAGATATGACAGAGCCATAGTACAAGGAAGGGTAGTTCAGAGTAGAGCTGTCTTGTTGAGTACTTGAGTGATCATTTACCATTCCTTGCAACAGGGATTGGGAACCTGTGGCCCTCCAGATGTTGCTGGATTGCATTTTATTCCTGGCCATTGACAAAGCTGGATGGGGTTGATGAGAGCTGGAGTTCAGCAATATTTGGAGGGCCACAGATTCCCCATCCCTGCCACAAAGCATGCTGTGTACATATTTACTCTGAAGTTAGTTTTATTGACTTTGTTGGAGCTTATTTCCAGGAGAGTAAGGATTGCAGCCTTAACCACCTAAAATATATATACTGTTTATAAGACTTCAGTTAATCTATATACGTTACAGTACATTGAGGGAGAGAGCAACAAAGGCAGATCTTCACTCCACATTATTCAAATCAATACGTGATTTAAAACAGATTCTTTGAGATGTAATAAATTCTGTTCCTAATAAATCCATAAACCGATTAAAAGTGAGTGTCATCTCTGAGCAATGGTTACATTCTCCAGGAAACCAGGCCACCCACAGCAGCAAGAAAGCCACACAATGATCCACTTCCCAGTTTGGATTTTAGGGTCATATTTGCAATTTGTTTGTAGTGTTGAAGGTTAATAGTCAATTATTTTGCCCATCACTCATTCCTTATTGCATTTCTTACAAATAGTGAGGTAATAAAAAAGCACAAACCCGATCAAGACTCTTATATTTATGAGATCGTAGTGTCACACAGGCAGCCCATATTCTAAGGGTATAATGCTATTTTGCTTTTGTCATATTAACCCTTAGCTGTTGTCCAACTCTGGTCAAGTGAATGCTGTTCAGCGATCAACCTAATGAAAGCTATGGATCCTCAGTGGGATATGCTTTCTATATATTGATTTTGGGGTGGGGGGGTGGGGGGACAGGATTAATGCTTGCTGTCTCTGATTGTATGTATGTGCCTGCTGTGTTTTTAAGTAGTTCTTTCGTTGCTCTGGACCAGTGTAATCTTCATTAAACAAACAAACAAAATCCCGTCTGTTTAATTCTACTATCTTGGACTGATGGTGGAGAATTTGAGATACAAAATAAGGGCTGTTGAGAAAGATTCACTGTGACTTAGCTAGCTCAGTAATTAATGAAGGCCGTAACACAGGGAGTTTGAAGATACAGTAGCTGTATACACACAATAGTTGTTTTGAAAGCTTCCTGTTTGGCAATTGCCCATGAACTGGCCCCTCACAGTAACCAGAACGGCTGCTGTGCTCTCAGAATAAACACTTGTGGGGTATGTGTTTTACCCAGTTTATTTCTACTTGTAGTTCAGTTTAAGGATGTGAGGCTAAAAATAAACGAACTTCTTCACCTTCTCCTAAAACTGGGGAGTCTTCCATGGCTACTAGCCATGCTGGTTAAGTTTTGCCTCCACTGTCAGAGCTGATAAGCGGGTGTGGCATGCCTCACAAGGCCAGCTGCTGGGTATCACGCATGGAAAAGAGCGCCTGAGCACTCAGGTGTTGCTTGCAGGCTTCCTATAGGCATCTGATTGGCCTGTATGAGAACAGGATAGGACTAGATGGGCCTTTGTCCCAATCTAACAGGGCTCTCCTTATCTACGTAGTTATAAAATTCTTGCATTTAATCCATAAAAGCAGGATTTGATTTAATATTCTCAGTGATGAAGTAGTAACTGGACATCAGTTACTGGTCCTTTTAGTGTTCCACTTCCCTCCGCCCCACTCCCATACCAGGTTATTCTTAGTTTTCTTCTTATATGACCTTTCCCTTTTTCTTAACCTTATTTTAACAGCTATTAAATTATCTGGAGGTTTGGGACCTATGAAGGTCAAAGTGTTGGAAGAGGAACTGAAAGATAGAGTACAGAGACTTTTCATGCCTGGGAGTTTAGTGATTTATCACTGTCGAAAAGATCTCTCCCGTTGACCAAGGTGAACTTTTTTCTGTATAACGATTGTTATATATTGGGAAAAAGTTCTCATGGCTCAATCCTTTTGGCTAGAGAAAACAGGCCCTTGGACCGGTACAGGTTTATGACATGTGATATCGTGCTAACTTTGCTTTGGCAACAGTTACCAGCAACACGTGGAATGAAATGGCATTTTGGAAAGCAAAGCCTTGAAACGGGAAAGAATGGAGGAATTGGAAGAATGGAACTCTGCAGATTCCTTTGGTGTTCCCAGTGATCCTCTCATATTTATCACAACCTGATAGGTACTAGTGATGTGTTCTGGAGGAATTCATAGTCAGTAAGAGTGGGCATCCCCAATGATAGCTTGTGGTTTATTGTTATCCACTGTAACAGCATGGGCATGAGAACCTAAAAACATCTCTTCCTGTGCTCTCTTTGAAGGGTTATGTGTAGCTGGACAGGGATCTGCCAAGGTGGGCAAGCCCCTTAACAGCTCAAACATCCTGGAATGGGAGGGGGGAATTAGGGCCAGGAGAAGCATTTATTTATTTTTGCCTACACGAAGCCTCACATGACAACGCCACCAAGAAATTTGGGATAAAGCAATGCAGAAAGATAAGGCTTTACCAGGCCGTGTCAGTTGTCCCACGGTGGACTAACTCCTTTCGCCAGTGGTGCTTTGGCCAGCCTGCATGTGAAAGGCTGATGCTGCAATTGCATTGAAGGTCAGAAGAATGGCCATAAGCCAGACAATGTACAACAAGGAGAGGAGGAGAGGAAAAGCACTGGCATGCGAGCATTTGGCAGCAACATGGTCTGAATTCTCTGTAGTAATAATCCATTGCAGGATGGATCTATTGCTGCTCTTGTCTTTTTATGCCAAGTCACATTTCAGGACGATTTGTTTTAACATTTTGAGGGAAATTTTGACATGTTTTGTTTTATAGACTCGAGTCCAGGAATGTCAGATGAATGAGTCTGATGAGCCAATTGTTATTATCAGGTGACAAGTTTATGTGGATGTACCGGCAGGAAGGGGAGTGAAAACACTAATGGAAATTAAATGGGGAAAAATACAGTCTGCAACAATTGCATGGAAGCAATATATGCAAAATCAGTGCGGTTAAGCATACACAATGGCAGTAACTGATGGTAAAACAAACATCCTAGCATTAGCAAGTTAATTGACATATGTAATAAGATAGGAAACCATTATTGCAGTTCAAGCCATAGGTGACGGAACTGTACTTCTTGCAACCTGCCAGCTGAGGATTACACTTGAAGCATCTGGTGAAATGGATTCTAGTCCCACATAAGGTTAAGCCATAATGAATTTGTTAGCATTCAAGGTGTCACTAGGCTCTTTATTTTTAGTAATGCATCCAATTATTAGATGCAATATATCTATACAACACAAATTCAACATTGCTCACCAGGGCAAGACAGTTCGAGCATTTAAAACCAATCCTGACCTGATTGCATGGCTGCCAATTAGTTTCTGGGCCTAATTCAAATTGCTGGTCTTGATCTATAAAGCCTTAAGTGGCCTAGAACCTCAATATCTCAAGGACGGCCTCTCCCCATATGAACCAGCCCAGACCCTGCAATCATCATTCTTTGTGTGCCGCCTCCACAACGTTTCTGGAAGCTGGCAACACAAAAAAGGGCCTTTTCTGCAGTGACTCTCCGTTTGTGGAATCTTGTCCTAGGAAGGCTTACCTGGTGCCTTGATTGCATCTCTTTAGGCACCGTGCGAAAACGTTTCTCTTTAATCCAGCCTTTGGCTGATTAACACTCCATGTACTTTTAAATATGTTGCGGGGGGGTTATTGGTTTGTTTTTGTTCTTGCTATTGTTTTTACATATTTTGTGTTCTCATTTTGTAATTTTATGATCTTTGGATGAAGGGCAGTATACTAATTTAATAAATAATAATAAATTAATAACCATCAGGCTGGCATTTACTGTCTGCATTCCTTTCTCCCTCCCCAATGCAGAGCAAAGTTGTTTCTAATTCTCCCATATTTGTTGCAGGTAGACCTAAGGGAATACCTAACCCCTACTTTAAAGCACTTTGAAGAAGCAATACGCTTTCTAAATGCCAAGTCTCATGGTGCTTATTATGTGACATAGGTAATGCCATCAGTCTGTAAGAGTAAAAGATTAGAGTGTCTTTAAGCAAAACTACTTTCCTATTCTCTAGCTAACAGAAATGATAGCTACTTAAAGCTGTTTTTCCTTTTTTACTGCTGCTTTTGCATTTGGAGGGTCTGACATTCCCGAGAACTCATCTTCCGCAGAGATCAACAACAGTTATAAGAGCCTCTTTTAACAAACCTCTCACGTCACTTCAGCAGCTTCATGCCCATTCTTCCCAGTGATGCACTTTTGTTTACAAAGCTCTGTTTCCCTGAAATACTTCCATGTAGATAAAAGTGTCCGTTCGTGAGAAGCGGAATGAAATCTGTGACCCTGTTAAGTGGCTTTTTGTTATCAAAAACACGATCTATTTATTTTGCTGTACACCATAATTTCAGATGCTTAAAGCTTCATACTTGACATTTTTGCTGTGCAGAGATAATTTGGGGTAAGGAAAATATTTAACTCTTAAAACAGTTTTATTTCACATATGAGGTTTGCTATATGCACCAGTTTCATTATCATATGCATGTGGTAAACACTTGAATAATTTACTGAAAACATCACTTTCCTGTGCAGTAGCAATGAAAAGGGCAAATTCTATGTCAGAAATTATTTAGGAAAAGGCCAATATCAGCCAGTGTCATAATGCTTTATACATTTATAGCACAACCACATCTAGAATATTGGTCATCCCACCAGGATTATCAAAGGAATGCAATAAACTCCATACAAGGAAAAATTGAAGTAATCATAGTTTTGAAATACGTTGACTAATAAATCACACAATTCTATATGTATTTGTTGAGCCTGGAAATCAGTCTTCTCGAACCATCACCCTCCAGATGTTGCTGGACTACAACATCCATCATTCCTGATCATTGGCTGGATGGGGCTGATGGGACTTGGAATCCAAAAGCATTTACAGAGCACCAGGTCAGGGGAGGCTGCTTTAGATGCTCAGCTGAGGCCCTTCTCTAAGTGCCTCCACCAGTTGGCTGTGGGAGAAAAGAGTTTTTTCTGCAGTGGTCCCTCAGTTGTGAAACGTCCCCCACCAGAGAGGTGTACCAGGTACCTGATGTCTCTTTGGTGCTAGGGAAAAATACCTTCGTATTTTCTCAGGTCTTTTAAATCTCTGGTTTTAGCATGATTGTTTGGCTCTGTGGAATATTTTATTGTTGGTCTCAGTTCCGATTTATCACTGATGCAGGTTTTTTTAAGAAAAAACAAAAAAACCTATTGACCTCTGCTTCATTTTGATTTTTCACTTATTTGCTGCTCCTTAATTTGTCCCATTGCAATTGTTATATTTAAATTTTGTTTTTACTTTGTTCATCGCCCAGAAAACTCTTGTTGTTGGGGGCTGACAAATTAAATTTTCATGTCTCTTCCAAAGTAGTTCTCCCTGAGTTTAGTGGATCGTACTTCCAGGGAAAAAGTATATAGGACTGCCATTTAAGGCTGCAATTCTATACACTTGCATGCCAGTCCCATTGAACTCAGGGAGACTTAACTTTGGAATAGAGATGCATAGGCTCATGCTGCAAAGTGGAGTGGAGTGATAAAGGTTTATGGCATTGTGAATCACATGGAAATAATGGATAGAGATAAATATATGACCCTCTATAACAATATAGCTTCAGTTCATACAGTGAAATCAATTGATTCTGATTTCAAGGCAGACAAAGGAAAATACTTCACACAGACAGTGCATTCTCTGCCTCAAGAAATGGTGATGACCACTAAGCTCAGTAAATATATTTTTTAAGTATTAGACAAATTCATGGATGTGATGTCTATCAAAAGTGATTGGCCAAGTTAGTTAATGGACCATCTACAACTTAAAGGGAGTGTATCTCAGAGTACTAGGTGCTGAGAACAAATGACAAGAGAAGGTTCTTTCCTTCAAGGTCTGCTTGTGAGCTTCTGGAAGCATCTGGTTGGCCACTGTTGGAATTGGAATTGGGATTCTGAATGATCTAGCCCAGCAATGCTGCTCTTAGGATGCATTCTTATTCCCACAAGATGGCATTTGTGGTGGTGGTAGAATCCCAATAGCAACAGCACATTTGTATTTTTATTTTAGTTTTAAGACATTATGGGCTTTATCAAAGTTCTATTCAGAGAAACCCATTGAGACCTAAGATAGTCATGTTCTACTCTGAGTAGAACTAATGATGGATACAACTCTAAATTTCATATTTCTGCATTCCAATAATAATTCCATATTATTATTGTTTGCAACCTTGAGTCTGTTATTTTTATTTTTAAAAAAGTCTCAAGGCAGCAAACAACAGTAACAGTAAACAACCATGAAAAACTAAAAGTAGTTTGTCCAAAATAACCAAGTTAAAAGCAATTAGTCTAAAAGAGCATTAAGAAATCAGTTTCAGAACAGCAATGAGGAAGCTCTGTTTTAGAAAGCAAGAATGGCTTTAAAAGTGTAATTTGATATGGAAACCAGATAGGGCCAGACAGGTATAAAAGTATAATTTGATCTGGGCCAGACGGACTACCTTGGAAGGGTGTTCCAGAATCTCAGGAGTTGTGTCCCTTGTGCTTACACACATGCGCACAAAAGGAGATGGGAGAAAGAGCTGTTGAACTTGATAAAAATCAAGAAATCTGCATTGGGTGGGGGGAGAGAATTCCACCCAACCTCCCATTTTTGTTCTTCTTAATAATCCTGCATGTTCGAAAGAGTCCTGGTAAATTTAGAAGCTTGTACGCTGCTTTGTGATTTTTAGTAGTTTAGTATTTATTTATTTATTTATTTATTTATTTATTTATTTATTTATTTATTTATTTATTTATTTAGTGCCGCTTTGCAAGCTGCAAGAGGTCATCGCCAAGAAGCTAGCAATCTTAAATTTGACCTAGAGGAAAGGAGAGGAAGAGGAGGCAGGACTAAGCTGGGAAGCAATGTGTGGTTATTTCAGACTGAGTTACAGTGTTACCTCAGGTTAAGTACTTAATTCGTTCCGGAGGTCCGTTCTTAACCTGAAACTGTTCTTAACCTGAAGCACCACTTTAGCTAATGGGGCCTCCTGCCGCCGCGCCGCCGGAGCCCGATTTCTGTTCTTAACCTGAAGCAAATTTCTTAACCTGAAGCACTATTTCTGGGTTAGCGGAGTGTGTAACCTGAAGCGTATGTAACCAGAAGCGTATGTAACCTAAGGTACCACTGTACAGTAAGCAGGACGTGAGAATTAGGAAGTTATGCCAAAAGTGGGTTGGTACTAATAAAGGGATTATGGTACTTTGGTGTTTTGTATCCCCACCCTTCCGCCGCCGCCCCCTGTCCCCAGTGAGCATACATATAACTCATATAACCGCTTGCATTCTTCCTCTGAATCATCCCTAAAAGCATTGCTGTTTTGTTTTGCTGGAGTTCTTTTTTGCATAGCTGTAGTATCCAAAGTGCTTGTGGTTTTGTCTGTGCTAGGGGATGTTTGCAATAAATAATTAGCACAAATAACATCTATGATTTAAATCTCTTTAAAGGAGAAATGTTTTGACTTTGATCCTGCACTCTGCAAATCAAGCTTCTACTGGCTCTGATAGAAGTATTTCCTCCTCCCTTTTAACTACCCTTCCAGTTAGAAGAGAAGGTTTGCAAATGTCCCCCTGGGGTGCTCTGCACAGCAAGATACTTTCTGTTTCCTTTGATGAACAAAACAAAATCAAAAAGAGGTTGGGGGAGGGTAGAAGATGTATAGGTTGAAGCAGCATCCAGGACTGGTTGCAGAAGATCTGGTTTTAAATGTCATGAAAAGGTAGCAGGCTTTATTTCATCTGCTTTTAAATACTTTATTTTCATGGCAGGTCACATTTTATAAATGTGGCAGCTGTGTAGATGTCTTTGTGGTTGTGTAAAATGCCTCTGGCCTACAAAGGGTTAATTGATTTGAAATTCAGCTTTGATCCTGCAGTAGGCAACTAGAATCCTCCTGTTTATATGCTTAGTTTGTGTAGAAAATTGAATCCACTTGCATATTAGATGTTTTGGGGCCTGAGATGTTTGTACATCAACTGACAAATATGACGCTCTCCCATACGTTGGGCTTGAGTTATGGCATTATTATTAAAAGGGTTGGTCATCACTGGCCTAGAGGCTGTGGCCTGCTTGGTAGATTCTTTTCAGGTTGTTGTTTTCCCCCAAGGCGTGTCAATCTGACACACAACTAATAATGTGAGAGTCTGGATCCCCCCCTTTTTATTATAGTATTTCAGAAAACAGCTTTTGCTGACTGTCTTAATCAGTGTCATGTACACATTGCTATGAGCAGCAAGAATCTGGTTTCTTTTTTAAAAGAGGTTGAAATACATAGTACTGACTGAGGTGTTAATTGTGCTAGTGCAGTTACATTCTCATTGGAGGAGCAGCAGGAAAAAATATTTCTGAATCACATGTCTTTTAATGAAAACCCTAGTTATGACAAAAGGAAAACACATGAAATGTAACTGCAGATGTGTGTAAGATACAAATGGGTGGGGGGGAGCAGCAGACCTAGAGAACAAGTCAAGGATCAAGAGTGTTTGTTAGCAGATGCTTTATCTGAAATTATGCAAGGAAGCAGATAATACTGTACAGTGTTTTGCTCATGGGGGGAGGTGCTAGAGAAATGGCACACATTTCATAGGATCTGATCTTGAGGAAAACACAAAAGTGCTTCAGTTCTCTAGGGCAGCGGGCCTCTAGGTGTCTGAATTTTTATGTTCCTTCCGATCACAGGGATTTTCAGTAATAAACCTTCTCTAAGGCAAGATGGTTCACTTGCGCTCCTGAGTGCCTACAGCCCCAGCCTGCCATGGTGCACAGTAAAATTGCAGCCAGCCTTTTAATTTAATGAAACAAATGTCATCCAATCAGCTGAACAAGCATACCCATCAGTCGCGTGTCACTGTGTAGCCCTTGTAGGCGCTGGCCTTGTCTGAGCACGTGAAACATCAAGACGTTCAGGGTTCTGGGGTGAACCTTTGGTGTCAGTTATTGAATTGTTCGGAGGGCCTTGGAAGCTGACAGCAGACCTTTCCACAAAGACGGAGATAAGCTTCCGATTAGTTTGTGAGCCCCCACAGAAGCTCCAGATGCAACACGCATTTCAGAAAGGCCTGCAATATATAAATCATCTCAATTTTCTGTACAGTGTCAGAAAGGGGGGGTAGGGAGGAGACGTTTCTGAGGTTGACTGGCGGTGTGTAACCTTATTAAAAAGTCTTCACTTTTGCTTTTAAGCAGGGCTTTGTCCATTATTGAAGCAGAGAGGAATGGAGTTTGTCGTCCTCTAGGACGACAGAGATGGATGTCCGTGGTTTTGTTTTCTGAGTGGTTTGTTTTGGTGACATTTACTAACAGCTGGAGCTGGATGCGAATGGCTGACCAGCAACAGCTAAACCATCGACATATTGCAGCAACAGCAAACAAAAGGGCAGCTCTATGTAGAAGTATTCTAAAGCAGGGGTGGCTAACCTTTTTCACCCCTAGGGCCATATTGATCGTCAGTCACCCCCTCTGAAGTCCACATGCCACTGGTAGGCATGACCAGTGGATATGCACCTGCGACTCCGCACTACATACATCACACATAAGGCCATGCATGTTCACGTGCACACTTACCAGATACACAGACCCACACACCACTCCAGATCTGTGGGACACTGGAAACACTATTTTTAATTATAAAGAGGACACAGAGGGCTTTATCTTTGATTTCAGCACTGCAGATGCTTAGCCCTCAGTTCACAGATGAAAAATTCATCTGCCTGCTGTATAAAGAGTGGATAGATGGATTTTATCTGGAAGGATAGGTCCCTCTTTGTAGTGGTACCCTGACTGTGGAATTCCCTTCCATCCGAAAGCCCCAACTTTACACCAGGCACCAGGGCTTTCAGAGGCATTTGATTGGATAGCTCAAGATCTTAGTGGATGTATGAACTGCTGTTGTATTTATAGTGTGTAATGATTTCAAAAATAGTGGGTAGATTGTTTCTGGGTTCTATGACTTTGCAGTTGTGTCTTTTTTATCTTATTCAACTCAGTGCCCTGGGATCTCCACTTAACGAAACCCTGTTTAATCAGCCAGTAAAATGAACAACGAAAAGAAGTCCCTTCCTTTCCTCATTTTTGCAGTCGCATATCACATAGATTTACTGCTCTTTAAAAGGGGCTGACTGCAAAGCTAAGGCACACGGTCTCTTCTGCATACAGTGTGCGCTTCTTGCATTGCTCTTACTTTGGGACTGGCTTACAACGTTTTCCTTCCTTTGAATACCATGTGTGAGCTGCACTACAGAGTTCTCAAGACATCGTAAGAAGGCAGGCATGGCTGCATCCTTTCTTGTCTCCCTCCCTCGCTTCAAAAAAACAAGTGCTATTGAGAGAGTACATTGCTTCCATATCAGCAGTGATGGCAGAAAAAAACCATGATTCAATCTGTTTTAATGTATCAGCTTGCATTTTGGATGCTGGCTCCAGGAGAAAGGAGAGCAAATTCATCTTCTCCACTTCTCCTTGTGCCAGGCAGTGGCTCTCTTTAACAAAGCACCATGCCAATGCAGCTGTACAGACGAGGGCACATGAAGCAAGCTCGTGCCCACCCCCACCCCCTCTTTCTCTTTGTCATTGCCTGTACTCTCCTTGCCTTAAACTATTCTAGAAAGCCATCTTCTTGGCAGCAGAATCCTCTGGGACACGAGAAAGGAAGGAAAAGTAGGTTATAGTAATGCAGTGAAAATACATCACCAGGTAATCTGGAGAGACGTATCAGATGAGTGAACAAGTAATAGATTTTCTTTGTAATGGAACAGAACCATTGCCTGCTCTGCCTAAGTACAAGAGATGGGTATTCCCTTGCCAAAAGGAGAGGAGATTTCCAAACTCTGCTTTTGCCTTTAGCGAGGAAAGCTCTCACATGTGCACTTCAAGACTCTGCATGTTTATTCAGAAGGTTTTTATTAGTTCATGTTTTTAGCAAAATTTATATGCGGCTTGATTGTAGTAAAACCTCTTAAGTATTCAGTGGAGCTTACTCCCAAGCGGTTGCTGCCTTTGCCAACAATTGCCTTGGATAGGCCACTATCCTCACACCTCAGCTCAGCAGCACCCACAATCTGTACTTTCAGAGGAGCTCAAGTTTACTCAGGTAGCATACAGACAATAGAATCCAGGGCTTCCTAGAGCTGTCATTGCCTGCATCACACAACTTTATTGGTTTTTTTTAAAAAATAGTAGGGACACAGTTTTGCATGCTATCCATCCCTGAGCAATGTGAGATTCTGGGGTTTCTAGGTGCTTACCCAGTGTTTGTGTTTCCTTTAGAATGAGGGACAGCGGAGACTGTGGTGTCTTTATGATAGAAGGTTTTTTTTTACACATATATGCAACCTGAGCCTACAATTAAGGGGTTCACAGCATTAACACCACAAGAGGGTCTTTGTTTGTCCCGTAGTCACAAGTATCTCTATGTCTCTTTGGCTTCCCAACCTGCTGCTTCCAGCTCTAGCTTCTAGCTCACATAACTGAACTCTTAACACCCAACTCTAACCTTTGCCTTTATAACTATCAGTGAGTTGTGGGAGTTGTCTGTACATCAGTGAGTTGTCTGTACATATGACATCAGGCACCTGGCACAGAGCCACTTCCTTTGTTACCTTAATGGCCCATACTTAGAGGGTCATTGCCTCACCAGGAAGCTAACCTGGCTATTCCAGAAATTGAATCCATGCTGGATTCAGAAATTAGAAAGGGACCCAGGCATATGGCTTACCTCCCCCCTCCCCCATAACAATAGGTGCCTTTATATTGAGGAAGGCCATAAATGATACGTAAAAGGATTTATCAGTGATATATCAACACACACACACACACACACACACACACACACACGTCAGGTCCACTGCTCAGCAATGTCTTACTATTCAAGAAATTATCAAACCAGCAAAACTTGATCTACGCCAGGCTGACCTTAACAGGTGAAGTCACCTTCATTGCTCTTCAGAAACAGTAATCCATATGCAGCTTCAGTGAGCTGATCTCTTAGGAAAGTCTGATACCAACTGATTTATTTTATCTGCCAAGGATGCATCTTCTGCACAATTAACTTCACCTTTGAGACTGGTCAAGATTAAAGGGAGGAAGGTGTAGAAAACAGCTGGTAAATTTGCTGGAGGGATGTTCTAACCGTGGTCTGAACTGGCACGTTTCATAGTAATTAAAATTCAGTAATGATTCAGCAATGATTCAGAGAGCACTATGGATATTCTTTTGAAAATAGTGCATTAAGTTGACTCCATGGGTGGGGAAATGTCTGCTTTGCTGTTTATGCTAAGGACTTGCATAGTGACTTGCATGGTGGGGCAGCGCCACAGAGCTGCCCTGCCCAAAATTGGTGGTGCTGCAGCTTCTCTGGATGGCACCATGGCAAGGCAGTGCAATGGTGAGGTTGGGGCTGCATGGGCACATCAGTGGAGCCAATTCAGTGTCCCACTCCAGCTCCATCCAACTAAACCGCAGCGATGCCAGTGTTGAGAGGGCAGTTCCGCAACGCAGTCCCACCCCACGAGCCGTTATTCCTGAGAACAACCTCTAGCCATGGAGAATTTAAGAGTATCACCAAGCTGCAAACTTGCATTTTGAGAACTGCAACAGGGCAGGCAAACACCTGCCATCACCACCTCTGCCGCATCTGTATTGTGTTCAGTGGCGTAGCGTGGGTTGTCAGCACCCGGGCAAGGCAAGTAATTTGCGCCCCCTAACCCGTGGATTTGTGCCCCCTAACCCCCAGATGTTGCGCCCGGTGTGGCCGGCCCCCCTGCACCCCCCACGCTACACCACTGATTGTGTTTCAGTTTATTTATTCCAGCAGAGTCTTGTACAAAGACACACAGGGCTCATCCAGACTGCCTTTTGTGCTGTGTTTCTAGGCATAGCTCCAGACTGCCATTTGCTCCTATTAAGCACTGAAACACGGGTTTTTTTTCCAGAGGAAAGCGCCGGGACAAAAGCAACAACAACACTTGGACATAGAGCTTTAAAAACACAGACCTATACCTGGAAAGCTCAGTGCAAAAGAAAGTCTGGATGAGCCCTTAAGTGGACTTTGCAGCCTGTTTCCTTAGCCCTTTAAGGTCACAACCCAAACACCCAATCCACCACACTGTGGAAGTGTTGGATAGGGCAGAGGTCTCCCAGCCCTGCTCAACTCTGCTGACTTCTGCCTATGTAGCAAGAGCTCCTGTTCCACCTGCCAGTAATGCAGGCTGTCCATCAGTGGGTTTCTTGCAGACAGCTCTGAAATGGGATACCATGGGGGGTCACTCAAAACGTACCTTGTTTGAGGATTCCTTTTGTTTGCTTGCAAAATAGAGCCTGCCATCTATTATCTGGCTTCTGAATAATAATAATAATACCAGGCAAACCATACGCTTCACCTTGGTAATAAAAAGAGACTAGGGAGAGAAAATTAAACGCAGGAGAAACGAGCCCCACCTTTTTAATGGCATTTGGCAAAGGTTGTCCACTCCGCTGTTATGTCCTCTAAGGGCTGCAGAAGGCAGAAGATGGCAATGTGAAAAGTTTGTGAAGAGCCGGACATATCAAGGCAAATCCAGTCTGTCTAATAACACAGCATTAAGCAAGGGAAAACACAATGGTTGATGGACAGATTTTTCATCTTGAATCCTGTGTGTGATGTGATTAAAATACAGGAAACTGAATATGTACACCCAATAATAATAAATTATTATTATTCCAATTAAAGATTGCAAATGGGACTTGCTAAAAATAGGGAGCTGACTAGGCCAAGTTAGCCATCCACTAGCAATCTTGCCAAAATGGCTCACATATTTGACACATTCCTGTGAACAACTTAGTGGCTACCATAGTGAGGATGTCTGATCAGGAATTGGTGTTTATCCTGTCACATCTGTAGTATCAATCCTATAGTCTTCTCTTCTCTGTATGTATATTTTTTCCTTTAATACTTCATAGAGGTATTCCCTCTCACAGACACACACTACAGATTTCATCAGCACTTACACAAAGGATGCTAAGAGTAAGAATAGTTATGTTGTAAGACTCATGGCGTTGCTCTTTCCGTTAGATGAGCATTTATTATGCAGCACAGAGATTTACACACACACACACACACACACACACACACACACACACACTTCTGAGTAACATTATCATTTTAATGACAGATAGGGTAATTTGAAACATTTGGCTTTTTAAAAAGAATGAAGTGCCATAAAACTCAAGCGGCAGAACTAATCAATTTTGAATGATCAGATCATCATCAAACCAATGCTACAGAAATAATTAAAAAAAGGTTTCCTCCATTTGCAATAGGTACTTAAAATGGTTTTAAAAGAGTTCATTGGGCACCATTTGCATGCTCAGCTAATCTCATATAGAAATTCATTCCTTGCAGATATGCTTACTTTGGCTTTTCTAGACTATGTCTAGAAATACCCATGCAAATATCTACATAGTGCAATAATCCAAAATTTATTTTGGGGCTCATCAAAGAAATCCATTGCTATTTTTTCCAAGCTACTGGAAAAGCTCAGAGCCTTTTGGGAGAGCTCATGAAGACCAAGCTTGTCCCTTGCCTTCTGTGCTGATCTTCCTCTTCCTCAAAGCTTGTCATGAATGGGGGAGAAGCAGAAGTGAAGCAGGGCACTGGTGCAGAAGGTTTCAGCAGCTGCATCAACTTCTTTAAGACCTAGTAACTCCTGAATTCTTCCGAGCATAATAAAGGAGTCTAAGGGGCATTCTGGATTTTTAAAAAGACTTCTTACTGGGTGTGTTTGTAGGTTAATATTGACTTGGCACCGTATATATGGAGTTAAGTGGATTTCTAGAAAGAATTAAATTTATAGTTGTTGTGTTTTTTTAAAAAAGGAAATTTTAACAAAGATATAAAAAACTTAATTAAATGGGAATGTTCTTGAAATGACAAGTGTGGGAATGCTTTGGAGACTAATAATGAAACCCCTTATGTCCCTTCATAGGAGAACTGGTCTATAGATTCCCCAAGGCCTTACTAAATGACCTTGAGGAACAGACAGGAAGGATATTCTCATTAATTATATAGAAGATGTTCATGGTCTGTAGCTCTTGGTTTTGATTTCACAATATCTATAGGTAACAATAAGTTACAATCTGTAAATTCAAGAAGTCCAACAGATAATTTGTCTTTAAGTTTATTGGGAAAATCAGTATTTACTTATCAGCAGAGATTTTTTTTGCTGAAATCAAATGGATTAAGCATTTATTGAATAGGTTTAGCCCATTATTAACCACTATTTGTAGTTTAATTGGGTCTGGGATTTTGATAGCAGCCCGAATACCACAGAGACAAAGTCTGATAGCAGCCCTTAGTACCACAGGGACAAAATTTGGAATAAATTAATGAACTGAAGTTAGTGAGTGTAATGTCAGATTTGGTGTCAAACTCCCCCTGAGCCCTATTCAATGGTGAATTGAAAACACAGCTTGTAAAGACATTTCAGGAGGTTGGAACAACTCTAAGTGATAATTGCAAAAAGGGGGATAATAAACCTCTAGAGAGGGTTCATTATTGGGAAATCCAGCTAGAAAGTATAGAGTCTAGCCCTTCAACAGTCCATATAGGCAAAGCCTCAGGGTTTGTCTCCCTAAAACAAACCATGAGTCATAAGCTGAGGATAAACCTTATAGCTACAGTTCATGGTTTGTTTAGAGTGAGTGAAGCTGCAAGCCTGATTTGGGGCATAAGGCTAAGCTGAACAGTGGCTTGGGCTGGCTCCCGGTAGTGCAGCAACAGCAGCTGCAGGACTGGGAGAAGAGCAAAATGGGTGTCAGTTTTTGCTCTGTGTACCTGCACGCTTGCCCGTTCGCCTTCAGCCATAGTTTGGCTTAGTGTTAAGGCTAGCAAGTCTGTTATTTTGAATTCTCATATATATATTAGGTGCAATTTGTGGACTCTAGGCAGGTTTTCTCATTGTAAAAGCTAAGGAAAAGATTGAGACACTGAGAGAGTTAATCATACAATACATGGATACATTTTAAAGATTCTAGATAGGATCTCAGGTCCAGTTTTTCTTCTTTATAGAATGCAGTGGAAGATAGGAGTGGGAAAGCGGGCCAACTCTTTGGCTCTAGTGGGTTTCCACCCACTAAAAAGCATACTGCCCATGCTATTTTCATCTCTCGGGTGAAATAACCCAGGTAGCTCTATCTTTTTCAGTGTATGTATATAGTATGTGTGCTTATTTTGTGGTACAGTTTAGACATTAACATTACTGGGGGAAATGCCCCAAATATCCATTGGTTTGTTTTTTAATAGAGGCATTGAGATAGAGTCCTTTCATATGTATGATTTTACATGCTGATTTTCACTTCCAGCTGCACTCCTTCTGCAAAATAAAGAAGCACATTGTACCAGTATGAATAAGAGTTATGACTGTGAAATTCTTATTTAAGGGGGGAAAAGAAGGGAGAAAAAGAGGCTTTTATTGCCTCTTTGCATTTTTTATTTGCTCTTGCCCTGGTCACGAGCTGGATCTTTTCTCTGCTACAGGCTCATTATTCATCCATTTAATATTTGTAAACTCAGCTTGGAGCTTCGATGACCAGAACTGACCTCCTGGAATTTTTCTCCTATTCATCTGATTTTCCACAGCAATTACACCGTCGGTATCTGTGTCTAGGCATACTGTAAAAACAATGTGCCCAACAGAATTATCAAGTGGAATTAGATTGCTATGACTTTGCATTTGATAACACAATTGTGCTTTTGCATAATTCTCCCTGATTAGTGAAACGAGAGGAAACTATCAATCTGGCAGATGAGTTTCCGTCTGCTGGCTCTTTTGGGGGCAGGGGATAGGAGAAATATATCAGTGAGATCACTTGAAAGAATCATGCCTTTTAGGTACTGAATTGCTAAGCAGTCCATAAATCTATAGCTGTCGAGGTGGAATGGTCTCAACTGCTACCTACCACTGAAATTTTAAAACATGGAAAGGGGCACGGTAAACATTATATATAACTATTCTAAGCAAATAGCAGGAATGTGCAGTGTGTCAGTATGATACTTTTAGAGGTGATATTATTTAGACTTTCTGTTTCCTCAATCCACATTTGCTAGAGATTTCTGCTCTTACTTGGTCTGCCACTTATTTTCTATTCTAAATTATCTGGTTTCCACCTTTTAAAATGCATATTTTTATTAATATATTGTGACTTGGGATTAAAGAGACCCACTGTCTTAAGAGGTGGTATTGCTGCCTGGATCATGCTTTAAAAAGAGCTTCAGGACCACCATTGCCTCACAGTGTCTAAATGTAGTCTTGGCTGGAAAAGAGGTTGTGTTTTCAGTAGGCTCACGTAAAGCGTAGCTACTCCATTTGCCCAAGACTCCAGAGTCGTCATCTTATATGGACGCATAACAGAAGAGGCAGGCAGCACACTGAAAACAAACACCTGTAGTGTGGCATTTACTTTATCAGTAGGTAGCTGGGGCACAGTGAACAGTGGCTTGGGATGTTAGATTTCTGGGGGAAAGTAGGACAAAGTTGTCCATGGACTGCTTTGGGAAGCATCACGAGCAATACTGAAGGTAACTGAAAAATATTTCAGATTTTAAAACCTTTTAAGAGCAAAGGGAGGTGGAAGAGGCCATGGACTTGAAAAGCAGCAGGACACAGCATGCCAAGGTGGCTGGTGTATAGTCTACAGATTGTAGACAGTTTGTAGGAGAAGAGGTGATGACTCAGGATGCCTGAACTGGGAGGATGAGGTTCCCAGCCTTTAGGCAGGTAAGCCATGTTTTCTTTAGCAGCCAAAGCCCAATGCACACAACCAAACCTCACATGTGGGGAAAGTGGGTTGAATGAATCCATTCCCAAATATCTAAACTACTAGACTGCTGTCATATGGCCTCAGCTTACAGCTCAGTATGCATTTACCAGGACATCACAAAGAGATCAAAGTGGAGGTTGAGTTGAAAGCCGGCTGTGTGTTTCTCTACAGATCCATTCCACTGAGCTTCTTAACATACCAATTTAATTGTGTGAATGTGTGCTAATTCAGTAGGCGTTCATAAGTGAGGGAAGGGCCAAGGGAGATTGCGCTGCTTTTTTACTGAGTGGCAGAACATGGGAAGGAGTGTGTATGTGCTTGAGAGGTGTCTAGTGCCACTAGGCTGAGGGACAGTGCCAGTGGGATGGGCTACATCATGCAGATGCCATAAAAAGGGGCACGGGGCATTTCCAGGGGAAATGTTCAAGGTGCCACATGCACTGTGCATCCTTATTGACCCCTTTCTTCTTTAGCCACCTTCCCGTCATTGCACAGGGACATCTCCCTCCATTAGCATAAGGTATTGAACCAGGACTCCTATATGTTACTCCCTGAACCACCAGTGGTTTGTTTTCTGCTGCATACCTGGCAGGGTAAGCTCGGTGCTATCTAGGCTGCACTACCACCTTTCCTGAACACTCAGTCAGCTGACGCCAGAGGCCAATCCATGTTCACTATTGCCTAATAAAACCTCAGAGCTTGCTGATCAATCTGATAACCTTGTTTCTGGTGTGAGTTCAGTGCCTAAGCCTCTCCTCCATGTCTTTGATCTCTTACCTTGGATCTTCATGAACCCTCCATCCCTCCCCACACCTATTTTGGATCATACATGAAATTCTGTCCCAGTTGCCTAGACAGCCAGCTCCCTTCTCCTTTTGTCTGACTCTTGCTGAAGCCTAACATTTAGCCATTCCACCTCTTCTTCTGCCCCACACAGCAGTGATTTCTCTCATTCAGCAGCCGGCTGCCTACACAGTGTTATGTCATGTACACTTTTTTTAAAAAGCAACCCTATTATTCTCTAAGGTTCATTTGGGTCTTCTTTTATACTTACATTAAAGCAGTTTCTTGCAGCGATTACTTCAGCTTTCTGTTTTAATTAAGTTAAAAACTAATAGAAACAAATGCCAGCTCTTCCTATTTCCATCGCTGGCAGCACCTTTGTACTTTCCTTTCTTGATGGTCTGAACTGCCGGGCTCAGAGATTAGCCTGTGCTACTGAACATCTGTGTGGGAAGGCTTCAGAGATGTCAAAGAGAAAAGGAACGCAAGAGGCTAAGGACATCAAACCAAAGGGAAAAGGGCCCTTTTGAAAATTCATGACAGTCGAGAGTTTTTCGTGAAAGCTTCTCTTCAAGAAATGTGAGGACTTCGGTTGATGTTTTTGAGAGGCTCTGAAACACTGCAGGGGGTCCGAGAAGAGAAGTACAATGCCTGAGCTGCGTAATTGCTTGCAGTATTTGGTGTGTGGAAAAGGGAATCCGAATACAATATTCTATTTAATAGGGAAGAGCATAAATTCTGCCTGCCTTGAAGTGGAATGTGGGTCAGCAACAAAATGGTGGGGGCAGCCCATGGCTTCTGGATCATATACGGTGCAGGGTTCTGACACAGGATTTTATCACCTCAGAATGCATTTGGGTGATCACTTCCATGTTTCTTCCTAATGCATAAATTATTTGTGTGCAGTTATACTTGGTCTTAAAAGCATTTTCATTTTACAGTTCTAAAAGGGACTCTACTGAATTTTGTTCTTCGATGCTGCTATGCAGAGAGAGAGAGAGAGAGAGAGAGAGAGAGAGAATATATTTGAACCTTCTGTTAGATATTTTATCAGAGACCAGCTCCTTGCCTCAGCCTGTCTACAATAATAACTTGGGGGTGGGGCAAAATGCATCTGTAGCACTTTGTTTTGGATTAATTAATCTAATCTAAATGATAGACCAATGTGGTTTAGAACCTGTGTCAGGAATTGAGCATTGTCCTGTGGTGAACATCTTGTCAGCGCAAGCCCTGCAGCCTGCCTGGTGGAATAGTCCCTTCCCCATGCTGTTCTGGGGGTTCTTCCAACATCCCTGAGCCAATTTCAGGGACACATGAGGGGCATGGAGAGAGAAAAGGCAGGAAAGGCCCTGTTGCAAAAGCAGAAACCCTCGTGCACTGATGGGACTCATTAGCAGCCATCACTGGTTCGAGAAGTGAATTGATATTTGTATATGTGCAGGGCTTCTCGGAGATGCCCAGGCGACATTCAGATTTTGAGGTTCCTATAGGGGTGCATCCAGGGGTTGGCCAGGTTGGCCCCCACTAAGAGCACAGGTCTGAGGGGAGGCATGAAAATCACACCTCTCCACTCTGGCACAGAGTGGCTAGGAGCCCGTCTGCTCCCTGGGCCACTCCTCCACCACTCTGGGCAGCGAGGCAAGGCACGCTAGCTTCTTGGGGCACCTAGACCCCCCACAGCCGGCCAAGGGTGCAAGGGATGGGTGGTGGTGCTAATACAGCTTCTTGCCAACAGCGCAAGGAAGCCTAGGTATGCCACATCTCTGTAATAAAAATAAAAAATGGGGAGTCAAACATTAGAACAAAATAAGGTGCCCCCACCCCCGCTCAAAAACCAAAAGCTGCCCTCTTGCTTGAAAGTGTCAGTTTGGTCCGATGTGTATAAGAACAAATTGCAAAACTTATCAAATACCCCAAATTAACAAGGCTCCGTGCCAAATGGCCGGCTTACATTCGCGATTGCAATTATCATAAATGTCTAAAACACTTCCCTACTCAGAGAGCCTTGTAATGCTATTCTGTATCTTGAATATTTGGTGTTAACCATCACTGCTACACCATTTTCAGTAAAATGTATTTCTAGAAAAGCTAGGGAACAACCTTTGAACAGAAGATGTGAAATTTTAGGGGGAGGGATTTTACCAGGCAGTATGATTGCATACCTGGGTTAAGTTTGTTATAAAAACTATGTTCACCTTACACACACGTTCATGAATGCACACAATAATGACCGTGATACCAAAAGACAGAATCATTTGAACCAGTTCCCAGGTACAAAGACAAATATACACATGTAACATGCTTGCATAGCATGTGCACATGGAACAATCACAGCTTTTAACTGCAAATGATGTGCAGGACAAGGCCACTTGCATACATTTGGCAGGCAAAAACTGTGACTCGTGGGCATAATGAGTATTTTATCCTCATTAATCAGTTTCAAACTTAAGGAATGAAGAGGTGGCTATACCTGGCTTTCCCCTCTGTAATATTCACCAAACTTTGTCAGTGAGCAATGCCCACCTTGCTCTTGAATAACCCAGGGGGAACGTGGACTGAATATGTAAGTTGATTCAGAGCAAGGAAGCCAGAGCTGTGCCGGTTTTCCCACTTCCCCTTTAAATTGCATCTCCATAGACTGTACTGCAAAAGGCCATTTCGTGACGAAAACAGCAAAATACTGCTGTCCTTCTTTTCTTTGCAATCGGTTTTTATTTTATCAGCTGTGGGCGAATATCTCCATGTGCTCTGGTGCTGGGGCAGTTCAGTGTGCCAGGAGCATGCTCTGTAGTGCAGTGGTAATTGAAAAGCTCAACAGGACTCCTGCTGGCTGGTCTGTCAAGAACCACTAAGCACATTCATTAAAGTGAACAACGCTCCCTCTTCTGCTCGGTTTCACCACCTTTCCTGTGTGCTTGGCAACTGTGGCTGCAGTTTGAAAAGGGCATATTGGAAGACTCAATCTATCAACCAAGCTCAGGTGGCTGTTTCCATGTAAACACAAGCTATGCACTCCTTTCCTTGTCCCACAGCCTCAATATACTCCAATCTGCTTTTAACTCCATCTCTCCCTTTATTTCTTTCTGACCTAGAAATGAACTGATCTATAAATGGAAGAATAGATATGCATTATTTTATTGGCCCATGATTGGATCCTCCTTTGTCCTGAACCCCTGGCCTACTGGCAGCAAGTTGGTATGCCAAGTCCAGGGGTCAAGCCATACAAGCAAAGAGCACAGTCCAAAATCCAAAGGACAGGAAACACAGTCCAGGGTCAATCTGTGTAGCCAAGTCTGAAGTCCAGCAGTCAGGATACAGTTGAGAGTCAAACCTGAAGCGCAGGCCCATAGAGGTCCAGGAGCATCCAAGCCAAAGTCCCTCAACATGGGCAGTTGAGCAGACACAACACTTCAGCTCTGCTTCCCTTGTGTACTTTGCATGCTGATTGCAGCATCTGGGCTTGATGAGGCAGGTGACCCTCACCTGCTCCAGCTGAGGAATCTCACATCACCTCCCAGAGCTAGTAAGCTCCACCTGGCCAGCTAGGGAGCTGAGCTGAGGGCCCTTGTCTGCCTCAGCCTCCTAGAGCACCACTCCTGCTGCTCCCTACACTTCAGAACATTCCATATTCATGGAGACACGGGTCTCTGGCTCTGGTGATGGATCCTGCTGCTCTGGTTGCTGTACATTGACCTCCATCCCCTTGCTATCCTCCGTCACCCTGTGAGTACTTCCATCCCCATTCCCTGCTTTCCCTGGTGTGTTCCAGCCCCAGCTACACCCCTCACTGGGATCCTCTTCCTCCTCCCCATCATCAGTCAGTTCATGATATCCAAACTATGAAAGGTGGTGGTGGTTGTCCTAGTTGAATTAACAAAATGAGGAAGCCACATGAGTTCAAGACAACCAGAACTTTGCGGTTGAAAGTGGCTCAAGGGGCAGGCTCTAGGTGTGTTTATGTGATAAACTGAGCATAGGAGTGCTTCAGCTTGCTGCTAAGTAGAGTTGTAAAACTTGACTTGGTTCAACATGAGCATGCTGACTCTGAATGCTTGCTGATCTCTTAGCTGCACAGCTCACCACACACACATTAGCCTTGTTGATTCCCAAATAGGGCTTCAGCAGAATGCCCTTGTTCCATTCCGCTATTGTTCCATGGGCTTCCTCAGTCCAGCATCCCGCTCTACTTTCCTTCCATCATAACATGGGGAGCGAGCCTATGTGGCATAGTAGTTAGAGTGTCTAGTAGTAAGACCAGGGTTCAAATCTTCACACAGCTTACTGAATGACCTCAGACCAGGAATTCTGTTTGAGCCTATCCTATCTGACAGGGTTGTTGTTGTATGGATAAAATGGAGACAGGCTGTGCATGCTTCTGTGGAATCCCGGGGCGGGGGAGGGTGTGGAGAGAGAGAGAGAGCTGGCTTATGTTTGCTGCAGCTTTCATTTCCTTCAATGTTTTCAAAGGGACCCTGAGGATCATCTAGTCCAACCCCCTGCAATGCAGGAATGTGCAGCTGTCCCATACAGGGATTGAACCTGCAACCTAACCAAGTGAGCTATCCAGGCTCTGCCCTTTTCAGTTTGCATAAGTGGTTGTACACATAAGGGGTAAAGATTTAGAGGGAAAGTTGCAGCAAGCTGCATATCTACAGAGGAAATGCTGTATAAGTCTTGAAATTAAAACACACACAAAAACAGCAGGTGCCGAAAGTGATGGTCCAGATCTACAAGAGCACACTTAATAATCAATGGTGTGTTTTCTCAGACTGCTGCCGCCATTTTGTTGGAACCTTGAGGGTGTGGAGAGATCACATAGGTATATAGCAGTGGTGGCAAACCTATGGCTCCATGTGCCAAAGAGGGCACTCGGAGGCCTCTCTGTGGGCACGCATGCCGTCACCCCAGCAGGGCCATAGCTTCTGTGCTGGGCTCGTGCGCGACATCCAAAGCCTGCAGCACCAGGGCCATAGCTTCTATGCTGGGGGTAGGGGAGGAGGAGAGGAGAGCGTGTGCACGCCCAAAGCCTGTGGCACCAGAGCCTGGCAGCTGAACAGGCATTGACTTTTGATGTGCCAGGCCTCCCGCCAGTCTGTTTTTCCTACTCTGGAGTAAGCCACCTTGAGTTCAGCAGGGCTTAACTCCCAGGTCAGTAAGCATATAAAGATGGTAACCTAAGAAGGGGCTGCCGGGTTTACATGTTCGCTGGGCTTTCCCATGGAAGCCAACAGAGAAATTCATTCCATGGAGGCTGCGATCAAACAGCAGCCAAAGAAACGGCAATAATAATAATAATAATAATAATTATACCCATCTGGCTGTGTTTATTTATTTATTTATATTTATTTGTATGTGCACACGTAGACAATCATTATTATCTCATATTAAGGAGAGGGTGGCTCTTAGTACAGCCCTCCAGTGTACACTAGTGGCCAAAATTGTGGGACCTTCTAGAAAAAATGTATTTCTGAGGCTTGTTGGCTCATAATACCACTTTGTTTTGGAGTAATACCAGTGCTTTTTTTTTCCTGTGGGGATGCAGGAGGAAGCATACCCCTAAACATTTTGTGAATTTAATGGGAGAAGAAATTTGCTGTATTTATTTTCCCCAGTTTGAACTGTATTTATTTTTCTCCGGTGGTGATTTCTTGAGTCACAATGAGAGTCACATTTTATTTTTTTTAGAAAAAAAGCACTGAGTTATACCATAAAATTATATATCAATGGAAAGATAATTTAATGAAGAATGTAATGCAGTAACTTTTATGAAGGATTATTTATTTCAATAGCAGTCATAAAGAAGAAACTGAAACACACAGAAAAAAATGAGGTATACAGGTTAAATTGCCATGTTGGCACTTGCGATAAATAAGTGGGTTTTGGGTTGCAGTTTGGGCACTCGGTCTCTAAAAGGTTTGCCATCACTGGTATATAGGAACCAGAAGCTGCCTTATATTGAGTCAAAGCAATGCTCCAATTAGCTCATAATTGTCTCTGCACTGCTCTCCCGGGTTTCAGGCAAGAGTGTCCCTCAGACCTACTTGGAGATGCCAGGGATTAAACCGGGAATCTTGTGGATGCAAAGCCCTTCTCCATGAGTCTTTCCCATCTGATCATTTCCCTCCCTTTCACCTGGGTAACAGTTGGTTGGATACCATCAGACAAATTGGTGACAGCAATAAGCCCGTTCACATATTTTGTTCACTTCTATGATTATAGTATTTCTGATGTGGAGGACTTGCAGAGGGAAACAGCAAGCAACAAAAGACAGGGGAAGAAATGACACTAGGGTTGAATGTGTGAGTTTAGAAGGAAGGAGAACGCCTGGGGGAAGCAGAGGCTTGTAATTAAATTGCAAGTTTATCTTTATGCAGGAAGGTGTCTCCTCTCACTTCATAGGAATGGCCCAATAAGGCAAAGGCACAGGGAGCGTGAAATTGTAAGCCTACCATGATAATAGTCCTTGATGAATATTCTGTCTGCAAAATATTAATCCCCAGGCAGCACTGGCCGGTTATTCCTACTGTTGACAGCATAGGCAATGCCTTCTAGAAAGAGAAAGAGGAGGGGAGGAAAAGACATAGAAGAGGAAGGCTTAACACCTAGAGCTCCATTTGAAGTTGGTGCTCACTATCTCACAGCATTCACACGCCCCCAGTGCTGCCCAGATATTCTGTCTAGGCAGGTGATGTTTTAATAATTTAATAAAATGGTTCTGTTGAACATGACAGGAGGGGGTATCAGCTGCTGTACCCTGAGCAACATAGGCTTGCTGAGTTCATGACTAAATTGGGCTCTCTCTACTCATGTTAATGGGGTCAAGATAAAGCTCAATAGGAGCTTGATCAATGGCATCTGATGGCATTCAGATCAATGTCTACATCTATTGCCACATGGTTAAAAAAAGAATGCACTCTCACAAGTTATTCCAACATGTAAAAATACATTTAGATGTGGGTTAAATGTGACAGCACATAAAACCGGGTAGTTTCAAGAGAAGGCCCATGAACCCAGTGAGATTTGAGAAGCAGCTTTGAAGTTCACTGGGCTTCTCTCTTCCTCTGTTGTGATTCTCACACTGCATTTACATCACTCAGTTTTAAAATGCAGGATACAGCGTTTCAGAGGAAAATACTGCTACATCTCACAGAAAAGCCACACGGAGTCATAAGTGTTATGTATAAAACAGAAAAAGGAAACACAAATTAGATTACTGGGCCAAAGTCACACAGCAGATATTGTGAGCAGATTCCTCCATGCAGAGCAGCACATTCACCTTGCGATTCTTCCTTTCTGCTAACAATGCTTTTTACACCGCAGTGATTTGAGAGGACTACTTTTGAATGCTGAAAGCGAGTCTCTCTCTATAAAGTACAAGGACAAAGCATGTCTGACTAAGCATTTGTTTCAACTGGGAATATAGCCCCCCTCAAGGAACCTGTTTTAAAAACTCAGACAAAAAGTACAGTCATACCTCATATTACATCCACTTCATGTTACGTTCTTTCAGGTTATGTCCCGCAGTGACCCGGAAGTACCGGAAAGGGTTACTTCCAGGTTTCGCTGCTCACGCATGTGCAGAAGTGCAATATGACGCCACACGCATGCGCAGAAGCGGGGAATCACAACCCGCACATGCACAGATGCACCGCTGTGGGTTGCGCTCTTTCCATGTTGCGAATGGGCCTCCAGTATGGATCCCGTTCACAATCAGAGGTATCACTGTAGCTAGAGCTTGTACACAAATGGCCTTTCAAAATTCTCCATCCTATGTGTAGCAGGGTGGGATGGGGTGGAGGAAGGAATTTCAAAAAAATTCCCCTGGGGAACATTTTCCCCAGCTGCAACATGTTTGTGAGGGTAGGGTGCCAGTATCACAGTTTCTTTCATTCCACACCCCCCCCAACAGTTTTTGGGAGGGTGTGGCTGCTGCTATGAGTAGCAGCAGAAGCAACTGTGTTAGCAGCCTGGCCACTATTTTGAATCCTCCACAGTGTGTCCTGGACCTAAGATGGGGTAGGGTTGTGGAAAAAATAGCTACTATAAAAAAATACGGGAATTTGTGAAGTAGGTTTTGTGTACTAGGAAGTGAGGGAGAAAAGGGGGGCCCTCACAATTTCTCAGGAAAAATGTCTTCTGGGAAATTTCTGCTTAGCTCTAAAAAGAACAGCAGCAGTTATCCTGATGCGATTTCCTCTTTCTTTCCTGGGATGCTTTCAATTTGGGGTTAATTGCTGCCTGAAGAAATGCAATTCTGATAGGCACAAAGAGGAAGGCCATATCCCCTTGCCTTCTGAACCACACCCACCACTGAACCGTGGCAGAAAGCGAATTTTACAGTGCAAAAGAGGATTAGTGCTCCATTAACTTTGGAAGGAGGAAAAATTCTCACCAGATGAGAAGAAAGGGGGTGGAAACTGCATGTGGAGGCATGTGATCACTCGCATGCCATCTGCATGGAAGCAGTATTTTGTGCTTCATCACTATATCTATCTATCTATCTATCTATCTATCTATCTATCTATCTATCTATTATACACACACACACACACAGACACGAAAGATTGGCATTTTCATTCCCCCTTCTGAAAACACAAAATAATTTAAATTGTTAGTTGGTTTATTTTATTTGACAGCCTGTGTAGGGTCTTGATTTGGTTTGTTACACTGAATTACCCTTTCATAATGGGCATATAGATACTGCCCCCAGGTTACTCTTGTAATTGAATAAGGAATATATTTAAGGAGCTGTCTGTGTTGGTTAAGAACCTTGTGACTGTACTAGTTAAAGGGTGGCTCAAGTAGAAACCTAATAGTAAAAGAGCTATGTGCTAAGTTTTAATTGCTATCTTAAAAGCATCCATTTACTTGTGACCATCACTGACTAGACAGGTCTGAGATCCATTTCGCACGTTCTCTTCAGTGCAGTTTCAGAATGGAAGGGAATAGGTAATGGGTGGATGGGGTCTTAGAAATCAGGGCGCATAAAGGAGAAAATTGCTGATCATGTTGATCATGGTGTTTTCCTGATGCAGATAAGAAGACATCACCCTGCCATTCGTGTGTCACGGTTTGTAGGGCAAGGTCTAGTTCCACTCACCCACATGCACATTTTGTTGTAAAAATGTAACACTCCTACCCTGCCAGTTTTAGATGTAAATAGGGCAGATGCATGAATGAACTATCGTTGCTGCTCCCATTGCATCCCATTTGTGAGCTCTGATACCCTCCCCATCCCCCCCCCAAACGTTAGTCCTGGAGAACATTATTGGCTTTAAGAAGTTACCTCTTTCTGCATACCTCCATCCCTTTCCCACCCTAGGATGCATTTCCTTGCATTATGCTAGAGTGGACTGGGCCTTCATTTATGAAGTCTTGAATATATTTTAGAATATTTGATCACCACAACTGGAAGATGGGACCAATTATACACTCCCAGCTACAACAAATGGATGGTGGTTTTGACCATCAGGCGTATTGGTTGGTTGCTTGTTAAACATTACCATGGTCTCATAAAGACCAGGAAACACCATCTAATCCTGACTACACACTTCATAATAATAATTTGTTATTTATACCCCATCCATCTGGCTGGGTTTCCCCAGCCATTCTGAACAGCTCCCAACAGAATTGATGATAATAATAATAATAATTAAAAACAATAAAACATCAGACATTAAAAACTTCCCTAAACAGGACTGCCTTTAGATGTTTTCTAAAAGTCAGATAGTTGTTTATTTCCTTGACATCTGATGGGAGGGTATTCCACAGGGTAGGCACCACTACCAAGAAGGCCCTCTGTCTGGTTCCCTGTAACCTCACTTCTCGCAGTGAGGGAACTGCCAGAAGGCCCTCAGAGCTGGACCTCAGTGTCCAATGTCCTTTGCACCTGTTGGACCATTTAGATTTTCTGTTCCTAGTAACATGCCCTCCCTTGTAGAATTCTGATTATTCTTATGCAGAGTAAATGCATAACAAAGATGCCAATATAAACTGTACTTGTGGACTGGCTCATTTACCACTGTGTTTACTGTGGTTGAGCCAATTTGTCCACCCTACTCATTGATTGATTGATTCTTCCTAATTGTGGGAAACTCTGGGTTGTTGTTTTTTTTGGGTTTTTTTGAGTGAACAGCAGTAAGAAAACCAATTACGACACACCTTTCCCACATAACTTCACAGGGCTAAGTAAAAATCTTATGGTGAAGCCCTTAATTTTGATGTTTGTTTGTTTCTAGGGAAATCTGATATGACCATAGAACCCTTTAACTTCTGAAAACCATCACGTTTCTCTTGACAGCCTCAATGGCTGCTTTCTCCTTGCAGTCTCTGGGCAAAATGCTGGGCCATGTCCCCAGATGGCTGCGCCAAGTCCTTCAACAGCAAACGATGCATCATTGAATGTGTCAGGCTGAATTAGAAAGCAGGCTCATCACATTAATCTCAGACTCTGAGCTGGCAGTTCCTATGTTCTAGTGTCACTTGATTCTGGCTGTCATATCCCCGTCTCCACCTCCACAGCCATGGGAAATCTCCCCAGGCAGCATACAGACAATAATGCACAGTAATGAAATTGCTGGAGGAAATACTGCATTGGCATTGGCCACCATTGGCTGATGCCTTTCTATTATGTTAGTTTCCTTATATAGTTGAAGGTTCATTGACTGATATCTTATTGGAGTATACTTAAGAAGCATTGGAGTGGGGAAACTTATGCCATGTGCTTTTGTGTTATGTTGTTATACCCGCCCCAGTTCTTCTACATGATGGGAAGAAGGAAATAAAGGTTGCTCCCAGGGCGTGGAATCTCTACTAACCTTAATATTTATTTATTTGTGGGATTTGTACTTCACCCTTTAGTCACAAAGGTTCTTACAGCTTCTTACAAAAACCAGTACTAAGATGATCCCTCCCCTTAGACTCACAGTCTAAAAAGACATGACACATGAGGAAAGGAGAATAGGAAGGAGGAGGAAAAAGCAAGTTCAAATTCTTAATGTTGCTGTTCTTCTAACCCAGCATAAGAACCCAGTTCTAATAACCATATATGTTGCTTACAGAAAAGTGGTTGCAGGATATGATACTTTCTTTGATGATAGACTATTTTTTCTCATTGATTAACTCCTTTTGTTTCTTGTCTTGACAGGTACCCGTGCTAAGGCCCATGGATTTAATGGTGGAGGCAACTCCCAGGAGAGTATTCGCAAATGCACACACATATCACATCAACTCCATATCTGTGAACAGTGACTATGAAACTTACATGTCAGCGGATGACTTGAGGATAAACTTGTGGAACTTTGAAATAACCAATCAAAGTTTTAGTATCCTTTGCTGCATGAATCTGGCTGGAGTTGCCATCCAATCAGAAGAGAGCCCTGTTCTGAGAAGGCACCGCTTGCTTGAACCTCAAGTTTGCAGCTCTTGAATGGTTGGTTTGTTGTGTCCTTAAAGTGCATTTTACAACTGTACTTGTCTCAGTCCCCCACCTGCCTTTAGCCTGCAGACAAATGTTTACTCAGAAGTGAGGCAAACCCTGAGCACCTTTTAAAAAGTTCTACATGTGCCCAAGACCTTCTTTACTGACTGACCTTATGGCATTTGTATGATACGCCATAACCTAAAGTTCTCTTGGTAGCTTACAAACAATTAGAAAAACAAACAATTGAAATGCAAAGTAAAACTTGAAACCATTTTCGTCAGCTGTAGCCATTCAGTATGAAGGAAATGACTTCCTTCCCTCTCAGTTTAGCTAGGTAAATTGTGGACTGCTTCCCTCTGGTAACTGCATTGGAGAAATGGGGTGGGGGAGTCTTAAGGTCTTTGCAAGAGAGTAAAGAAGGGGAATATGAAGGACAACAAAAACACCTGGGACTAGTATTGCCTGAGTTAAGAAATGACAGAGAAGGGTGGCAAGCATATTTCTCCAAAGCACTTTCTGTAGGTAAAATGGTTTACTGGGGGTTGCTGTGATAAAAAGAATGGGTGCTGGAGTAGGCTGCAGTTTGAGTTCTTATTCTTCCCCCTTATAGAGTTATATTGAGAGTTCAGAGAATTCTGTGGTTCTGGTACAAGTTTCCAAATGGATAATGAGGTGACCTTGCATATACAGAGTTGCCAGAGCTGTGTGGGAAGATGCCATTGGGACACAACTCCCATGTGTGGTATTGATAGTATCACCCAGGGAAAAGACTGTAGTTCCATGGTAGAGCATCTGGTTTACGTGCAGAAGGCCCCATGTTCAATCCCCAGCATCTCCTGGTAGGAGCCACTGCTAATCAGTGTAGACAATTAGTGAGCTGAATGGCCCAGTGGTCTGTCTCCATATAAAGCAGCTTCGGTTTGTTCCTGTTTTCATTAGCTTAGCAGATAAAACTATAATCCTAAAGACACCATTGATTTCAGTAAGACTAGTGTCCAAAGAAATGCATTGAAGATGCAGCCTCTACACAGGGATGGAGAAATTAGTCTATTTCTGATCTGGGTCAGTTTAGCCTGTGTTCATTCATCAGTCCATTCCATCTTTCTGCAAACCATCTGTGACAAGTTTTTTTATTTTTTATTTTTAAGAGAGATTCTGATACAACCTTTAAAAAATGTATATTTTATCTACTGGTAGCCATTCTAAACATATGTTACCCCAAAATATTTGGTGGTGGTTGTCATTTACATATTTTGGTACATTGTTTGAGTTGAGATCTGTTACTGCAAAATTCGGGAAAGTGTAAAATTAAAAATATAATCAGGCTACGGGAGTTGAATATTAGGTCAATTTTCCTTTAAAATGCAGACCAAATAACATTCTCCTCTGACCATGTAGCATGTTCTACTGAAATGAGGAAAACTTACTATAGTTTAATCAAGGCTTGCAGCCAACAGTGCATGCGTAAGAGAGGAGGGGGAAAGAAGGAAGAGTGAAGAAAGTGTGTGAATTGGAGGAAGGGAGAAAGGTGTCAGATGGGCAGAGGGAGAGGAATAGAGTGGGGTTGAGGGTCAGGATTTGGGGATAGGATGATAGGGAAGAATCAGGATTTGTGCAGGGAAGAGACAAAGACTGGCAACAGGCAACATTGGGGAGAGCATTCTGCCATGGTCTTTTGCAGGTATTATATGTATATATATTTATCTACACACATACCCCCCCCCAATGGCTACAGGCTTTGTTGTGTCTGTACAACTGTATGTAAATCTAAAACTACAGGTAAAAAGAGTGAGATTTCTAGCCTTTCTCTTATTTTTATTTTCATTTTTTAAGGTGATCCTCCTTTTTTAAAAATAACCATTGCAGTTTATCTCTAGGCCCTTGTATTGCCTTTGCAGTCACCACACTCAGGGCTTTGCCAGTGTTCAAAACTCCAATTGTTCTAGCCACATTTTGAAACGGGGAATTTTATGAGCAGTTTCTGAGCTCTGGGCACAGTACTGTGCCTAAGATTTCAGATTAAAACTGCAGAGTGGAAGGAAAGGAGGACCTTTTTCTGCCTTTCCACTTCCAGCTACTCTCTGAAGATTAGAGAAGACACCCTCTTAAGAATATTGGAGGAGTGGCTAGAGGAAGGACTAGACCATGTGAAAAATGAACAGTTCATTCATTTTCAGCTTTTTATTATTGTTATAAAAAAACTACACCTAGACATCCCGTCGTTGTGCACATAACCTAGGTTTAAGGTACCATTTAGCTCCTAGCTTTCATATCTCAGTTTCTAACACTGGGCTCTGCTTCCCTTAGCTAGAAATCTAAATGCAGCTCAGCTCAGCTGGTCATTATTGCAAGGTGCTGCTTTCCAGCTCGGTTGACAAATTGTTGAATTTTGCTTACAGGATCAGCATGGGAGGAAGGCAATTGCAAGGTGTAATTTAGAAGACAGGTGCCTTTAGGGAGCATGTGGAGAAGAAATATTAATAGGTAGCTTTCATTGCATGCTACAGATATGTGACAGGCTGCTGGAACCAGGCATGCAAATGAGGCCGTGCCAGTCACCTTTATAAAGCCACAACTGAAATAATAATAATAGGACTTGTGGCAATAATTACATCAGGTGTGCCCAAAACATCGCTAGAATACCATATATTGCTCTCTCAAACAATGTTGCTCTCAAGTAAGCAGATAAAATGTAGGTTTCCTTTACCAGCCATGGGGGACAGGGAGGAAGCACCCAGTGCTAGGTTTGTACATAAGTGCACACTGGGCTTGTGTGTGCATTTTTAATTTTCCTATTCTAGACAATGTGCTGAGGATTTGCCTGATAACTATTGTTAAGTTATTGTTCTTAATCTTTTCCTCAGAAGCCACAGTACAGTCAGGCTATGAGGCAGCCATGAGTATGTCATTTTAGGTGTTGAAACAATTTTTGCAAATTTATTCAGTGAGGGGTCTTAAAAATATGTTTTGGGTGTGAGGAATTCAAATCTGCTGTTACTTGGGACAACATTTAGTTTGGTAAAGCTACATTTGATTAAAAAGTATAGAAACGGTTTTCAGAAAACCAAAGAATTTTAATTTTACCTTATGAAGATGTCAGGTAATGCCTATTAATAATAATAATAATAATAATAATATAACTGCAAATACTTGGCAGCCATTTTTAATTATTTCTATGCAATTTTACACACATTCCACTTATCAAGCAAAACTAAATTAATTTAACCAAAATATCTTTTGAATCCCAAGTCATGTCACAACTTTTTAGAACCCTTCATTTTTGGAAGTTGAAAGTTGAAAAATTCAGCACGCCCTGATCCAGCAGTAGTTGTGGTGAAAAGAAGCCAAAGGGATAATAAGAGTTGCCAGGGAACACATGGGAAGGACGAACTAAAAGGCACCCAGCTTTTAACTAGGATGGGAGGTCTAATTTTCATGGCCTTGGGTGCCTCTTGAAATATCAGTAGGATGGGGGTGTAAGTATGCACTTGAAGCAGTCATGATTTCACCATGCCAAGTCAGAGATCTGGGAACGTGGTGTGCTTTTGTTTGAACTGTGCAATTTGAAGCCTGCTATGATTTGGTTGCTATAATAGACCTTTTCTGTAACAGTGGGATGTTGGCTTAGCCTGGATGCAAAACGCTTCACCTTTCCCTTTCGCAATCCTGCAGTTTAGTCTGCAGCCTCCCTTTCTCGCCTGAACTGCTTTTAACCACAACACCTCACATTTCACTTGGGTCCCTTCAGGGGAAATACACACACACACACACACACACACACTCATCCACATTGTAAAGCAGGGGTGGCTAACCCAGGACTCTGCAGATGCTGCTGGGCCACAACTCCCATCACCCCTGCCCATGGGCCATGCTGGCTGGGGCTGATGGGAGTTGGAGTCCAGTAACATCTGGAGGGCCACAGCTTCTTCATCCCTGCTATAAAAAGATGATGCATCCAGAGAGACATGCAAATACAGCATTGACCCAAATGAACCAATTAAGCATTTTGATCTCTCCTTTCATTTATTGCTTGCACTTTGTTTAGCAGTCTCCCACTGCAGAATTTTCAGTTAAACTTGGCAGGTTCTGCAGGGTTTTCAGAAACCCTGCTTTAAAGCTATTACACAACCTGTGTAATTTTGGGTCAGCTGAAGATATGTCCAATCTAGCACGCACGAGTAAGTTGACATTCTGGTGTAGTTGAATATTATAACATGACATGCTTTTCCATAGGTAGACAGCACTGCTGTTCATTTCTTGTGGCACTGCAACCTGCATCAGCCAACAGTGGGTTGCTGTGAGTTTAAAGGTAAAGGGACCCCTGACCATTAGGTCCAGTCGTGACCGACTCTGGGGTTGCAACGCTCATCTCGCTTTACTGGCCGAGGGAGCCGGCATACAGCTTCCGGGTCCTGTGGCCAGCATGACTAAGCCGCTTCTGGTGAACCAGAGCAGCGCACCTATTTATCTACTTGCACTTTGATGTGCTTTTGAACTGCTAGGTTGGCAGGAGCAGGGACCGAGCAACGGGAGCTCACCCCATCGCGGGGATTTGAACCGCCGACCTTCTGATCGGCAAGTCCTAGACTCTGTGGTTTAACCCACAGCGCCACCCACGTCCCTGCTGTGAGTTTAAATGTATGCTAAAAACAGCCTTCAAAGGGATTGCTGTTAAAAGAAAGCCATACTAAAAGCTGAGAAAATCTTGTCTTTTTGACAGTGGGCTGTTGTGGTTGCTTTCTTCTCAATAGAGCTGGCAATGATGTACTTAACAGACATGATCCATTAGTTCATTATTTTTCTCCTTGAGAGTTCCCTTTTTGTCACAGTTAGTGTGATCCACCAAACCCAGTTTTGGCCCTCTATCCATTCTGAGTGAGAGTTATGGGGAAACCCTGGGTCTTGTGTTTTTGCAAAAGCTTGTGGACCTGTGCAGCATTTCATTCTTGCAAAGGATTGTAACAACCCACACCATCAACATGGTATATTTTAAATGAAGTAAGCCTTCTGGTCTGTCAGTGAGCCATAGATGGAACCTGTCAGCATGTGACAAATCCTGTCCCATCCCTAAAGTGTCTCCCTGGTTATTACAGATTTGAGTGTATAGATGCCTACTTGAATTCTGTGCACTGGAGAACAGTGGACAGTTGCAAAATTGCCAATTGCTTCTTCCTAGTAGAGTGAAAAATCTGTAATGGGTAATATGTGTGATCCAGACAAAGCTAAGCACTTGCAATACGATGACGATGATGTGCTTAGCATTTATATAGCATGATGTGTGCAGGGCCAATTGCTAATTACTAAATAGTGAAGGCATTATGCATATTCCTCAGAGCTATTTTTAGAATCACAGCTTCTCTGGGGAAGGAATGTATTTGAAAACCCTTGTCTTTGCCCATTTTTTATATTTAAGTTGGTTTTGAGAGCACGAGAAATGCATTTTTATTTTAGAAGAGGGTTACACTGGGAAAGGTAATAATTTCCCATTTTTCTCTTGTTACCCTCTCCTCCAAATTCAGGTCAATTTAGAATTGCTTCACACTTAACATGGCAGTTTATTTGCATGGGTCTTCCACTAGTGTTTGCAATAGTAAGTCTGCAAGTGTTGATGCATGTGTGCCCATGCTTAACGTCTCCAGTTTTGCAGGGGGTATTTCAATGGAGTTGTAGTTTAGAGGACACACCTTTAGCTCAGTAAATGTTCAGGGTGTTTTTTATGCAGGCAGAAAAAGCAGGACATTTATTAAGCCACATTTGGCTGGATACAGCATAAGTTGGGTGAGCCTGCATTACACATTAACTGCAGAAAGCCTGCACTTCTTGCACAACATGGCCCTTTTAAACTATGTTATCACCCTGTGTGTGTGTGTGTGTGTGTGTCCTGTTAAGCATTCCCATCTAAACAACATGTGCTCACAAACCCGGCACAGTTCATGTTGGGCCCATCTATTATTCATTTGCAAGAACAAATTGGTTCTTTAAAATGCATAACTAATTTCCAGTCTAAAATGTGATGAAAGAGAAGCTAAAATCTAACAGCCCAATTCTGTGCTCCACTGGTGCATGGGATCCCGTGAAAGATCCCTGGCACTGGACTAAGGGAAAGGCTCATCCGTTTCTTCTGGTATTGATGATCAAAAGTCTTATCCCACTACAAGACTACACTAACATATTTCTGAAGTCAGGGGAAAGCTCCTATGAAGTAGACGTGCCTCCTTTGCGTAAAGCACAAAGTAGATGTGATGGCAGAGACCTATTCAGTTAAATTCAAATATTTAAATCTGGAGGGGAAGTTCGTTTTAAGTGGTTCTCCCCAAAAAGAAGACTTAACAGGAACTACCAACAGACAGGATGAATTTCCTGCCACACCCTAGCCCACCCATCTATTTCCCCTCTCTTTAGCCCAGTTCCAGGGAAAATAAAGAGAGATGCTTTGAGTTTAGGGCCAGAGGACACAGAACTTAACAAAACATTGTTAAGATAATTTTCCTATTAAAATTAAGGCCAAGTGTCAAAATATAAATAATTTTATTAAGGGGAAAGGGAACACAACAATCATGCACAAAAATGTACTAAATAAAATCAATAAATTCAATCTAACTTGGCTAGTTACATTTTGCGTCCTCGTGTATGCACAAAATTCCTTGCAAAATAAGGTTCTGGGAGAGCACATCTTTGGTTCATGCAGGGCCAGCACGTGAGGCAAGGTGAAGCGACCGCCTCAGGCTGCAAGATCTGCAGGGGCAACAAATCCCAAGGCCAATCTTTATTTCCCTCCCCCTTGTTCCTGAAGTAGATCTTCGCTCACGCCTTCCTTCTTGGTGGTTTGCCTCAGGTGTCAAAACGTTTTGGGCCAGCCATGGCCCATTAGATGTTTCCAGAAAGAACAGACTAAAAGTGAAGTCTCACTTATTTACTGAAATCTAAGACAAAGCTGGCCTGTTAGGGGGGAAATCATTGTTGGCCCTAGCCATGAGATTTGTCACCATAATATCAACCACTGAGTCAGTATATGTCCATTTAAATGTGTGGGGTAGCCATAGGAAGCTTATGCTAACTCAGACGGTCAGCTCATCTAGTTCAAGATGATCTGCACTAGGGATTGAAAATCCCTGGCCCTGGCTAGACTCCAGCTCCCGTCAGTCTCAGGCAAGATGGCCTGTGGTTAGAGATGGTGGGAGTTGCAATCTATGAACATCTGGAGGGCCACAGGTTTTCCATCCCTGCTCTATACTGACTGGCAGTGGCATCCCAGCGTTTCAGATAGGAGCCTTACCTGGACACACAAAGGACTTAAATGCCACCATCTGCTTGCAAAGCAGGTGCTCTGCCACTGTATCCATTAGCATATTTATATTATTTGCTTATTTATTTATTTGTGTGTGCATGGTGAGTTCAGGGATTTGCAATTTCCAAGCTACTTATGTCCAGTTATTTCCACTGAAGTCAATGAGCTTAACATTTTCAATATCAGAACTGTGTCATGTGTGCCGACAGCTCCTTCCTTGGTCAAGTGCAGATTCTATTTAACAAGGTCTCAATATCCCCCGGGGCAGAAACATGCAGTGGATTAATGAACCTGCCTTTTGTCCCTTAGAGAGCCAGGATGAAATCCTTCTTGAGTTGTAAGTGAAAATTATGCCGAGGGAGGAGGTTCATCCTAATTCAGATACGGTGCATGTCACAAAACCTCTGTGCGCATTCGTGCCATTTGCAATATATTTTAAGTAAGTCAATACAGATTGACAAATCTTCCTATAGGTCCATAATAATAATGCCATCTGACATACCTGAAACATCATTGGTGCAAAGTCCACAAATAAATCAAATTTTTACTTTCTAAAGAAGCTAGATCCACTAAAACCACTTCCTCCAGAGTAGTCTCATCGGGCAGTGAGGCTGCTGTAAAGTTGCATGGCTTGAGAAGCTAAATCAAAGCGTCTCTGTAGGTAAAATTAAATCAGACGTGTTAATATTCGTTTCATTCTGAGCTCTGCCAGTGACTTTGCATGTGATGTGTATACTTGCTGCCTTTTTCCTATGCGTTGGTTTCACTCCCACATCCTGCTCCTGGCTAAATTGCGATGAGCGATACAGTGTTCAATGAAAGCAAAATAAGGATAAAAGATTCCATGCCATATCAGTAGTAATGCAAATAATGCAGCCAAGGCGATTCTTTGCTAGGCTGGGAAAGGTGCCCATATTTCTTCGTTTCCCGGCTTGTGATTTTAATTGAAGGACCATCCTTCCAGCTGACAAGAAGACTGGCAGCATAGATATTACAGGCAGGTACTGAAGTGTACAGTATTAGCAAGACTTGGAATCTATGGACTGCTTTTTCACACTTTCACCAGATTATTTCCCTCCCGTTTGGCTGAAGCAGCTTGAAACTAGAACATCACCAACATGGCATGAAGTGTTTCCATTGGCACAAAGTAGCCAAGTAGTGGTGAGGAAGCATTGCACATGCAGACCAGGGATGGGAAACTTCTCTACATTGACTGTCACTGGAAGAAAGCGTTTCATATGGTTTCACAATGAACATTAATATTTCTTGAACATTCGAAGTATTTCACACTCATAATAAACTTAGCACAAGGGGAAGGGCTGTAGCTCAGTGGTCAAGCATCTGCTGTGTATGCAGCAGGTCACAGATTCAGAGTGCAGAATGCCCCAGTATCTCCAGGTAGGGCTGGGAATGTGACTGTCTGAAACTCTGGAGAGCAGCTGCCCTCAGGGTAGATAATGCTGAGATTGACCAGTAAGTCTGACTCAGTATAAGGCAGCTTCTTGTGCTCTGATGTGCAACACTATAACACAAGTCAGCGTTTCTTACTCCAGTCTTGCAGCTAGGAGGCTGAGAGATTTATTAAAGCAAGGATTGCCAACGTGTTGCCTGGGGGTGCACAACTGCCCAGAGAGACGTTTCCTGGTGCCTGTAGCCTACTCTGCCCCACCCGCTCCCAGCTGAAATTAGGCTTGAAAGAAGCATTCTGTTGCCACCAATAGAATAGGTTGCCGTTTGGGCTTGCTTGGGGATGTCTGATGCCCTGCTGGTTACTCCCCAGCAACTAGTATTCAGATATGTGCTTCCTCTGATCTTGGAGTGTATATTTTCCCAAACTTTTCCCTAATTATCCATAACATGGACTTTACCTTTTTCATAGCTGCCACATCCTGTGCCAATATTTCCATCAAGGTATCCACCATGACTCCAAGGTCTCTTTCCTGATCAATCACTGTCAGTTCAAACCTCATCAGTGTGTAGAGATTAGGATATATATTTTTTGCCTCAGTGTGCCTCACTGTTGAACTGTACTTGCAATATTATTGTCTATTCACCCAGTTTGATGAATTCATTTTGGGGCTCTTCACAATCCTTTTGTTTTGTTTTGACAATCCAAAATAATTCAAAGTCATAAGTATACTTGGACACCTCATCATTCATGTAATTTATGAATAAGCTCAAAAAGCTCCAACCTCAATACTGATCCCTGTGGAACTCAGATTCCTCCATTGGGAGAACTGTCCATTTATGCCTAATCTCTGCTTTCTGTTCTTTTAACCAGTTACTGATCTATAAGAGGACCCATCCACTTATTTCATGACTGCTTGGTTTACTCAGAAGGCTTTGATGAAGACATTTATCAAAAAGCTTTTTGGAAGACTAATACACAGTGTCTACCAGGTCACTTCTATCAGCCTGCTTACTTACCCTTTCAAACAATTTTAAAAGGTTAGAGAGATGGTTTGCAGAAGCCATGTTGACTCTTTTCCAGCACATTTTCTCCTATATGCTTGAACATTTTGTCTTTAAAAATTGTTTCCATAAACGTGCCTGGAATAGATGTTAAACCAAAATGGCATGTAACTTTCATTTCCCACTTCCTGCTTCTCTGGTTACAGATGCTAATATTAGGGTAAAGTTCCATAGCTTTGTTAAATCAGCAATTTAACATTTGAGTTCTTTAATAATTTTGGGGTAGATGCCATCTGGACCTGGCGATTCTCTAGTTTTTAAATTTATCAATAAGGGTGGAAAGTCTCATGCTTATTCCAATAGGACTTGTGTAGGGGGACATGCCCCAGTGAATTGGATCCATTATCTCTCTGAAACACAAGTTTCATTTATGAGAAGATGAGGAGGGTGGTATATCCAACTATTCAATTTCCCCATCATATAATGCTACATTAAGGAAAGTATTTTTCACACAGCCACATTTTCCCAGTAATCCCTACAGGAGAAGGATGTTCCTAACCTCCCATTCGCCCCTGTTAGCAGCAGGAACTTAATTTGTTTTCCCTATGGGGCAAAGAATGGCTCTGTGCTTTTCCCTCCTCCTCCCCTTTATCCACACTAAGGCTTCACAAAGCCAACAGAATTGGCCCATGCTGGGGTTTTTGTAGTGTGAAATCTAAAACTGCTTGACATCAGTGGTCACCATCTCAGAGCAATGACTGAGGGAGCCAATCATCAAAAGATCATCTGCACTTATCAGGGCTTTTTCTCTGAATGGTAAGGCCAGCTGAGGAAAAAATACCAATAAATACCCCGAATCTTACAATTGTGTCCATCTGTGATTCCATCTTGGATCGAAATGTGAAGAATTGGAAAAAAAACCAACCCCGGCAGCAATTATTGGAAAGCTTTTCTAGCGTGATGCCTTGGCTATTTTTTTAAACTGTTTCATTTTGTCCCTTGGGTTGCAGGGGGCAGGAATCATAACTCTTCCATCTTGAACCAAAGCAAACGGTTGTAATCTGAAAGTAAGCAGTTACTTTAGCTGCTAGCTTTCCTTGCACTAAAATCAATAAAGAAGCACAGGCTGAGTTTTAATTAGTGTGGATGCAAACATCCCTGTGAGACTAAAAAATACCCCAAGTCAGACAGATTTCCTGTTATTTTGCTTGGAAATAATATGGTCTGAAAGCACCACATTGCATCCTGTATATATACTGTCCTGTTTTTGTATGGGGTGCTGCTCTTTATTTTATTTTTTATTGGAATCAGGGAATCCTCAAAACATTCCTAGCCACAATCTCAATTTTGCTCCAATTCTGTATTGAAAAGACATTTTATCTCCTCTAAAGATCAATTGTTGGTGAAGCTGGTGTCAGTGTACAGATTCTGCCCTTTGCTTCAATGTGTTATGTATTGGTGATATAACTCTCGTTAGCCCTCATAGTCTTCCATTGCCCTGCTTTTTACATGTTTTCTGTGCATATGCGCTTCATTCTCCCAGGACTACAGGTTTATGCAGGTGTGAAAAGGGGAGGAATAGGTGGGAACCCAGAGAGGTTTCTGAGGAGCTGTGAAGTTATCAGGATGGGGCAAGGTCAGGAAATATCTTTCTCCCATACTGGAAAGGAAATTAAGGATACAGTATTAAACACAGTGACTAGGGAGTTAAACCCCACTGGATACAGTGGGAATTTCTTCTGAATAAACACGCATAGCATTGCCCTGTAATTAACACAAGAAATTAGCCAAGTTTCAGGTGGAGAATGAGTAGACTGTGAACAAAAGAAAGCCTGGATAATGGAGGGTTATCATGTGACGATAGCCAAGCAGATATAGTAGGAAATTAGCTGACCAGAGTGAGTAGGCAGAAAAGATTGTGGAATTGGTGACCACCTGTTTAATGCAGTTCTAACAAAGGAACCTGGGCAGGCCATGTGATGAAACATAGCCTGTTTAAGCTGTTCCTGGTGCTTCCTGGAATGAAGGGGGGGTCAGGTTAGTAATACCCTAGGGCATTATTAGTAGGTCTTCCTTCACAGATGATTCTCACTTCACCCTGTTCCAGTGTGGTCAGGACATGATTGCATAGGATGCAACTAATACATATTCTAGGCAAGGGCTTATAGACCATTCTTCACCAGCAAAGACTTTTGTTTAAGGGAGGGAGGGAAGATCAGGAGATGGGCTTCTAGAAAGGAAACCTTGTGTCCAATCCCTTATAATCAAATGGTCTCCCATTCACTTTCACTCAATACTGGAGACTCACAACAGACAAGGAATTGTTATAGTTCCATGTTCTAAGCCACCTCCATTTCAACCAGTGGTCTCTAGAAACAGTTGCATGCCCTGACTCCCACCTGTTCAGTTCTTGACCTAGGCTCATGCATCATGGGCAACCAGAGAGAATCAATTTCTTGGCCTGTTAAGGGAAACCATATTTGAAAAGCATTTTTTGTTAAACTAATTGGACTTTAGCCTGATCAGAGGAATTCCTTTGTTCTGTGGAGCCAGTGGCCTCATTTGCACATGACACTAAACCATGATTTATTAACTTTGGTTGATATTAAACATAGTATAGCATTAGGTGCAAACGAGACCAATGAGGCTGTCACTTTGAGGAACAATTTTGTTAATGTATGCCAAACTAAAATACTTGGTAAGAGGAAAAGAAGGAAGGAGACACTTAATGATAGACAGCTTGCTATTTTGTTGAGTCATTAAGGTCATGAATGCCATAAAGTAGTTGCCCTATCCCAGTTAAAGCATGGTTACTGGTAAATTGTAAGGTTTTGGTGACTGAGCTGGGGTTTTTCGCCTCCTTGCAGTGGACATTTATAATTACCAAAATACAATCCCACTGAGGATAGCTTACATATGCAAGGGCAACTAGCAGAGAATGGAGAGTGTCTGCTCCGATATAAGCAACAAAGAAAATCCAGGAGATGAGAAAAGTAGGAGCTAATAACTTGTTTTTGTGAGAGCAAGTGGCTGGTATTTATGTGACTTACCTCGGCCTTTTATTTCATCTGACTAGTCTGTTTATTTTCCTCAGATGATTGCCCATGGTGTTACAGATTGATTTTGCTTTCTGAAATAGAAAATCTATTGCGCGCCTACCATCAGCCAGGGGGCAACCTAGTTGACTAATGAGTTAGGATTCATTTTGAGTCAATCACCTAGCACATGGTTGATGGCAGATAAAGCAACGTGCTTTGAATGGGTGTTCTTTCTAGCACCATGGCATGTTACAGCATGAGGATAATATGCACAACATTCCAACTGAAAGGGATGGAGCTAGAGAAGGATTTGGTCTAGACCATCCTTTGCCAAGCTACCATTCCTGATGTTTTGGACTACAACTTGCATCAGCTCAGTCGGACTGGCAGGGAGTTGTAGTCCAAAGTGCAGCAACTAAACTGCTGATGGGGGCAGTTGATTGACAGCATGTTACACTTTTATTAAAGCATCTGCACTACCTAGCCAAGTATAAATTTCTGGTAATAATTTATAAAACCATGAATAACGTGGATCCAGGGTACCTTAAGGACTACCTGAATTCTTATATCACACCTGAGAACATCTGTTGAAGCGTTGATATTTGACCCCCAAGTTGGTGAGATTCATCTGATGTCAACACGAAACTGAGCCTTTCATGTTACTTGCCTAGTCCTATGGAAAACTCTTCCAGTGGACAATCTGGAAACTTTCCTATACCACCGGGCTTGTGCAGATAATATTTCTCTTGCAGTAGCCAGTGATCTATGGTTTTAATTCTGTTTTTGCATGTTTTATAATTGTTGTATACCACTCCAGTATTTTTGTGAAACTGCAATATATACATATTTTGATAAACAAAATATAAACAAATAAATATGCACAGTTTGCCCTCATTTACACATAACATTAAACCAAGCCACAGCTTGGTGTAAATGAGCTAACATGCAGGCACCCAGACAGGTAGGCGATAACTTCTCTTATTATCCACTTCTATCCTCATAACATCTCAGGTATGTTACTCAGAAGGTTAGTAGTTGGCCCAGTTTCAGATTCACAAACGAGAAGTGAGTTCCACCCAGGTCTCCCCAGTCCAGATATATGGTAGTCTCTTGTCTTCTCCCCACTTCCTTGGGACATCATGTTAGGCCTCCTGCTCTGTGCTGTTTGTTCTGCCTTGATTCACTTCTGCCAGATATTGTAGATATAAAACCAGCAAACATGGAGGAGCTGACAGAAGTGATTACGGCTGCAGAGTTCCATCCGCACCACTGCAACACCTTTGTCTACAGCAGCAGCAAGGGGACAATAAGACTGTGCGACATGCGAGCGTCCGCCCTGTGTGACAGGCACTCCAAATGTGAGTATATTTTGGCCCACGGAAGGATGAATGAGAAAATAGGATTTGTACTTATTTTATATAAAAATATATATCTCAATGGCAGGTCTATGGAGGGGGGGGGAGAAGAAACCTTAGTTTTTTCTTAGTAATCAGTTATCAAGCTTACTTCTGACACAAAGTATTACCAGCTGGAAGTGAACAGAATATATCCTCTTCCTGCTGTGATTGCCAAAGTAAGAGCAGCATGCACAATAGTTTTTACCTTGGTGCTGTTTATATCTCTGTACAACCGAACCTTACCCTCCTGCCAGAATGAGTAACACCCAGAGCTCACTTCAGTTTCTGGTTCACTGGGTTCTCAGATATCTTAATGTCAAACTGAAAGCTCAAAGTACATGGGAAATCCCTGGGTGTGGAAGGCGGAGGGAATGGCAAAGCATTTTATGAATAGTTGCTTTAATGCATGGGGAACGGGACCCACAACATTGCTTTCTGTCCCCCTGAACAAGAGATGTGCAATTGCTATAAGGCCCCGCCTGATGCCTTTTCCAGCCAGAATTGAAATAAATCTCTTGCAAAGATTCAGCTAATTGCTTTTTAAAAGGACAGGAGAGAGAGATTGGTTTTGAACTAAGTTATTCTGATCCTCAAAATTTAATCCAAAGCCCATTTTTCATTTCTTGCCATCTGAAGAGTGCTTCCAGTTTGGGAGTCAGCTTTTAATTATTAATGTGGTGGTTTTGTAAATCAGAAATGGTGATATTAAATTGCAGGTCATACACTATTTTCTATAACAACTAAGATGAATGTAGCTACTAAAGCAGAGATGGAGAACCTGTAGCCTGGGTGGCAGGTATAGCCCTGCAGGCATCTCTGCCCGGCCATCAGGACACACCCCACCTCCCAGGCCACTCCTTGCACTGGCCCTGCTCTGCATCCTCTTCAAGTACATTTGCCTGGGCGGAATGTGCCACTCAGCTGTGATAATGCCTCTTGCTTGCATGGGTGGAGTGTGTGTGCAGAAACCTCAGACATTTTCATGGCTGGAATGTAGCCTCCTAAGCAAAGGTAAATGTTGCACACTTTGCTCCAACCACCTTCGCCTCTAGCCCTGCCCACCATTGGCATGTGACCACGAGAAGATAGCTCATGGTGGAATGCAGCCCTCAGTCTTAGTAAAGGTTCCCCACACCTGACATAAAAGATCACATTCTCAAATTGGTATGTTGAAAATAGGGGTTGACCGTATCCATGTAGAGTTCAGTATGTGGTGATGTGGTTGTGTGACTGCTTTATAACGCCACCAACTGGTAACAACCCACTGTTCATTCCCATGCTGCCCCAAAGATGCCAGATGCTTGTTGGGTAGTGTGTTCGACATGCTTTTACCACATTCTGAACTCACTCAGCTCACATTTTCACACATCAGTTTGGTTATGTGCCTCTCCCCCTTTAATAAGAGAAGGTAAAGGTAAAGGACAGTCAAAGGTGACTATGGGGTGGGGCGCTCATCTCACTTTCAGGCCAAGGGACCCGGCGTTTGTCTGCAGACAGCTTTCTGGGTCATGTGGCCAGCATGACTAAACCACTTCTGGTGCAACGTAACACTGTGATGAGTGCCAGAGCTCACGGAAATACCGTTTACCTTCTTGCCACAGCACTACCTATTTATCTACCTGGACTGGTATGCTTTCGAACTGCCAGGTTTTCAAAAGCTGAGGCAGCAACAGGAGCTTACCCCATCATATGGATTCAAACCTCCAACCTTCTGATCAGCAAGCCCAAGAGGCTCAGTGGTTTTGACCACAGCTCCACCTGCATCACTTAATAAGAGAAGATGCCAATGCAGTTGAAATATTCAGAGAATTTGGCGAGTTGATGCTCTAAAGAGAGTAGAAAATGAAACCAGTAGTGATTTACAGTTAAGTGGATAACTGAAATAGGTTTTCAGTCTGAACAAGTGTTATGTAGATGTTGAGTTATCCTTAACTATTTTTGTCTACGTTAAATTACATTGATGTTTTAATCCAGATTAAACCCTTATGTAAAGAATTTCTCAAGGGGCTGAGTCATTTTAGCTAGATTATTTTGACTCAGGATTTATAAAGTAGAACAAGTTGTTCTTATACCTGAACCAAGAATCCATGGGGGATTTAATCTCAGCGAACCAGCCTAATTCAATAGAATCAGAAATCTTGTCTTGCGTAAACAAACTATATTTTAGAGGGATGGCCTGACTATAGTTGGATGTGTTCCCTTCTTTCCATCATGCTGAAAGGGAGGAGATTGGTAGTCTTTAGCTTCTGTTTTTGCAAACCATTGTTTGTCATTCCATCTGAATGCAGCAGACTATGGTTTGTGGAAACCATAGCTTGCCCTTAAACCAGCATCAAACCCTCTTGCACGAAGGAAGGTGGGAGGAGAGCACATGCAAGCATGAGGCATGGCATCACCCATTCCTCTAATGACAAAGCCTGGTTTATTGCTGCATCTGAACTTAAAACAGGACTTCTGTGGGGAACAAATTTTCTTCCCTTTTTCTATGACTGATCTCCTTTGTCACATGATCTTATGTCCGTTTCCTAAAGCGGAACAAGACCTCTCTGTCTCCTTAACTTTTGCACATGTTGATCCCATTATACATACTCTGATAAGGTTCACAATGGCTGCATGTTTTCCTGTTTAGATTGGCATTTTCTCCTTGCATGTGTTTTGTCATGTTTTGTTTATTTTCTTTTGTCCACAAAAAGTACAAATAAAATATGAGCATGTTCCTCTTGAGAGTGTTTATATCTCGAAGGTGCTGTTTTCCTAGGAAAATAGCCATTTCTCCCACCCATGATGCTGTAGTAGCTTGCAGTTTTTCTTTTCTTTTTGCTATTGAATCAATCCCTAACCCCTAATAACCAGGTTACAAAAATGACCTCTTTGGCTTTATCGCTTCCACTTAGTGGGAGATGTCACAGAAGCCCAATTAGATGGCTGTTCCAAGCGTATGATTATATCCTGATATCTATCACTAGAGTTCATTGGACAGCCACAATTTTTTTTCACTCTTTCCTCCCAGTGTCTGATTATTGTACCACCTCAGATTCATAATATAAGCATCAAGAAGCAGGCTGGATTCATTTCCTTCCCTTTTTCAATACCGGAGACCTTGGCTTGGTTTGTTTCTTTGTTCTGCTGCTGCTGCAGTAGTGTCCTTTAGAGCACATACAAGCCAATTGTGAAAACAAGTTCAATTTGACCTCTCCCTTGACGTCTGATATTGATTTTTCCCTATCCTTCAGAAGCATTGGCCCTCAGTCAATTGTGGTTCAGCAGACTTGCAAGTTGGAATTGAGGCAGTTCATCGGGGATCAAAACAAAAAAAAAAGTGACTCTGGCCTTTACAGATGAATTTTCAAAAGGAAATATTTAATAACTAGTTGCGGTTAATCAAAATGCAGATTGTATTGAAGCACCTTCCAATTGTGTTTCTGTTACGTGTCACAGGTGGATATACCTGTAATGCATTGTTGTGGGTTGGCCTTAGGATATGCACCATGCAACTGGAAATATGTACCTCTTTCTATGCACAATCTACAGCAGTACCAAATGAATCTGCAGCTTTATGTCAAAGAAAGTATGTTCCTTACCTTAATCTGCCACCCAGAAATTTTCCGACATGTATATGGCAGTGTTGGCTGAACCACCACCCCACAATACTGTGGGTAATGTAGTAGCCATAAAAAGTTATCAAGATAAATCTGCTGCATGTGGCCTTGAAAGCAACTCCCTTGCTCAACCTTCCTTGTCCCATGCTGTTCTAGGAGTGCCTCCTAGAGAGAAGCCACTCTTTGCAGAACTGTTTCGTTCTTGGCAGGTGGCCATTGTAGAGGCAGCAGTGACATAAAAAGCATAGCTGGGTTTTCGGTACTGTGATATTCAAGCAGTATCAAGGTCACACCTCTGGGTAGGTGCGTTAGAGCCAAGGATAAGATTCCTGGAAAAGTTCCAACTCCCCCCCCCCCTTCACACACACCCAGTGGCAGAGTGTATATTGAATTGAATTTATTACGGTCCCAGGCCAGACTCAGCGGAGTGTATAGTCCTGATTTTATTGAGCTCTTTTCCAGTGCCTTAGAAGGATAGGATTTCACATCCCACTAAGCCTGTATTCTCAGCAACTGCAGAGTCTGGCTTTTATTGTGGCTAAATGTTCTTGCTGCAGTGTGATTGGGTTTCAGTGTTCATGTAATCTTCATTTCCTACAAACTGTGAGCAATTAGGCAGGTGATATTCCATGATGGCTTGTGCAACCAACAACCCTTTTTTCAGCACTTACATGGGAGGTGCTGGTTCTCCCGAATGACCATTCCCTTGTGAGTAGTACTGCCATATAGTGTGAGCCTCATAGCAGCTCTGTATACTTTCTGCAGCAGACGCAAGGAGCCTTTTTTGGCATGACAGCTGCCTTTCAGTGACCATAACATGCCAGTGGTGGGCAGAGCCAGAGGCAAAATTGTACAGCAGGCTACCTTCTAACCATGCAGAGGTTAGAGGTTTCTCCACCCACCCACATTGCTCCATCCTTGATCTAGGCAAGGAAGAAGCATTATCACAAATCAATGCTCTAGGTTACTCCAATAGCAGTAAGTGACTTTCAGCATAACTACCATCAAGACTTGCCCTTGACCCGCCACTTTCCCCCAAGAAAACTTGATCTTCACTGCTGAATTGGGGCAAACTTCAAACAGATTTTCTCCAGGTTGACATTTGCTCAAATTTATCTGATTTTCCCGGGGAAAGCAGCAGGGCAAGTCCAAAACCACTCAGACCCATGCCTAGAAAGCATGGGATAAGCAGGAACCCACTCAGACCCATGCTTTTTAGGTGTGGGGGTGAGCACAAATATGGATGGGTTCCAACCCTAGAAATCTGTAGGATCGTCTAATTTCTCTTTATCTTCTGGCGGTCTGCTGTTGGCGTAAGAACAAAATGACTGAAACATTTCCTCTTGTTTCCAGCATGGAAAACTCGAAAACTTGCAGAGGTTGGATGTGGCTCTTCCTGTAGAAAACTCTTGAGCCTCTCTCGTTATATTGGGAGCAATGAAATGTCACTGGAGGGGGAAGAAACCCCTTCTGCTTTCTGCCTCTCTAAAATGAAAAATCACAGTCTCCTTTTGCACTGCAGGAAAATTGCCAGGTTTTGTCCCATTATAGGGGAAATTGTCAGCCATACCACCAGATGGGAAGAGTGCTAGCTCTGTAGTTTTACAGATGAAATGTCATTGTAGGAGAGAGAGTAACCGTGTTTCTATGAAATTCCCCAACCCCCTAAGAACCTTGAAGGCCAGGATTTCTGTGCCTTTATCATTACGTCATAAACACAAAAGAAGGAAAAGGTCCAAGTGGAGAATAAACAGGAAGCGAGTGCATAGCTGCTCCAAGCAGCTGGATTGTGTGTTACAGGATCCCACAGCCTTCTGTGGGACACCTTTGACAGACACTGAAACAAATGGTTCATTGCTGGTGTGGGAGAGCTGTTTATTTGGAATAAAGCTGTTCCTGCTGCTATAAGGAAGACTATAGTGTTATTCAGAATGGAAGCAGAGAACCAATCCTATCCCTTTCCAAAATAGGTCCTGCCTTGCAGTAGTGAACAATGTATTTTATGTAATTGCCTGTGCCCAGCAATTTCACATTTCCCTAATCTCAAATTGCTGTGTAGCCCCCCAAATCCTGAGGTACCAGCTTTCCAATAGAAAAGAATTCTATTCAGAACAATGGTGCATTGTGGAATCCTGCACTATTCAGCCACAAAGTTAAGGAAATGACATGTAATTACAGAACATGTAGAAACTATAGAAATCACACCACATGTCCCACATTAGTTCCTCTGAAAACCTCTTGGGACAAGTTCCCTAAGCACTTGAAGGCTAAAATGATGTTTCCATAAGGTAAAGGGACCCCTGACCATTAGGTCTAGTCGTGGCTGATTCTGGGGTTGCGGCGCTCATCTCACTTTATTGGCCGAGGGAGCCGGCGTACAGCTTCTGGTTCAGGTGGCCAGCATGACTAAGCCATTTCTGGCGAACCAGAGCAGCGCACGGAAATGCCGTTTACCTTCCTTCCGGAGTGGTACCTATTTATCTACTTGCACTTTGACGTGCTTTCGAACTGCTAGGTTGGCAGGAGCAGGGACTGAGCAACAGGAGCTCACCCCGTCGCAGGGATTTGAACTGCCGACCTTCTGATCAGCAAGTCCTAGGCTCTATGGTTTAACCCACAGCACCACCCATTTCCATGCCCCCCCCCCAAATGAATAGTTAGAAACTACAACTCCATTTAGCCTGCTGGATATTTAAGGGCAGCTCTCCTACAGTCAAGATTTGCAAATTACCATTTGTTCCTCTATCAACATGTTCATTCCCTGTGTCATTAAAAGTATACTTTTGCAGTCTTTGGCATTAGGGTGCTTGAGACTGATCTGGAACCAAGAGATCTATCCAACTTGGATGATAATAGACTGGTTCTGGTTATACTAATGCAAAGTGCTCCCAACAAACAGAGAAATGAAAAATTGAATTTTCATGAAATTTTGTTGGTAAGGGAAGAGCAGTTTCTGCTAACCAGATTCCAGAGGATACTAGTTGTCAGCATCACCAAGGTTTCCCAAGCATCCCTTTTGCTGTTGTATCCTATTTTTCCTATTTGCAGGTTGAAATAACTTTTAGGTTGTTCATAATTTCATTTTAGAAGTTAGACTTTGTATATCATTCCGCAGGTTAGTCTTGCCGCAGCCTAAGAATGATTGTCTTGTGGTTACAGGAGGCCAGGCTTTTTCACCAGTGGGCCTAGTACTATAGAATGCACTCCTTGCTGAAATATGAGGCCCCATCTGCATTGGCATTCCATGATTTTTTGAAGACATACCTGTTTACATTGGCATTCCTTGATCTCTTGTCCTGAGTCTACTGCTTTAAATACTGTCCTCCGTCCAGTCAAGCAAGAAGCATCTTCAGAGTTGAAGGGCAGATTCCAGCCAGGCAAAAACATTTAAGGAGAGTGCAAAGCAGCCTAGATGGGGGTTGTGCCTTGGGAGGGAATATGGCCTGAGGAGAGTTCCAAGAGTCAAATGCAGCAGCCTGGGGGGGGGGGCACATTTGGGCCCTGGGCCTGAGGTCTCTCATCCCTACCATTAAACTTTTTAGGGATGCAGACATGATGACATAAGGAGAAAAACGTAGAACTTTGACTACTTGTTGCCATGCTGGTACATACTAAAATAACAGTGTTGGGAATATTTAAGCATATATATTACCAAATAGCAAGTTATTCTGCAAAAATTATAGTAATTATCCATCCAGTGCCTTTCGGTTGGTTTACTTCCTTCCTTTCCCAAAGCAACCCCTTGCTGTCTCAGTTGGGGGTTGAGAAGAATGCCCAGAGATATCCTTCTAAGCTGGGATAGGCCCCATATATGATGATCTGAGGAATCTAAGGTTTCTCTGCATCAGTTGTCATGGTACCACCAAGTCTCCAGTTGGCAGAGGTTCTTTTGAGTGAAGGAGCACCATCTGGTCTTTGATAATAAGTTCACAAATTCCTGCATTTCAATTTTTACTTTGCAATGGTAGTCATTGCAAATGATGAAGACAGAAACTGGGAAGGAAGGTCACTTACGCCTTGTCTTTTGATGAATAAACCGCAAAGCAGGCATTGTTCTAAAGTGCCCTTCACCAAATGTACTGTTGAGAGGGAGCTTACACAGAAGGATTTGGATGCAGGCCCAATTCAAGGAAATATAAAGTCAAGCCTGGTTGTAAATCCTGCAGTCTGCACATATAATCCTCATCCTGGATTGCTAGGTAGCATAAAAAATGGCATTGTGGACTTCCCCAATTGAAGCCTCCGTGGTGAAAAGGAAAAATACCCAGGAAACCTGGCCAACATATAAAACACTATTAAAGGAAGAAGGCAACCAACTAAAATTTAAAAGCTTCGAGGAAATAAGAGAGTACATCTCAGATTAGTTTCATACCATCAGGTACATGAAAAATTCAAATCTGATAAACAAAAGGGTTTTGCAGCAGAAATCTCTCGATTCGAATCCAAATTAATAAATTCTAAAAGAAAAACCCTTTTCAAGGTATACCAACTCCTCCTTGACTGGGAGGTCAAGGAGGAGGAAGTTACAGCGGCCATGGTCAAGTGGTAACAAGACTTTGGGTACTCAATAACCATGCCCCAATGGGAAAATTTGTGGAAAAATAATTAGAAATTTACAAATTGTTATGTCTTAAGAGACAATTTTCTAAAATTGCAACACCAATGGTATCTAACACCCTGGAAATTCTCAAGAAGTACAAAAGTGTCCCAAGTAACTGCTGGAGGTGTGGAGACAAATTGGGCACTTTCTATCACATGTGATGGCTATGTAAGAAAATCCAAGCATTTTGGTAGAGCAGAATTACTCAGAATTACAAAAAATGCTAAATATTTCCTTTAAGAGAAAACCAGAAGCTTATCTTCTGGGGATTACAGATTTGGATATCATGCAAAAAATGAAGGGTATTTTTTATATGCTACAGTTGCAGCAAGAGTTATTATTGCTACAAAATGGAAGAGTAATGAAATCCCCTCTATTCATGATTGGACTCAAAAACTGACAGAATATGCGGAGTTAGACAGCCTATCAGAAAAGATAAAGAACAAACCAAAACAGGAATTTGTCTCAAAATGGGAGGTCTTCAAAGTTTATTTGAAAAATAATTATAGCAGTTTAAACTCTGTTGCAGCATTCGAATAATTTCAATAGTAGCTTTAAGTAAGACATGAGACCTAAGATAAATTAAGAATTGGTCAGTTTAAAATAAAAGTGTGTACTGGCAACAAGTAATATATAATTGAAATAAGGAATAGATGGGAGGTCGGGTCTATAGACTAAAGACCAATTTTTGCTTTATTATTTTGTAATTAATATTGTGTTTATCAATATTTTTATTTGTATTTTTGTTTTGTTTCTTTTCTGGTGTATCAATTAAAAAGAAAAAGAAAGAAAGAAAGAAAAATGGCATTGTGGCAAGCAGGCTATGTAAATGTTTATGTCTTTTTACAACAAAGTCCACAATAGTTAATTAAAAGCAGTTTTACCCTGCACTTCAGCCAAAGAGGTTTCCAGAACAGTTTGCAGCCTCCAGGCTTAACACTAATAAGACATAACACAGAAGAAAAGAGAATGGGGAAGGAGAGATGAAGGGGGGGGGAGCAAACATGGGCACCAGTTCTTCAAGATCTTCCTATAATGACCAGAGGAGGAGCCAGAAGGAGCAGGGGTCTCATTAAAGCTAATGCAGTAGCCCTGCTCCCCTTCTCTTCCATTGCAGCAGTCTGGTTCAAATCGGCCAGTACAGTCCGAACCTTTGTTCTCGAATGGAATCCGTTCCAGAAGTCTGTCCGACTTCCGAAAACCAGGGCGCAGCTTCCGATTGGCTGCAGGAGCTTCCTGCACTCAACCGGAAGCTGCAGAAGCCACCTCAGACATTGGGCTTCCAAAAAAAGTTTGCAAACCAGAACACACACTCCTGGGTTTGCGGCGTTCGGGAGCCAAAACGTTTGAGTCACAAGGAGTTCAAAAACAAAGTTACAGCTGTATATATAAATTGCACTGCTATTTACATGCACACCTGAATTTAAGAAAGATTTTGCTTCCACTGTGTGCATATTTCTCTAAAAGAGATTTTACAGGATGGTACAAGATGTATAGAAACCAAGGGAGCATGACTGAAAGGTGGATGGCCTCTTACCTTTTCTGACCTATACCCCTCCAGATATTGCTGGACTGCAGCTCCTTCCAGCCCCAGCCAGCATGGCAAATGTTTGGGGTGATGGGAGTTGCAGTGGAGCAGTATCTGCAGGCCTGCAGGTTCTTCACTCCTGCAGATGCTGGTTAGTGGGGTATTTAGATCAGGAAAATAAAGCGGGGCAAAATTAACCCCACCCCACCCTCAAATTCAGTCCGTCCCCCCCCATGGCTGCTTTAAAATAGAAATAAAAATATATGGAGATCTGCAACATCACAAGTAGGCTGACCCTGAGTTTTCCACATGCTCAGGTTTTGTATAATTTGGCGGTGGTTGCAAATTTCTCTTTCCTCGACTGCAGCATAAGTCAGCCCATCACCTCTGCTGTCACTTTAGCACCAGCAAACTTGACTCAAGCTTTGCACATAACAGAACCCATAGAAATGATGCCGCTGTTAAAAATTCCTGCCAAATCCTGCCTCCTAGTGTGCCTGAGCCCATAATTATTACAGCCGCGACAAGCTCTTGTGGAAGTTAGGTGCTTTGCGCAAGCCAGCTCAGATCTTGATCCCCTCCCCTTCTCTTGATGTTTTCGTTTTATTTTTGAAAAACCCACAAGTCATCAGATTTCCTGCTGGCAGCTAAAGGAGCTCAAGCTGGAGACTGCTGTGAGCAGTGCCATTTCAGATTTGTAGAGAGATCATTTATCCTGGCACTTTGGGATGTTTCCATCCCTCCTTCCTGCACACACCATATTCCAAAATTCAGGACTTCACAGCTCAGCATTCAGTTAGAGGGCAATGAAACTCACCAAGTATTTGTGCTGAGAAAGGAAAAACTGCTCTGGTATGGTTTTCTTCCCCAGTTTTTCCTGCAGGAGGTCTGACTGCTAGTGTCAGACTTATTTTTAAAAAATAAGTAAATAAAATTCTCATTGCCAGGATGTTAGGTGTCAAGTGGGTCATTACCCTCGAAGGGCGAGAACACATCATTGCAGCTGAATCCTTGCAGTGCGAAAGAAATCCTACTGTCTCTAAGAAATTTCCTTAAGCTTCGTCTTGTTTTAGCCACAGGTTTTCTGCCCTGGCCACAGAAATGTGCTTCCTTTGGTCAAATATAGATGTAGTTCCTCCTCCTCCTCCTCCTCCTCCTCCTCCTCCTCCTCTCCCTCTCCCTCACTCTCATTTTTGTCAAGCGTTTATAATACTTCTGTGCATCAAAAAAGATTCCAAAGCAGTCAACAAAGAAAAGTGAACAATAATAATATACCAGCATATAAAATAATAAAAAGATACAATAATAAAATCCATAAAGCAAGTTTTCACTCAGTAACCACACAAATTCCACACTCACTATTACACCCATAGGCCACACGGCCTGTATACATTCAGCCAAATGTAAAAAAAACCCAGTTACCAGAGCCAACAATCCCATGTGCTACAAAATGGGCAGCCTTAACACTACAAGTCAGAACAAAATTTAATCTAGGATTCCACCAAACCCAACGAAAGCATAACACAATTTACCCAAACACTCACTTTCACATAGGGAAAGGGGTCGGGAAATGCAAGTTTTGGTCTGAATGTGTCCCTCCAAACCTCTCTAGCTGCCCTGGAGACTCTCCCTGGCCAGAGTGCCTCTGCAGCCCTGATTAACACTTGCATTGAGTGTTTTTGCCTGACTGGAATGTATCTTTGATGATGTGTCTGTCTTCCCTGGATGGAAGGTAGAGAATGGGCGTGAGTAGGTGTAGAAATTTGCTTGCTCTGCAAAGGTAGAATTTATATTCATTGCCCCACCACTGGCAGGTGGTGCCGAAGGAATGTGGCTGAAAATTTGGGCTGAAAAAGGTCCCCCATCCCTGATTTCAGGTTATTGTCTACAGCTGAGAAACCAAGCTGTCTCCACAGTCAATTGTGGAATGATGGTAGTGGAGAAAACATCCGGTAGTTGTTTTAAGAATTCACATATGGTCATAAGATTTATTTACTTTTACTAATAGAGCCGCTGTCACACATAAAAGTAAAGTATGCTAACAATGGAAGTTGCTCGTTCTCATGTTCTGCTGTGGTATCATATCTTTATTTTATGAATACTTAATATAAATATAACATTTTGAAAAAGCATGGTGAGGGTCCTAAAACTCATCCATTGAACGCATCCTTGAGATTTTTCCTACCAAAAAAAAGGTCTTAACTTCCCAGTTGCATCGGTTTGCTTTCTTGGGCCATTCAGTTGTGATTTATATATACACAAAGTAAGCGAATGCTTTGAAACCTCTGTACTGACTTCGATTGGCTAACGCCATATATTGATTGGCCCGTAAAGCATTAAATCTCTTTGACTGGTGGCAGGTTTGATACAAGTGCTTCTTACTCCACTAATTGATGGCTTGGTAGAGAATGGTCCGTTCTTTTAAAGATGAGTGTTCTCATTAAAATGTCCTAGTCATTAAAATCTCAATTGTTCTGAGGGTCCAGGACCAGCTGACAATGCCCAGATCACCTTGAGATAGATATATATATATATATATATATATATATATATATATATACACATATACATATACATATATACATACATATATATATATATATATATATATATATATATATATATATATATGAATGATATAGATAGATAGGCATGACACACACACACACTATAGTTGGGTAAGCAAAAGCAGAGTGCAGCATATAGATGAGCTGTTCCATGACAGAAGCAAGATAAATGTCTTAGGAAGAAGGTCAGAAAGAAGATGCAGGGAAGTCCACATTTATTAGCCATAGATGCCAGGCAGAATGTCCTACACTTGGGTTCACCCTGATCCAGAAGGATTTCTATAAGCAACCTAGGCTACATCTGCATCATACAATTAAAGCACTCTCACACCACTCTTAACAGTCTTGGCTTCGTCCAAGGAATCATGGGAACTGTAGTTTGTTAAGGGTGCAGAGAGTTGTTAGGAGACCTATTGCTCTCACAGAGCTACAGTCCCCACAGTGGTTTAATAATCAGTCCCTCTTCCCATTGAATTCTGGGAACGGGAATGGTTGCTGATGACTGTTAAAAGCAGTTTGATAGTGCTTTAAGTGTATGGTGCAGTCAGGGCCTTGGCCAGTAGGCCTCTGCAACAAAGACAGGAAGATTCTCAAGGTTTCCGTGAAGCTGAAGAACTAATCCCTCTGGCTTCTGATCCAGTGGACCAAAGTTTGGTCCCATGGAAGCCAACTTTACAAATCAGAAGGTGGCATAAAGTGGGTGCCATTTCATTGACTTCTCACATGATGTAATCATATTACTCTTCTGTTTAGATTCCTGAAAACTGTTATTTACTTTGGTTTGCTGCCAGTCATTCAGTGGGAGTCCAGGTGTGAAAGCTCAATTTGTTCTGTTGCATTTTAATTTAAGAAATTAATATTTTATAGTCTGCAGGTATATATATTTAATGATGCCATGCATTGAAACATTGAAATGCAAATGTGGGTAGCTTGATGGAGTTTGAGATTGTCAGGTGAATGAAAAAGCTGGCAAAACAAGCAATCTCACTCTGGCAATTATATGTTAAGGACTGAAAAAACAAGATCTTGTTAAGACTTCAGTGCTGATCCTACTGTGTCTCTCCCCTCACCCCACCTTTGTCATTAGGCAGAAGGGAGACTTGGCAAAGAAACTATAGACTCTAAAGAGGGGAGCAGTTTCTGTTCCTCAACTTTGTCAGCTTTTGCACTAAACTCTGAACTTTTAGGGGAGATTTCACTCAGCTGAGTATATATTTTTTCTAAAATAAAATTTGATTTTTGCATCATTGCTCTTTCTGTGAGGCATCTGAAACTGTTCAAATTTGCTTACACATTGCATATTTAAAAGTGGACTTTATCCATTCCTCCTCCTATTGTGTTGACTACCTACCTCCCCGTATAAAATGTTATATATTTATAGCCCACTTCAATACATTTTTCCCAGGGCAGCTTGCAAAATTTCAATACACAGTAAAACAAAATAGAAACATTTTTTTAAAAGGATACTTTCAGATGAGTTCTAAAACTGAAAGCCTATGCATATGTACTTAGAAGTAAGTCCCTTTGATTTCAATAAGGCTTACTCCCTGATAAGACTGTATTTTTGCAGGATTGTGTCATTTATGGTCTTGTTTTTCTGTGAAATGAAAGCTATTGTAGCCCTTTTGGGGCATTCTTGCCTTTGCGCTTGTCAGAATGAGAGTGTAGATGTGCACGGAGCACAGTTGTCCGTAATGTAGGTTTTAGCCATAAATCTGTATAAATCTGTATATGTGACCCAGAACCCTGTCCGACTGGGGTTCCAGATTCAAAACAAAGCCTTTAGGCATTTAGCTGTACTCATGATTGCAGAGAGCCATGCTCTTTGAAGAAGGGTTAGGGGGTTGGCATATCGCCACTCCTCGGTTGACAAACACAGTGGGGATGGGAATGCTCCACTAGCACTTATATCTGGATAACTGTAACCTTTTTTCCATTAAATATTTCCACACTGCTGTGCAAATGAAACACATCAATACTTCAATACTTACCACATTGGCACCAGCCCTATTGACTTGTGCCTTGGCCATGTTTTAAGTGACTTGTTTTTTGTGTGTTGTATAGTTTTTGAAGAGCCCGAAGACCCAAGTAACAGGTCGTTTTTTTCTGAGATCATCTCTTCAATTTCTGATGTTAAGTTCAGTCACAGCGGGAGGTACATCATGACCAGGGACTATCTCACTGTCAAGGTGTGGGACCTCAACATGGAGAACAGACCTATTGAAACATACCAGGTACCTCATCCTCAAGATTTTTGGTGTATTGTGAATGAATGGGTGGTAGGAATTAAAGATAAAGGGATGCACCCAGGCTTTGTCATACTTAGAGTTGATCCACTGTTAGACATAACTTAAACACATTTGATTTCAGTTATTCTGCTCTGAATATTACTTAAGTCTGGGTCAAACCCAATCTATGTAAAGCACTTTGAACATTCAAAACTGCTACTTAACTAACAGGCAAAGTCCTCGTTGTTTAGCATGCTCCTTTCCATTCCAACTGAAATTAGAATGATACTTGTGTTTTGTTTTTTCTGTTGCATATGATCTCATGGAAAGCGGCATAATTTTAAGGCTGCTTGTCAAACACTATACAAATCCAAAGTAATGAAATTGCTGGTGATGCTTGGAATATACTTGTGTTCTCTTGCCTGATAACGTTGGTGTGCCTTTAGGAATCTTTGAGGGAACACACAGTCTCTTACAGGAGTAAGGCCAAGGGGCCAAACTATACATGAGGCTGTCTTATATAGAGGCAGACCATCGGTCCATGTAGACCACTATTATCTACTTTGGCTGGGAGCTCTTCAACATCTCAGCTGGGGGGAAGTTCCTGCTTCTACATGCTACCTGACACTCTTTATCTGGATATGCCTGGGTCCTTCTGCATGTAGAGCACACTCTCCACCAATAAACTAGGACTGCTCTGAATTACTTGAATGTAATGCTTCTTACCTGGGCAGAGGTTCTGCTTTTATCGTTATGGGGGGAATTCAGCATCACGCTATTGCAAACATTCCATCAGTGCAAGCGTTTCAGCTTGCCAGGCAGAATCACCTCCCCACCTCCTCTCCCTGCATACTGTTCTGGTGGTTCTCCTAACCCTCCCTTTTCCCCTGGTTCAATTTCAGAGGTATGCAGTGCATGCTGAGTGACCCTATTGTGCAAGCAGATGTCCTTGTGCAGGAGTTCTGCTGATGGAACTCATTATACGAATTCCACCCTGTAGGTGGAGGGAAGGGATGAGGGCCAGCCCTACCATTAGGCAACCACTTGAGGTAGCAGGTGCTGGCTGATGGTCAGGAATTACAAAAGTATTGGAGCAGAGCACTGTGTGTGTCATTCTGCCCTACTGCCCTCAGATGCAGTGGAGCCAGTGCTGAAGTAAGAGTAGATTGCCAACCCAAGTGGCTTCTGTATGTGGAATTGGGAAGGCATCATCTTGCCCCTTTGCTTCAGGCAGCAAAAAGTCTTGAGCCTGCCCCTTAAACCTGTATCCTCCAACATTGTTCTTGGATGCCAGGGTGGACTTCTCCCTATACACATTAAACCCAGACTACTGGAACAGATAACTGGAGCTTGCGAAGCAAGTGTGTGCATTGATTCTTGGACAGCTTCACCCTTCATTGAATCTTTGTTATGAAAATAAGGTTGCTGAGTGCTCTTCCTACCCACGTCTCTCCCCTATCGCCATACTAATTTGTCATTTCCCACTATTTGGTAGTGGAGCAGCCTTCTCCCATGGGACTGCTGTGTTCTTCCCTTAAGTACCTTGTGAACATCATTTCTTTTGAGTCATGCTTCTAGATTAGTAATGAAGAGCTTAATGTATCCACTGTAGAAGATGTCTCCAGGATTAATGTATCTGATAACCTAAATGAGTAAGAGGTGAGCTTGTAGGGAACTAGTGGGTATTATGTCGTGTTGAATCACAAGATTTATAAATCAGGCTTTGGATTATGATTCCCACTGACCCTTGTTTTACTATCACCCTTTCTGTCTGTGCCTCAATCCTTAGGTTCATGATTACCTCCGCAGCAAGCTGTGCTCCCTCTACGAGAACGATTGCATTTTTGATAAATTTGAATGTGTGTGGAATGGGTCTGACAGGTAAGGAGCCTCCTTTTACTTTGGCTATCCCACCCCTAGTTGCCTCTTGGTTTACACTGTTTGATCTTGCATTTCTTCTGCTTCATGAGCAGTGGCAGAGTGTGTGTTTATTGGGCTGAGGGGGAAAGTGTGTGCCAGTCGTGAGCCTCAGAAACAGGGCTGGCTCACAGAGGTCATCATGAGAAGGACACGTGCCCTTTGATCCAAACCCCCTGAGGGTGAAGCTGGGGTCAAATAGCACATGGCATCCTTCTCAGGCTGCCCTCCCTGAGCTGCTTTGCAAGGCTTGGATCTGATTAGATCCCAGCCTTGCAAAAGTACCATAGGGCTGGCTAAGAGAGGGTGATCTCAGCAACACTCCTCTTAAAAATTGCCTGGGACAATCGCCCTGGCAACCTACCTCCACCCCAATGCTATTCCCCTGTAGATATCATTGTGAAGCTGAATGAAACTTGACATCTGTTCATCAGCCACGGGGCAGGAAGGGACAATACTTATTGTTACTTGCCACTCTCCAATCTCTGTTAAGCTGCAGCACTCAACCAGGGTTGTTTTTCCATTGGAACATCAAGGCACAGAGAATCTGCAGTGTCTTAGAAATGTAGTTTATTTACACCTTGGTTTATGGAGACAGAAAGATCACAGCATTTGCATCTCAGGAGGGGCTTGTCCTCTCCAGCAGCGCATAATTGGATTCAGAGGCATTCTAAGTACCATCCCCGTCTCTCTGTGACAGCCGACAGGTCCGCTTCCCCTAGTGGAGTTCTGCTTACTGCTAGGGCTGGGCAATTCCACGTTTTCAACATTGCGATGTATCATCAGGCAAAGATCACAACCTGGCGATACACCACAATGTTGAAAGGGAGGGGAAAGCTACATTGGCCTTGGGCCCACCAGGGGGGAAACACCACTGCTCCCACTGAGGGAGCCAAGGAGGTTGCGCCTCACATGGCCGGGGCCAATGCAGTTTGTTCCTCCTATCACCACCGGGGGGGGGAGGGAGTCCCTCTGCCACTGACACCCAAGGGGGCAAGCAGGCTACCTCTTTTTCCTGGAAAGAAAAGGTAGCACCCCATGCAAAGGCAGCTGAGGCAGCCCTGCAAATGGAGCATTCTCTCTGCTTTAGAAATGGAACGGAGATGAGCAGTGGCGTAGCATGGGGGGTGCAGGGGGGCCGGCCGCACCGGGCGCAACATCTGGGGGTTAGGGTTAGGGGGCGCCAATCCACGGGTTAGAGGGTGCAAATTACTTGCCTTGCCCCGGGTGCTGACAACCCACGCTACGCCACTGGAGATGAGTTGTGATGTTTTTCTAGCTGTTCTTTGACAAATATTGCTAACTAAATTGTCACCTTATTTGTAAACACCATGCTTATATAGTTTCAAATATTGCTTATCAGAAAGATGTTTCATGTTCCCAATTTGGTGATTCAGGTGCCTTCCAAAATCTGTCACTTCATCTGCAGTGTAAAATTAAACACGACATTTGCTGGTTATCATTGTAGTACATTTGTCCATTTTCATTTGCAGACAGCCAAAGGGGCTTGCAGCTGTTACTTAGGACAAGGATGGGAAATTACAACTCCCATCATCCCTTGCTTTTGGCAATGCAGGCTGGTACTGATGGGATTTGGAGTCCAACTGCATTTGGAGGGCCACAGATCTCCTATATCTTACTTGGGGGTCTGAGTACAGGGATTTTGCTCTGGATTTTTAAGTCATACCTGGATCTCATGAAGGCTGAAGTGTGCTCAGAGCATTCCTTCTCTGTGCACAGGATATTAGCAGAAGAGAAAAATTGCATAGCCATGTGGTAGTAGTGGTCACTCTGATCCAGACACCTGAAAGCATGACAACAGATGGCATGTCAGCAGATAACCTCCAAATATTGGACTCAGACTCCCATCACCTCAGCCAGCATGTCCAATGATGGGAGATGGTGGGAATTGAAAGTCAATAACATTGATGGAAAACCAGATTAAGGGATCCCATTGTAGCCCATATTTGTATCTTTCTGTTTTGAGATGGTTAAGTACATACAGCAAGTGCAGATTTGGCTGATTACCGTATTTTTGCTCCATAAGACACACTTTTTTCCTCCTAAAAAGTAAGGGGAAATGTCTGTGCGTCTTATGGAACGAATGCACTGGGCGGCAGAGGGATCAATCGGCTACCACTGCAGTCACGAGCTGAGGGATGCCTCCGCAACCGGAGCCATGGCTCCTGTATGTCACTCGCTGTGAAGCCAGCAGAGCAAGAGCCGCTGCGCAGCTCTCACTCTTGTTCTGCTGGCTTCTCAGAGAAGCGCTATGAGGGACGGAAGGGGCTCTGTGTAAGGGCTTCCGTTCCTCCTCCCGCTTTGCTGAGAAGCCAGCAGAGCAAGAGTGAGAGCTGCGCAGCGCCTCTTGCTCTGTTGGCTTCACAGCGAAGCGAGAGGAGGGATGGACGGGAGCAAGAAAAGCGAGAGACGCTTACATTCTCGGTGCAGATTATTTTTTTTCTTGCTTTCCCCCTCTAAAAACTAGGTGCGTCTTATGAAGCGAAAAATATGGTACCTCTTTGATGTGGAAAGCTATTTTGTTATGTTTTCCCCCCTCATGGATCTGTGGATTGGGTGAAAAACGTAAGAGTCTGAGGAGGAGGAGCAGGAGTTCCCTGCACTATGCCTCCTCATTGCCAGCTGCTCCCAATTCTCAGTACCTGTTAAATAGGATTGAAGGTGCAGGGATATAAGCAGTGAGACTTTTCTCAGCTGTACAAAACAATCATGCTGGCTGGAATCAGCCCAACTATTAGGGGAACTGAAACCTCACCTCAGTCAACAAATCTGGAGGACAGAAAATTCCACCTACACCCCATTCATTATTCTATACCTCGGTGCCTCTTTTTCTGTCAAAGGGGCCTGGAGTGTTTATCTAAGGCTAAATTAATGCCATCATTATTGGGTATGGAAGAAAATGCATGGGAGGGGAAATGAAACAAGTTTTAATTCTACAGTGGTACCTCGGGTTACGTACTTAATTCGTTCCGGAGGTCCATTCTTAACCTGAAACTGTTCTTAACCTGAAGCACCACTTTAGCTAATGGGGCCTCCTGCTGCCGCCGCGCCACTGGAGCACAATTTCTGTTCTCATCCTGAAGCAAATTTCTTAACCTGAAGCACTATTTCTGGGTTAGTAGAGTCTGTAACCTGAAGCGTATGTAACCCGAGGTACCACTGTATTGGGTATGTCACCTGGTTGGATTTCTGTTCTCACCCCATTCTCTTTGCTTGCTCCTCAGTGTCATCATGACCGGCTCCTACAACAATTTCTTCAGAATGTTTGATCGCAACACCAAGCGTGATGTGACCCTGGAGGCCTCAAGGGAAAACAGCAAACCCCGTGCCATCCTGAAACCCCGCAAAGTTTGTGTGGGGGGCAAACGGAGAAAAGATGAAATTAGTGTGGACAGTCTGGACTTTAGCAAGAAGATCCTGCATACAGCTTGGCATCCTTCAGAAAATATCATAGCAGTGGCAGCAACAAATAACCTGTATATATTTCAGGACAAGGTTAACTAGGAAGGGGTGGGGGAAATGTTCCTTAGGAATCTTACGTACTGGGTACTAACTAGCAAACACAAGTTTTAAAATGTTTCTTCCGTTTAATTTTCCCCCTTCTCCTTATTTGTTTTGTTATTCCTCTACAGACATTAGTTATGTAGAGGCAAGCACTCAGATTCCAGTGTCTATTGCTTTCCCCCAAACCTTAAGAAATTGGGTTGGCAAAGCCCATTAGGAACATTTGACTTCCAAGTATTGAGACCTACAAAGTGACACCATTAATTCAACAGCAAGCTTGAATTATTTGCGCTTTATTTTTCCCCAGTACTCAGTAGTAGCTTTTAGTTTCTTTAAAAATATTGTTCTAGACATCTGCCAATTTATACAGAAGTTAAGACTATAGTAATATATTTACAAAAAAAGAAAAAATGCAAGCAAGGCCATAAAATACAATGATGTATTACTGTATCTAAAGATTAAGTTATCCGATTTCAGTTTTGGAGATCTTTGGGTTTTACAGCCATCCCCAAACAGGAATTCAGTTTTCTTTGCTGGTTCATCTCCCCTCCCCCCCCCCTTTTGTCCTTTCCCCTTTTTAAAAATGGCATTTACCTTTTATCAACTCAGGGCCTTTCCAGATTATCATTTATTGTGCATATTTGTCACACAATAAATGTTTTGCTGTAACACTGTTGTTATGAGAGGTACAAATGTATTTTTGCCCAAGCTAGCTAATGCATTGCAAAACCACAAGATTTTGCTTTGGGTGAAATGCCATTTCTGCTCCCCCCCCCCCCCCCCAGCCCTGTTCTTTCTAGCTAGAGGACTTGTTGCATTTTTACGTGCCATTTTATGTTGCACAGGTGTCACAACCTCCTATTGGCTGGTATCTGACATCTGTGGTGACTACCATGACTATGCCATTAATTTAATTTTTCCTAGGGTACAATCCAGCATAATCTAAAAAAATTTTAAGCACCTTTGATCTCAATGGGACAGATACAAGCACATGTTTTGACTGCAAAAGTGCTTGTGTGCTTATGTTTGGCTGCATCTGAGTGTTTGAGATGCTGAATCTCCCCCCTCTATACCATTCAAGCCAGTGACCTCATACAAAATTGTATTTGTTCTTTGTCAATGGCAAAGAGCGGCAAGTCCTAAGCTCTTGCTACCAACGCATTACACATGACAGCAGTGTCTCAGCCCACAGCCTTTGTGACATTCCATCATTTTGCCCCCCCACCTTTAAATTTAGTTTCAATAAGTCCATAGTTCTCATTCCGTGCTAGAACACAAATCCACCCTCTTAATTTTCCCCCAGCTGAAAAATATGTGAATTGCCCAGGCCCAGCCCACAGAAGCGTCGCAGTCCCACTTGCAATAAGTCCACTTTGTCTTTCCATCATTGCATGCGGACATGATGCTAGTGCTGCTTTAAGGATCACTAAGCCCTATTTTTGTTTTCTGGAAAGGCCTTCAGACAGAAGAAAAGCAAAGCCAAGACAGGGAAAACACAGGTACACAGTACAGACATTTCGACTCATCATTCATGAAGAACCATGTGTGCTATTGAGGGCTCTTACCTTTTTTCATCACACCCCACAGATGTCCTCATAGGGATTTGGCTGGGTTGATCCTGTGGTGCCTTTTGCTGGTATACAAAATACCTTACAAAACAAAACAAAAAAGAAACCCAATGCTTCCAATATGCAACTTTTTTGCATACCAAAACAAATCTGAGCTTTCTTCTGCAATTCCTGTGAGTTTATTTTATTTTTAAATTTTTATCTTTGCTTTGGCTGAGAGAACTTAAAAAAAGGTTCTCTTTCAATCTCTTGCATGACATAAATATGTATTTGTGCGTGGGAGGGAGGGTTCCTCCCTCTCCTTTTTTATTTTTAGTAGTGTGTGTTTAAATATTGTTTATTTATTTATTTATTCCAGTAGACATTGGTTCTTTTTTCCCTCCTCCTTTTAAAAGAACGAACTCTTGAGTTGCTAATTTATGGAATTTAAATGAAACAAACAAACACAGAAAAATAGCCACCCAACCAACATGTATTGCTATCCTTGCCTGGCTGCTTTCTAAAAGAGGTTGTCCATGGCTCCGCAATATGAAGATTAGCTCTTCGTTTTTGCATGGTAAACTATCCTATTCCACTACAAGGATCTAATCTAGGTCTTGCCTTTCTTGAACAATTGATTGGTTTGGAAGGGTGGGGTTTTTAAAAAAAACAAACTACCATAATAATAAAAACAAGTAAATAAAATTATGATCAGAGAACAGACCCTACAAGAAATAAAACCAGTGCTTTCTCTGACAAGGTGGATATCTGAAGATCAATGTGCTTCTTGTTTCCTCTGATTGTGAAAAGTGGGGCAGTAGCTCCAACCTTTGTGATTGTTGCCGTGAAGCATACAAGAATTTCTAAACACCCTCTCGGGTAAAGGATTCTTAAAAGCCCAGCCTTTTCCTGTGCCCAGCTGACCACCTCTTACACCTTACGAGCAAGACTTTGCCTGCAGCTTTCTCAAGAGACATCAAAATACTACAAGGCTGCACAGAAGCCAGGGAAGGGGACACTGATTTGATAGTCCTGGGAGCAAGAGGAAGTTCAGATATTTGGAATCAAGCTTTTTCATTGTTATTAAACTACTTAACTCCCTGCCTGCTCTTCATGAGACTGCTCAGGTCAGGGGCAAATTAGATGTTTTGCCTTGTTTAAAGGAATGACTACAGGAAAAAAAAAAAGTATGCTGGCTTATAAATTTATTACAAGTAATGGCTTTCAGGAGTAACCTCTTTTTTAAAAAACAAACACAAAACGATAAAAAAAATAGCAGGGGTAAATGAGTCATTTTTCTTAATAAAAAAAAGGTTTTGTTTCTTCCTGTAAAGAAAGGCTGCACTCTGGTATCAGAAGTAAAATTGTCTCCAAGATGTTCGAGTTGCTAATTTCCAAATTTGAGTGAGGATCCCAACCCTATGCCGTTGGCACTAAGGTCACCCAATGGCAGACTCAAAGGGCTCGTTCACGCAAAGAACATTGTCTAGAATTTGGATTCTAGACTAAATCTCTTGCTTCACTTTGGTCTCATGTGTGTTCCATGAGCAGAGAATAAAGGTGACAGCTTTTAAGGGAAAGGTTTCTTTGTTGGGTTAATCAAAGGTTATTCTAGTGCAGCATTCAGCAACTAACAGATGCCCCCGAGGAGACTCACAAAAAGGAAGGACAACGAAAATGGTATCCATCCCCTGTCTGTCACCAGCCTTAGTTGTTCAGAAATATACCAGCTCAGTACAGCGAGGCTAGATGCTCACATAAATGCTTACGGTTATGATCCAGCAATGTCTTTGGATGTATGTACCAGGGTTTCATATCTCCCTTCTCTTGCTGCATCATAAAACACAACAGAAACACTCCTAAGAGTTTCAGTAATAGCTTATCAAACAGTGTGCAGTGCTCTTGTCAGAATACTTACGGGAGCTGGAAAGCCCATTGCATGGAAAGAGCTCACAGTACCATCCTATGGTTTGCATCCTTCAAGTGTATCCTTGACGGTACTCGCTGCTAGCCAGGCTTTTGCACAGTGACCCACACCAAGTACTTCTGTGTTCAGGTTGTCTCCCATCATCTGTTTCCTGTCAAGGGACCCCACAGAGCATAGCACACATAAGCAGTGACTAGGAAGACTCCAAGGATACACAACCATAGGCTGGAAAGGGATGGTTTCCATACGACTGTGGGCATCATAATGCCAAAGAATGTGAAGTTCCTTTCACACTCCTTTCTCCTTATTGTCATTCCATGACAATGCCCTGCTTTACAACCCAACTCCTTCCCATGTGCCAGCTGCACCAGAGTTTACGTTGACATTTATTAAGAAAGTTCTTGTCAGACTAGAAGACAAATTTAGTCTGGCATAGCTTTCTCAGTAGGTGGGACACTTCTAGCTGAGTAGATCACACATGTCAAAAGGTGCCCCCCCCTTTCCTCTCAGGGCCAACACATGCCTCACAGTGCTTAGGATTGTTTCTGAGCCATCTCTGCTGCCACTGCATCACCCCACATTCTGCTAAAGGTCTTTCTTTAATAATCAATAGGGCTGTGTGGCAATACTGATGGCCACAGAGCTGGTTAGGGTGAGCCCTTGAATTTGGTCCACCAATGAGTGAGTTTTCAGTGGAACAGGAAGCAGGAAGGAAGAGACTTGGGTGGGAGGAGCCAACGCTTGGAGAACAGACTGAAAGAGTTCACTGTTCAGAAACCTGAAGGAATAACTGGTGAATCAAAGGGTCTGGCGTGTAGCCCATGGATCTGAGAGGGGCATAAGTGCATAACGCCTCTGCCCCCGGCACGCTCAAAGCTGCAAGCATAGTATCCAGCTGCATACCTACCCATACAATATTTACGTAATAGGCTATTTTTTGTTTGCAGTTTCCAATTGTATTTGTCATATTACTGAATGGACAAGCTGATTTGTTGTATGAGACAGACCAAACAGCTATAACACTTTTTGAACTTTCAGAAGGGAATCAACCATTTCTGTGGAGGAGATTTATCTGGAGATTTTTCCAAGGGTTTATAATATAGTGACTGGGTCATGTGCTCCAACAGTATGTTGGCATCAAGCTCTGCTTAGAGGTGACCTGTTCAAAAGAGCCTGGTGGCTTGGCTAGAGAGGCAAAGGGCAAAAAAAAAAAAAAGAGAGAGATTTCTCATTCTGTCTGTCCTAGTGATGCTCAGTTCCTCACTTTTGAAAAATGTAAGCTTTATGACAAGAAACTCTGGCTCACCACCATGGGCTTGAATGGATTTCAGACTCCAAAAATAAATAAATGATAGCAGCATTAAGGAGCTAGTTTGCTAATTTCTTGGATGCTTGCCTTATTTTAGAAGAGCTACAGAGATATTTGAGAGGTGTATTATTAAGGAAGGACACCCCATTGCTCTTACGGCTGTCTTAAGATAATGCAGTGCATGAGAGATGTGGCATGATTCATTGTCGAAGGCAGCCTGCTGGAGTACCATAAAGTGTGCCCAAGCCATGACAGCTCACAATCAATATTGTGTTCACTGATGCAGGAAGCAACATGATCACATCCTAGATACTACCCCCACAGCCCAGCCTCAGCACTAAATATCTCCAATAACAAGGCTATGTGAAGTGACAAGGGCTATTATTTTTAACCCACAGTCTAAACCTCTCTGAAAAGCCGAGCTGCCAAAAAATCTTCCATTTGAGTTTTATCAGGGGCTCCTCAGCCCCTTCATAATCCCGCATCAGGAGTCAAGTGCTTGCCTAACGCAGCCAGGATTGGCAGATCTATTTAGTTGGGTTGCCATACAACACGTTGGTTGATGAGAGAGGTGAAATGTGGGGTTTCTTTTATGGTGTTTGTAATCATCTTCTAAAAGATGGGACTTTGATTTCAATGTATCAGGGAAAATGTACTCTAATAAATGAAACCTTCTCCCAGCATGGGTTTATTATTTTGGTCTTGGTGTCTGCATTCTGAACAAAGGTCATCTATCACAGAAACTATAACCTAGTCATGAAAGACAATCAGCACAGATTACTCCACACAAAATCAAAGCTAATCAAGTCTACAACACAAGGGATGGCCATTAAAAAACCTGTGAAATCTATATGCATTTGCTTTATATCATTCATACCATTTTACAAGGGATTAAAAGGTCCTGTTGATATAAAGAAAAATGCTGAAACTGACACATTCAAAATCCTTTTTTACAAATATTGGTATCTCCTGCTTATCATAATAGAGGGCTCCTCCACACCTCTGCTTGTCCCATGCCCTAAAAGCACAGGAACAAGCTGTGCTCCACTTCTGTGCTTCACAGGCACGAGTCCGAGAAATTTTGCCCTTGCCCCATCCCTTTTCCTGGGAAAACCTGCACTTTAGCAATATATCAGAGCAAACAGGAGAAAACCCAATTGAAGTTTGCTCCAGTTCAGCAGTAAAGATTGGGTTTCCTCAGGGGGAACTGTCTGGGCAAGGGCAAACCTGGATGAGCCCTTACTGTGGACTTTCGTGGACAATATGATCATGATACAAAATAATTTCTGAAGTGGAGTTTATAATAAAGCTAGAAAAGTATAATCCCGATAGTGCAGATAGAATTGTAGAGTTGGAAGGGCCCTGAGGGTCATCTAGTCCAACCCTCTGCAATTCAGGGTTCAAATTGGTCCCCCATCTCATTTGAAATCATACTGGACTCCGCTTAGCTTTGTAACTGTGCTAGCAGTTTTGTTGTTGCACCACTAGAGCTGGACATAATCTGTGGAGTGTGTTCCCTCAAAATAGAATCACCAAAGTACCACCTAGTCACTGATCAACGTCTAATGCTCATTTCTTCTTTTGTAATTGATATAGGACACAACCATAATAATATACAGGATTGGCTTAAGCTTCTCAGGGGCTCTAGGTAGGCTGCCCCCAGTGACTGCCCACCCGCTGGTGCCTACTCTTGCTTTGCCTACCTCCTTATGCATGCTCATAGGAAGGCTTGTGCAATGGCAGCAGTCTAATTGTATCTCCAAGGTCTAAGCCTTTCATTATTTTATAGTAGTAAGCATAAAAAAGTTAATGAAGGAATGAAAAGATGTATCCAACTGCCAGGATCCAAATTTGCTATGGAAACTGATGACACAGCCTTTCAGTTTCCAATTCTCAAGCAAGGAACAAAATGCGCAAGCATCATAACACATTCCACGCTGGACACTAAAGACTATGAAGCCTATTTAACATGGACACCCATTTTGGGGAGCTTTGATGCTGGGCGTGGGGAGCCTTTTTCAGCTGCATTCTTCCTTCCCGCCGGGGAACCTTTTAGGTGGATGGGGCCAAGATTTTGCCAATGTGCTGCCCTTGCTTCCTCACCCCTTCTTAATAACCAGGAGCGACCCTGGCATTGGAAAGCCAATTCACCTTGCGCTGCTGACTGCTATTGCCGCTGGAAAGTCCAGAGAGCCCTGGAGGACTATAGTTCGGCCTCCCTTGTTCTGTGCCCAATGCATGACTGTGGATGCCTCCCCTCCTGCCACAGCCACCCAACAAACAGGATGATTAAAATGGCAAAGGACCCCTGCATGCAGATGCTACAGAAGCAAATACATTCAAATGTAAAACATGCATTGTGTAAAATGCTCGTTTCATGTTTCATATAGCAGCCTGACTGGCTTCTCCTCCCTATCAGCGTGCTGGCTCCTTCACAAGGAAAAAAATAATCAAAGATCATACCCAGCTGGAGCAGGATCATAATGAAGTAAAACCCCCTACACACACACACACACACACACACACACACACACACACACACACACCGTTGCAGACTTCAATGTTTAAGAGAGAAAGTGAAATTGCACATCTAATGGATAAGCATAATGAACTCAGAAATTCCAGTGCCTATGTGGTCCTCACTGCAATGCCTTTCAGCTGCCTGTTTCGATGCAGTTTTCACGAGAAGGATGCTTAACTGGAATCACACAGGGGGAAATGTCACTTTAATGAAACTAATTCCAATTTGTAAATAAAATTAAGACAAAGGGTTGGTTTTATTCAGAGTAGACCCATTGCAATGAATGAACATGGCTAAGTTAGGTCCCTTAAATTCAACAGGTCTTCTCTGAGTAAAGCTTAATTAAATACCATCAAAATTCTTCTTTGGGGAGGGAGAGGAAGTAGAATTCCCACTTTTAGGTTGGAAATAGAAATGGGCAAACCTACGGCAGCGATTCCTATTTTGGGGGAAAATATGATACTTTATTCTTTTTAACTTCTGTCTTTAACACTATGCTATGTTTTCCACTTCTGTTATAAACAACCCCCTTTCCAAACTACACCACATGCTTCATAATTTTTTGGAGTCAAAGAGGAATTTGCTTCACAACATGGAGGGGAAAGGGTACAGGCAACCACAATTTGCCACATCAGACAAGAGTGCAGAGATCATAGCAAATATTTGAGGAGACATTAAAGAGTGCAGAGGAGGAAATCATCTGCCTTCCTTACAACAGATGCAGAACAAAGACTAAACTGAAAGCCTGAAAAGGTTGCAATAAAGTAATACAGGCTTCTTTTCTTTCAGAGAATGGCAACAAGTAAGATTTGCAGCAAAATGTTGCACACCTTAACAGGGATGCTCCTGTTCAAGGTGACAGCCATCCACGCTCTCCCTCCAGAATATACCATTACAATCTTCCACCCTGTTTCCCAGTTTCTTTTTTTAGCTGATGCTCAACACTCGGTGGTAACTAAGTAAGGATTGTCCCCTGAGTTTGTTTTTTGACCTCTTTTTGTACTTCTGCAAACCTTGGGGTCCCCTCCAGCATGCTGACTCCTCTGTATTGTTTCTCCATGTTTGCAGTGGCGTAGCGTGGGTTGTCAGCACCCGGGGCAAGGCAAGTAATTTGCGCCCCCTAACCCGTGGATTTGCGCCCCCTAACCCTACCCCTAACCCCCAGATGTTGCACCCGGTGCGGCCGGCCCCCCCCTGCACCCCCACGCTACGCCACTGCATGTTTGGGCTCCATTTCTGTCTGCACTCACCACCTCACAGCTTCACTCACCCCTTCTTCCCTGGTGGGAATGGGGGAGCTATTTTGTGGTTTGCTTTAGGTGCCAAAATGTCTGGCCAGCTCATGCAAATGAAGGGGAACTGCACAAGATGTGCTGGGCAGTACTAACTAGACACTGTGAAACACTTAAGGTTTATCCTTAAGTGCCTCAGGGTTCCATCTTTTCCCTCATGCTTTTTAACATCTATATGAAGCCGCTGGGAGAGATCATCAGGGGGTTTGGGCTGGGTGTCCATCAATATGCAGATGATACCCAGTTCTACCTCTCTTTCAAATCAGAACCAGTGAAGGCGGTGAAGGTCCTGTGTGAGTGCCTGTGGCAGTTGGAGGATGGATGGCAGCTAATGAATTGAGGTTGAATCCTGACAAGACAGAAGTACTGTTTTGGGGGGACAGGAGGCGGGCTGATGTGGAGGACTCCCTGGTCCTGAATGGGGTAACTGTGCCCCTGAAGGAGCAGGTGCGCAGCCTGGGAGTCATTTTGGACTCACAGCTGTCCATGAAGGTGCAGGTCAATTCTACCAGCTCCACCTGGTACGCAAGCTGAGACCCTACCTGCCCACGGACTGTCTTGCCAGAGTGGTGCATGCTCTAGTTATCTCCCGCTTGGACTACTGCAATGTGCTCTACGTGGGGCTACCTTTGAAGGTGACCCAGAAACTACAACTAATCCAGGATGCAGCAGCTAGACTGGTGACAGCCGCCGAGACCACATAACACCGGTCTTGAGAGACCTACATTGGCTCCCAGTACGTTTCCGAGCACAATTCAAAGTGTTGGTGTTGACCTTTAAAGACCTAAACAGCCTCGGCCCGGTATCAGGGGCGCCGATTTATAAAAAATATTGGGGCGGCCCATACCGGGGTCCTGCCCTGGGAAGTTTTCTAAATTTTAGATGAAAATTAGTGAGTTTTAAAGTTTTTTTAAAGTATTTTAGAGTCATATGATCAACATTAGAACCCCGAAAACTCGACTCTCTATAACTCCACACTCCAGGAAACTCGGCAAGCCTGAAACACTTTTTGGCTTTGAAAAAAGAAACAAAACATAAACACGCACGGTATTTTCGTAAAAAGCTAATTTAATTTACAGTAACAATTATGCTTATAGACTATTACAGAGCAGTGAATATATAGCTCTGAAAAGACTGAAATGATATTTAAATAAATCCTAAACTATCATTAAAAGAATAAAACATAAAATATTGCTGTCGCACAGCAATAGCACTTTGATTAATAAGTGAAATAGCTAATTTAAGCTTACTTTGAATAAGGCTGAGGGTTCATTAAATAAAAATAATATCTCAAAGTTAATGCTTTAACACAGTTAATAAAGTTAATACAGTATGCCTAATACTGTATGTAAATACTGTAATACTGTATGTAAATAACGGGCTTTAATTGGGTCTTACACCCTAAAAATATTTAAGTATTTGAAAATAACTAATACATTACTATAGTAATATAGAAATACAGTACTAAACTAGTACTAATATTTCGAAACTGAAAATTTAACATTCTGTATGTATTTAATTCTCTATTTTATAAAGATTTTTAATATCTGACAGTGAGTTTGGAGTAGCCCAATGCAAAAATCCTGAGGATCCATGTGGATCCATGCTTTGTAACCACGTTTTTGCACCATTGTGGCCCCAGGCCACAGTGGGTGCGTGATTTTTTTGGTGCAGGCTGTAGCCATGGACATGCTATGTTATCTGATGGTGAATTTGGGGTGACCCAGTGCAAAGATCCTGTGGATCCATGCTTTGTAACCACGTTTTTGCACCATTGCAGCCCCAGGCAACAGTGGGTGCATGATTTTTTTGGTACAGACTGTAGCCATAGACATGTAATGTGATCTGATGGTGAATTTGGAGTGACCCAATGCAAAAATCCTGAGGATCCATGTGGATCCGTGCTTTGTCACCACGTTTTAAATGGGGAGGGAAGGAAAAACACAGAAGGGACAAGAAGCACAAGAGGGGTGTGCGGAGAAGCAGCTGGCTAAGAATGCAGGGGAGGAGTTTAACGGGGTGGGGGGGAGGAAAGGAAGGCAAAAGTCCCCCCCCAAGCCAGCCCTCTCTCTCTCTCTCTCTCCCACCTGCGAGTCCCTAGAGCACGGAGAGGAGGAGGTGGTGGGCTGGAGCCTGCACGCAGTGTGACTAGGAAAGAATTAGAAGGAAGGACTCGATCCTTTCCTTAACCCTCTGCTTGCCAAGAGGGCAGGGGATTCCCTGCTCTTTGTTGAGTTTGAGCAAACGCAGCAACAGAAGCAGGTGGGCAGTAAGACCCTGAGGCAGAATGCAGGAAAGCAGCAGCTTCCGCCTTCCCTCCGCCCCACCGCCCGATCTTATTTTTGCCTGATTTTTGCCTATTTTTGCCCCTGCGCTCCGGCGAGTCAGCTCCATTCGCTCAATAACATGCACAGACATTTCCCCTTACTTTTTAGGAGAAAAAATCTGCGTGTTATAGAGCGAAATTTACGGTAATAATTTTCTTAAATTTTTTGGGGGGCAGAGCCCCCCAAACGAATTTTTGAGGGGGCTTGGGCCCCCTCAGGCCCCATGGAGTCGGCGCCTATGCCCGGTATACCTGAAGGAGCATCTCCACCCCCATTGTTCTGCCCGGACGCTGAGGTCCAGCGCCGAGGGCCTTCTGGCGGTTTCCTCATTGCGAGAAGCAAAGCTATAGGGAACCAGGCAGAGGGCCTTCTCGGTAGTGGCACCCGCCCTGTGGAACACCCTCCCATCAGATGTCAAAGAGATAAACAACTACCTGACATTCAGAAGACATCTTAAGGCAGCCCTGTTCAGGGAAGTTTTTAATGTGTGATATCTTAGTGTATTTTTGGTCTTTGTGGAAGCTGCCCAGAGTGGCTGGGGAAACCCAGCCAGATGGGTGGGGTATAAATAATAAATTTATTATTATTATTATTATTATTATTATTATTATTATTATTATTATTAATCTTTAAAGCAACTTCACAAGGGCATAAGTTATATATAACAATAACAATACTTCAACATTCTTCATCTTCCTTGTGTGCATACTCAAGTGTCATTTTGGCCTGTTTTATGAGCCAGCCCAAGACATTCTGGCACCCCACTCAGCAATGAAGCTCACTGGGTGTCCTTGGACTATTCACTGCCTCTCAGCCTAACCTAATTCACAGGGGCTCTAGTGGCGATTAAGGGACGAGTGGAGAACCATCTGCATCACCTTGAGCTCCTTGGAACATGGCTCAATTGGTAGAGCGTGAGACTCTAAATCTCAGGGTTGTGGGTTTGAGCCCCACCTTGGGCAAAAGATTCCTGCATTGCACGGGATTGGACTAGATGACCCTTGTGGTCCTGTCCAACTCTACAATTCTGTTATTATATGAAATGCAATAAATAAATTATATATTGTATACCACCCTATGTATATGTGTTTCAGGGTAGTATATAAAAATGTAAATATATATACCATATTTTTCGCTCTATAACACGCATCCGACCATAACACGCACATAGTTTTTAGAGGAGGAAAATCCGTAGGCATGCCACCCGTAGGCATTCCCTCCATAACACGCACAGACATTTCCCCTTACTTTTTAGGAGGAAAAAAGTGAGTGTTATGGTGCAAAAAATACGGTATATATTATTTTATTTAAATATTATCATAGAACATGGCTGACCAGTCAGGATAGGCAAGTATGTTGCAGCTAAAATATAGCCCTATATAACACATGGATTAGAAATTATAACATTTTAGCATTATATTAAAAAACACGCAAGCTAAAGGAAACTAGCAGGAACATCCAATGATAACTTGACAGCCCTCTCATAATAACATAAAAAGAGATCAGGGTCCACCTAGTCCAGTATTCTGTTCTCACAGTGGCTTACCAGATGCAAGCAGAATTGGAACACAAGAGCATTTTCATTTTTGCCAAGGCAAAGGTCAAGATTATTGCAGCAAGTTTGCATGCCCTTAATGAAGAAACCTCCAAGTGGAGATTATGGTTTTTTTTAAGCATCATGTCTTGGGTACATAAGGGAAAGCTATGATAAATTGCACTGCCAAATTAATATCCATTTGCTATTTGCACAAGAAAGGGAGTAGTTGGATGCACTGTCATGAGTTGACATGATTTGCCAAAGCTGTGTGAAAGCTGTCTGAGTCCAAGGCACTGCAATAAACCCCCAAAAGGCTGTGCCTTCCCTGCCCCAGGTCATCCAATATCAGATTCCCCAAGGCAGAAGTAGGTAAGAACTGAGAAATGTTTGCTAAAAAGGGTAGTGATAGGTACAAATTGCAGTGATGTAAATAACTTGTGCAGCGATTAAACTATTCAGCTAATATCTGACACTGCTCTGTGGTAGCAATAAGGAGCCCCTGGGGCAGCATTCTGCCCCGTCACATATTAGCCAATTAATTGTGATTATTCATTTTATTCCCCCACGCCATTCCTCTTATTTAACATACCTTGCTAACAGAGTAACTCACTGTTGTTGCATCAGCATTGTTTAACATTTATAAAGTGCTGCCGTGTTGTACATCATTTTCTTTGGTGGTAGAAATAACTACAGTGGTACCTTGGTTCTTGAACTTAATCCATTCCGGGAGTCCGTTTGACTACCAGAATGGTTTGAAAACCAAGGCATGGCTTCCAATTGGCTGCAGGAGCTTCCTGCACTCAATCAGAAGCCACAGAAGCTGCATTGGACATTCGGCTTCCGAAAAACGGGCACATCCATTTCCAGGTTTGCGGCGTTTGGGAGCCGATTGTGATGTTAACACATGAGAGTGCTGGAGGTGAAATAGTTAAACAGGTTACCCAATCAGAACCCATGGGGTGGAGTCAGAGGGACTATAAAACCAGCTCTGGGAGGAGCGAAGGGGGGAGTTCATTGGGAGTTGGGTGGTTGGCTGGAGTGGGACTGAATTGGGAAAGGGTCTGTGGGTAGGTTGAGTTAGTGTAGCGAAATAAGCTGAGTCAGGAACAGTTAGGAGCTAGGAAGACAAGTAAATATCTGAGAGGTAGTTTAGTGAGTGAGAGCAGGTAGCGGAAGTTATAGGTCGGGATAGGCACCCCATGATTGTAATTGACCGATACCGTTTATGAAACCACATGCTTGTTAAACTGCAATAAATAAACAGAGGTTTATATTCCAATTTAACCCTGACTGGTCTCAGTATTGCACCAGGTAGGGCCTGGGTGGTGTCAGGGAGAAATAAAGTGGTGGCACAGGGATCAGTTGATGGTGAAACGTCCAGGGACCCTGTGTGATCGCTACACCGATTTGTTTGGGAGCAAAGTCGTTCAACAACCAAGGTACTACTGTATTCTTCTCTGACCTATCCTCACACTGGCTCCCTAATGTGTGTTATATTAGTTCCAACCTTCCAATTTTTACTCAAGGCCGGCCCACCCGTGAGGCAAGATGAGGCGGCTGCCTCATGTGGCAGCATCCACAGGGGCAGCAGTTCCACACTCCAAGGAGTAAGCTGTAGCTGTTGCTATCACCACAACAGTGGACAGATCTGCCACCTTCACAGCAGCTGCCCTTCCCAATACAGCAGCCTCTTGCAGAATAGAGGTGCTGCTGGTCTCTCCACACCCTTGTTCCCAATGTAGATCTTTATCTGCCCCGCCTCCATTCGTGATGTCAATCTTCACTCACTCCTAGTTCCTGGCCAGAAAAGGAGGGTGCCATTTCATGCCCTCCAACATTTCTCTGATGCAAATAGGGATGTCCTGTTCAGTTATTGTTAATGTTATTGTTTTACTATTTATACCCCACCCATCTGACTAGGCGGCTTCCAACATATATAAAAACATAAAAAACAATAAATGTTTTTTTAAAAAAACTTCCCTATATGGGTCTGCCTTCAGATGGCTCAGGGGTTGCATAACTCCATACCCTCCAACATAGGGATGCTTTGCTGTGCATGTCAGCTGGGATTTCTATAGATTTCTATAGATTTTAAGGTGGTTTGCTCCCAGGTAAGTGCATACAGATTTGCAGCTCTGGAAGACCTCGTTTGCATGCAGAATGCATCACATGCAACCCTTGGGAGCCCAACATGGAATGCTCCGTGTGGCCACTTCTTCCTACCACGCTAAGTGGCATGAGTGATAAGAACGCAATTATGTGCTAAAAGGCAGACTTTGTTGAATGCAACCCACTGGGGTGACTTTGTCTAAAATATGGCAAAATGGCATTAATCCACTCTGGAGGGGTTACTCTGCCTGCAAAGTTCATTCGCTTTGTGAAAGAGGGGGTGAGTTCTTCAATTTCCCTAAGCTACAGATACAAGTTAAATATTGTGGCTGATGCACACCACTCCTATTGAGTACCACATTCTGTGTTCACAGCCAGATGCCAATGAGACGCCTGCTAGCAGGACCTGTGTGAGATGGCCCTCTTTACATTAGTGCATTGTAAAGTAATATAGAGGCAGTACACAAACACCAAATCAAATAAGGAAACATTTATTTTCTAAGCTGCTCCTTCATCTATCAGACAACACACCTGGAATTCTACCTGCTGTGTCCCTGAGGAATATATGTTTGTAAGAACTGTTTGTCTTCCTGATCTGTATTCATTTATAACAATTAGAACAATTTGAATTTGGCAATTATACTGCATCTGCCCTGATTAATGGTTTCTGTCCCAATAGTTATTCCTTGCTTTGCTTCCATCGCTATCACATAAGTTCTTCCATGCCCATTTTTAATACAGTGGTACCTCAGGTTAAGTGCTTAATTCGTTCTGGAGGTCTGTTCTTAACCTGAAGCACCACTTTAGCTAATGGGGCCTCCTACTGCCGCTGCCACCGCATGATTTCTGTTCTCATCCTGAAGCAAAGTTCTTAACCTGAGGTACTATTTCTGGGTTAGTGGAGGCTGTAACCTGAAGCGTATGTAACCTGAAGCATATGTAACCGAAGGTACCCCTGTATTGATGAAAAAGTTACCTGGTTCACTGTCATCCTTCACAGTGAACAAGTAATGGAACACACCAGATCTGAGATTTCAGGCAGGTAAACTTGGAAAAGAACAAGGTTCAATCACTTGATGATTATTTTAGCATGGCCTTCATGCTTTCTGATTTCATACTTTGGGGAAAAGGGGGAAGCAAGGCTGAACAATTTTAATCTTTAATGGGGAACTTCTCTGTCTTGGCTTTAAGGCCTTGTGAGATAGACTCAACCCTAACTCTCTGATGCTGTTGGCAAGTTGTCCTCCCCGGTTACCCAGCCTCCTGTGGGCGGGTGGCAAGTTCTCACCAGTGGCAAGCAGTGTGTTTGGGGAGCAGGGCACCTTTGAGGAAATCTGCTGAATCCTAAGTCCTTGAATTTAGGGGGGTCACCCTACAAAAAATAGATTGCAGCAATTTAACATTTTCCAACCACTATCTCTCCCAGTTTGAAACATGAACATCTAGAAGCATACACACGTAACTGTGTGACGATAATTGTTTGTTTTCCAAAGCCAATGGCCAGCCATGATCATTTATGACATCTTTCCCAAGATGCCCTGCAACATCAGGCCTAGCCTGTCTATGAGGCACAGTGAAGAAACCACCTCAGGCGACAGAAACCCCGCTGTTAGCAAAGGAGCAACACCAGCATTGGTGCCAGAACGATCACAGGTGACAATAGATATAGCCTACAATCCCCTTTTCAGGTGTAGTGTTGGGATTACTAGTGCCTGAAGTGGGAGATGAGGGGAGAAGGTTTGGTTAGGTCAGACACAATTATGTCCCCCTCAAAAGAGGTTGGGTAGCATCTACATCACTTCAAATCCTTAGGATGACTACTTGAGTGCACCTGCACTCTCTCGACCCCCCCCCCCGGCCTTTGCAAGACCTTGCGCAGCTACACTTGTGTCGCAGTGCTGACGTATGATGCCGTGCCACGATGAAGGGATGGCTGGATTCCCAGCACCAGAGTAAGAGAACAAGCTATCCCTCTGGCACCAATTTCAGAAATTGTTACAATCTGCTGCATCGAAGCAGCAGCACACAGGGCCTGGTATAAGATCAGACTCCAGGGAAGAGAAACATCTCTGAATGTATAAGGGCTTTTAGGGTGTGCAAATGAGCAGTCTCTAGTTTTTTTGCACCCCACAGCATTCTCAAAGGAAATCTTGAAATAGCCACAGTAGCGCTGAAAAATCCTCCCTATGCAATGCTAGCTGTGTGCAAATCTACATTCCAGAGCTGCTCCCATATATCTAAATAGGAGGGCACATTCACTTGTTACATTAATAAGATGTAGATTGCATTAGGGCCAAAATCCATTCCATTTGTAAGCTATGCAATTAACTGCATTTGTATCAAGTGGCATAAGATTCACTTGAGATGGGGCCATGTTAATTCAAGTATCCTTGGTCAGAGAATTGCATTGACTTTGTGTGGGATTTCTGATTTTGAGAGTGCACTGAGTAAACCTATTACTAATGGATGAGAAAATGATCTCTTGGAAAGTAGCACCGCTGAACATAATGGCCTTGCATATTGCTGAATTGCTGACACTCTGTATATTCTGAGCATACCATAGTGGCACAGCTGCCAGGTTGCAGCAGGGGTGGGAATTCACTGGGGTGGGAAGTAGCCACATAGCACCCCGTTATTTACTCTGCTAGAGGGATATAGGAAGCCCCCACATGTAAGGGGCAACAGCAACACCGGGGTTGGGTGAAAACTGGCTTTGGCAGAGCACCAGCATCCCATTCCCAACCAGATATCTCTGGGAAGATCATCAGGAAGGCATCAAGATAAAAGCTTTCCCCTGTTGTTTGTTGCCATTATCTCATTCAGAGACATTGCCAAAGGCACACATCTGTTGATGAACCCACCTGGCCTTCCAATGCTATAGTTATAAGTGTGGAAAGGGCTTACGAGAGCCCCCAAATTGCAAGCTGAAAAGGGGACATGATAATTATTTTTATTATTACATTTGTATACTACTCTACACCCATAGATCTCATTGGTTCATCTATGTACTGCAGTGGTTACCAATAGGTGGTCTTCTGAGCCTCCCCTTATTCACTGCCCTCTTGGTCATGAAGTTCTGAGGATGTACTCCTTGAGGAGTACATGGAGATGAAGGACGAAGTTGGAAGAATGATGCCCTTTCCCTTTCACTCCCCCCCCCCCCCAAGCTCAGGTTAATTCTACTGGATCCAGTTTTTACCCACATGCCTTAGAAATGCAACACGTTTGTATATGTGTGCACTTTCTCACTCTTTCTCTCTCTCGAGGGGTAGGGGCTGATTCGGGGGAGGGAGGAAGAGAAATGAATGTATTATAGACAACTCCAAAGAGCCCCCACCTGCCCTCTCTGACACTGCCTCATTAAAAGCTCATTTTCTTTGATTCACATACTCCAATGTAAAGCTGCAAAGACATTCATGATGATCTCCTGACAGAACCCTTAATAAACCCTGGATGTCTAAAGTGGTGTAACCACGAGCATTTATTTAAAATTACGCCACCAACTATGCACTCATTTGCCTGTTAACCCATAATTTATATTATTTTTAATTACTTTATTTCTACGTCACCTTGGCAATCCCATCACTTCTCGGGACCTACGCTTATCCTTTCACAGGAGTCAGGTGCTGTAGATGTATGACTAAAGACAAGTTTGCATTTATTGTGGCATTACACAATTTTTAAGTCTTCTGCAGTCACACAGGACACAAAAGTACATTCCTTTCCAACTAGAGATTATGTCTCAGTTAAGCACACGGTCATCTGAGAAATGTGATGGGATTGTGCATATCATATAGATAAATATCTGGATCACAATACATTGGAGGTGGTTTTTGGAAGCATCTTAATAGTTTTGTAAACCACTTACAGGTTTACCTCTAGGGGTGTCCATATGAATAGGTGGGGGGAAATACAGTAATTGTTAATTTCTTGCCTGGAAAGAAGCTGCACTCTCTGATCTGAGGAGCCATGGGGAAAGACCAGTGCATTTGCTCAGAAGCATGTTACCATTACTTCCCCTCTTCCAGGACTGATCCTTGGCATTCAGAAGAGGTTCCTGAGCTGGGCCCTTTCAGCACACCAGGGTTCTCAGTAATATGGCAAGACTAGCGAGGAGAAGGTTTGAAGGGGTACATATCGGATTTATTCAAAAGTAAATTACTAAAAAAGAAGTGTGTATTAAAATTATTGGTTGTGGTTCCTTTATAACCTCATGATAGCAGAGGTTTTAAAAAAGCAAAAGGATGTGTTTTTTCACAATTAAACTCATGTAATGGGTTATAACAATGGTCCTTTACTGCAGTGGCTCAAAGCATGGAAGGAAAGGCAGGTCCTTAAAGAAACCCACAAACTCCACCCACTAACACCCCCCCTTTAGCCAAATCATGCCCCCTGCAGCTTTCTGAAAGCAGCAGCTAAGGAGGCCATTATGAAATTAATGGGATCCCAGATGGGCCACTTTTTCTCACGCTGTACTCCCAAGCACCGACAGATAGTAAAACCAAATATAGAAAAGTAGGTGCTCCTGCGGAATAATCACATATTGCTTGAAACGCGAGGGATTCCTAAGGATGCAGGCAGAAACTGCTGGGATTTGAGAGAAAACAGACCTTGACTAGGAAAGCTGCTCTGTACGCCCCACCCGCAACAGGAGAACTAATATGAACTTAGCTTGATATAATCCGTTCAGACTTATTCCTCCTGGAGACCACCTCTTGGTTTCTTCATTTGCTTCTGGCAATGCCATTCCCTTTGCCTGGATGCAGCCTGCGTCTCCATGGCTAATCTAATGTGAAAGCTGGCTGTCTCTGTTGCACTTGACACCCTAGCCTAAAGCTGAGGAGGTCCGTCACCCATCAATGACAGGAATGCTGTAAGCACCACTGGTTTGTTTTTAATTTGCAGGCTTTCGCTTTCTCATCCCTCCCTTAATGCAATTTGTCACTGGAGTAAGATTGCTGCGCCAGCCATAAGTGACATAGCACATAACAAGTATTAGGCTCTCTATCATCAGAGCTGCTGAGCTATCAATTTTAATGCCTGCTTCTTCTCCCCCTCCACCTTCCCACTCCCCTCTCCATCAGGCTTAAGCCCCAATTGCTGTCCATCGAGAAGATCAAGGGGATGGGTTTGGGAAAGCGAGACACCTTTCAGGCCTGGGATGGGGGGAGCAGGGCAGTGGAGAGACACAGCCTTGGGCTGACAAAAGGGCCTTATCATAATGCAATATTATCAGTCAGATTTTCTGTGGATTTTAGGCTAGGCAGCACCTTGTTAAGACTCCCCAGGGAATCCCATGTCTGCTACGCCTAGTGATGTATGTGCTCCCTTCCGCCCATTATGGCTTGCTGTTCTCCCTGCCCTGCCAGATAAAAAAAAAAATGGTAGATTGACGGCCTTTCTTTGCTATTACTCAGCTTGGAAAGGGACAGTTTGGTTTCACTGGCCAGCATCCTCAGCATCCTTTTCATTTTAGTAATGTTTTCTGAATATTCGCATCTGGGAGGGTGGGTTAAGGAAATGATTGACTCTTACAAGCTAGCCATGAAATCGCTTTTGTTCATCTAGTAAATGTGTAGCTGTTATTCATTTGTCGTCCGCCTGAGTTAACACCTTGAATATCTTTTTCTGCTAGCTCTCAAGCTGCGGCAGTCTGTTGCCGAATGAAATGTCCTCCAACTAATGCATTCACTGTGACTGCAAATACTGTGCAGACACTATATAAGACAGTGTTTCTCTAACTTGGCTTCCCAACTGTTGTTAGCCTACAACTCCCATCATCTCTAGCTAGCAGGGAAGATAGGAGTTGTAGTCCAACAAGAACTGGGGACCAAAGTTTGAGAAACACTCCTATGAGGTAAGGAGAACCTATGTCTTCCTAGATGCTCCTGAACTCCAGCTGCCATTATTCCCAACCATTGGCATGACTACCGGTATATTGGTTGAGCCTGTTGGGAATTATCTCTAGCTGAGACAAGCAGCTCACATTATTCTCTCTGCTGAAAACAATTAATGTGGGTATATTTTCGAGGCAGACATGCCATCAGTGGGAAAGTGCATTAAGCCCATCAAACTTCAGCATGAATCAGCTCCCATGAATGCCTCTCCAGCAATGAAGGCTGAATCAAGTGTTTCATTTACGCAGGTAGCATCAAGGCTCAGTTTGTCACCCCCTCTCCCACCCTCACTGTCAGAAAAATTACTCAAGGTATTGTTTCTTGTTATTGTCTTTTTTGTGCATGAGTAATATTTATAAGAGTAATTGCTCCATTCCTTTAAATTCCCATTGATGAGCCCTTTAGAGTTGCTTTGTAGAAGAGCAAAGTAGGTAACAGCTGCCACCACACCACATAAATTGTAAGGTAATTATTGAAGCGTCTTCTAAATTCCCCATAATTACATTTTTCAGGAAAAAAGTTAAGCCTCCACTATTCTTACAATGTTGAAAATGCAAGCAGAGAATGGGCCATGATAGAGTGGCCCAACCACACTGTACAGTCGTACCTTGGTTTTTGAACGTCTTGGTTCTCGGACGTTTTGGTCCCAAATGCTGAAAACCCGGAAGTAAGTGTTGCGGTTTTTGAAAGTTTTTAAGAAGCCAAACGTCCAACGCGGCTTCCAATTGAGTGCAGTAAGCTCCTGCAGCCAATCGGAAGCTGTGCCTTAGTTTTCGAATGATTTCGGGAGTCGAAAGGACTACCAGAATGGATTAAGTTTGAGAACCAAGGTACGACTGTACTGTAATAGTGACATCATGGAATTCAATGGCCCCAAAGCACATGATTTATTTCTACCACTGAAGCTATGCAGATCTGGGTGTCTAAGGATGAGTACACATTAAACCCTATCTAACACAAAAAAAGATATTACTTGATGTGTGGTTGAAAAACCTTCCTTTGATTAGGTCACCCATGCCCTTTTCTCCCTGCAAATGCCCCAGGTGAATGGAGAAAGAAACAGGGATTGTGATCTTGACAAATGCCCATCCACACGGTCACTGGGCAGGTGTGGATACATCACCACCCTCGCTGTTAGCACCTCCTACATCTGTTTTCAAATGGACACACTGCAGAATCAACCTGCAATGAGCTTTTGTTTTCCTAATGTTTCTCGGTACACGTTTTTCGGGGGGCGGAGAATGCAACAAATCTAGATATTTTCACTGTTTTTAATTCTGAATTTTAAATTGTTGTAACCCACCCTGGGAAAGGGTGGGTAATAGATTTAATAGGACTACTTAGAAAAAACAAATGCTGATTCTCCATTGCTTCTAAAACAAAATGTTGTTTGTACACAGCCTGAATGGCAGGTCGCCTTTGAACCTGTAAGTTCTCCTGAGCTCCTTGGAGGAAAAGTGAGGTGTCAGTGCAATCAAGGAATCAAGAATGGAATCCGGGGGACATGGATGTGAGAGGGTGCAGAGGTGCCACTAAGCAACTCTAGCAAGGAGTGATACCCCACTAGATTCCACCCAATGCCACCAAACAGTGTTACTCCATCTAGTCCTCCCCTTGCAAACAAACTTCCCTAGTACCAGTTACTAGTCCATCCTGCTCTAACTTCTTGCTAGCCTGCTAGAGCCCAATTTGCATATGCAAGCAGCATCCTGAGCTGATAAATGTTTCTAATTTGTTCGTTGAATGTCAGCATTTCAGACAGCGCTGCTTCCTGCCCGGGTGCTTGTAAAGATGAAGTTTTATGCTGTTTGTTTTTTAATTAGGGCTCTATATTTGTGGAAACAAATAACTTGTATTTAATTAAAAATCACTCATGCGCCTCCATCAGCTGAAACTTGCTGAAAACGAGACTCCCAGATGGACCTGGGGCAGATTGATAACCAGAAGGAGAAGAAGATATCAGAGTCTTGTTATAGAGAAATAATTAAGAGATTAATAGTGAAAGTTGCTGCAGCGATGAGACTGGAAAGTGTGCATCATTCATCCCAAAATGTCAAGGGCAGGGCCATTACAATACTGCCACCCACCGTATTATTATTGCTAATCAAGGCTGTAGTATTTTAATGAGCAGTTGCTTTGCAAATTCTGTGTTCCTAAGTATTGAGGTAAGTAAGCCATTTTACAAAGGGGAAAGAGGTGGCATGCTAAGGGCACCCAGTGACATCACAGCTAAGAAGGGGTTTGAGACCAAATCTTATTCAACCACCCACTAACTGTTGGAAACCAAGTGAGGGTGTTCTTTTGCCTTGGCTGTGCTGCAGTGGCTTCAGTGTCCTCTTCAGACCATTTGTGGCTTCCCAAGAATATTAGACTCTGGGAAGAATAAAGTGTAGGGGTGTTAATCTGCAATACAAGTCTCCATGATTTATTTTTGACCCCTTCCACCCGATTTGCAAAAGAGGGCACAGATTTGCATGTGCTTTGGGTCATATGCAAACTTCTGTCCTTTTTTGCAGGTGGAGTGGAGGGCCCCCCAAACAAATCATTGGCCACACAGTAATAAAATGTCTGTCACAGAATGTGAACAAGGGAAAGTTTCCCTACTGTATTTCCAAACCAGAAGAGACTTAACCTGTTGAATTTCTGCTTGCCACCCAGCTGTTGCAACCACAAGAATTGCACTTTCCCTGTAACATCAACCCTAAACTATGCAAATAACTCATATTTCATAGAATCACAAACACAAAGAGTCCATCAGTGCCCTCAGTCCCTGTATCTTAGCGGGCCTGGCTTTTATAATCATGTCTCCTCCTATTATATTTCTGTTATTTGTATTTTTAATTCCCCTGTGCATTGTTATCAGTTATGAACTGACTGAAAGAATGGATGCATGCATGCATAAATGAATGAATGAATGAACGAAAGCTCTGCTTAAACTGAGAGAAGACAATGGAATGAGAGCTGTAGATGCCGCTTGCAAATAAACAGGACTTTACCTTTGATAAAACAACAGAGTTAACAGTTTTTAGGGCTGGCTTATAGGTGAGCAATTCCCCTCGGAGGACATGGATTAATAAGGTATGATTGGCTGAAATTGCACCACCATTTTTTATTTTTTTTTAGAAAAGAGAATCCTGATAAGGCCATGAAGCCCTGTAATCATGATGTCAATCTGCCTGTCACGTAGCTTTGGACAGAGCAAACAAAGGAAGGGAGACTTGGAGGACTGAACAACAAGAGGCAGGAAAAATATTAGAACCCTGGGGATAAGGCAGTGTGAAGCTTCCATCAATGCTCAGCCTCATCCATGCTTCTGTGGTTCTAGACTGGCCAGTGAATTAGATAGCACAACAATCTGTGGTAACTATGTATGCAATTGGATTAGGAGCGCTTGAATATTGAAATCAATACAGGTGTTCTGACAAATGGGTACTATTGCTGCTGGTCTCTGTGCTTTGCACCTCTGATCTAGGGCTACATTCATGTTTCATCTATGCGTTTCATCTATGCTAGCAGTATCCCAGCGGTATCCATCTAGCCACCTACTTTCCACTAAAAGTTTTGCACCTAAAATATATTGTTCAAATATATATATTTATGGCATAAAAGGGAATCTAGTTGAAAACAATCATCCTCAGGGTTCCAGTTCCTGGTTTTCCTTTAGCATTCAGCTGCTCGTTTCTCTTCTACCTGCCCCTCAGAGACATCAAGGGCATCTAAGCCAGTAGGACTGTGGCATCTGATCAAATCACTAAACAGTGCATTTGGACAAAAGCCACCAATATTGCTATGGTACATGAATTTATCTAGGGATACACACACACACACACACACACACACACACACACACACTATGGTTTGCTATTACAAAAAACAAGAGATTTTCCTACATTCCATTATTTTGGCAGAAGCAGAAATGTATCCTTAACATTTGACCTATGAACTATTCATAACCACATTATCCTCACTCTTAACCATTAGTAGTTTTTATTTTCTAAGTTAAAAAATTCATACTCCATAAGCCTCTTCTCCATAATCCATAAGCAGGGTGCTGCACTGAGTTTTGAACTACTAGTTTTGTCTACTAGATTTGGAAGTGGGTGGTGGCTGTGCTGCTTTTTCCATTTTTTATTTTTTATTTTTGCATGGTGCCTCAAAACATCTAGCAATCATTGTCATGTCTCAGCTGTGAAGCATACCTTCACAGGTAGGTTGTGGCTGGATTTATAATTTCAAAGCATTCCATTCACTAGTCAGCAGCAACATAGCAGGGGTCACAAGCCTTTTTCAGCCTGTGGGCACATGCAAACAAGATAAACTGTCATGGGCATATATACCCCACCCCACAATTAAGCACACACTGCAACCTCTTCTAATGGCTTCCACATAATCCTTCTTTCAAGTCTTTATTTCGGCGTGGGGAGAGGACCCTGTGGGCACCGAGAAAGATCTCTTGAGTGCATGTGTACCTGAGGACCCGACATTAGCAACATCTGAAAGGAAATGGCAATTTTGGGGCATACCCTAAGATCCTGTGGGGCAAAAGTAGGCCAAAAAATATAGTGTAAATTGCTGAGTCACTTTGCAGGTTGACATTCTTCTGCGCAAGTCCTTATTCCTCTTGTCTACATTTATGGACCCTAAAACATTGCATGGCAAGCAGTGATTGGTGTCCATTGGGAGTTGGTAAGGCTGAAGTCAGAGAGATCAACAGTAGGTGGAGGCTACTGACAGGCTGAGCCACCCCCTGGCTGGTGGTTGCAGATAAAGAAGGCAGGCAGGTGGGAGCTTGCTGTGGGCTGTCTGAGGTTGGTGGGTCAGGGCCCCATGCACTCTAACAGAGCAGCCTCCACTGCCCTGGACCCACCTCAGACTCAGGCTATCCCACCTTTCTGGGCAGGCCCAGCCTGTTCAACTGAATATTACTGCCTTAGGGATGTTAAATTGTGAGGGAGGATCAGGCCCTTGTGTCTCACTGTAGGCTAAGCAGGCTAACAATGGGACATTAAGTGATCGATCAGGGGTCGACCATTTTATGATTCTTAATGTTTCAGTGCCAGTTGAAGCCTGAAATACCTGCTCCTCCCCTCAGGCTTTTTAATCTGCTTTTGGCCTCCCTGAAGGCAAGGGACACAACCTGCCTGTGTGGATCTCTACCAGAAGTGCAGACAGGGACTCTAACACAATTATTAGCTGAGGAAGGAAAGCTTGGAATGTCAGTAGCCAAGGTGGATGCCCAGAAATCCTCTGTGCTGGGCCAGACCTGCTCACAGGATAAAACTGGGTGACTCCATACATTCTGGCCTAAGGCAGTTCAGGGATACAAATACAGTAATGAGATCAGCAACACCGTGCCTTTGATAAATGATATTGTCCCAGGTTCTCACCCCTGCACGACAAGCACCCCTGCGCTTTCGGCAATTCCCTCTTCTACGCAATCATTAAAAGATACAAGAGCTATTATGTACAACAGGGGCCATGGTGGTTCAAGCTGGTGCTTTCTGAACCTATTCGCTGTGGTGATGGATGGGTTGGAGTTTTGTTCTAGATGTGTTATTTTCTCCCTCTATTTAAAAATTTATTTAAAATATTATTTATATGCTGCCCTTCATCAAAAATTGATTCTAGGGCAGCTCGCAATAATATAACAAGTGAAAAATACAACTCAAATGACACCATAAAACACAGAGATAAAAACAGCCAATAAAACAGATATGTCATACTTAAAAAGCCTGGGTGAATAAAAAAGGTTTTTGCCTGGTGCCAAAACAATAGTAACATTGGCGCCAAGTTAGCTTCCCCGAGAAGGGCTATAAACAAGAGTAGCAGTAGAGGACCAATGTATGAAAAAGGGCAGCTTGATCTTCAGCTATTCTTCAGCTATTCAGCATGGCAAGAGCTCTCTGAAATCTGTTCATTCTCTTGTACTGTTGTAGGATTGGGGTTTTGGACGGAAAGAGGTCATGGGGCTAGAAGTCCCGTTGGCTCTTAACAGCTCTGGCAAAGTTGGCAAGTACCTCCTTTATTAGGGAAACTAAAAGTCAGTGGCCCACTCTGACCATGGAAAGGGGAGAGCCAGGTTTGTGTCTTACACAGTTCTAAGCAACTTTCCTGTCAGCACAAAGGTTTCTGCATAGACAACAGGAATTCCCCCCTTTGCTTCCCCCTCATCCCCTAACTCTATTCTGGGCATTCCTCCCACCCTCCCAAGAAGATTTGTGAAGTCGGTGGTGCACACATGGTGCGGAGTGAAATCTACATGTCTTTCAAACTGATCCCCTTCCCCAGGTATATGTGAGGAAAAAGTGGGGCAGAAAGAATGTCTTAATGATAAAACACAGATGGGGATTTGTCTAATCCAGTCAACCTTAAAGCAACTACCCGTGAGTAGAGCGGAGAATTAGATTTTTAAACGTCTTGGTGCCGAAACGGGGAGGTCTAAAACAGGAAGTCCACCTTCCCCTTTTGTAAATAGATTGAAGCAATGAGGATGCAAGCTGAAGTCTCGGAAAGTCTATTGTAAAGGACTAAATTTTCATCAGTAAAAAATACTAACCCCCCCCCCCCTTGGTGGCAGGAGAAGAGGGGGGAAAGTTTTGGACTGAGTATACCTGCAGGAGAGAGCGAACAGAGTTAATATACCACCGCTCCGATCCTGGAAACGGGCTGCCAATAGGACTGACATGATTAGAACGTTCAATGACAGTTAGTTAAATAAGAGGAATACATTGTTTCCATTGTCTCCGTCTGCGTTTAAAAAGGAGTAAAAGTAACAGAAAATTGAAACTAACTTTATTGTTTGAATTGAGTTTAAAAGGACTAATACAAATAGAAATTGTTTCCCTCTAGAGGAACTGTTTCCCTCTAGAGGAAGCCTTTGAAACTGTCACAAGAGTTGAGCTGGGGGAATTTCCAGCTGCAAGATAAAACCTGTGAGATTCTGGGGACCTTGAATCAGTTAAGAATGTTGACAGAAGAGGCCTTAGTGGTTGTATTATGTAAATAAGTGACTCACTGGAACAGCTTCACAAAAAGGTGGATGTGGTAACTACTAAAATCGACAATTTGGGGCAAAAAGTGAACACCAATATAGAAACTATTCAGAAACTGACACAGGAATCTACTTTGACATGGCAAACTGTGGAGAAGGCTAGGGAGAAAGTTATTGCCGTTGAACCTAAAATACCACAATTGGAGAGAGAGAGAGTCCCAGCCTTACAGATGCAATTTGATGACCATAAGTTGATGCCTGCTATGATTGAATTTAAAGAAAATCAGATTCCGAGGATCAGAGCCCTACCTGAACTGGAGAAGGAAAGTTTGATAGATTTCCTCACACAGGAATTTGATGACTTTTGGGACCGGGACTTGGGTCAAGAAGAGATTAAAACTGTGAGGGCCTTCGGACTTGGAAGAGGAGGGAAAAAAGAGAAGAACAAAATAAGAGACTGTTGGAACTACCAGAGGAACTTAGAAGAACAACAGTTAAGAGTGGAAATTTTGAAAGACGTTCTGAAATACCTTTTGGATCTTAGATTTAACTACAGAGATTTGGTTGGCCCCTCGAGAAGGAATAAAATTATCTTTAGGTGTGAGTTTCCCCAAGATCTACTCTTTAGCCTCAAAGGAAGGAAAATGAAAATAAGATCAGTGGAAGACAAAGTAAAGTTCATGTATAAATATGAAGAAGACTCACAGAAGGGACTTGGAAAAGAGTTAAGAGCATCGGACAGAAGGTCACCAGGTTGATGGACTATAGGGAATTGGCGGATTTGACTGGCAGAATCCGGGACCAGGGAGAAGAGTCGGTGGAAGAAGATTGGAAAAAGTTTAAAGACTATTTATAAAAATATAGTAAAATTAATGTTAGAAAAATGTTGGAAAGGAGTTATATGGCTTTAGTAGAAATGTTACAAGGAATTAAGTACAAATAGATTATTAGAGTATTAAAGGGAAAATAAGGTTAAAATATGTTAAGACAATTATATATTAAAGGGAAAAATAAGGTTAGAATATGTTAAGATAAATTACAGGACAGAAAACAGAGGAAGATGGAAAGGAATTGCTGTAACAGTTAATTAAAGTGGAATACAAAAAGGGAGGTGTGAGGAGGTCGTTGAAACAAGTAAATGAAAGTTAAGATACTGAACTTATTAGATGTGTTTTAAATTGTGTTTGTTTGGTTTTGTTAATTTAATGTTTTGGTGTTGGTGTTGTGTGGTGTTTTTGTTTTTGTATTGTATTGTATTGTATTGTATTAATTCTTTTTCTTTTTTGTAGTCTTTAAAATGTTAATAAATATTATTTAAAAGAAAGAAAGAAAGAAAGAAAGCAGATGGGGAAAAGCACTTGTTTTCATCTACCAAAAGATAAAAGCAGGTAAAAAATAAACCATGACTGGCAATCTGTAAAACTCAAACATGATATTCCTACGTATTAATATAAATGTATTAAAGATAAAACAAAGGGGGGCAGGAAAAACAGAACAAAAACAAAATTCACAATAGAATAAACATCCATACATCCATCTTGATTTATACATACAGTTTAATCCATACTATCCACATGTCCAGACGGGTATCCAAACAAAAGTTGGCATTCATAGAAATTGCATTCAAATGTAGGAGGGGTGCCATGCTAATTTAAACTCTGGTTGGTCATAGGTTTTAAAGTCAAATATACAATTGCTCTAACCCTAAATAATGGTAAAATCCTGACTATACAGCTCAGCCCTACATTTCTGGTAACCCCAACCTAGTACTTAGTCATGCACTCAGTCCTCTTTTGTAAGGCAACCCTGTACTACCCTGAGTTCCTTTGTACATAACCTGCATTTGGCAAATTTATTTATTTAAAACATATTTCACCCGCTTTTCATTGCACAAGGTATTTCAGAATGAGCTACTTACCTTCAGACAGAGGTATCCTTCCACTAACTACTCTGTGTTCTGTTTCAGAACTGGCTTGTAAGGCTTTCCTCAGCTAACTACTATAGTTCTGATTGTCACAACCTGTGGATAATTAGCTCCATTGTGCACCTGGCTTATGCATAGCTGCTTAGGCCAACTATGAGGAATGCCTGCAGTGGGTCTTGCAGAGCAGACCCACTTACTGGCAGCTGTGCATTTGAAAATTGGCAGCCAAGATAGGGGAGGGACAATCTGAAGCAGATAAAAATAAGTAGGGGAAGGGTTAAATCCCCACACCTGCCACCACTCTCCCATTCAAAGCCACCTCCTTGCATCCTTTCCTGAGGTAAAAGTGGGGTATCAGGCTTTAGTTACACATTTAGGCCTGTAATTTGTAGTTAGGCATTCCCCAGTGAGTTTGGCATAGCCAGAGAGTTTAAACTGACTGGCTCTAGCCACTGATGCAAAATCTGTATCCAAGGTCAACCAGAGGTTAATGCACTATTTGGAACTCTTTAATTAAAACTAATACATTTATACATTTGCTGGGCATCTACAGTAGTGCCGAAACTAAATATTAGCCAAATGTATCTGAGCATAAAATGCTGTTGATGCAATTTCTTTCCACTGTGTGTTACTCATCAGGAAATAATGGGAACCTTAATGAGCATTAATTTCTCAACATATCAGGGCAGCTGATGAACTAAAAATCAGCTGAGTGTTCACTGACCCTTGTCGTTGGTGCTGTTTATTTCTGTATCATGGCCTAAAGATGCTGCTGGGGGCGCCTTGTTCATTCACTTGCCGTCTTCTGAATCAACTGGAGCTCTTTGATATCCTCGGGTGATCAACAACCTTTTGCTCCTCTTCTTCAAGAGTAGGGGTAAGTAATCATGTGTTGCTCATTAAGTCCAAGAACCAGTGGGACTATTCTATGGGAGGCAGGGGGAAGGTAAGAAAGCA